>NC_030680.2:124038710-124706210 GCF_000004195.4 Xenopus tropicalis
TACCATCTAGTTTAGAGGAGTTAAAACTGAATGACAATAAACTTGAGGGCCTGAAAAAACACAGTATGGAAGGTATATGCTTATTATCTAGAAACTTTCTACCAATGCACATCCTTTAACTTATATTGTATACAGTTCTAAAATGTTTACAATTACATATGCATCGTCTACAGAAAAAATATTAAGAACAAAGTAGGACCCAACCTTACAGTTCTATAAATATTACTCTTTATTCAGCATGGATTAATGTCAGGGATAATACCATATAAATTAACATTTTGTAGATATGACAGATTCCCCGGTTGCTTGTATCAGGGAGCCTCTATTCCAAATGACGCACATTGGTGGACACTTCATATAAGCATGGCTTAGCTGCTGTATCAATATGGCGAAACACAGAGAAGATACTCATTCAGCCATTCAAGCACTACGTTTTACACATTCAAGTACCAACAGCTCAGAGTTGATGAAAAAGCTACCAGAACTATCTGGAGCCAGAAAACAGCCCTTGAAAATCACACAAGTGTTATTAAAATAAACATTGAGTATCAAGCCCTTTTAGTATTCAGAGGATTTAGAGTAATGCAGACAGCTACAAACTTCAGTATTCAAAACCAAGCATCTATTATACACAAATTCTGATGTGGTAGCAGTGTTGGACTGGCCCACCAGGATTCTTTTCGACAAAAGAAACAAAGAATGCATTTTTTTCTTACTTCTTAGACCTAACAAACCTGGTAACACTGGAACTGGAAGGAAACCAGCTGAGCGAAGGCAATGTTAGTCCCTTAGCATTCAAACCAATGAAACACTTGGCTTACTTGCGCCTAGGAAGGAATAAATTCCGGACAATACCACAGGGACTTCCAGTGTCTATTGAGGTAAAACATCTATCTATCTATCTATCTATCTATCTATCATCATCTCTCTCTCTGTTTCTGCCTACCTATCTACCTTTATATTTGGTGATATAAAATAAACCACACATAAATAAAATGTTAAATTGGCAACTCAAATTGAATGGGGTATCATGGCTGATTACTTTTTGTATTTAAGAGTGTAATAATTTCAGGCATGATGGACAATATTTTATTTTATAATGTTGGGTTTACATATTGCATTGTAGGAACTCTACTTAGAGAGAAATGACATTGAGGAAATTGTGGAAACTGCATTTAATCATACAATAAATCTCAATACAGTTGTGTTAAGGCACAACAAGCTTGAAGAAAGCAGAATAGACCCACTGACTTGGATCTTCCATAAGTAAGTAGTAAAGCAATGGCGTACACAATCCCTGATGTATTGTGGAAGGCATTTATAGAATTTTTAACATTTCTCACCAGTAGAGTATTGTTAATACACCTGTCTTCTGCCAAAATTGTGATTTGCACCAGCAAATTAATGAATATGAAAATGGTCGTATTTTTATATAACTTAATTAATTCTGGCTGGGACACAGGTAAAAATGTAAATTGTGCCTAAATGTATTGTATTAATCTGTTCTTTCTAAAGGAACCTGGAATCAATAGATCTTTCCTACAACAAATTTTACCATGTCCCATCATACTTACCAACATCTTTACTGCACCTTGTGTTAGTAGGCAATCAGATTGAACGAATTCCAGGTTATGTTTTTGCACACCTTAATCCAGGACTGGAATATCTGTACCTTTCCTTTAACAAATTAGACAACGATGGAATTGACCAAGTTTCTTTCCATGGAGCATACCACTCATTAAGGGAAATATTTCTTGATCACAATGAATTACAGAACGTGCCGTTTGGAATAGAACACATGACAGACCTTCATATTCTAAGGCTTAACAACAACAAAATCAGGTAACATTAATTTGCAAGTACTCTAACAAAGTTACCAACACTGTAATAATTCAGTAGTTATTCATCATCTCATTTAACATTTATAAAACATCACTTCCACTTGAAAGGAAAATAACATTTATATTCACACATGGATTAGGACTTTTTTGGCAGTAGACTTTTGACTTACATTTCCATATTACCAAGAACAATGATCTAGTTAAGTGGGTGCCTACATTGTCGCTCTAATTATCACATTACAGTTGCCACCTCAGCCCCTGAAATCAAATCCATAAAAGATCCAAATTCTGCACAGCTAAAAAGCTCTTAATTCAGATGCTAAGGTGCAGCCATGTATCTAATTTAAAGGACATGTAAACCGAGCCGATGAGGTTCCCGATCTCAGGCCAGATATCGGTCGGGTAGGCCCGTAGGAAGTGCCCGATTAGCTGTCGAATCGGTCCAAGGCACCGATATCGGCAGCTACTTTTGGCCCTTTGACCTTTAGGCTACAGTATCCACTTAATCACTTGGGTTTCCTTCTCCTCCTCTTACCCCCGTGGCCCCCTCCCTTAGGAACTGACTTTGGTTCTTGACTACTGAGCGTACTCAGGTTACCAAACACACCCTCCAGTCTAGCAGCCAATGAGGAGATGGCACTGCTGGTTTCTATAGAAACTGTGCTCTAGCTGTGCACTCTGCTGGAGAAACATGTTTTTTCTCCTAACATCCTGTCCTGAGCTCAGTTTAACCATTACAGTGCTCAATCCAAGTAAATTCTGCCTGTGTAAACCTGCATTCTTCACTGCATGAAATTTACAGCACACATGCTGTTTGCAGATATAAATGTCACTGAAGATGTGTGAAAGAGAACATGGCTGCCAGGTGAAAGCTGCTATTTGCTTTAGGAAAATGTGATGGTGCTGGCCACTGGAGGGGATATATGCAGTACAAATTGTATGGTTTGGGTGGGGAAAATGTGCCAAACTTGGTAGGAAAATGTGGAGTTTACATGTCCTTTAACTGCTAATAAACCATGCTGTATATGGATTTAATATCTGTCCAGTTTTAAGGCAAACAGGACAACTTTCAAGTCGTTTGCCCACTGTGTTTTAAGGGAGGCTGTGTGGGGCACACATCAAAAAATAAGGGTTGGCAAAATTCCTGAAATCCCCCTTGTGTGCCATAGGTATAGTCAAGACAGTAAAAAGAAAACATATTTCCTAATCCAAGACCAAAAAGTGGCAATGAGTTTAGTAGGGGTACTGGCTGTATCCTGTGATGCCATAATTAGCAAAGGACACAACTGGGAGCCCTATTGCTGATGCTTGATAAGGTGCAGCTGCACCAACCATAGGCAGGATGAAAGGGTATGGGCTCTGTGGGGTATTTGCACCCCTGCTCATGGTAAATTGGCCATTTTAAATAGTATACATTTTATGTAGACATCATACATTTTTGACATTTTAAACATGAGGAAATGAAAATGCCCTGAAATAACATATATTGTTCCCTTAGCTTAGAGTTTTGAATTTGGCACCAATTCTAAAAAGTTTTTGGTATTTTTTAAATTAAAATATATGTAGTTTGTACTGTATGCTTTGTGGGGGCAGTTCAGGTCAATAGGCCCTGGCATTTCAAGCAGACAGAGGTCAATACAGCCCCCACCAGCCCAATAAATAGTGACTGTCTATGTCATCTCACAGCAGCCCCTCTGGCCTTATTGCCATGTTTCTGAGTTCTAACTGCCTAAAAAGTCAAGTTCATATGTACTTGCATTGTGATTGTCATAAAAATTAATGTATTACATTGGCAAAGTGCCCAAAGCTGCTATGGAGCTTGTCACAAATTTTAATGGAAACCGCCCATCACAAATGGTCACAGCTGGATTTCTGCCCAACAAATTCTCAGATGCACAGCAACAGCCAGATTCCATGAATACATGTCTCTTTAGCAAGGGTTGGGCACTTTTTAAGCCAGCAGAGATTACACCCCATGTGCCATACACAGATACAATGTTGGACACAGCAGAGGTGATAACAAATAAAAACCAAGATTTCTGCTTCAAATAACCTTTTTTTACAAGTACAGGACAGAAATAAATGTAATGTCCAATCAAATAAATAGTTTGTAAGTTTCATGTTTCTTTTATATGCTTGGAATCCTAAGAAACAGAATAAAAACAAATACATTTGCCAAACTTTTTAACCATTTAAAAAGGAAAAATGTGGCATAAAACTGTTGTCTGGTTACAGATCTGTGTCTCCATACTGCATCTGCAGTGCTGAAGATGAAGGTGATTCCAGCATAGAGCAGCTTCATCTTGAAAACAACTTGATCAATACAAGGGAAATCTCCCCATATGCATTCTTCTGCATCAGATCATACTCCAGTGTCATTCTCAAGCCCCAGAAAGTCAAGTGAAATATGGCATTGAATTTCTACTGAATATGGTTTTTGTAGATGTTAATAACAGTTATGGAGTATGACTCCACTATGTAATAAAGTCATCATAATGCACAACTTTTTCTTTTCCAAAAATAATTTTTCCTGCAAGTCTTCCAGGGTCCCATGATATTAGAATTTTGAAAAGTGAATGAATAAATGAATATTGGATTTTTTTCGTAGGTATTGGTATTTTACTCCTCAGTCATACATATTATGAGTGAAGGCAGAGAGTGCAGTGAGTGACAGTACAGGAACACAATAACAGCTTTATAAAACATTTATACACTGGAACAATAAATATACTATGTTCCACTTAAAAAGTGGGCCATCGTATATTATTCTTTAGGCAATTAATTAACCCTAACTGGTTGCTTCTGCAAAAAACTCCTTGATAGATATTGGATCTAAAGGTTCTCCAGACCCTGAAGGGTTGCTGAACTTGCTACAGTTGTTCGTGAAGGTGGCAGGACCCTGGCGAGAGTAAAGGGTATCGGGTCCCCAGGGTAGACTTTGAAGTTATGTGTATATATATATATATATATATATATATATATATATATACACAGGTATAGGACCCATTATCCAGAATGCTCGGGACCAAGGGTTTTCCAGATAAGGGTTCTTTCTGTAATTTAGATCTTCATACCTTAAGTCTACTAAAAAATCAATAAAACATTAATTAAACCCAATAGGATTCTTTTGCACCCAATAAGGATTAATTATATCTTAGTTGGGATCAAATATAAGGTACTGTTTTATTATTATATAGAAAATAAAATCAATTTCAAAAATCTGAATTATTTGATTAAAATGGAGTATATGGGAGACAGGCTATCCGTAATTCGGAGCTTTCTGGATAGCGGGTTTCTGGATAACGGATCCCATACCTGTATATATATATATATATATATATATATATATATATATATGTGTTGAAGCTGTTGAAGAGAAGACCGGGGAAGGAAGTAAAAGCGAAGGATATCACAAATTATGCAAACTCCCCAACCTTCTGCCAGGCTGAACGGAGATCTATGCAATAGTGCTGCTAAGTCAGGGCTCTAAACACACTGTGATGAAAAATAATCTTTTTAAGTTACAGTGCCACTGTAATGTGGTCTCTTAAAGAGGCACAGAGTGTGAAATAGGTATTTAAAGTCACAAACTCTGGATGCACAATCATGTTTAAGTATACCTGTCAAACTTATAAGGAGGGATACAGGGATTATTTTATATCTAGGGCAGTTAAGCAGGTGTTTCTGGTGTGAGGACCTCAAACACTTTGCTGCTCAGTGTTCATTAAAACGCTGTTCTAAATGTGAAAAGCTAGGCCAGGAAACAAACTATGTGAAAGATGTGTATGTGGGAAGGCAGATCATGTGCACAAAGACTCTGGCCACGGGAATTAAGGATGTTTCTGAGAGAGGAAGTCAGACACTGGAACATCATTTTTACAAAAAAGGGGACCAGAAATCATGTATTTCTTTTGATAGAGGACTCAGTGCAGCGTTTCTGTGAGTGCTTATGGCCGAATTTACATAGACCTTTCTGATAAAGCATACTTAGTTTTTACCTTTCCTTCTCCTTTAAATATTGATATTGTTTCCTACCTCAATTAGATTGGAAATTTCAGCCATATTACTTGCCTCTGATCCCAGTACCGATCCTGTTGATACTATTTCATATCCACCATATCTAGCCCATGGAGAAAAAAGTGCAAGATCCTACACTACTCAAAACAAACACAGTTAGAGCTCAGTTTGCTTCTTTTTTTATCAACTACTTGGGAGGCCCAATCGGCTTTCTTTACCTCACATTCTCCTCGCATACCTAGAGGAGCCCAGAGAGACTCGTTTAAGTCCTACCAAGATCTCATGCAAAACCCACAGAGCTCAAATGAGGACATGCTCCTTAGTGGAGCTCCTGATTTAATGAAGTTAGCCAATCTGTTGCCACCAGGCCAAAGCTGGGAAATGCAGCTCTCAAAGAGTAAAATTAGATCCATGCAGGAAAGTAAGATATGCCACCTCTAGCACATAGCAAATCCTAGCAAGCATCAACAGAAATGTGGTTGAGCTCCTATTACAAGTTCCAAGAAAAAGTCTGACCATTAATGTACAAAAATTGTTATGGCTAGCAAACGTTATATTGTCCAAAAATTATATGTGTAGTATAAAATCTGATAAAGCCAAGTTCTTAGCATATGAATGCAATCTCTGTGGTGGATGCATACATTATATTTGTGAAAAATCAGATTGCTAATGTAAAAAGGAACTGGAGACTGGGTGTCTTTTTGGTCTAAAGTGTATGGCCTGCAACACTTGGCTTTGGAATCCCTGCAGGGATCCCTGCAGCCCCAAGTGAACACTGTAGACCAGTGCTGTCCAACTGGCGGCCCGCGACCCCCCTCTGTGTGGCCCCCCACCTGTCTGGCTGCTTTGATGGCTTACCTTTGTGTAAGCTTTAAATGGTATCAGTACTGAGATTAACTGGCCCCCTGCATGGTTAACACCTCAGATTCAGGCTGTAAACCCCTGTATTGTTTAAAAATGTAATCCACTGTGTTGTTCACACCTTTAAATCCCTCCATTGTTCACCCCCTGCAGTGTTCACACCTCAGGCTCAGGCTGTAATCACCCACATTGTTCTCCTGTTCACACCTCAGACTGTAGGAGCAGTAGAAACCCACAAATAAACCCTGCACACTATAAAAAGAACATATACTGTGGTGGTACTGCAATTAAAAAGTTTTTTAATATATAGTTATTGTGCAGACTGTAGGAGCAGTGCCAGCATTGTGTCACTGTAGGCTGCCTGTGTGTGCCATACTCTGTCTGCCCTATGCTGCCTGTATGTGCCATACAGACAGGCAGCATAGGACAGGCAGAGTATGGCACACACAGGCAGGGTAGGGAAGGCAGAGTATGGCACACACAGGCAGGGTAGGGAAGGCAGAGTATGGCACACGCAGGCAGGGTAGGGAAGGCAGAGTATGGCACACACAGGCAGGGTAGGGCAGGCAGGGTATGGCACACACAGGCAGGGTAGGGCAGGCAGAGTATGGCACACACAGGCAGGGTAGGGCAGGCAGAGTATGGCACACACAGGCAGGGTAGGGAAGGCAGAGTATGGCACACACAGGCAGGGTAGGGAAGGCAGAGTATGGCACACACAGGCAGGGTAGGGAAGGCAGAGTATGGCAGGTTTTTGCTGTACTACCACCATTAATATGGCTATGGTCATGCAATAACATGGGTGTGGTTTCAAGTGGGTGTGGTTTCAAAAAGGGGAGTGGTCAAAACTAGCTTCCATTATCGGCCCTTCACCACGGAGGTCGGAAAAATTCCAGCCCTCGGTACCACAAAAGTTGAACAGCACTGCTGTAGACCATTGTGTTTTGTTAGATTTTACCTTGACAAATACTAGGATGAGGCTGATCAATACTCAGGGCTTAAATCCACCTGAACAGAAATTTCTGTAGTTTGATATTATGCTGTATTCATTGTTATTGCTGATGGATTTCAATCAGTTTCTCATTCCCTTCCTTAATATCTCAAGGTCCCTAAGAACCCTTGGTGCACCAGGTGGGGTTGCTTGAATTGTAGGTAGGAAAACAGCAAACAGCACTTAGTAGGTAATGTCCTTGTCAGTTGGGTCAATTTGTAAACTGACTGCAGACATTGTACCTGAAGGGACAACCCTGATCAGCAGTTGGCAGGCACCAGATTATTGGTAGGGGCCAGGGTATGGCATGGTTCCCTGCTTAATATGCTGCTTTACACTTCCATTGGACCCTTTTCTCAGGCATCTGCTAAGGAAAGACACCTTTCAGCTTACTTGGATTAGTTTGTTGGATTGTGCTGCAGACATCTCTGTGTCCTAGTAGTTAAAGTGCTGTTTAAATATATTTATATTTGTTGTACAAAAGTGTAATAAATGCCATGTACAATATGTAGTAGGTAATTGAAATTGGATGAGGGAGTAAACTGCTGCTATTTCAAATGAAAATGGCAATAGCCCAGTTGGTAGACATTACTACCAATATATCACTCAAGATTAACTCTCTGAGGGTGACGTTTAATAAAATAGTTTTACTCACTAGGGGTGGTGATATTACTGCTATTCTGGATTTTTTACATACATTACATACAACTTGAAAGTTAAAACCAAAAAATGGAATGTAAATTGTTTCCTGTGATCATTGTATTCTATGTAACTTATAGCTATTCACATATGGGTGGGGTTTTAACTACCTATTATTAAGGACCAGGTTGGTTCATAATGCACCAGGCTTTCCCCTTTGTCTGGATACCTTATGTCTCAGAAATGTTTTTATTTGCTTAAATAAAAGCTATGTTTTAAGGATTAATGTTTCGGAAGGTGCGGCTTTTTGCTTGAGATTTGTTCCAGATGATGTAAGTCTGTACTTCCATCCAATTTCAGCTCCAGAGAGTGGGCGTCCTTCACATGGCCCCAGTTGAGAGATTTTGCTGGTTTTTCTTTGATTTTTTTGCTGTGTACACTTGTAAATAAGCCCTTTTGATTGGAAGTTTCTTTTTGGCCAGTTTTACCAGTATAAAGATCAAAAGAAAGTATACTCATGTATATAGTGCATAGTCCTTCTAATATTATGATGGTGAGGGAAGCACACAGGATTGCTCAAAGCCAAGGCTTCTAATATTATGATGGTGAGGGCAGCACACAGGATTGCTCAAAGCCAAGGCTTCTAATATTATGATGGTGAGGGCAGCACACAGGATTGCTCAAAGCCAAAGCTTCTAATATTATGATGGTGAGGGCAGCACACAGGATTGCTCAAAGCCAAGGCTTCTAATATTATGATGGTGAGGGAAGCACACAGGATTGCTCAAAGCCAAGGCTTCTAATATTATGATGGTGAGGGAAGCACACAGGATTGCTCAAAGCCAAGGCTTCTAATATTATGATGGTGAGGGAAGCACACAGGATTGCTCAAAGCCAAGGCTTCTAATATTATGATGGTGAGGGCAGCACACAGGATTGCTCAAAGCCAAGGCTTCTAATATTATGATGGTGAGGGCAGCACACAGGATTGCTCACAGCCAGGGCCACCATTAGCAAGTTTGGGCCCCCAGTTACTATGATACCAGCGCACAGATCATTTTACTGAAAAGCAGGGGTGTAACTATACAGGAAACAGACTCTGCAACTAGTGGGGGGCAGGAATTAAAGGGGGCCCAATAACCAGTAATTTCATTGCTGGAAAGTTCATGTAGGAGATAGCTCATATGATTCCGCTAATAGATCCTAATGTATACAGTTGACCTTACTCTATAATAAATAGTAAATATAAATAGTTCCATTAATTATGTTGGGTCACTAGGGGACTGCATTTTTAGGTTTCAAAAAGTGGGGGGAGCCACCAACAGCCAATCAGACTTGACCTATTGATTATTTTTGTTTAAATTTAAAATTCTGCCTCTCACACTATTTATGTCAGGGTTCCCAAACGTTACACAATCAGTCACTGGCTGACTACATGTTCAGGGTTAGAACCCATTAAATTAAACTGATCCATTATTTAGGTATTAATTCCAGGGTTGAAAACTTTCCAGGGTTAGTCACTGGGCATTTGCCATTCAAAGTTAGGAAAAAAGTGGGCGGGGCCACCAACAGCCAATCACATTTCACGTATTTACTTTCAATGGTGAAGTGTAAAATGCTGTCAGTCTCACAATTTTTATGCCAGGGTGCCCACTATTTGTCACTGGGTGACTTCGACTCAAGGTTAGAAGTGTTTTTTGCAAAGTTGGTCACTGGGGGACTGCAGTTCAAAACAGCCAGTTCACATAAGAAAAAAAGTACACTCAAGTTAAAAACTTCACAGCATGAAAGGGGTTAACAGGTTTTTTCGACATGGACAAATGTATGCAAAACAGAGGAGAACAGACCGTGACTGCTAAGACTGCCAAAATCTTTGCTTTATTTTGTTTCCACTGGCATAAAATTTCAGAGTGAAAATGGAAAAAACACCTAACTGAACAAGTAAAATGAGAACCCCTCTGGTAGGCTATGTCAGCGGCTTCTGTTTTCATATTGGATTTCCAGTTGCATAAAAATATATGCATTCCAACAGATCCAAAATAAATCTCTCTGGACTGGAATACATTTCCTCAATGGTATCTAATAACAGAACAACTGACTTTATCATGCTACCCTTTGTAAGATAAAGCCATGGAAGTTTATTTTTTGCTTTATTTGATTCACACAGAATAGAATCTGCATGGACTACTTTTCCTTATCTGAAGAAAAGAAAGGTACGGAAAAAGTACTGGGTGCTTAAAGAGGAAAGCCTATTATAAAGTAATGGGTCCCTACACAGCTCACTCTTGCTAAACTACTCAATCAGACCGTGATTACCGTCATTACCTCATTACCTTTGCCCAAGATGCAGGAATGGTGTGGTGGCCAATATGCTTTCCTGCAATATATCCAGTTGTTGGAGCAACCACAGTGATCGCTGCTGTAATCACTGAAGTTAAGAAGCGAACTGAGTGCAACCAGATCTTGGCTGTCAATGCCCATGCTCCTGGTTTGTAATCACAGCCATAACAAACTTAACATTGCCTTTATTTGTTCAACAAAAAATAAGCAAATTTGAAGAAGCCATATTCTTGGGTAGAGGACTCCTTTATATATTGGTTTCTTTGATTTCAACAAACTCTACTACCACTGTATAAAAGCAGGTTTGGCTGCTTAGCCTGGAGCATTCATATTAGTATTAACTCCATGTTATAGAAAAATACATTTGAAAGGATTTCAGAGAAACATTTGTTGCTGTCATCAGTCTGGAAGGTTTAAAAAAAACACATTTACTAAGAGTATGATTATAGCGTCAAAAATACCAATTGTTTGCTTGAATAGACTCTGTGAAAAATACCATTGCTATATTTTAAAACACTTAATTGGTTTCTGGATAATAGAGCCCATATCTGTATGTATATTAAATTTAGTAATTCTGCAGGCACATATGTATATAATTCCCAGTTATCCTGAGACCAGATTCACACTTGACTCAGTACTAGTTACCTGCCTGACTATATGTGGACCATGGGAGGAAACTAATCCAGACTAAACCTATACAGATACGGGGAGATCATACAAAGTTCCTGTAGATGGCAAATGAAAGGAATGGACAGGAAAGAAATCGGGTACCAAGGCAAAACTGACAGTCTTCACGTGCTAGTAAGCTAGCTCTTATTCCAATCAATGAATTGAAATAACATCCTAACCATATTTAACAAAAATATGATAAAAAAAAGATAAGAAGCAGTAGAGAGAAAGAAAGCAAGAAAGAGGAGAGTAGAGAAGGTAGAGAAGCAGTAGGTTAGGGGATAAGAGGTGGGGCTAAAGAAATCAACTTTTATAACTATTATAATATGAATTGTTCTTAAGAATTGTTATACCATGGGTTTCACTCTGTAACTTTATTAGTGTAATAATCTTAAAGGCTGTTCCGTCCACACAGTATTCATTTTCAGTTGAATCCTCTATAGCCACCATATCTATTTAGTGTTCTGTAATCATGTGCAGTTTAAGGGGGATCTGTCCAGCTGGAAACTCTGTAGGTGTCTTTAGAGTAAAATACTACTTCTTATACTACTTCTCTAAGTATTAGCCTCCAAAGATGAGAACAGACAGTTTATCATAGGAGAACATACAAAAAAACTTCAGATCAGAATACCTCCTTCAGTGGATAGTTTTTCTGGTCAGCCAATCCTACCTGATTTTACCTAAGATGCTGTTACTAGATGTTGGTTTTTTAAAAGAACTATATTTTCAAAGTGCAAATATTAAGGAGAGCCTTTTTCTGCACCTTGCCTTATAGCAGATAGTGGAGATAATTCCCAGATGAAACTGGGCTGAAAATCCTGCAAACATTTTTTTACAAATTATGGCATCCAACAGTTATTAAGATTAGATTTTGGCACCACCCTGTACCTGTTCATGTTCTGAACCATTTAATAAAATGAATGTTTTAAGAACAGATTTCTGAATGCAGTCCCATGGTGTGCAACAGCAGTAACGTATTATTTTAATCTTGCATAAAATTCTTCCCCAAATCCTTAATTAATCCAGAGAATAATGGCAGCTGGAGGAAAATATGCTGTGATATTTTTCTCTAGAAAGGAACATTTATTAAATGGACTGCAAGGTCTACAAAAAATAAATTGACCAAAACCACAGCAGATATATTGTAGCTCACAGGACTGTGCGGTATCCAGCTTCTCTAAAATAACATTTCTCCAAGATACTGCTGCTGTGTGTTTTTCCGCAATAGGAAAACCAGATAAATGCTTTAGCAGTGCAAATACTTCATACTGTGAAAATAGCCATCTAAAAAAGGGCTGACACCATCCATTCTGTTCTCTTTTCTATGTATTTTGTTAGCAGCTTTTAAGACTAAATGTAGGTGGAACTTTGGAGTGTGACTCCATTTTATTGACCCAAAGCCAGAACAAAAAGTGCCTGCACATCTGAGGCAAGGAGTATTGAAATAAAGGAAGCCATACAACAAACTGAAAATAAACTACTGTATGCTGTAACAGTTCCAGACATTTAAAAAAACCAAACATTCTTCCGCTTTGGTTTATCATTCTCCTATCATCAATTCATTTGTACTTTCCAATAAGCAGATGTCATACATCTAAACACACTGTGCTTCAGACCTCAGAATAGGGAATGGACCTTAGGAAGACTTGAAATTCCAGTCTGTAAGTTATAAATAATAACAGCAATACTCACTTATTGTGATGCAGTAATAAAATATTGGAGCTAAGAAAATAGGCTAAGACAGAGAGACCAGGGAAAAGCAGATAGTTGCAGATAGAACAAAGTCTTTTGTGGTATCATACTGTGATTGACACAGTGACAGACAAAAATGGAAGGGACAAAGCGGACACAGGGAGACACAAACAAACCTAAGTTACTGACACTAAGGGGCTGATTTACTTACCCACGAACGGGTCGAATGGAGTCCGATTGCGTTTTTTTCGTAATGATCGGTACTTTGCGATTTTTTCGTATGTTTTGCGATTTTTTCGGATTCTTTACGAATTTTTCGGATCCAATACGATTTTTGCGTAAAAACGCGAGTTTTCCTATGCATTACGAAAGTTGCGTAAAAAGTTGAGCATTTTGCGTAGCGTTAAAACTTACGCGAAAAGTTGCGCATTTTTCGTAGCGTTAAGTTTTAACGCTACGAAAAATGCGCAACTTTTCGCGTAAGTTTTAACGCTACGCAAAATGCGCAACTTTTTACGCAACTTTCGTAATGGATACGAAAAACTCGCGTTTTTACGCAAAAATCGTATTGGTAACGAAAAATTCGTACAGAATCCGAAAAAATCGCAAAACATACGAAAAAGTCGCAAAATGTTCGTTTTCAAGTCGGAACTTTTCCAATTCGGGTCGGATTCGTGGGTTAGTAAATCAGCCCCTAAGGGTGAAGACACACAGGGCTACTTAGTAGCAGCTACTTGTTACAGGCAGTAAACACCAGAAAATACCCTGCCATAGACAATACTGAGAATTGCCTCTGCTAAATCACACATAGACAATTATCAGTAAATGATCAGAATTGTCTATTTCTGTAGCTGCTATAAGTAGCTCTGTGTGTCTTCACCCTAAGAGAGAGACAGTTATACAGGCAGCAAGACCTGACCATAAGGAAACAGCCGGATACAGGTCAGCAAAGGCTAGGGTCAAGAATAGAACAAGACAGCTTGAGCCAGAAGCCCAGCCACAACTAAACTAGCCCAGCATGGGCAGATGTACCAGTTTGTAAGATCTTTTAGCAACTGCAACATTGTACATTTTTTTGGTAAGAAAAAGGGACACAGAGACAGATTGGAGTAAGAGGACTGGGTTTTAGTTACTTAACCCGAGACTGACTTTGGTCAAGTATTAGAAAATGGTGTGCAAATCAGACACAGGATTTTATGGCATGCAGAAATCAAATGGTTCCTACTGAGCTAGGCCTGGGGTACCTGATAACAAGGGATCTTCTTCCTTCTTCCGCCTTGTGCATTTGCAGTAGAGTGAAAAGCCGAACTAAAATAATAAAGTCAGCATTTACCCTCTGCATGCACCGGCCCCGAGATTCTGAAGCTAGACTAGGGAGGGAAGAGGATCGCTTGGTTGTTTGAACCCCGGGCCGGTGCAGTTTTCTGTTAACAGGAGCATTGGCCTGGGGTATCAGGTAAATTATTACAATCACTTGGGGGGCCTAACATCTGGCAGTGTTATATTTTCCCCTTTTTATTGCTTATATTTCTTTTCAGGCCATGTTTCTTCCTTTCTTACTTCAAAACTGTTGCCTCATTACCAAGGTAAATAGTCCCTATTAACCAGACAGAAGCCTCAGAGTCACAGAACTACAATGTAAAAAAAATCCAAAAAATAGACTGGCTAAAAACAAATAGACTTAGAATACTGCTCAGCATACTTGAAGGTAATATTAAGGACCCATTTCAGGTCAGTGTTCAACCCATACATTCTGTAGCAAATAAAAAATTTACCTTTAAAGTTTAAATGAATGTAAGGGTTATTATGTTAGACAGCCACGCCTTCTCAACTGTGATACATTACATATTCGTAATAGCTGGGAACTGGCAAATCATAGCGGTCTGACTCAGTACTTTGCTGTGCCAACTTGTTGCTGTAAAATACATATTTTATGGGTGTGCAATAGGGGTTGTATTGATTAAAACAAACAACAAAAATGTATTTTTTCATTCATTCAAGAGACCGAGTATAGGTCATGACCGTGTTCTAATAAAACATTCATTAAAAATCATTCACTGTTAGCTAAGGAACATAAGGGAAAGTATCAGAGGGCTGCAAATGTTTATGGTGGCAAAAGTGAAGGAATGGAACAAAACATTCTAGCAAAATGTCAAGTCACCTTCAAACACATGACATCACTGTATCTGCCTCACTTAAATATTAAGTGGATGTATCATTGCTTCCCTCCTGTTTTTCTCTTGTATATTTAATAACAGAGTTAGTGACTCAGCTTGCAGTTTTCGCCTTGCATAAAGAAAGTTCCTTCTATGTCTGGTTACTACTTACCTATACACAACTGCCTATAGAACTATAGACATTCAACAACAGTGATTCTGAGATTTTGTTCAATGAAACCTATGTGTGGTATGTCTTTTGCTTAAGTAACTGCCTAATCCATACCCAAGCTACCCATACCCATACCCAAGTTACTCAACTGTCATTTCCAGAAATAATCATGATAGGACTTTACTATTTTTACAAAGCATAGAAAACATATAGATACATCCATCTGTAAGGTTGGAGCTTATGTACTGCTTAAATGTTTTGACATTGCAGAATGGGTTTTATACTTGCATTTGTGCCAATAAAAATTATTAGTTTAAGTAATTCTCAAGGTAGCATAGTAGTATGCAAGTGTTCAGAATGTTTACATGCCTGCCTTTCAGCAGGATGGGAGTTGATGCTTTTGTGGTTTGGGTTTGCATTTGCACTGCATGGTGGATGCCATGATTATCCACTTCCACACCCCATTGGCTCTGGCACAAAATGCACATATAGCAAGCACCATGCTATACATAATAACTTTTTTTTAAATGAGAGAAGAAGAAAGAGGAAAGGAAAGGTAAGGAAAAGAAAGGGAAGACATACAATTAGTGAGGGAACGGAGGAAACCTTCAAGACATGTACCCCAAGCAATTTAATCAGGAGGAATTCAGAGAGTCTCTGAAGTTAGCAGTCTAGAATTAGATATTAGCCATTCAGTCTAATATTCTGGAGAGTCTTGTTTAGGATTTGTTCATAGGATTTATTGTGTAGAATCCACGGGGTCCAGAACTTAAGTTGATCAACTGCTTGGAGCGTTTGCTTGACCAGTTCTTCCTAAAAGTCTAAAGGGGGCTCAGTAGCAGCTTTCCATTTTATAGCTACTGCTTTCTTTCATAAAACAGCAGAAATATGAGTAAGGTTTGTTTAATTTCGGGTAGTACTGTGTCAAGTAGAAAATTACACTTGTAAAGCCATTAATTGTGACAGGTAAGTAGAGAGATCCATCCACAAGAATTTAATTTGAGAACAGTCCCACATCATGTTTAAAAAACTAGCAGTAGAGTTTTGCACATAGAAGTTTTAGTTGACTAATTCAGCTACTATCAGTCACTGTAGCTTAAACAGTGGGGGGAGCAGTTCTGTTTAAGTCAAATGACTTAAACAGAACTGGATCAAGCTGTGCATGGCTAATAATTTACATTGACACAAAGGTCAAAATATGTCAACCAGGAAAATGTTGAAAGAAACCTAGTGTTAAGTAATTTTAAAAGAATGGGGAGGGGGAACTGGAAGGAAATGAAAATATCCAAATGTCCTGCGAGCGTTGTTAGGTCAACCAGTCAAAAGTGGAAAAATATGGTACTAGAGGCTTAATGCCTCAGGCAAAGTTTTTTCCGTGGCCTGTCATACTGTGTAATGGAACATGCTGAGAGATTTCTGTATGATCTCTGGAATAAATAAAGAGTGCAAGGTGCAATCCATGGCTACAAGATGAATTCTGAGCCAAAAATAGGATTTGGGCCTGTTTTCTGCACTTTGAACCTTAGAGACACCTGCTAATTGAGCCATACAAAGTTATGTTGTGTAATAAAAAATCATATCCTTTAGTTCTGAAATGGAATGTTTTCCAAAATTGATGCTAAATGCATTAGCTAATTACATATTGCATGCTGAAGTGCCAGTAAAAGTTTCTCATGTTGAAATATTTCCAATTAAACTTTATGTGTATTTATTTGGATAAGGATGGTTCTCTTTTACTGATTATTTTCAGTTTTCAATAAAATACATATTTTAAAACTACTGGAAAGCTTTTTCCTTGACCTTGTTGAGCATCCTTATCACCATCAGGATGCTAAACAATCCTCCTCTAAAATCAGGAGAGACTACAAGTAAGCCCTTTTTCCCATTTGTAAAAAAAAATGGCACAAAAATTGCCCAGGCACAGTAACCCATAGCAACCAATAACATGTTTGCTTTTCAACAGGTGATGAGTAAACGCTACCCTCTAACGCTACAGGGCATAAGAACTATAGCAAACTTTGAACCTTATATTACATTTAACTATACGTCTCTGGAAGTGCCCAGTGTTCCTTTACTGGGTAAATATCAGCAAATGCAGTGCTGCCCAAGCATTAGTGTGAAGACACACAGAGCTACAAGTAGCAGCTACTTGTCACGGTTACAGAAATAGACAACACTGATCAGATCATTTACAGATAACTGTCTCTATGTGTGTTTTACCAGAGGCAATTCTCAGTATTTTCTATGGCAGGGAATTTTCTGGCATTTAGTAACCATGAGAAGTAGCTGCTACTAAGTAGCTCTGTGTGCCTTACTCTTGTTGCCTTGGAAATAAAAAGCTCAGAGTTGGCCTATAGCACTTTAGATCCTAAATGAGGCTAGCTGCATTAGATAAGAGGATGCTAAACCCTAAGCTACATTAGATAAGAGGAAGAGGAGGACATATATGTTGGTCAACCTATATGTCCTACCATAAATGCTTCAATGATGTAAACCAACGCTCTCCATCTTTTTCCATGCAGTGGACCAACTAGTTGACATACTACGTTTGTCACACACATCAGTCTATGGAGGCCATAGGAAGGTAGGAGCCATAAGTATACCTTTTTATGAAGTGGATCATCTATCTGATATGTCAGCTAGATTATCAACTGCATAAAAAAAGGCATATTTATATTTATCTATGTTCATTGACCAAAATATATTATAATGATGAAGACATACACAGCAGTCAATGGAGGTCATAGGAAGGTAGGTGCCATAAAAATACCTTGAAAGGTCTGTGGACCTCCAGTTTATATCCCTAATGTAAACAATATTTTTCAAAAAGGAGTGACTTAGTCAGATTGCTAGAACATGAACTATAACATCAGAAATGTTGGTTTAAGATACAAGGATGGAACACAATACAATGGATAGGCCCAACTTGCAAGCACAAAAACTACTATAATTTTTAAAGAAATGCAAATAATGTTTTATCCTAAGAACTATATAAAACAAAATAAATCAATTTTAGCCACAAATACAGAATACAATAAATGTTGAGGGGTCTCAGGAGTTACAGCAATTGTTTAATGTATGCTGTTGCTACCCAATGCACATTCTATCAAATTCTGTAGGCTTTAATGTGTATTATATCCAAAATACTGACACTACAGTTAGTGGACTACATATATGTGAGATTATTAGAAGGGCAAATATAATAATGTAAACTCAAACTTGATCTAGCTAAGACTAACTGTCATATTGTACATTTTGACTATTTATATTTCTAAGGATAAACACATTGCAGGTTGCTATGTGCACTATGTGCAACAGAGGTTCTGATGCAGAGGGTAAACAAAAAAAATTGACCCCTTCTGTTTCTTGTGGTCCTTTACATCATTGTCAGAGAGGTGCTCCTTACTTTCATTGTTGGTTGTATCCTGAGAATACACAGGAGTGGGGAACTGAACAATGCAACTACAGCTGTACTGTACATTCCAGTTGGGCAATTTAATTATATAAAGGTGCACAGCATCTGTAATTGCAGGGGATTTGGTACATTTACATCTATGAATCACTCATTTTACAAGATGATGAATACAATAAATAGAAAACTTCTTGCTAGGTTACTGTTTCAAAGCTGAAATCAAAAAAGCAGAATCTACATTTTCCAGCAAAGTGGTTAAGAAAAAGCCTTAGTTACATATGAACCTTTATTAATGTTTTTTTGTACAGCAGATGTATATATGAAAGTGCTCCCTGTATGCATAGTGGCAACATGTTACTCACAGCTTTAGGTCCATGATGAACAAACTCTTCCTGTGAATGTTAGAGTTAAATTCAGGATTTGGCACTAGTACAGGTAGTGATGAAAAACATATGAGTGGTAACAAGTCTTAATATCTGTCTCCAGTACTAAACTGGGATAATCCGAAGAAGCAGTGTACTCAAGTATCATATGCAGTGCCAAGATCGTGTATTTCAGATTGTGCTCATGATTACTGCACTGACATATTCCCATGTCCTGTACAAAATAAGCTGCTACATACAGTCTTCTCAGGTGGATTACAGTTAAGAAGAATTTTTACATTTATAAGGTAGGTGCTGCAGTTTTATTTTCTTTCTACATATTTACAGTCTTAGTTAAATGACAATGTCAACAAAACAAAAAACATCTTCTTGTATATTATTTTTTTTTTGTCTGTTACTCAATACCCACATTCTTTTTTAAGGTACAAATTCAAATGTAGATCACAAAAAATGTGCAAAGATATTTCACAAAATGGAAAATTAGAACAGAAGGTGGATTTTAAAAAAAGTAATTGAACTTTGTTACAGAAATGAATTTCTTCTCTGTCCCCAGTGCTGAACTATGTCACCCACAAGCCTCTGTTACAAACTGTAACACATGTTGATATGAAAGGAAGCTTAACATGTTTTAGTTGTCAGGAAAGAACTACAGTACCTGCTCTTATTTCTATCAGCTTGATATAAACTTGGTCTTTAGAGTGTAATGAATTCTGCTGTGTCAGTGTCACTTTTGGCAGGAAAACTAAAATAAAACCTTACTGAACAAAATTCTAACAAGTTAAAGGAAAGGGCACTGTAAATGCCACAAGAGATTTATATATTCTGAAACTGCTGTATATCAAAGGGATGTTATTATTCCAAAATTATTTGGTTTTTTTTTTTTTAAAATAATGTTTTAGTTTTTTATGTGGTTCTAACCAATGTCAAGCTGTCATATTTCACGTTGCTGTAGAGTTTGTTCCTCTGCCTTGCTGAGCTTTCAGATCTCAGTCACTCTTGTTAAGGGCTCAAAATCATGAACTGATGTATCTAAAGGGTTTTATGCAGGATCTTTTACTCTCTTTCCACAGATGACCAGAATCTCTGCCATAAAGCATTGTTATTTGTAGGTGTACAGGAGATTTTCTAATTTAGACTCAAAAGTAACAATCTTTTTTTTTGCAGAAATGTCTTAATAAATATTAAAACCTGCTTTTAGTTACAATTTCAAACAAACTTGTCATAGTATTCCTTTTAAGGGGAGTTTTTGGCTAACCATACACATGTTAATGAGCCCTACAGTGAGTTACTATATTCAGTTACTGTGTACTGTTATATACTGGCTGGTCCCTAGTACACTGTATTTAGCTGCAGTACCACCTCTCACCTAACTTGCAGGGATGCACATTTTTTATAGGCTACAACAGAATAGCACCACAGGTGATATCTGCAAACAAAACAATGAATGTTTGACATTTCTATATTTTGAAAAGCTCAAAGATCAATTTATCACAGTGTTAATTTCTTAATATTCTACCATAAGACATGACCCATAGGTTTTACATCTTATAAAAGCTGAAAATAACTTTTCTAAAAGCATCTTCTTTTATTATTTAACTTGTAGTAGACTGCTGGTTGATACTGGTTGATAATAGCAACTACATATATGTTCAGAAATGAGCCTTACAGTAGGCAAACTAAGAAATTATAGGTGAATCAAAAGTTAAGCTATTATTTTGTATAGGAAAATAATACACACACAGGAACACAGGTATTAGACTGAATTTGAAACTTCCAACCATATAACCCTACAAACTGTCAATATAGGCTCTTAAAGAATCACAAAAATAGTTATTACCTACATAACCTTATCAAGCACTTTAGAAAATCATTAAGAATACATTTTGAACTTATATTAATTGGTTTAGGTAAAAAAAAGACCCAAGACATTCCTTAATTAATTCATTTGTTTGTATGATCTGGATTAACACCAACCTGTTTGAATGGTATTGGATACAGAAATGCCTGCAAAGCCCTTAAACAAACATTAAAACAACTGACCTGCCTTCTCAACCAGGATTAACGTACAATCCCTTATCCCTCAACACTCCCATGTTTTAAATTTTGAGTGGTAGAGTCAGTCAGTCAGGGGACCTGTCAGTACTGTTTGCAAGAACATTATTTACCAGGTAATAAGCAGCTGCAAAGGCTTGGGCACAGAAACAGGGAAATCAGTCAAGTATTAATGGGAAAGCCAACAAATGCATGAGAAGGAAGCTGGGAGGGGAATGGCCAGAGGCAAGTTTAAACACAGCAAAGGTCATGAATGGAAATATAAAGCAAATGTAGAAAATGGGGTATTATGGAATAAGAGTCCAAAGAAGGGCAACTAAGCTGGCAAAGAGGCACTTATGGGGTGATATAATAACTATGTTTAAATATATAAGGAGACTGCATAATAAACTCTATAATGTTTTATTTACCAGCAGGTCCTTCATGCAGACACAAAGGCATCCATTAAGATTAGAGGGAAGGAGTTTCCATCTCAATATTAGGAAAGGGTTGTTTACAGTTGTGGAATTCTCAGCCCTGAAGTAGTTGTACTGGCAGATACATTAAATAACTTCAAGAAGGTTGAATGGCTTTTTAGCAAGTGAGGAAATACAGGCCAATTCAAAAAATTGCTCTTAGTACAATGTTGACCCAAGGACTGCCATCTTGGAGTTAGGAAGGAATGTTTTCTCCCTATGAGGCAAATTAGAGAGGCTTCCAAAGGGGTTTCTACCTTCCTGTGGATCAACTAGCAGCTAGGCAGGTTTCATATAGACATAAAAGGTTGAACTTAATGGACATGTGTCTTTTCTTAAAGAATAAGTAAACCTTTTCTTTTTTAAAATCTCTTAAATTACTTAGTAAGGCCCCCAGAATAACATACCTTTCTCCCTGCATGTAGATTTACTTCATTTCTCTATTACAGCCAATTCAACTACAGCTCTTTTAATGATTTTCTTGTCTGGCATGAAGCTCCACCCCCTTTTGCTTTTTGAGCGCTCTTTCTGACTATGGTGACCTCAAAAAGGTATCAAATGTGCATGTCTGATTGATTTTAATTAAAGCAGAGGCAATGAACATGTCCAGTAGGCACCTCTTTGAGTCGGAAAGAGAAGGATGCTCAGAAAGCAAAAGGGGTGGAGCTTCATGCTAGACAAGGAAGTCCGTAAAAGAGCTGTGGCTCAGCTCCTCGTGATCAAGAAACAAAATAAATCTGTATGTAGGGAGAAAGGTATGTTATTCTGGGGGTTGTTTGCTGTAATTTTAGGGGATTTAAAATAAAAGGCTTATTTATACTTTAACCTAAGTTACTATGTATGTTACTATGAAAAGCTGTGGGAATGGGTCATGATATCCCTGACCCCCACTCACCCTTCCAAAAAGCCCCCCATGCTCCCTAGTGGTACATATGTGAATACCAGCCCAGAAGGTGAATTAGGAACAAAAGCTGAGAACTTAGGACTGGGAGATAAGGACTGAAAGCACTTGCATTGTGCTGTGCTGGCAGTTTCTAAAACCACATCATAATGCATAATAAACTAAGATGGCTGCCTACACAGTAGTATTAAAATTAAAAATTTTGAATGGTAGAATTTATTATTTGCAATGTACACAGTGAAATATATCACTAAAAACAACACCATAAATCATGACAGAAATTTTAACTGGGTGTGCTGTCAAGATAAATAATTTTAAATCTGTAAGAAATTCTATTACAGTTTTCCCTCACTACACTGTTTAGTTCTTTCCTCCCTTATACCTATTCCAATATTAATCAAAATTTCATGGAAGCACATTTTACTTGGATAGCAAAAGATGGAGATGTCTGCATTCTATGTGCTAATGACATGTATTCTGTAGTAAAGTGGAATGTTCCTCTACCATTCATTGCTGTAGCTATATGCAGTGTATCTGAGAAAGAACACTGTGGTTTGTTTGTGGTCTGTGTTTAAAACCAGCAGTGGTAGTGTTGGATTAACATGAGTCATCTCCCCAGTTTCTGTGGATTATAAAAATGCATACATGGCGCCTCTTACACTTACTTTGCTGTCTAAAAATGCTATTTTGGTTGAGCTCTTCAAGCCTTTCTGTAGTAACCACTACAAGTTGAAAATAAATAACACCAGCACATATAACAGAATGAACAATAGGAAAGCAAGATGCTAATGATAAAAATGAATTATGTTAAATTAAAAATAGTAACACCATTAAAACCAAAATGCTTTGTAATTATATTGGTCTTTAGCTAAGGCTCTGAGGATATAAAAGATATAAATAGTTATCATGTATTATTACATTTATATGTACCAATCTGCAATAAAATAGCACAGACCTTACTGGGAAAAGCTTTACTGGCTTAGGGGTGGATTAAGCACATGGTGCCCATAAGCTTGAAGTATGTTTGACAAGGCACTTGGTGAACCTGGGACTTTATATACACAAAACAAAGTAGAAACATACAACAGGTTCATGAAGTTATATCAAGACATACAGGGGTGGGCCAAGCCGACTCCCTAGGCAACCCGGTAAGCCACCTCGCCCCTGCACCCGTTGTGCCCAAGGCAGCTGCCTTTTCTGCCTTCCCCTAGTTTTGGCCCTGAAGACATTTGCAAACCTATTGTCCTATACAAAGAAGTCTATCAACAGACTGTATGGAGATAAAGCTTTCAACCCAATATTAGCATTTTCCAGGTCAGGTGACATGCATTCAAGGAGTAATCCTGAAGAAACCATCTTTTTAAAAGTACCATATTCTGGTTCATAGAATATATAAGGGGTTATTTAGTTCATGGCTCAGAATGCAAAAACAAGGGCTCCAATTGACATATTTTTGCACTTTGAACCCTGTCCTTTTTTTGAACTACAGAAGGTCTCTGTGCTCCAAAATGCCAAAATAGGACACAGAGAGTTGCATGTGCCCTACCAATACAGTACTGCCTGCGCACCCCTTAGGGGCACATTTACTAACCCACGAACGGGCCGAATGCGTCCGATTGCATTTTTTTCGTAATGACCGGTATTTTGCGATTTTTTCGGAAATTATCGCGACTTTTTCGTTACTAATACGATTTGCGCAAAAAAACGCGAGTTTTTCGTAGCCATTCCGAAAGTTGCGCAAAATCTGGCGATTCTTTTGTAGCGTTAAAACTTGCGCGAAAAGTCGCGCCTTTTTCGTAGCGTTAAAACTTAAAAGGCGCAATGTTTTGCGCAAGTTTTAACTCTACGAAAAAATCGCGACTTTTCGCGCAAGTTTTAACGCTACGAAAAAATCGCCAGATTTTGCGCAACTTTCGGAATGGCTACGAAAAACTCGCGTTTTTCGCGCAAATCGTATTGGTAACGAAAAAGTCGTGATAATTTCCGAAAAGTCGTAAAGGCGCCGAAAAAATCACAAAAAATACGAAAAAGTCGCAAAATGTTCGTTTTCCAATCGGAATTTTTCCAATTCGGATTCGAATTCGTGTCTTAGTAAATCAGCCCCTAAGTGTTCAAAAACTTGAGTTTGGGTCATCGTAAATGACCCCTAAGACTTTATTCAGAAAAGGTTTTGTGGATGAGACATTTAAATTATGATGCACTGCTCTGAGCTACTGAATAAATGATATGTTGTATAGTATGTATTTGGCAGTTTTTGGTGTTTTGGAGGACAGTTTTATGCATTATTAGGGGTTTGAGTTATTATTATTATTATTATTATTATTATTACAAACTCTAATTGAGTTGTACCTGCAACTGACAAGCTATCAATAATCTGAAAAAGAATCACTCAGAAACCACAGACTCCCTCATTTAATAAGGTGGAAGGGCGCTACCTCACAGCTATCTGGGAAAAATTCCATTGAAGTCAATTTTTTAAACAACATACTCAGCTAAGCCAGTTTTAGCCAGTTAAAAAATCTGTAATGGTTTTGCCTTGAGACAGCAGACTGGGTCATATATATCATTTGATTTGTTCTTATAAATAAACAAACAACTCAATTAGAGTTTGTAATAATAATAATAATTTCACCCTTAATAATGCATGAAACTGTCCTCCATAGGTTTACATGTGGTATAATTTCTATATCAAGGTAAGATGTTACTTCCATTCCATTCACTCTATGATCTATGATCCGCAGATATTATATCTCTGAAACAACACCATGAAGGAATACCTGCTTTTGTATTTCCTGGCTTTGTGCTATGCTAAGCCATTTATTTTACCTCCAAAGTACATGGCACTGACTGACCTCATGTTAAAAGATATGGAAGATGATGACGATGATGACGATGACAATGATGATGACAATTCATTGTTTCCATTTAAAAAGAATATACCAGCTCGACCTACACTGCCTCCATTTGACTTATTTCCATCTTGTCCATTTGGATGTCAGTGTTACCTAAAAATTGTTCAGTGCTCTGACCTTGGTAAGTCCAATAAAATATCACTTTATAAAATATATGATTAAAAATACAAGGGTTATATCACCAAGCATCAGTTACAGCACTTTGCTATGATGTGGCTAGAGACTATTGCCTTGCCCAACAGTAGAAATAGGAAAATTCACTTTATAATACATGCTGTTTGAAGGGTGAAAAATGACTTTTATTGCTAATTTGGATGGTATGATTAACAGACTGGCGCTGTAATGAAAGCACCTAGTAAGCACAATTGATGGAGCCATGGAAAGTCCTTATACACATAAAATAGAATTTGACAAATTGTCTGTAATGCATCAACTGTTTGGGAGGTTCCCTGAAGCTGCAGCCTTGGAATATTGCAAGCTCTGACATGTAGCATTATGTAAAGCTAAGTAGACAACTGATCCCATTCAATATAATTGTATGCTTATGTAATTAAACTTTGCATGCATTGAACAGGTTTAACCTCCGTACCAAATAAAATCCCATACGACACTCGACTTTTAGACCTCCAAAACAACAAAATAAAGGAGATCAAAGAAAAAGATCTACAAGGCCTGATATCTCTTTCGGTAAGTTATGACTAACACAGCTCGGCAAAAGAAGAGTAGTGCGACAGAGCTAAAATGTTATTTCATTATTTTCATTTTTATCTGGAAAATAAGGACAGTTATGTCATCAAAAGAGTTGTTTTATAACACAAGTTTCTTTTTAATAAACATCTAGGCTTTGTTTCTCAACAACAATAAACTATACAAGGTGCATCCAAAGGCGTTCCAGTCTACAAAGAAGCTGCGACGCTTGTACCTTTCACATAATCAGCTCACAGAAATACCATCCAATCTTCCAAAATCATTGGCAGAGCTCAGGATCCATGACAACAAAGTTAAAAAAGTACAAAAGGAAGCATTTAAAGGCATTCATTCGTTACATGTGTTAGGTAGGTATGTCACTGGTATATAAAATGGACTGACTTTTTTTTCTTAAAGATGTTATTTTAATTTCAACATTTTAAACAAAAAATAGAACAGTACACACATATTTTAGAAAAACATTGCGATGACATTCCTAATTACTTCTTCTTGAGTTGGGTCAGAGATTCTGGGCAGCTACAACTCAAGCATTCTGACTTCACATCCTAGGTATGAAATCCTTTTGGTTATTATATATGTCGGTATGCCTTTAAGACAAAGAAAGAAACAGCAGCCTTTTGGAACCGGTGCACCAATTTTGTTTTTAGAATTAGCATATGGATTTAATAAAACCCATTGTAAAATGCAGTTGTACCACCTTATTCCAATTAACAATAGTCACAATGCCTTGTAAAAGTTTTATGAATCCTTAACAGTTGCTGAATGAAGCATATGCCAATTTTCCACGTTATACTGTGAAACAAATATGTTTGTTTAGTTCTACTGCAAGTTTTTGTGTGAAATTACAATTTTTTCCCAGAGTACTTGATGGAGGGCCTGTCAAATGGCACTAAACTTAACATACAGTACAAAATAATCTAATATAAAAAATAATTTTAAATTCATTTTACCATTTTAACAAATATATTTGTTTACTGGAAACATGGCAGGGGAATGGAAACATAGGTTTGTACAACCAAACCTTCAATATAACCTCTGTCGCCTGTGAAATTGATTATTAAAATATGAATGTCTTATTCATATTCTTATTTCATTAGAACTAAACTGGCAAAGTTATTTTCATCAAAGTGGATGTCTGAAAAGTTTGAAAGCAGAACAGAGTATGGGTCGTTTGAAACAGAATAAAATACTAAGCTTCCCGTAACATGGGGAAAACTCTGCATCTTCGGGATTTCTTCAAAACAGTTCAGTGACACGGAGCTTTCTGGCGCTTGTGCAATAGAAGGTAATCCCTGAGTATCTCTAACTGCACATGTGCCAGCAAGCTCTGTGTCACCAAACTGATCCAAAGATACAGTAGATAGTGCCTGCTAGCTCAGTTGTGCTATTCTGCATTTATAGGTTAGCTTGCAGAGACACCGAAATAGACTCTGTGGGGAGGGAGCAGCGAAGGGGCTCAATGGAGGGCAGTGGATGGGGGCTTTTGTCTGGGGAGGGTTTAGTTCTCCTTTAAGTAATAGGTCCCATAATTAAAAGACAACATACAGTACTTACTAACAAATAAATATATAAATAAACACCTGGCACCTAAAAAAAACTAAAAAAAAAAAAAAACTATATATCTGTATATTGTTTTTGCAGAGATGAGTGCAAATCCCCTTGAAAGTGATGGAATACAACCTGGAGCATTTGATGGACTGACTGTGTTCCACATTAGGATTGCAGAGGCTAAACTCACATCAATCCCTAAAGGTCTGTAAAATTGTATTCCAATTTGAAAAAATTCAAATAGCACCAGACAAGCCTGCCAGGATACCAGTGAATCTTCTAGCTCCTAGTGTGCCCCAGCCAAAGATAGTTCCTTTAGGCCCCATCTTATTTCCTTGCTAAGATGCAGGGGCGTTTCTGGCCCAGGAGCCGCCCTTCCCTCACTAGTGCTGAAAGTACAGTGTAAAAAACGGAAATTCAGCAATTAAAGTACCACCCTTGGTACCTCTGGGGCCACTGCCAGCTGAGACGAGTTTCTCAACTTGCCTCATAGCCCTGCTGAGATGCCCTACTGGGTCCAATCATGGCACTTCAGTTTCATGTATCATTTTCAAATCTCTATCACTGAAATTAATGTGATGCCATATTATGTCATACTGCCCTCTGTGGGCACTAAATAAAGCTTGGTTAGAGATTCCTTGGGGGTGCACTCCCCTGTTGAGGGGGATATACACCAAAACCGCCTTTCGATTTGATGAAACATAGTACTGCAGGCATTCTAATGAAGATTTAGAGCTACCATTAATTCAAATCCATTTTAACTGCTCAGAGGCACAATTCAATCTTAGTACTTCACAATATTTAGAGACAACTGAAATATTTATCACTGTGAGTGGCTGTGAATGGTCAGAAAAGTTTTTTGCTGTTATAAAATTAATATTGTAAAATTTATCCTAGATTTACCACCATCAATTTATGAGCTCCACCTTGACCACAATAAAATTTCAGCAATTGAACTTGAGGATTTATTACGATACAAAGACCTTCAGAGGTAAAAAAAAAAAAAAAAAAAAAAGTTTGAATGGCAAACCTTTAAAGGGGTATTTCACCTTTAAGTTAACTTTATGTATAGTTTTTGATTTTTTTTTTCTTCTTCTTCTGACTCTTTCCAGTTTTCAAATGGGGGTCACTGACCACAGCACCCAAAAACTATTACTCTCTGAGGCTACAATTTTATTGTTATTGTTACTTTTTGTTATTGTTACTTGGCTTTCTGTTCAGGCCCTTTCCTGATCATCTACCAGGGTCTCATTTATACCACTGTCTGGTCTGCAACCAGACTTAACAGCTAAATAACTGAAAAACTACAAATAATAAAAAATTAAGAATGCAAATTATCTCTCTCAGATTCATACTGAAGGTTGTTTTTAAGGAAAACAACTATTTTAAAAAGGGACATAAGTGTTCCACCTCAACATGTGTAAAATGGGCATTACCCTCAGTATATTATTGCTCAATTGGAATGTTTCTAGTTACTTTCAACTATTTATATATTTTTGCACACCCCGTGATAAAAATGCCCTACATTATCCAGGATTCAGGTGTGAGTTGGTAATTCTAGGTGGCTTTATCCTCCAGAAAGTCTTCTTTTTTGGGGCCATCAAGCTCTAGGGACCCATATGCCACTGACTAGGCTTTTTTCTTCACATGGCATGTTTTTGAGGGCTTTCCATTATCAACCTCTCTCTAGTGGCTTCCAGGCTGCACTGAATCTTTTTGCAGTCCTAGGAATACTAGGGATACTGCCAACAAACATGGCAGGCTGTAGTGGCCCCCATGCGCAATAATTCTCTAGATACAGGATGTACAGTGGTGTGAAAAACTATTTGCCCCCTTCCTAATTTCTTATTCTTTTGCATGTTTGTCACACTTAAATGTTTCTGCTCATCAAAAACCGTTAACTATTAGTCAAAGATAACATAATTGAACACAAAATGCAGTTTTTAAATGAAGGTTTACGTTATTAAGGGAGAAAAAAAACTCCAAATCTACATGGCCCTGTGTGAAAAAGTGATTGCCCCCCTTGTTAAAAAATAACTTAACTGTGGTTTATCACACCTGAGTTCAATTTCTGTAGTCACCCCCAGGCCTGATTACTGCCACACCTGTTTCAATCAAGAAATCACTTAAATAGGAGCTACCTGACACAGAGAAGTAGACCAAAAGCACCTCAAAAGCTAGACATCATGCCAAGATCCAAAGAAATTGAGGAACAAATGAGAACAAAAGTAATTGAGATCTATCAGTCTGGTAAAGGTTATAAAGCCATTTCTAAAGCTTTAGGACTCCAGCAAACCACAGTGAGAGCCATTATCCACAAATGGCAAAAACATGGAACAGTGGTGAACCTTCCCAGGAGTGGCCGGCCGACCAAAATTACCCCAAGAGCGCAGAGACAACTCATCCGAGAGGCCACAAAAGACCCCAGGACAACATCTAAAGAACTGCAGGCCTCACTTTCCTCAATTAAGGTCAGTGTTCACGACTCCACCATAAGAAAGAGACTGGGCAAAAACGGCCTGCATGGCAGATTTCCAAGGCGCAAACCACTTTTAAGCAAAAAGAACATTATGGCTCGTCTCAATTTGGCTAAAAAACATCTCAATGATTGCCAAGACTTTTGGGAAAATACCTTGTGGACCGACGAGACAAAAGTTGAACTTTTTGGAAGGTGCGTGTCCCGTTACATTTGGCGTAAAAGTAACACAGTATTTCAGAAAAAGAACATCATACCAACAGTAAAATATGGTGGTGGTAGTGTGATGGTCTGGGGTTGTTTTGCTGCTTCAGGACCTGGAAGGCTTGCTGTGATAGATGGAACCATGAATTCTACTGTCTACCAAAAAATCCTGAAGGAGAATGTCCGGCCATCTGTTCGTCAACTCAAGCTGAAGCGATCTTGGGTGCTGGAGCAGGACAATGACCCAAAACACACCAGCAAATCCACCTCTGAATGGCTGAAGAAAAACAAAATGAAGACTTTGGAGTGGCCTAGTCAAAGTCCTGACCTGAATCCTATTGAGATGTTGTGGCATGACCTTAAAAAGGCGGTTCATGCTAGAAAACCCTCAAATAAAGCTGAATTACAACAATTCTGCAAAAGAGTGGGCCAAAATTCCTCCAGAGCGCTGTAAAAGACTCGTTGCAAGTTATCGCAAACGCTTGATTGCAGTTATTGCTGCTAAGGGTGGCCCAACCAGTTATTAGGTTCAGGGGGCAATTACTTTTTCACACAGGGCCATGTAGGTTTGGATTTTTTTTCTCCCTAAATAATAAAAACCCTCATTTAAAAACTGCATTTTGTGTTTACTTGTGTTATCTTTGACTAATAGTTAAATGTGTTTGATGATCAGAAACATTTTGTGTGACAAACATGCAAAAGAATAAGAAATCAGGAAGGGGGCAAATAGTTTTTCACACCACTGTATGTAAGTATGTGGGTCTAGCACTACCATTTACCCTAAACACACATTATATAAGTCCCCATTGGCCACAATGTTTTGAAAACCATAATAGTGTGGGTTTTTTTGTAATTTTACCCAATGTTTTTGGAAGAAATCTGTTTTGTTTTCCTGCAATACATTAAAGCATTTTTTTCCCCTTTTTTTTTACAAATCGCTCTAAATGGTTAATTAGTGTGCTTACTTAACCTAACATTTTCTTACTGAAAAAACTCAACTATGCTGTAAGTGAGGTGCATTTAAAATTGCTGCGTCATGCTCAAATCAGCCAATTAGAGCAGGATAAACCTGTCAGTGATGTCAGTGATTCACAGCATCAGTGTGTTGTTAGGTTGAGGAAGGCAAATTTTTTATTATCTAAACAAGAAATAAAGATAATTTGTGCAACAGTTGTGTACTGTAGTACAGTGTACTGTTTTATATCAGTAACAGTTCCCCTTTAAGGTTTAAGGTACTATTTTGAAAAATATTTTTATCATTATGAAAACAAGTCATAGGAAAATAAGGAAAACATATGGCTGTTTATAGTTTAATATTATTCCTCATATACTGCCTCATGAAGATTAAAATAAAACAACACACAATGGTAACCCTTCATGAATGAAGTGTAGTTGATTTAGTGCCATGCCTGCAATTTTTGGAAATCTAAAAGTTTAGGCCTGTGCAAACTGCAAAAACAAAGCTTTTATAGCAAAAAAAAGAAATTAAACAGAACCTAAACACCTATTTGCTTGCTGTTCAAGTTAAAATATGAATTAGTAAGTCATTTTTATTTGCTAATCTTTTTTTTTTTTTTTAGACTTGGTTTAGGACATAATAAAATAAGAGATGTTGAAAATGGAAGTTTTGCTAGCATACCAAATGTACGAGAAATTCACTTGGAGAACAACAAACTTAGGAGAGTGCCCCTAGGACTACCAGATTTAAAATATCTGCAGGTAAGTTACATTGCAAAACTATATAATTACAATATATATATATATATATACACAGGTATAGGACCCATTATCCAGAATGCTCGGGACCAAGGGTATTCCGGATAAGGGGTCTTTCCGTAATTTGGATCTCCATACCATAAGTCTACAAAAAATCAATAAAACATTAATTAAACCCAATAAGATTGTTTTGCATCCAATAAGGATTAATTATATTTCAGTTGGGATCAAGTACAAGGTACTGTTTTATTATTACAGAGAAAAAGGAAATCAGTTTTAAAATTCTGAATTATTTGATTAAAATGGAGTCTATAGGAGAAGGGCTTTCCGTAATTCGGAGCTTTCTAGATAATGGGTTTCCGATAAGGGATCCCATACCTGTATATATATATATACACATACATACAGTCATATGAAAAAGTTTGGGAACCCCTCTTAATTCTTTGGAGTTTTGTTTATTATTGGCTGAGCTTTCAAAGTAGCAACTTCCTTTAAATTATGGAAACCTTATGACATAAAGTTTATTGAATTGACAGAAAATCTGCATCATAACAAAATTAGACAGGTGCATACAATTGGGCACCCCAACAGAGATATTACATCAATACTCTGATGAGTGTCTGGATTCTGGATGACGGTATTTTTGACCATTCATCCATAAAAAAATCTCTCCAGTTCAGTTAAATGTGATGGCTGCCGAGCATGGACAGCCTGCTTCTAATCATCCCATAGATTTTCCATGATATTAAAGTCGGGGGACTGTGACGGCCATTCCGGATTATTGAACTTCTCCCTCTGCATAAATGCCTTTGTAGTTTAGGGTCATTGTCTTGTTGGAATATGCAACCCCTGCGTAACTTCAACTTTGTGACTGATGCTTAAACATTATCCTGAAGAATTTGTTGATACTGGGTTGAATTCGTCTGACCACCGACTTTAACGAGGGCTCCATTCCCTGAACTAACCACACAGCCCCACAGCATGATGGAACCTTCACCAAACTTGACAATAGGTAGCAGGTGTTTTTCTTGGAATGTAGTGCTCCTCTTCCGCCATGCAAAGTGCATTTTGTTATGACCAAATCAAATCAATCAAAAAATCAGTCCAAAGCATTTGTCCCAAAATGACAGTGGCTTGTCTAAATGACCTTTGGCATACAACAAGTGACTCTGTTTGTGGCGTGAGTGCAGAAAGGACTTCTTTCTCATCGCCCTGCTATACAGATGTTCATTGTGCAAATTGCGCTGAATTGCAGAACAATGTACAGATACAGATACATCTGCAGCAAGATGTTCTTGTAGGTCTTTGGAGGTGATCTTTGGCTTGTCTGTAACCATTCTCACAATCCTCCGCATATGCTGCTCCTGTATTTTTCTTGGCCTGCCAGACCTGGGTTTTACAGCAACTGTGCCTGTGGCCTTCCAGTTCCTGATTACATTCCTTACAGTTGAAACTGACAGTTTAAACCTCTAGTTTTTTTTAAGCCTTCTCCTAAACCATGATACAGAACAATTTTGTTTTTTTAGATCTTTAGAGAGTTGCTTTGAGGATCCCATGTTGTCACTTTTCAGAGGAGAGTCAAACAGAATTGGCAATTGGCCACCTTAAATACCTTTTCTCATGATTGGACACACCTGTGCCCACCTGGCAGTGCTGCCAGCTAGCTAATATGATTGGACACACCTGAAGTTCAAAGCTTAACGAGCTAATCCAACCAATTTGGTGTTGCCAGTAATCAGTGTTGAGCAGTTACATACATTCAAATTAACAAAATTACAAGGGTACCCACATTTTTGCACAATTTTTTATTTAAATTCATACAACTAAATACTGCTTCGCTAAAAATCTTTGTTCAGAAAACACCCCAGTACTCAGATGTTCCTGGGAAATGAAAGACATTCCACTGTTATGTTTTTTGTTGAAAGTGGAGTATATTATTATGCAGTATATTAAAAGTGGAGTATATTATTATATTACATGTTACATATTTTGCATAATGGGTATCGTCAATATGATACAGTAAAGCATTGATACCCCCATACCAATACTTAGGGGCTGATTTATTATGCTCAAACTTCTTATTTCCCAATCACTAAGCCAAGGTAATCGGATACAGAAACCATGAGTGCATTCAGGAATTCACACATAGTTTCAGTAACTGATTGCTAGAGCCATGAGGCTTGAGCCTTACTAAATCAGCCTCTGAGCTTTGTGTTTATGCCAGTTTTATTTGGGTGTGGGTCCCCTTAAAACTAACAAGCATAGGACACCAGTTAATACATACTTTTCAAATAAGCACCCCAAACCAATAGTCACAGTAATTAAAACCATATTATAAGTATTTTCTGGCCTTCTCCTTCTGTAAATTTGTAAAGCATTGGGAGATGCAAGGCAATTAATTCTGCAATACAACACAAAAAGTAACAATTTTTTTCCAATATAAGCCTATAATTAAATGGAGTTCCTGTATGTTCCAGAAAACTCTTTGCTCTCCATATAAATCAATAAACATGTGACCCTTGCTCTCTGGGAATGAGACTTTGTGGAGTTAGTAGAGAAAGGATGTTGCTGAGCTACAACCCTTAAGGGCACATTTACTAATCCACGAACGTCCGAAAAGCGTCCGAATGTGTTTTTTTCGTAATGATCGGTATTTTGCGACTTTTTCGAGCGCTCAATACGAAAAAGTCGTGACAATTCGCAAAAGCCGTAATGGCTATGAAAAAGTCGCGACAATTCACGAAAGTCATAATGGCTATGAAAAAGTCGCGACAATTCACGAAATTTGTAATGGCTATGAAAAAGTCGCGACAATTCACGAAAGTCATAATGGCTATGAAAAAGTTGCGACAATTCACGAAATTTGTAATGGCTATGAAAAAGTCGCGACAATTCGTGCAAGTCGTAACGGCTACGAAAAAGTCGCAAAATGTTCGTTTTCCAATCCGAATTTTTCCCATTCCGATTCGGATTCGTGGATTAGTAAATCAGCCCCCTAGTTTGATTAAATCAATTGGGCACCAGTGGTTCTTTAAAACAAATACCGGTAATTACTCATTATTCATCCTCACGAAGGGAGGGTATGTTCCCCTGAAATGTTAATCTAAGGTGGTCAAAATAAATGGGGTAAGCTCACCAACTGCATATATCTAGTGTGTGCTGCTCTGCTACAATTAGTCTTTATTCACAGGAATATAGAACAAATCTCTTTGGGACAGTCATAGACAGATGCAATACAGATACTCAGCGTGTACTCACATACAAAGCTTCCCAGAAGCATTTACTTATCAGGGGTCAATAACATTGAATTTTGCTCAGTCTCAGAAGAGGTCATACAAGTGGAACCTAGGAGAGCAGTGGTAGTCCCAAAGTCTGTAAAATTGTGTCCCAATCCCAAGGGTGGTATACCCATGCCTCTATTCCTTCTAATTCCCCTTAGGCTGCTCACTAGCTAACCTGATGCTATATTTCACTCATAGGGGCTGATTTACTAAGACACGAATTCCGACCGAATTGGAAAAATTCTGATTGGAAAACAAACATTTTGCGACTTTTTCGTATTTTTTGCGATTTTTTCGGCGCCTTTACGACTTTTCGGAAATTATCGCGACTTTTTCGTTACCAATACGATTTGCGCGAAAAAACGTGACTTTTTCGTAGCCATTCCGAAAGTTGCGATTTTTTCGTAGCGTTAAAACTTAAAAGGCGCGACGTTTTGCGCAAGTTTTAACACTACGAAAAAATCTCAACTTTTTGCGCAAGTTTTAACGCTACGAAAAAATCGCAACTTTCGGAATGGCTACGAAAAACTCGCGTTTTTCCGCAAAAATCGTATTGGTAACGAAAAAGTCGCGATAATTTTCCGAAAAAAATCGCAAAATACCGATCATTACGAAAAAACGCAATCGGACGCATTCGGCCCGTTCGTGAGCAAGTAAATGGGCCACATAGAGTGAGCTATTACAGAACTATCCTCACATTATTGTCACGTTCTGAGCCTACCTCCATCCAGGACCTAACCTGCACCCACCTTCCAGGAAGGTAGAATCCAGGGCTAAAAATACTTTAACCCAGGATAAGGAAACAGCTTTCCCTTCCACCTGTTAATTAAGATCTCCCTTAGCTGGCCAAAAACCTAGGTGACTGCCAGAATAAAGCGCAACTACATTTTATTTCCCTATACCAGGTTAAAAAGTCAGTCTAAGATTTGAGCATTATTATAGATTGGAATTTATTCATGTTCATTCTTTTTTTAGGTACTGTTTCTTCACTCCAATAATATTGGAAAAGTGGATGTGAATGATTTTTGCCCCACGGGGCTAAAGTTGAAAAAGTCTCTCTACAGTGGCATAAGCCTTTTCAAGAACCCAGTGAAATACTGGGAAGTTCAACCAGCAACATTCCGCTGCACTCTGGGAAGAAACAGTGTACACCTGGGAAACTTCAGAAAGTAGCAAAAAAATACAGTATTAGGCATTATCAGTCCAACAACTTTGCCATTTTGACCTCTACAACATGAGGGCTGTACTAATGAGGCAATACAAGACATCTGCATGTTTCCATCCCCCCGCACACTTATTTTTAAATACTTGAAACCTGGTTATAAAGAAGAAAATGTACTCTCCAACAGGTGCATTTTAACTGCATTTTTATACACAGAGCTACCAGAATATTCTGTAGCAGGTGAGCAGGCTGAAAGTTCTTTCACAATTGGTGCTGATGAAAAACAAACTTTCATGTTATGTGTTTTTCATAGTTATATGTATTATTATTTTTAGTTTTATGTACTATTTGTAAAGACTACAAACCTCAAAAGCTCATAATTAGATACCAAATGTATTAAGGATATTGGACAACTCAGTAAGATTGGTAAAATAATCTATTTCTATTTGTTGTATCTATAGTTTCATATTATTGCTACTGAAACTTTGCTGCATTAACTTGGTAAAAATTGATATACATATGTTTTTTTTTTTTTTTTTTTTTAAATAAACACATTTAATCTTCCTTATTCTTATTTTTCTTTCAGTTGCTTATATATATTAAAAGGTTTGTGAGTTCCCAAACTAACATTTGTAAGGCCCACCAATTATGTAACAATGCAAGAACACCACCTAGACTTCGTTCTTCAGTTATCAGAAGAGATTTAATCTTTTACATCGATGGGGAGACAATGTACAAAGGAATATTGTGCATAAAACCTCCAAGTTGTTTACACTGTATCATACCTTTTTATACCCTTCAGTGGGGGATTTCCAAAGGCCCCCACTGCCCCCAAGTATTGTCCAATCAGAGTCCAATGTTCCCCTGTTATCTATCCATCATTCGGGAATCTTCTCCTCACGTTTGACCACACGTGATACTAGAAGTTTCTGGACATCTGGGGCCCTTCGATAGCATGGGGTGACGATGTATGATTCAGCATATAGCAATTAATCATTCCTTATCTGTAAACAACTTACATAAGTGTACAAAACAACTTATTTTAAATGTCTAAACTTTTACTGTAATTTGTGCTAGTTTTAGGCCTTAAACTTACTTGTAGGCCTGAAGCTTAAACTCCTATATTTAAACCTGTCCTCACACATTTTATCTGGCTGCAAACAACACACTCATGCTGGATGATTAACGGAATGTGTTGTGTTAACTGCAATGGAAATAAATATTATAATTTGAGGGATCAACATAATGAACTATTTATATTTCAAGCATGTTTCTATCAAGCATGTTTCTATCACATTTCTCCTTTTTGTATTTCATTTTTGCAAGTAGTGAAATATTGAACTAAAATTAGTTCAATATATTATGCTAATCTAATAGAAGTAGCATCTAATATTCCTTTGTAAAAGGTAGCCTTAGGTTAATGGCACATGGGGTTGTTTTGGCCATTGACAGGTCAGCGTTAAGTATCTAAATGTTCCCAAAGCCTGTCCCCATAAATTTATTTTAAAGCCATATTCAATACAAAATTGTGTCAGCACAGCCACCTTGTACCTGCAATTAGGCTGGATATTTGGGAAAATACACTGCATTGTGGGTCAAAAAACATGATGACTTGTGCCCAAAACTGCACTTTGCACACTGCACTTGTAACTGATTCCATAAACATTTTTCAAGGCAAAATCAGGAAAGTATCAGATATTTAAATTCTTATTATATAATTCCACTCACTTGTATATTAAGATATAGTTCTGTCAGTACCCAGAACATAAAAAAGGAAACATTTTCTTTATAACATAAAAATGTTTTTTTTTTATTATTGCTTTTGTGCCAAGCAAACAATACCAAATATATACAGTCTATGGATATTCATGTATCACAAAAGTGCACTACAGGTATGGAACCCATTATCCAGAATGCTCGGGACCTGGGGTTTTCCAGATAAAGGGTCTTTCCGTTATTCAGATCTCCTACCTTAAGTCTGCTAAAAAAAAAAAGTATTTACGATTGTTGTGGCTCCAATAAGGATTAATTGTATCTTTTTTGGGATCAATTACAAGGTTCTGTTTTATTAATACAGAGAAAAAGGAAATCATTTTTAAAAATGTGAATTATTTGATTAAAATGGAATCTAAGGGAGATGGCCTTTCCATAATTCGGAACTTTCTGGATAATAGGTTTCCGGATAAGGGGTCTGGAATTTTTATAGCACTACTTCAAGAGCAAACTTCCACTAACAGTAACTTTACACAAAACATTTATACAGGTATGGGACCTGAATGTTAGGGACCTAGGGTTTGCGGATAAGGGGTCTTTCCATAATTTGGATACCTTAGATCTACTAAAAAAACAATGTAAACATTAAATAAACCCAATAGGATTGTTTTGCCTCCAATAAGGATTGGTTATATCTTAGTTGGGATCAAATACAAGGTGAATAAATGAGAAAAATGAAGTCATTTTTAAAAATGTGAATTATTTGATTAAAATAGAGTCAATGGGAGATGGCCTTCCCATAATTTAGATCTTTCTGGATCCCATACCTGTATTTATATATTTGGAAAGTACACATTCTGATGTATTTTATTGCTATGCTAAAATCGAAAAATCGATCCACCGAATCCAGGATTCAGTTTGGGATTTGGCCAAGATTCTGCCTTTTTTAGCAGGATTCGGGCGAATCCACGCTCCTGGTCAAACCGAATCCAAATCCTTAAAACCACGTGACTTTTTGTCAAATTTTTTGCCATGCATGCAACCTTTGACCCTTTTGTAAGCTAATTTGCATTTGCAAATTGAGATTCTGATTCGGTTCGGTATTCAGCCAAATAAAAATAAAAAACTGGATTCGGTGCATCCCTACTAAGTTTAGCATAAGTCTTTGAAAACCTACTAAAAACTTCCAACTTTGAGCAAAGTAGAAAACCCTAGAATGAAACCAGTAAAAATTACTTGTCACTTCAGATACTGCAAAATATACTGCCTTATACAGTGTGTTATCACTTATCAATATATTTTATGAATAAACATTCTGAAGAAGCCAAAATGGGTGAATATGTCTTTCTAGTCCAAACTACCAAACTGCAAAAGTTTACTAAAGCTATTTTTTAATAGCATTTCTGAATATTGTCTCAAAGTTTGCACATCAGAGCATCTTATCTCCCACATATGAAATGGTATTAACTATCGTTCCATGTTTTTTCCAACGTTTCCCTGTATCTGTGCCTGTCTGCAAATTATCACTTCAGATATCACTACCCCCAGAATACCCAGTAAAAGTTTTCTTAACCCTACTTCCCTTCCTAAAGAAGTGGACAAGTGAGCCGCATTAATGTGTAGGAACTGTTTTTAATGCGAATAAACCTGTTAAAAACATGGGATCCATTGGGACCAAGGCTACACCACAACACTTCTACACCATTTGGAAGTCAGGACTCCAGTGTGATGTATACGTTTTGCAGTTATTTAAGGAAGCATTGGACTGCTTGTAATGCAGTTATATACACCTAATAAAAGATTTTGCTCAATCACATTTTTTTATTTTTTGACTAAACTTTTTTTTATGCTCCATCTTATTCGTGAGATATGAAATTAATATACACACTTCACTTATCCTGTGATTATCCATCTATCAGGGGCTTCATATTAAGATAAAGAAGAGATGTTTCCTTTTTTATTTGTATTTGTACCTCTCTACTACACAAGATAAGATGGTGGAATCACTATATGTGCTTTTCTGTGCACATTGCAAATGCTGACATCTGGATGAGTGGGTACACTGATACCAAGAAAGACTCTGTTCCTTATTCGACAGAGGTGCTGTACTTTGCATTTATTTTCAATTAAGCTTGCTGAAAGTATAGTCAAAGTCAAAGTTATGTAGAAAGGCAGGCCAAGTTGTGTTAGTTCCACTGGAGAAGAGGCTCTAAAAGGGGGGATAAGATAACTATAAATAAATATATAAGGGGACCATACAATAAACTCTGATGCTTTATTTACCAGTAGATCCTTCCAACAGAAACAAAGGACATCCACTGATATTAGAAAAAAAGAGGTTCGATCCTAATATGCGTAAAGAGTTTACTACAGCGAGAACTATGAAACTGCAGAATTCTCTCCTGTTATACTGTAGCAATGTTAAATGTTTACTTTAATTATGCATTAGCAGCTTGGCACTGGTTGGAGAAACGTGTAATGAGGTTGTGCACACAGGAAGGGGAAGTGAAGGGCAGGGTGTGCGCAGAGAACAGCCAGGAATAAAGCTAAGCTCTACCCTGCATTCTGGAACAGTGTGAAGTCTTCAAGTTTTGCTACACCTTGCAAGGGGTCATTACATCTGCCTGAAGTGGTTGTACTAGCACATACATGTCAAACACAAGGCCCGCGGGCCAAATCCGGCCCACCAGGCCTTGCAATGTGGCCTGCACCGCGCTGTCATCACTGCACGCACTCTGCGCAAAAACATACAAAGTCTTCGTCAGCGCCAGCGGCTCCTTCTCTCTTATGCCGCGGCAACAGGCCCTTTTACAAGGTTGCACCCGTGCGTATGACGTCACACGTCAGCGACGAGGCGCAACCTTATAGTAGTGCCTGTTGCCGCGGCATAAGAGAGAAGGAGCCGCCGACATCACTGGTCTGTTGGGGGTACTTTCTGTGGGGGCTCTGTGTGTACGGGCTGGCTACTGTCTATGGGGGGTACTGTGTATGATGAGGCAATTGGGGGTACTTATTTTTGGGGGCACTGTTTATGGGGGCAATTGGGGGTACTTTGTATGGGGGCACTGTGTGTGGGGGCTACTGTCTATGGGGGGTACTGTGTATGAGGCAATTGGGGGCACTGTGTGTGGGGGCTACTGTCTATGGGGGGTACTGTGTATGAGGCAATTGGGGGCACTTTGTGTGGGGGCTACTGTCTATGGAGGGTACTGTTTATGGGGGCAATTGGGGGCACTGTTTATGGGGGCAATTGGGGGTACTTTCTATGGGGGCAATTGGGGGCACTGTGTGTGGGGGCTACTGTCTATGGAGGGGTACTGTGTATGAGGCATTTGGGGGCACTGTGTGTGGGGGCTACTGTGTATGATGAGGCAATTGGGGGTACTTATTTTTGGGGGCACTGTTTATGGGGGCAATTGGGGGTACTTTGTATGGGGGTTCAGTAAACCATTCGGCCCGAGATTTAGGCTGGATTTTCGATTTTGGCCCCTTCTCTGATTGAGTTCGACACCCCTGTAAACTAACAGATACATTAGATAGCTTTAAGAAGGGTTAAGATAGCTTTTTAGCAAGGGGGAAAATACAGTGTTATGGAAATTAGCTCAAAGTTAACCCAGGGAATGGTCCGATTGCCATCTTAGAGTAAGGAATACATTTCCCCTTCTGAGGCAAACTGGGGAGGCTTCAGTTTTTCCCCTTCCTCTAGATCAATTGTCAATTTTCATTTAGATTAAAAGATTGAATACATTCTATGTTAGAACATGGGCAACCTATCAGTGAACAACTCTAAAGGGGGCATTTATAAACATAACAACTCATTTCCATGAATGTCAGTCATTTATCAAAAGAGCCGAAATGAAAAAGCATGAACAAAAAAAGACACGGGGAAAAAACATGAAAACTGCAACTTTTTTGTATTCGTAGAAATGACGGCGTAAAAAACACTGAAAACCTCGAAAACCATGAAGCAAAGAAAGATCTTCTGGTTGTGAAAGGGGCATCTGCCATTGAATTCTACATGATCTTGACAGGTTTTAGATGGTATATTTCTGCTTTCGGATTTGGCCTTGTTTTGTGGCATAATAAATCACAGGTAAAAAAAACCTGAATCTAAAAAATTGAATGTTAGTAAATGCCTCTTTAAAGTGGACCTGTCACACAGACATAAAAAGCTGTATAATAAAAGCCCTTTTCAAATTAATCATAAAACAAAAATTCATTTTTTTATTTACACAACTATACCCATTATATAAGCATTTAAAAGTCCCGTCTGTCAATCATATATTGCCTGAGCTGCCTCTATGCCTTAGGCATAGGGGTGGGTTTCTTTCACTTTCAATTCAGAACTTCTTAGATGTCACTGCACTCCTCACATTCCCCCTCCCTCCTTACCATCTAATTAAATTAATGGAGGGGGGCAATATGGTAACCACCAGTGATTAAGCCTTACCTGACACCTCTGATCAAAAAAAACTACACTGGCTTTGGGTATTTCTGTAGAAGATCCTTGTTGCTAACTTCTTCGGCTTCTTCTGCCTTCTTTTAGACATGAACAGTGGAAGCTGAACTTAGACACGAAACGTAGACATCTCACTACTGCACATACACCTGCAGGAGCACTGCCCCAGGTATCAGGTAAGTGATTGCAAGCACTGGGGTGTACCTAACACTGTGTGCCTAAGGTGTGCCTAACTGGAACCCTCCTATGATTTTAACTTGAAAACCTGAAAAGTTTCATGCCTGATGTTGTAAAGTATGTTCTATTAAACATCCTTCAGCTTACTAAATATCAACCAGCTGGTGGCAGTATTATCTTTACAATATTTTAGCATGCAGTCTCTATGGATCAGGCTAGAATTTTCAGGAAGCTGAATTATGCTTTCTGTCTTTTTGTCAAAACAGTTTTCTAACGATTTTCCGTTTACAGCAGTCTTGTCTGAACACTGGATGCCTTCGGGGCCAGAGACTCCAGTAGAGACTAGAGAATGCAACCTGCTCAGGGTTAATGTAAATTAGGAACGTTTACCAGGTGGCTGCTTGTCCAAATACCAACCAATTAATTGTGTAATTACAAAAAGTAGATCATTGTGGTGGTTGCTTTATATCCTTGAAAAATATTCAACATCTAAAAATGCTAATGGAAAAAAGTTGCAGTTTTCTTTTAGTAAGATTTCTAATGAAGTTAAAACACAGCATTTATCTACTGTATATGTTCTTCCAGATATTGCTGCTATTTCAAGGATCAATCAAACAAAATATGCAGAAAACGATATTTACTCTATTACACTATTTCTCCTTTTCTGACATTTTGAGTTCTGAGTTGTTTGCTGCCTTACCCATAGGCTTCAAATAGAAAAAAAACATATACATGAGCATCTAATGCTCTCTGCCTGCCTACAAAATGCAGACAGAGAGTATTGGACCCTATGCCAGGCCTGACTTTGTCCTAAGCATACCTTTTGACTAAACAACTTGACAGACTTATCCAATTTGACTGACTTACTGGGATCCCAGCAGAAATGTGGCTTCAGAGGCTTCAACTATTTCCACCTAGTCCACTTCGTGTAACAAGAAACTCCAAGTTTTCATTGTCAAGGGTTCAACCCCTTCATGGATGATGAAATGATTTGCTCTCAAGAAACTTGACATATCTCTCAAGTACTGCATTAAAATAGATGTACGTCTGCTGAATCAGCTGAGACAAGCCTCAGGAGGCACAAAGTTGTTTGGAAATTAATTTTGACCAGTTGTTTCAAATATGCTTCATCTGTCATCCATATCATTGTTAAATTGGTATCCTAACTGACCCTCTGACCCAAGTGACCTATGTGAGACTGATTTATCACATATCAGACCGGTGAATGCTAACCTTTGTTAGTTGCTCAGAATGTGTTCAAATGCTTTGAACAGTTAAATCCCTTTCTGATCTATGCGGTGGTCAACTCTGCTCTGCACCAGTGCTGAGCTCTATTGCTGTTCAGAATCTTTCCTCCCCAATGAGGATTGCATGTGGGGAGAAAAGATTCAGACGATTAGGTAAAATAAAATATTTACACATAAATATTATGTTAGTAATGGCAGCAGGAACACTCCTGTCATGAGGCAAAAAAGCTGTCTCTGGTAAGTTTAAGAGGCTGAATTTTCATTTTTTAATATGAAAAATTGGCTCTGCTAGTAGAACTAGCAATGCAGCTTCCTCTGGACCCGCTCTAACTCTTAAGTTGCTAGCACAGAATGGGACAGAGGGGCTGGCATCATGGCTGCCTTAGGTGGCAGCAGCCCCAGAATCGCTGCTGAATGGCAATGTTTTCAGTGCAACTTTGTCCAGTTCGCATCAAAGCACAATTGTAAATTTTAACGCACTAGTTGCAATTGTGGCAGACACAATATCACCTCGCAGCCGCAATAAGGCAAGAATTGTGGGAAACAATTAAAAAAACATTTACAAAACTCACTGCGTAATTCAGAACTTTTTGGATAACAGGTTTTCAGATAAGGGATGCCATATCTTTATTAAACAATACAGTGCACACTTCATCTCAATAAATGTTTTATGTAACTTTTCTTGCTGCTCAAAACATCACTGCATTGTGGAGAATACTTTGTGCCAAAGAAACTTCTTGGGGGCAAACCCCAAACGCACCAACTAGGATGTACAGTATAGTTCTTTTTGACTAATCTGCAGGTGTATGTATTTATCACCCAACCTGGAACAGGACACATCTTTGCTCCTGTCCTGTCCACTCTGGATGGGAGTGATACAGTAAAATTTGTTTGAACATGTGTATTGCCAAATTGCACAATATCTGAAAGATTATCCAAGGGTCAAATGGACATATATCCCACATGGATTCCAAGCCAGCTGTCTTAATGAGATTGCTGACCCTGGAGCTGTAGTATACAGTGGCTTGCAAAAGTATTCGGCCCCCTTGAACTTTTCCACATTTTGTCACATTACAGCCACAAACATGAATGAATTTTATTGGAATTCCACCTGAAAGACCAATACAAAGTGGTGTACACGTGAGAAGTGGAAGGAAAATCATACATGATTCCAAACATTTTTTACAAATAAATAACTGCAAAGTGGGGTGTGCGTAAATATTCAGCCCCCTGAGTCAATACTTTGTAGAACCACCTTTTGCTGCAATTACAGCTGCCAGTCTTTTAGGGTATGTCTCTACCAGCTTTGCACATCTACAGACTGAAATCCTTGCCCATTCTTCTTTGCAAAACAGCTCCAGCTCACTCAGATTAGATGGACAGCGTTTGTGAACAGCAGTTTTCAGATCTTGCACAGATTCTCGATTGGATTTAGATCTGGACTTTGACTGGGCCATTCTAACACATGGATATGTTTTGTTTTAAACCATTCCATTGTTGCCCTGGCTTTATGTTTAGGGTCGTTGTCCTGCAGGAAGGTGAACCTCCGCCCCAGTCTCAAGTCTTTTGCAGACTCCAAGAGGTTTTCTTCCAAGATTGCCCTGTATTTGGCTCCATCCATCTTCCCATCAACTCTGACCAGCTTCCCTGTCCCTGCTGAAGAGAAGCACCCCCAGAGCATGATGCTGCCACCACCATATTTGACATTGGGGATGGTGTGTTCAGAGTGATGTGCAGTGTTCGTTTTCTGCCACACATAGCGTTTTGCATTTTGGCCAAAAAGTTCCATTTTGGTCTCATCTGACCAGAGCACCTTCTTCCACATGTTTGCTGTGTCCCCCACATGGCTTGTGGCAAACTGCAAACAGGACTTCTTATGGTTTTCTGTTAACAATGGCTTTCTTCTTGCCACTCTTCCATAAAGGCCAACTTTGTGCAGTGCACGACTAATAGTTGTCCTATGGACAGATTCCCCTACCTGAGCTGTAGATCTCTGCAGCTCCCCCAGAGTCACCATGGGCCTCTTGGCTGCATTTCTGATCAGCGCTCTCCTTGTTCGGCCTGTGAGTTTAGGGGGACGGCCTTGTCTTGGTAGGTTTACAGTTGTGCCATACTCCTTCCATTTCTGAATGATCGGTGGAACAGTGCTCCGTGGGATGTTCAAGGCTTTGGAAATCTTTTTGTAGCCTAAGCCTGCTTTAAATTTCTCAATAACTTTATCCCTGACCTGTCTGGTGTGTTCTTTGGACTTCATGGTGTTGTTGCTCCCAATATTCTCTTAGGCAACCCCTGAGGCCGTCACAGAGCAGCTGTATTTGTACTGACATTAGATTACACACAGGTGCACTCTATTTAGTCATTAGCACTCATCAGGCAATGTCTATGGGCAACTGACTGCACTCAGACCAAAGGGGGCTGAATAATTACGCACACCCCACTTTGCAGTTATTTATTTGTAAAAAATGTTTGGAATCATGTATGATTTTCGTTCCACTTCTCACGTGTACACCACTTTGTATTGGTCTTTCACGTGGAATTCCAATAAAATTGATTCATGTTTGTGGCTGTAATGTGACAAAATGTGGAAAAGTTCAAGGGGGCCAATTACTTTTGCAAGCCACTGTATCTGCTTCTGCTGCCTGTTCCCAAACTTTTTAATTGTGATTCTGCCTTTTTTTGCTGTTCCCACACCAGTCTGCCCAATGCACATGACTGTGAGTTTACAGGTACTGTCCCAGAGTTATAATTCTTATGTACTCTATATCAAACATATGATACTAGATGCTTTTTTAGATAAAGACAATTGTTATTTCTATGTTATTAAACACATTTTTATGAATGAATGTCTAAATTTAAGGTCCAGTACTCTTCTATTGTTTAAATCAGAACAAAATGCTTTTCTTTTCTGTGGAGGAATATTCTTTGCAAACTGAGCTGCTCTAACAGGAAACATATGGAAGAGATCTGCACTAACTGATTTCTGGCTGGAGTCCTACATGCCACGTATCACACACCCTTTGTGAAAAGGGGACTTCATACATAACCTTCTGCGTCCATCAACTCCCCCCACTTATATCAGCAACCAGGGAAATCGATTAAAATGCTAAATGAATTTACAGAAATGTCTTCAAAAAAAAAAAGATTAAAAGCAAATACAATTTCTGTGATGTGTTCAAAGTTAGAAATGTAACCATAATTCAGATTCTGTAGGTCTTTCATGAAACAAATAGCCAGAATATTAAGGCAGCAACAATACAGAAGTATTTGACAATATCTAGATCGCAGTAAAAATATCCTCTTTTAGTTATTAAATATGCATTTAAAAAAAATTTGAAAGCTATATTCTCTCTGGTAAAATAAATCTAAACGAAGTGTACAACTCTTTCTATAAGAAAGCATTTTTATTAATGGTACAGAAAGGAATATAAAGAGTAATACAATTTACACAAAATATATAGGCTTTTGAACGGGGAATCCCCCCCTACAGGCCAACCTTACTAATTATAGCCTAACTATATACACTTAATATACATTTTATTTGGCCTCCCTCTACATTGCTCCTAGTTGACTTTTCCTTCAATTTCAGTATTTTCTACCACCAAGATCCTTTACTGTGTGTAGGGTCGGACTGGGCTGCCGGAACACCGGGAAAAAACCCTGTGGGCTCCGTCCACCCAGACCCAATCCCTGCCGGAGCCCCTGGCCACCAGTGTCCATCCCCTGATGCATTTCACTTACCGCACTGAGGGAAGGACATCAGGCGAGTGGCGGTAGCCACTGCGGGGGGTGCAGCCGACGGGGTCACTTTTGGGGGGTGCGGGGCCCCTGGGCCGACAGCCCTGGGGAGCACTGCGCCCCCAGTCCGACTCTGACTGTGTGTCATTTATATATACAGTATTATATAGTCACACTTCATTTACAGCTTCAATGTAAATCTTTCTAGCAGTGTTGGAACAAAAGGTGGACAAGCAAGGGATCATACCAGTCTCTTGGTGCATGTAAAATATGCATTTGTGTGATGTTTGCACTCAAGTTAGTTCCTCTATTGTTATCATTTGTGGTACTGCAAATCCTGTAAGGAGCATTTCAACTTATATACAGAGTGGCCCTGCAATAATCCTTCATGGTTCCTTTAAATATTCTACTTCAGGATGCTAAGAGAACTAATTGAATGCTGAATATATGCATGTCTCCATTGCTTTATTTTCCCTATATTGTATCAAGGTGTTACTGACCCAAATATTAACTTTAGGCTTAAAATGCATGTAGAGCAGCAACCCCAACCTTTTTTATCTGACACAAATTTAAATGGAAAAAGAGTTGAGGAGCAACACAAGCATAAAAAAATATTTTGGGGGTGCCAAATAAGGACTGTGTTGGTCACCCCCATATTGACTGGCAGCCTATAGGAGATTCTTTTTGACATTACACTGGGTTTTTATGCAACCAAAAACTTGCCTCCAAGCCAGGAATTCAAAAATAAGCACCTGGCCCCTGGGAGAAACATCCAAGGGGTTGGTGAACAACATGTTGCTCCTGAGCCACTGGTTGGGGATCACCGATGTAAAGTTTTAGCCAAGAGAAAATGTACTGAAACCCACCAGAGCCTAAAGTCATTGACATGAATGGAAACTGACTGCTTGTGCTAATAGTAGCCAGTTTTTGGCCCACGACTGCACCCTGTTTTTAAGATGAAAATAACCTGTCAAATGGTGTGGTTCCATCAGGACAGGATCATTTGAGAAAGATCAATTGCTGTCTAACAGAGCCAGACAGTCTTTCACCTGCAGTGGCAGGAAAGGCAGAATTTTATCCATAGATATACAGCAGAGCATTTGGTGCTCAGTGGTCACTTCCACCACTACAGATAAGTATCTGAGAACAAGGGTTACTCCATGAGCAGAACAGCAAAGGAAAGACACAAAACATAAAGCACTGACCCTTTTAGTGCCAGCATTGTACACCCTCAAAAAGTCAGTCTCCAGTCATATAGTCATCAACAAGAATATGTGACTGTATTTTTTAAAATAATTTTATAATTACTTTTTTTTTCTTTTATAGAAATTTGTCAATGGATAAATAAAACAATATTTAAGCATTAAAGCCACAGAGCAACCCTTTGCTACATAGAGCACGCCAACAGCCTGTGCATTACCCAGACAATATATTTATGTGTAAAAGAAGGAAAGTGGAAAGGAAATACAATTATTAGATGTGGTAGACACTCTAATAATTAAAGGAAAAGTAACGCTAAAAAATCTATTCTACCCTCCCCCAATAATTGCCCTATCCTGAAAACTATTTGTTATTTTGAATGCTTTAGAAGAAAATACCTGTAAAAAACTTGGCTTCCTGTCATTTGAACAAAGGCGATATGGCGATGCCGGGAAAGTTTCAGGGTAAGCGTTCACTATGCGGCGATCGACTGATCGAGCCTAGCCTTCCTTCTGTATAGGAAGGAGTCAGGCTAGGCTCGATCAATCGATCACCGCATTGTTGATTCTTCACCCGATATTTTCTCCTGCATGGCCATATCGGCTTTGTTCAAATGACCGGAAGACAGGTTTAACAGGTATTTTCTTCTAAAGAATTCAAAATAACAAATAGTTTTCAGGATAGGGCAATTATTGGGGGAGGGTAGAATAGATTGTTTAGTTTAAAATTTTTAGCGTTACTTTTCCTTTAAGAACTCCAGTTAGTAAAACCAACCAAGCCTGGGTAGCAGAGAATATTATAAATCTTTACAGACAATACAGTAATACAATTCAGACAAACAGTTGGAATTTTAGTTGTTATGTGAGGAGGAGGGACATATTTGTTATTGATATTTAAGTAATGTGGGACCCCATAAGAAGCCCAGAGTTCCCAGATACTCAAGACTTTATAATGGGTATCTGACAGTTTCCTCCTGCAGGCAACGTCACGCAAGTTCGGAAACCAAAGGGATGCGAAGTGCTTTCCTCCAGCGACTTCAATTGTTGTCGGTGCCTTTTCAGAGCGGTTACTCGACTGCAATAGCAGCGATCTATTGCAGGCGAGTAAGTCACTCTGTGGGTGCTTAGACCTAAGCAACCACAATCTTTCAATTGTCAGATTGGAAAAGTAAGGGTTTGCCAAGATTTAGCAGTTGTTTGTTTAGCAGTTGTAATCAATTTATGTGATATCTGATTTATACTGGGGTTCTTTTTTTTGTGAGCATCAAATGGATTGGCCCAATATTTTGTAAGAAATCTCAACCTGAGCTCTTGTATGAACATTTATACATAAAGTCCTCTGCAGTAAAGGTGGTTTAAAACATGAGGGAATAGTGTAATCCTTATAGATGCATTTTAAAAAAAGGTGTATTTGGTAGTACACGTATGGGATCCATTATTCCGTTATCCAGAAAGATTCAAATTACAGAAAGGCCATTTCCCATAGACTCTATTAAAAGCAAATAATTCTTATTCACCCATTGTTTCTTCTCTTTCTTTCTCTCCCTATTCTCACAGGATATAAGCTGTTCACTATGAAAATGTTTTATTCTGATATCTAATCTGTAAAAGTTAAAAATGCAAATAAAAATTATTGAAATAAAAAAAAGCATATAATTCTAATTTTTTAAAATTATTTCCCCTTTCTCTGTAATGATAATAAAACAGTACCTAAAATATTATGAATCCTTATTGGAGACAAATCAACCCTATTGGGTTTATTTAATGTTTAAATTAATTTTTAGCAATTTTATGGTGATCAATTACAGGAAGATCCCTTATCCGGAAAAGATCAGGTCCCAAGCATTCTGGATAATAGGTTCCATACCTGTACTGAAATTTCTCTTAATGGAAAAATCTCTCTAACAGGGGAGGTGGGAGAAATTTTTGAGAAAATGCATCCCATTAAAATGGTCCTGAAATGAAAAACATGTTACTAAATCAATGCAATTATTGGTCTACCATTTGAAAGATGCTAGGCACAGGCCAGAGGGAATTCTGGATTGCCCCTAATGGGAGCCTCAGCATTATGAGGTATATTCAAGTTTGTTGAATTAAAACCTTAAGTGGATTCCATATTGTAGTTGCAACATATTGTATGTTGCATAAAAATGCTATGTGATTTGGGTTGTCATTGGGGGGAATCTAAGGACATATGGCCTGACTAGGGTCAAAGAGCATCCTTTACTTGCACCTAGACTCTTGACAAAGCTCCGATGTTCAGAGCGAAACGCACGTCGGGCAGTGTTGTTTGAGGGTGGGAATGTGGGAGGTTGAAGTGTGTTGAACGATTTATAGTGGGCATGGGTGGTGTGATCTGGTGGTCTTGGGGTTAGACAAAGGAGGTTTTGCTCATTTTCAATCTGCACGTAGCAATTGAGGGTGGGTGGGCGACACAGAGCGGGACTGTTCTCTCTATTTAATTAACTCGGTATTACCCGGATAACAATGATGCGCCGCTTCTCTTTTTTTAAGTGGAGCGCATGAGCCTTTAGTTTCCTTATTAGGAGGTTTGGTTACATTTATTTAACTGCAACAAATCAGATGAAGAGTCTGATACATTTGTTGTGGACTGTGCTCTGAGATAGCATGATGGTTACGTGGGCAGGGAACCCTAAGCGAATTGATACTTTTGATAATAATCCGGGTGGTAAGAATAGTTGCAACATTTCCCTATTTGGGCTTGACATTTGAGATCAATCAGTACATTTCTCTTTCTGTCCCTGTGATTTGATAATCGCCTCCTTGCATCCCTGCTGCTCTCTCTGGTTAGGCAGGCAGGGCCCAATTTGTTTTTCTTATTTGCCATGATCATTTTGGACTGCCCTTTTTGATTTAGTGCTTTAACCCATGCGTTTTAATTGCACAAGAAGTGTAAATGGGGATTTTTTTACTCTGTCAATAAAGGTTACATTTTAATTAAAATTTTGGCTTCTATGGGTCGACTTACCTGATCTATGTGGGAGGTAATGGTGCAGATATTCAGAGTCTTTTGAAGGATCACTCTAATAGTGCTCTATCCTTTGTTATGTATAACTAATTATAGCACTGCAGATTGGGAAAGGAGTATAAAGTGTGACATGCTGACTGCCTGTACACGCAATTTTGGGGGAATTAGCAATGGTAGGCAGGCATGCAGAGGATCTGGAGCATAAGAGACAGGGACACAATACGTGACATCATGTTTCTTCCTCAAAAACATAGGTTTATTTGGGGTAACTCCTCCCAACATAAACAAAAAGGTCAGTTCATAAACAGTTCATCAAACATGGCTATGATATATCCCTGCTTCAGGGCTCTCACCTTTCAGGGTAACTCTCACACACTGGAACCTTTTTCCCGGGGCTTCTCACCATCCCCAATGGCTTTCACACATCCACAGTGACTCTCACACTCGTGAACACTCTGGGCTACTCACTCAGCCCTGCTGTCTCTTCCCTCTTGGGATACCAGCTCACCAGCTTCTGGCAAACTTAGGCTTCTCACCAAGCCTCAATGTTCCAGCACTCAAACACATGGTCAGGGCTCCCTCTGCTCCTTGCAGTGGCAGGCAGCATCCCCAGCCCCTCTGGGAGTTCCTCACACAGTCAGGCAACCTTCCTGCCCTGTGCCCTGCTCTGAGACCTTTCTCTGTGACTCCTGGCACTTCTCTGGGTGACTCCTCACTTGGTTATAGCTCCCTCTGCTCCTTGCAGTGGCAGGTGGCACCCCCAGCTCCTCTGGGAGTTCCTAACACAGGCAGCCTTCCTGCCCTGCACCCTGCTCTGAGAGCAAACCCCTCTGAGTCCCAAACCTTATTTACCAGTCACCTCTCTCTGTAATCCCACAGCCCTTTTATTTGCAGCTCACCTGCAGCCTAATCAGGCAGCTACTGGAGTACGGAATGGAGGACCTATCCTTCCATTTACTCCAGGACTCACTTATCTGACTTTTCCTAATCCGCATGCATGAATAACAGCATTACCTGCAGCTAAACCAGGCATTTTTCCTGGTGCTACATGTATCCCACTTTTAACAATGGATGAAAATACACCAAACAGTGTTCTTACTGCTTGTATCTCTCACAAAAGGTATGAATTGGTATTGTTAGATAATAATTTCTTTATATTATTGTGTTAATGTCCTATAAAATCAAGAGACAAAATAGATAATTATGCATTTTAGTAAAGAAATGTAGGGTGAACAAAAGCAATTGAGGTTGCATATTATAGCTAACAGCAGAGTTGTATATATCTCAGTAGAGTTTTTGAGGTGGATCTGTGTGCACAAGGAATTCCAAAGAAGGAATGCCACAAAAAAAAAAATATTTTTTTAGAGCATTGGTCATTCTTATATTTAGTACCAAGCATGGCTAAGATAACATGTTTTTCACTTTGTCTGTGCAAGAAATATTTTATACAAGTAAACCTGAAACTAGAGGCAGACAGTTGGATAAAGGATGCCTAGATAAATAGCTATCTTAAAAGCCTTTCAAGGGTCTGCCTACCATTCTAAAAAACTTTACATTAGTAGAATACAGCAGAGTGTGCCTGTGAAGTCAGCTTATGTCATCTCAGCCTAGAACATTTCTGTCCATCTGAAAACCTACTAGACATTTTTATGGCACCCAGACTAAAAGCTACAGGGGCGTCTAGGGTGACATCATTTAATTACAATCAGCCCCATGAACATGTAGCCAATTGTGCCTTTTAATAAAGAAATGCTGACTATATGCAAACAGTTGGACAGAACTGGTCTAGGATAAAGACTGTGGGATTTTAATTTGAATGAATAAATATTTGGGCACATTTAATTTGATGATACAAACTTATCTCCTTATTCAATTCAAAAATTTTCCCATGGACTTCTATTGCTTTTTAATTATATAAGTTATTTTCATCAATTTGAACCTTGTCCATTATCTGCAAAGATTGCCATTGATTACAAAATATTTTTTCAAATTATATCAAAAATAGTTTGCATTAAATGACAGATACAGTAAAAGAAATCTAAGCATGTTAAAGTCATCTTCCTCTGTTAACGATTTTTTTTAACTGAAGGAATTTTATGCCACACCTCAAACCAAAAATAAGAAAGGACACAGATTAGGCCAACTATTCTTTGCCAAAATTTCAAGGGTTATATTTTATCCACAGAAGGCTAGGCTCAAAGAACTGCACATAATTTTAGTTCATGTCAAGACTCCTTGCAGTGATTTTTAGCAACAAAGAAATGCTGCTCTGATTCAACAGTATCTTACAAAATTTGTTACAAATCCGGTTATTTGACATTAAAAGTCAATATTTTAACCAAGAAGACCAGTTCCCACCTTCTTTCAGAGAAAAAAGGGCACACTCACTCAGGTATGAAGAAACTTTTAAAAAGGTATGAAGCAGCTTGTGTTTCTCTCTCCTTATAAATAACAGGGGACTTTATGAATGCAATAATCTATGGTAAATCCCATGAATGCTGCAGTTAATAGAAAGTATGTTTGCATGCCAAAGTGTTACAGCTGGGTTTTACTAGCTCTCAAACAAACTGAAAATGTAATAGTTGTGTGTATAGCCAAAGTATGCAATATCCTAATGTTTACCAGTACTATTGTTTGTTTTTCATTAGTTAGAACATTTTAACAAATGCAGATGTTGTTGTGTACATATAATTAATCTTAATTAACAAGAAAATATTCCATGAAAATCACTAAATTGTTTTCATAGACCCACATGAAATGCACAGAGTAAAACTGGTCTGTTAATCAATGGTTACCAGACAGGACTAAATGCCTCCAATTTTACAAATTTAAAAACTAAAAATATAAAACAAAAAAAGGACTGAAACAGTTGCCCAGTAACTGTAAAGTTGCTTTTTTGATTAACTATCTGTAGAATATTACATATAATGCTAAGTTATTTTGTGTGCATTGTTAAATTATCTGTATACTGTATCAGCGAGTGTGGGTCTAAATCTATTGTACATGACAGTGGCCACTCAGAAGATTCACTACTCTTGGGGGCTGATTTACTAAGACACGATTTCGAATCCGAATTGGAAAAATTCCGATTGGAAACGAACATTTTGCGACTTTTTCGTATTTTTTGCGATTTTTTCGGCATTTACGATTTTTGCGTAAAAACGCGAGTTTTTCGTAGCCATTACGAAATTTGCGCAAAGTCGCGATTTTTTCGTAGCGTTAACACTTGCGCGCAAAGTCGCGCCTTTTTCGTAGCGTTAAAACTTAAAAGGCGCGACGTTTCGCGCAAGTTTTAACGCTACGAAAAAATCGCGACTTTGCGCAACTTTCGGAATGGCTACGAAAAACTTGCGTTTTTACGCAAAAATTGTAAAGACCCCGAAAAAATCGCAAAAAATACGAAAAAAATCGCAAAATTACCGATCGTTACGAAAAAAACGCAATCGGACGCATTCGGCCCGTTCGTGGGTTAGTAATGTGCCCCTTGGTGTCTGCACTCTGCTTTATAATAATAATAGAAATAAACTATGCTTTGAGTTTCTTAATCTTTGCTAGAAAAAAAAATCAAATGGAAAAGTTGCTTTTTCAGATTAATATAAAAATATATTACTTGAGAAATATATTGGACTGTGTTGGAATATATATATATATTTTTTTTTTTTATTTTTTTTTTTAAGTAAACTGGAGCTAGATTTACAAATAAATATGCATATACATTCCGGGCAATACAGTAAAAACTCGATTTTACGTTCCTCATTGGACTGGGTCAAAATGGATGAATTACACATAATTGCAAAATTCTGGAAAAAAATACAACATTTGCCTGTATAGGACTGCAAAAAAGGCATCAATTTTGGGAAACCATTAAATCCAGGTGTGTAAAACCAAGGTTCTACTGTATTAGTCTCAACCCTTAGGGTGAAGACACACAGAGACGTTACTTGTTGTGGCTACTGAAATAGACACTGCTGATCTTTTACTGATAATTGTCTCTATATGTGTTTTAGTGGAGGCAATTCTCTAGTAGCTCAGTGTGTCTTCACCCTAAAGTTGGCTGTAAATACATTTCTTAAAATCAACACTGGATGTTACTGTTGATAACGTTTAATGAGCGGATCCAACATTTATTTATAAAGGAAATGCAACACAGTGAAAACCACACAAGTGTTGTTAAACGTTCAATACATCAAAAAGCATCAGCAGATACAATATATGCTACAGGTATGGAATCACTTATCCAGAAATCCTTTATGCAGAAAGCTCTTAATTATGGGAAGGCCATTTCTCATAAAGTTCATTCAATATTGGTGGCAAAATAATCCTCCTGAATTATTTAAGGTTTAAATTATTTTTTTACCAGACATAAGGTATGGTGATCCAAGCATTGGGCATAATAGATCCTACTCCTGTACTTGATTTGCTAACAGCCCACAATTAAAATTTTGTATAACAGCTTATTTTTTCATTGCAGGCTCTGAAAACATTTAAGAAGAATGGAGATTCTTATCAAATTATCAGTTATAGCCTTACTATGTGGAACAAGAGTTCTTTGCCAGTATGAGAACTACGATTATGATACAGACTATGGCCCAGAACCTAATGTGCAATATCCACCGATTCACGTCCCACATAATGTAGACTACAGTGATCCACAAATAATTTACACAAATGACTGTGCTAGAGAATGTTTCTGTCCGCCTGCCCCTCTGCTAGTTATGTATTGTGACAATCGAAAGCTTAAGAATATTCCCCAAATTCCTTCTCGTATTCAACACCTTTACCTTCAGTTCAACGATATTGAAGCTGTGATGATGAAATCTTTCATTAATGCTACTTCCTTGAAGGAAATTAATTTGAGTCATAACAAAATTAAATCAAACAAGATTGAAGTTGGTGCATTTGCAAAGCTACGCAATCTGGAGCAAATCTTTATTGATCACAATGATTTAGTGGAGATTCCACCCGATCTTCCCAGTTCGGTAGAGAGACTGAATTTTGCTTTTAACAAGATTGCCAGATTAAATGATCGTGATCTGCAGGGATTAGTAAAGCTAACGATGCTTGATCTTTGCAATAACCACATTGATAGTGTCAAGTCAAAGACTTTGAACAAACTTGCGAGACTTATGCAACTAAACATGTGCAACAACAAATTACATTCCATGCCTGCAAGTCTTCCAACATCTCTCATGTACTTATCAATTGAGAACAATTCAATTTCCAACATTCCTGATGATTACTTTACAAAGCTTCCAAATCTACTAGCAATTCGTATGTCACACAACAACCTAGAAGAAATCCCTACAAAAATATTTAACCTTCCAAATCTTGTGGAATTAAACCTGGGTCATAACAAGCTGCAACAAGCTTTCTTCATCCCAAGATCACTCCAGCACTTGTACATTCAGGACAACGAGCTGGAAAGTAATTGTGTTTTCTTTATATAAATCCAGAAAAGTTCTAAATTTATGGTGGTGGTGCTGGCTTTGTTTGCAAAATGTGAGACTGGCTACATATGCTAGGATCTCTTGCAAAACTGATGAGGCAAGCCAGGGTGGACTATTTGCTCCTGTTACATAGTAGAAGTAACTGCTGCTTTTAGAGACCTCCTCTGCTTCTACACTCAAATAGTCCAAAGATTTTTCTTTGTATTTCTTCTTATCTTATTTCTGGTTTCAACTCTTTCTATAGGGATACTGTACTCTTTATACTATTATCTTTGCAGACGTATAGTTAGCCTTCTTGGGTTTTTTACTATAAAGGGTCTGCTTTGCAGTAAACTCATAAACTGGGGACTCTTTTTTAAGAGTTCTCTTTCCTAATAATGAATTATAAACACTATACTACTGGTAGATCAACTGTAAAATGATTTATTTCTGTAAAGATATCAATATCAAACATAATTAATCAGCAACATATTTGCAAGAAAATAAGATTGTCTAATTCAATATAAAAACCAGATGCACTGAATCATGAGATTTTTTTTTAACATTAATTTTTTCACATGAATTTAATCTGTACCATTGTATGGAATATCTATCATGGTGGACCTTTAAGAAAAAAAATCTAAAGCTAATGTTTTTGAACTAGTCTGTACTAGCACATCTCAAGGGTTACATTTGAACATAAGGTATTTTAAAGTGAGCACATTATTGCCAATAATTTCAAAATATAAATAAATGCCAAAAATAAATTCCAGTGCAGGCCGTTATCCACCAGAGACACATACAGATACAGATAACAGGATGAATGAGGAGAGAAAACAACGATCGTGGAAAGGCAGATTTTTTCCATTTAAAAGTAAAGTATTCTAATCTGATGTGTATATAATGCATAACACAGGGGAATGAAAGTAAGAAATCTAACTAGTAGAAAGTTAGACTAAAGTAGTTGGTGGGACAAAAATTAGAAATTCAGCAGTGTTTGAAACAGAAAAGCATGGAATTTGGCAGTATTACAGTAGAAAAATGGAAGGTCTCTGTGTCATTTACTGAAATGCTAAAGCATTGATCCCAAATAAGTTATGAAAATACATTCAGTTTTGAAGACAATGTAGCTCATTTACACACACTGCGCAGTAACCCATAAGCAACTCAGTGATTAGTTTTTTTCATAGCAAATGATACAGACATTCATTTTTAAAATTAAAAATGTATTAATTAAACATTTATTAAAGAAAAAATACAGTTGTGCTTACTGGCAGGTATCCAGCAAAGTTATGACATTTATAAAGCAATTACTACAGAACTCTTGAAAGTGAATGGCCAAAATAATGAGCAATATTATGACATTTCTGTTTACTATAATTACCTTTTTGTGCTTTCTTGCAGGTTTAAATATGACAATAATGTGTCCAAAAATTGATCACTTCAACACAAATCACCTAACATACCTCCGCGTGGATCAAAACAAGTTACAGGCTCCAATAAGCACTTTGGCCTACCTTTGTTTCCCTAACATGCAACGCATTTATTATGGTGAACAGAAATATGCTGAAGGTGAAATCCCAAAGGTACAAGAGCCGATGCTTACACATCCCACAGTGTCAGAAGAAGAAGAGGAAGATGAGAGAGAAGGCATTGCTGATTATCGTCATGAAGAATATGAAATAGAAGATCACTTTAATGATTATTATAATTAATTCTTTGGATAATAAAAGCTCCAGTGACAAAACACATACAAAATACCTAAATAATATTTTAATATGTTAATTAGGGGAGGATAAATTGTCACTAGAACTATATAAAGATTATGTGAAAACAATGGCTGTGAATCAGAAAAGTTGCATTTTTGCTAACAACAAATATATTTGCAACCAAAAAACTGATTTTTCAAAAAGACGCTCCAATAAAAATTAGGAGTTTGGCAGAAAAACTTTTCTTAATGCAAGGAATAGCTGGTATTTCAATGAAAATGAATCAATTTAATCTTTGTTGTTGCTGATCTTAAAGACTGCTACAAAAAATTAATTTGTGCAGTTAACAGTTAAGTAATATGTCAAACCATAATAATAACTGTTATACATTAAAACCCTGAAGTTTCATTTCCCAGAGAACAGCCTCAAAATTCCAGGAAAAAGTCAAATCAGGGTATGTAAAGTCAGGGTTCTACTGTACATATATGCTAAAGGTCTTTTAGAGAAAGCTCTTGCATTACTCATTGTTTTGAGATAAAAAAATAGCATTTATAATTGCCACTTTACACAACATTTAATAAACTGTGGCATAAAGTATAGAATATCAGCTTTATTTTTATTTCTTACCCAGTTTAAGATTACAATTTTGTGCATTTCGCTGCTAAATAACATGACAGAATCATTGATAGTGAAACCTAGCTGTAACCATATTCCATATACATTGTGGTAAATTTTCAAGATAATACACAGTGTGAAAGTTGTTAGCATATTTAATCCCACTGTCAGAATAAAAAAGTGTGGCTATTTGTTTCCCACTGACCAATTAATATAGGTGAGAAAATAAATGAAATTGTATGAGAGATTCAGTTAACCTTATAATGCTATTTGTAATTACCTGGAATCCCAGGCTGAGAAGATGAGAGGCTTTAATGATCAATACAACGTTGTACAGTTTCCTCTTTCTTATTTTGCTGTTAATGCCCTCTAACATATATACATGCAACTTCAAATAGAAACTATAGTACAAGTATTGAGACTTGCAACTTCGTTTTTTTTATATAACCCATCCCCCCCCCCTTTTTTTTTTTTTAAACCATCCTTTCATTTTCATTTTATAAACTAATTTTATAAACTACTGCTTTCATGAGTAACAATAAGACATCACACAAAAGGGCAGGTTTCTTTTTTTATTTTTTTTTACACATCTCTATGTTCAGGCATTGTTTGTATGCTTTAAATATATCAATAAAAACTATTGTCTAAAAAAAAAAGTGTCGCTAAAACAAGGTGTAAGGCATAATGTAAAATAGTGTATTTTCAGGGGATAAAAATGGTGCAACTTTTTATGCTGAAATGGAGGAATCTATTTCCTGGTAACTATGAAGTACCTCACACTAGAAACTGTATTCAGACATCATATTTTTCCTAAAAGTTAATACAATGCATGCAAAGCTTTTGCCATCTGGCCACAGCCATAGGGCTACTAAATGTATCTGTAACTTTTTATTTATAAAGCGCAACAAGGATACGCAGCGCTGTACAATCTTACAGAATAAAAAATTACACACGGGGAGGACAAGTGATATAATAAATATATATATATAAGTGCCATGTGGTATGAGACACAGTAGGAAGGAGGTCCCTGCCCTGTAGAGCTTACAATCTAAGTGGTTGGGTAACATACAGGCACAAACTGGAAGGTAAGAGTGCACCAGGTATGGGCAGTTGCCATTAAAGTCCATGGCTAACTGCATGGATGGTTTAGAGCAGTAAGGAAAGGGTTGCTTCAGCTCCAGTGACAAACATCAGTTATGAGCAGGAGGAGTGATCAATCAGTGTATTGGACTGGCAATTAATTTTTGTAGGATTTCCATAGCTAGTTATGTTGCAAATGGTAAAATCCTTGGAAAAATGCAGTCATGAGTTTCTAGTCATCAATTTAAATTGAATGGAAAGCAAGCTGCCTATGAGAAAAACTTGTGCTGTCAGATGGGGATTGTTTAGGAATGCAAAACTAACTATTCCCAAAAGATTACTGTCTGAGAGAACAACATCTAACATAGGTAGTACCCTTCCATTCAACTGACATTTGCTTTAAAATATATCAGTGTACAGGTATGGGACCCATTATCCAGGATGCTAGGGACCTGTTCTTTTCTGGATAAAGGATCTTACGTAATATGGATCTCCATACCTTAAGTCTACTGAAAGATTATTTAAACGTGAAATAAACTAAGCAGGAGTGTTTTGCTTTTAATAAGGATTAATTATATCTGAGTTAGGATCAAGTACAAGGTACTGTTCTATTATTACAGAGAAAAATGAAATAATTTTTAAAAATTATAATTATTTATTTATACTTTATATATAGTATATAAGGAGTTGCTCACCTTAAAATTAACTTTTAGTATGATTTTGATATTGATATTTTGAAACAATTTTCCATTTTCCATATATAATATGATCTCATTGACAAATCTCAGCTGTCAATCATATTTTAACTTCCCTGCCTCTATGCTGAGGCATGGCAATTACTTTTACTTTTGCACTTCTTCGATGTCACTGCACTCCTCACATGTCCCTTAGCTCCTCACTGTATATAACTGTGAAGCCTGTACATGTGCATGAGGTCCTCCATACTGGCGCATACATGAGATTTCAGTATGATGCAAAGCTTGCCTTAATAACAGTTTCTACTAAATGGCACCTGCCTGTATGCTCCAATAGTGGATATCAAATAAAGTTGCCTTGGGGCTGGTTGTCATGATCTCCCTGAGGAGACGCCATGGAGTACGAGGAAGGTGGGAGCCTGAAGACTGGGTAACCCGGAGTGTAACCATAGATCACAGAATTGGTGTCAGAGGCCATGATGATAATGAAGAACTTTAATACTAGAGACGTAACAGTGCACACAATGGAAATACACATTGCATATATATAACACGGCAGGCAGAGGCAGAATCCAAACAGCCAAAAGGTCAGGGCAAGCGGCAGTCAAGCGAAGTCAAGGACAGGCCAAGGTCAAAACCGGGAAATCAAGGCAGAACTAGGAAGGGCTCAGGAACAAGGCAGAAGGCAGGATCAGGACACGGAACTGGAGCTTGGAACCAGCGAGAACAAGAATAGACACAGGAACAGGGAACACAGAGGCAGGGTCACGAGAAACAATTAATGACCAAGCAAGGGGCAATGGTCAGGGAAAGGCTTACAAAGGGTGAAGATTAGGAGATGGAAAACACATGAGGTTAATGAGGTGGGCGGAGGAAAGGGAGCAGACAGAAAGTAGGAGACAAGAGAAGAAACAGACAGAGCCCAAAATGCCTGCAGTGGCTAAAGAGGCAAATGCATGCCGTCAGGAACACCCCAAGTGGTGTTCGAATCCCGGCTGATCCTGACACTGGTGTTACAAATATAATGGCAATGTACTTTCCAGTAAATCTGTAATACCCTATTGCTCAATCCCAGAACCGCTTCAATTCCTGTTTAAGCTTGCTGTTTTTTTTTTCCGACTCTTCACGACACTGATCCACCCCTTTGTGTCCTTGGTTTACCCCTTCATGTCATTGCCCTGCCACAGTTATGTCATCACTTTGCACCCACTGGTATTTCACATTACAAAGCATAGCAACCCAAATAGCAAAAGAAATAAGAATATATGATAGGAAATAATTTATATAGCGTAAGTAAAGTTTGCTTTGCTCGACTAACATGATAAAAATAAGATTTAGAATTATTATTAAGTTAGAAATTTCTCTTAGCAATGGCAGAGAGAGCCAAAGGGGCTCTCTACTCCTTCCTCCTACCACCCACTCACTTTCTACTCCCTCCATTGCGCCCAAGGACCCTCCATCGCTGCCAGTGGCCCTCCTGCTACAAAATACACCTTTTTTACACACTTATTTATTAAAAGTAAGCTCTTAGGAGTTTATTTGGAAAGGGGGCTATTTTTGCTTACTTTTGCACATATCTGCATGCTTACATACACATATACACACAGTCACACAACATTTAGAAGTTTACAATTTTGTCTTTTGTTTTTCACCTAAAAACTGAATAGTTTGCAGCGTGACTACTGGATGAAGTATTTTGACCACTGATTACAATTTTTGTGGTTTTATTGCATTTTTATCTTTATTGTTCACTGCATGTTTTTAGAAAAGCTTTGTAGAACATCTTTACCCATGTTGGAATGTCAGAATCTTTAATTTCTAAAACTGGGGTTCTTTGTACAGTTAGGGGTCTTAAAACATAATACGCAGACAGCAATATACACTTCATTTGGGGTCCCGCCCGACCACATACTTTGGTAAATCGATACATATTGGGCATCATGTTTTATTATGATTTATTGTGATTTGCCTTTGTATGTAAGAAACTGTATTTGAAAAATGTGGCAAACTGAAAAATTTTTGGGCAATTTTTCAGAAATGTCATAAAACCCTCAAATTTTGCAGTTTGGCGTAGAAATATGGCAGCACAGGCGGCATGCCGCCCAGCCAAACCTGAAGTTTGCTCACATGCGAAGCGGAGATTTTAACTGTTATCGGAATCTCCGAGCCCCCTGTCCCCTGTGCTCCGGATGCAGGAACGAATGATGTGCACAATCCTTCGGGAGGAGGGCGGTGGTGGAAGCCGGCCTACGGATGGCAGAAATCTGCCGCTGGTCTTTGTAGCGTTAGGGGTCTAACAACACATAATATGCCGCATGGAACTTTGAAGAAGCTGAGTGAGCAGCTGAGAAAATTCTAATTTTTATTTGGGGTCTGTACATACCACATACTTTGCAAAATCTATGCATATTGGGCATCAAACTGTTTTGTGGACCTCTAATGTTCAAATGTAGGGCGATCTGCCTCTGTATTTAACAAATTGTGTAAGATAAATGCGGCAAATTTCTAAATTTTGTTGTAGAATTATGCCTTTGCCCATGTTGGGTTTGTCAGAATGTGTACTTTTCAAAAATACATGGTTTGTGGGACAGTTAGGGGGTCTTTTGTACATAATAAACAGAAAGGAGGCTTTATTTGCAGAAGCTGAGATGGCAGCTGAGGAAATTTATATGCACTATTTCCGTTTGGTTACATACTTTGGTATATCTATCCATATTGCTCATCATATGATTAATCTTTGTATGGTACAGCTTGTGAGATAAATGTGGTAAACTGCAATATTTTTAGTCAATTTTCAGAAATGATAGAAACAGCTAAAATTAGGAAAGTTTTGCAGCTTGGCAGTTTGGAGTAGAAAGATATAGTTACCCATTTTTTGTCAGAATGTGTTCTTTACAAAAAGGTATGGTTTTCTGAGGTAAAACTACTGAAGAATAAGTAGAATTTTTAGCTTTGAAATCTAAAGAAGCAGATTTCTGAAGCAGTGCTTTGGAAGTGTGGTAGTGTATTGCTGGGCATTTTTGACCTATAGAAGTCTTCATAAAACTAAATATATTTGGTATTGGCATGTTCAGGAGACTTTAGAAATCAGTTGTATTTTTGTGAATTAAAAAAAATATGCTTCTCATATATGTCTGTTTATTAAGGAAAATATATATATTTTTTTATATTTTTATACATCTAGAAGCCTATATCTTTTTACAAATGCTATTGCCTAAGAGCAATGCTTACAATGGCCTATCGTACTACAGAAATGAAGCATAATAAATAAAACTAATTCAGTAACTTACTTTACTGTTCCTAGCTTATAAAAGGACAGCTTAATCTCCCCTGGAGCTTTTGCCACTGTATTTCCTTATGCCAGTGCTTTAAGCTTTTCCAAGAATTGTAAACCTCTAAGCAAATCTAACCCTCCAATCAAGGATATGCATTCCAATCTTCAAGGCCAATATTCAAGCAAAGAAAAAAGTTATAATGGCGTAAATGTCTCTACATGGCAAGTTCTTTCCAGTGATCTGTAACAGGAACAATATATACAGTTATAATAAACATACTTTTTTTGCTACTACTTTTTAGACTGTTTGTTTTGTGACATTTGTAGACAGCTGAACAGAAATGTCTGAAGGACCTTGTGCCCCTGTTTAATGTCTGGATACAAGTTTTACTTTGTCCTTAAAAATGGTCATTTTGTCCTTGCTGTTTTAATTAAGCTGTACATTTTTCCTGGACAAAAGCTTAAAATACAGGAAATGTAACAGCTCAGCTCTTTTATAATGCAATGAATTTGCATGTTTTACATAGTAAACCCCTTGTTTTAAATTGTTTGTCAGCACATTTCAAATGTGAAACATCTGCGAGTCAGATGTCTGAAGACTTGTCAGTCTGAACACATTGCAGTCTATAAAAATAAATCCAAACAACTTGTACTTTTAGGTTTGTAATTTAAAAGGTACTGACACTTTCCTACTAATGTTAGGAATCATGTCTGCATTACTACCAAACTAGTAACAAACTAAGAATTGCTTATAGCCACCCTGCCCAACATTACTTACTGGTCTTATACTCCAGCAGGCTAAACTCTTGCAGTCATGGACAATTGTAAATGTCAGACATGTTGGCTTGGGTGTGCAATACAAAATAGATTTCAGACAATAAAATGATCAACTCAGTAACAGTACAGTGTGAATGACAGATCCAGTTTTCCATGGACTATAGAGTTAATTTACGAACAAAAGTGAATACTATTGAATTTATTATTCTGGTGCATAATACCAAATATTTTCCCTCATGGCTAGTAGTAAAACCAGTATTTGCCACTACCAACATCCCAGGAAGTGCAGAATGCCACACTTTATTGCATATGTGGATCTAAGACAGAACTGGCAGCACAGGAAAGGCATTCCATGTAGAAAATACCTGTCCCCTTTGGCCTGACATATTATCCACTGTGTTACAGAGGTTGTTCATCATTCAAATTATTCCCTGATGAAGCAGAGCTTACTGTCTCATTTCTCTACTAGAAACACAAACACAATATGGCCAATTCCATCAGGACCCACAGGAAACATAGAGAAAAAAACATACTCCAAGTAGATAGTGTCCCCCCTGGTTAGAATAAAATTTGCAAGCCACTGCAAGGTAGAAATGTAAACCAGTGACCACACATTCTATACATACTGTAAGCAAAGCATACCAATAAATATACTTTAGTATCCCTATGGAGATCTAAGTAGAACCAGTGGCATAGCAGATGCATTCCTTGGAGAGAATGCTTGTCCTTTTAGTCTTGTTCTTTACACTGACAGGTCAGTTTGGAATTTCTGCAGGAAGCAGGTGGAACCCTGGAAACAGCAAAGTTGAACACTGGGCTGTTAGCCAAGGCCTGCTAGGTTCAAGCTTCACAATTTTTTGGTACTCTGGCAAACCAGTCCTACCCTGTACAGCAATCCAAAGTAATTTTACTTTTGAAATTTAAATATCTATCTCCCTACTGGGTAATTCCTCTCTATAACTCCAGCTGAACATATGCTTCTGATTTAAGTCCTCTGTTCTATACATTTTGCATGTCCTTTTTCCATCACTCTTAGGCTGACCATACAAGAACAGATCAAGGTGGGCAAATGAGTGGATATTCACCTATTTTGGCCATGCAGGCCCATTGGTAGAGAACTGCAATATATGAAGTGTAGTCTTGGCAAGGTATTTACCATGCCGATTCGACCTGGCCAGTCCTCATCAAGATATGATTTGGGTTCACCATTACACAGAGCCCAATAAGCTACCAACTCAATCTGGAGAGGCCAAGTCAGCAATCAATATGGCTATGTGTATGGACAGTTTTCCACCATGCTACCTATAAATCTTGTCACACCCCACCCTGTTTAGCCATACTATCTTCATGTTCTTCTTTAATGTACAGTATAAAACAACACAGGTTTAAACTTTGTTGATGAAGAAAAAGGCACAGCAGAACAGTTATTCAGTGGTTTCCATTGCTGCCATTAAGAGCAGGCCCAGGGGTCCTTCAGATTCCTATCAAACACCAAAAACAAGGTAACTTGGCTCCTGATGAAACTGAACATATTGTGTGTATGTTGTACGAATGTGAAAGGGAAATTAGCTCCACAGGAGCAGGGATTTTATTATGTTGATTTACTGCATGCTCATGACTTTTTCTAAATCTTATGTCTCCTCATGAAGCTGAAAGTGCTGTGCAAGTTCAAGCATTCAACCATTTTATCTAGATTGGGGCTGCACAGTGAAATTTGAGCATGTAGAGCATTCATATTTCCTGATGTGATCTGTAGAATCTCAGACAATACACTAGTCTGGCATTAGATCTAGGGCACAGCTGTGCTGCTGTTTCATAGCAATGCATAATAACCTGGCACACTGCACAGGGCCTCTTACCAGGAGATTAACAAAGTGCTGGGCCTCCAGCCAGTACCCAAAACTTTAAAAGAACCAGAAAGTGTATGCAAGCTCAGTTGGATTAAACATCCAATATTATACCTGAAAGGTACAGTAGAGTCCATCCCAAACACTGCATTTTAACCATTAAGCATTATAATAAAAAGGGGTGATAAACCTTATTTAATACAGTGGATCTTTCGTATATTTTCTGGTTCTTTTGTTGCTAGATTATTCACAATTTGTAGTAAAGAATACATCACAGCAATGCACGCTGCCAGTTATGTCATGAGGCTGGTAGCCACTGCCAGATTTTGTACCATAAAAAATATTTCCAACTAGATGATGTTGGAGTCGGTAGATGTACTGTATATGTAGTGGTCTGATGTGTTCAATGTATTGAAACTTCCCAAATAACACATTTGTTTTTGAGGTATCTATTCATTAAGAATGCTTGTTGGAACAGGCCTGTGGGAACTCTTTAGTTATCAAAAAATCTCATTTAAGTGCTTATATAAATGTAAGCACTATATCAACAATTATGCATTGATCCTTACAACCCGAGCATCGCTCCTTGGTACTACTGCAACTGAATTGGTATCCAGAAAGATACAAAGGCCATCTCCCATAGAGTCCATTTTAAGCAAATCATCCTAATTTTTAAAAATAATTTCCTTTTTTTTGTAATATCAAAACCTTGTGCTTGATCAATGAATCAATATTGATGGCAAAACAATCCTGCTGGGTTTATTTAATGCTTAAATAATTTTTATCTTAAAGTATGGAGATCAAAATCACAAAAAGACACCCTATTCAAAAAAAACCCAAATCCCAAGCATTCTGAATAATATATCCTATGCCTGTAACAAGCTTTTTATCTTATTATTCATCTGTGGTAACTAAATCTTGACAATATAGTACAGCATAAATATTATAGGTAAACCTACATGTTTGCTCATTAAAAAACACATGCAATAATCTTATATTAATATATAAAGATACTTGCTAATGGAACACAATATAAGCTGGCAAAAAAATAGTTAGTTACTTTTCATGGTAGAAAGGTTTAGTGTACTTTATGTGAGTTTCCAGTTGCATCTGCCAAAAATACATTACCTAACTATAATGCTATCCCTGCTAAGACTTCTGAAATAAAATCCCATCTGCATACATGTCTTTGCACCCTTTCAGCTAAAGGTGCCAATTTTTATTAAAAACAGGCATAAACTAAAGGGTTGAATTTATTTCTGTAAGCTTCCTGCTCCTCGTATACCCTAATACAGAGCTTCCAAGTCTCCCTATTAAGGCAGGATAGTATCTATAGGGAAATGCAGTAGACGCCAAACCCCCCCTGCAAAAAAAATCTTCAGAGCGGCCCAGTGCCATAAACTTACAAGCACAGGCAGGCATTCTAAAAATTCCCTAGGTGACCTGCCCTTGTCATGCTCTCACAACAACCCATTTGTCCTTAGTGTCCCTCTGTAGCTGAGACAGGTAGGTATAGGTCTGGTTTGCTGGTTTAAAAATAAGGATGTTTAACAGGTCAAATCTGCAAGACATTCAAACCAAAAGAAGACCTGTACGTCCAGGGTCGGACTGGGGGGTGAAGGGTCCACAAGGACTCCTGTCCCAGGGGCCCTGCAGGTGCCCCAAACCAGGCACGTCCCCTAACCCCCCCCCGCAGGGGCCCCCCTAACCCCCCTCCCGACGTCCTCCTCCGAGCGCGTAAATTTGATGCGTCAGCGGAGGAGTGGTCGGGAGGGGGAGCACCGACAAGGGTTGGGTCTGGGCCGCCGGGGCCCACCGGGATTTTTCCCGGTGTCCCGGCGGCCCAGTCCGACCCTGTGTACGTAAGCCTCCGGTGTGTTCCAGTGACCAACATGCCAAAGGGGCCCTTTACTGCAGCTCTTCCTCTGCAAACCCCAAATGTGCCCCAAGCAAAGGCCAGTATGCTGGAAACTCCTTCAAGTCCAACTTTTCTTTTAAATAATTACCACATAGCTTCCAGCCGAACTAGAGAAAAGTAAAAGAGAAAAAATCTAAAATGATTATTTTCCAATAGAAGAGAAAGTGCCTTTTCTTGCTCTCAAATGACAACTAGACCAAAAAAAGATTACTTGCTAGAAAGGCATCCAACTATTTTTGAAAATGATTGTATTTTCCAGCAAAACGACTTTAGCAGAACAATACAATTGTTACAGCACAAATATCTTTATATATTGTAATATAAAAACCTTTCTTCTAATCTTAAATACTAACCTGTTATTGAACAAGCATTTATGCAATGGCCTTCTTTGTATATGTATTCAGTGATCATAACCTCATTTATTACCTGATCTCCAGTGTAATTATCAGCTTGGTCAGCCTGTCCTTGCAACTACTATTCTTCTTTGGTTTATAGGTTTTTTTTCTCACCCCTTTTATTACAACACAAAAGTATATTGCTGTTTCTTGCTGTCAAGTTCTTCTCTATCAAGAAATTACTTTATGTATACCCATTAAGGGTCTAGGTAGCCTGCATATTTTTAAGGTGAACCGTGCTTTTAAAGGGGTCACATGTGTGCACCATATAATAAATGTACGTATGACTCTATTTTCAAAGAAAAGGATTAATTAAATAAATAAGTACAAATATACAGAGATTAAGTGCCATGTGGTTTAAGAAACACAATAGGAAGGAGGCACCTGTCACATACAGCTTACAATCTAAGTGTAAGGGTAAGTCTTTTAGTAGCCTTATAGTTCATAATACAGAAAAGAATGATAAAAAAAAAATTACCTAAACACAAAATTATAAGTATGCAGAACATATGGTTTAAACATTTTACCTGACTGTGTATCTTATAGATTTTATGTTTGCCTTGAACAGCAGAACAGCTGCATTGGCGCCTCAGCACTATTTGAAGAAAGGCCAGAAAGTATTTGGCACATTTAGGCTATTAGTCAGTAACCCTTTCAGTGTTAAAGAAAGCAGCAATCCACTTATTTTACTAGAAAAAAGGGCTGAATGGTATGAAATAACCTAAAGTTAATTATTTCACTCTGCAAGCCATCTTGTCTATGTAAGAACCACTCAAAGCTTAATGCTAAAAAGCTTTCACGAGCGTGTGAGCAGCCCCTACTGACAGATATAATCGCTTACCCTGAGGGAAAAGGCTGGACCAACCTTCCTTATGCTATGGCAAATTCTTCTAGCTATTCAAATTCTCCTCCTAGAAAATATTCACAGTTGTGTTGATCTCCACAGTTACTTCAGGCTTTTGTGAAAGGCACAAAATAAGCCAAAGGAAACATCCACTGTCACATAAGGTAGGTTCCTGTATTTATTTTCATTTAAGGTGGTTACAAAAGCTAAATGCAATGATCTATGGTTGTATTAACATGGAAAAAATATGTCTGACACAAACCCAAATTGTTTGAATTTGTCAGACAAAATGAACTTCAGCTACAAACCTCCCACGGCTCCAGTGTTACACAAAATAAATACCATATGTTAAGTACAAAAGCCACCATTAGTGCTATTTCATGTTTAAGTTTCAGCTTTTACTCTTTAAACCTTAGAATACTCCTAAAGAGTTAAAAATTATCTACCAAATATTTTAAGTCTGGAGACCCTGCCAGCAAGTAAGGCAGGCTCTTACCATTGTTATGACACGCAGTTCTCTTACAGGCATCCAGCAAGGATTTCACCAAGAAAACATTTTTAGAAGTAGAGCAGCCTGCAATCCAGGCTTTGCTACAAGAAGACTTACAATGCAGCCATTACCTGTTTGCTGTACCCTGCTCCTGCTGCTGCCTTTCATATTGTCAGCACCTTCTGTGCCCCAACAAACCATATCTCACCATGAAGATTACATTGTCGAGGGAAAACTATTTCAACTAAACTTACAGAAGATGGCACAGACAACTGAAGTAAGTAATAAATATACAGTATAGTGTCTAGTTTCTGCTGTAAATGTTACATGGAAGGAACTAATTTGAATTTCATTATAATATTTTCATTTTGGAAATTTAGAACATTTAACTTACTATGCCATAGCAAATGTATTTCTTATCTGTATCAAGACTTTAGGGATTTTCTTGATGTGAAGTGGATATCGGTAAGACTATAAACAACCCTCATCCCCACTTTACATCTCTGCCCCAATGTGTTGTGCCCTGGCTGCAATCAAACCTAGGACCCCAGCCCTGCAAAGCTTCACTAATCTGTGACCCCCTTTAGAATATAGTTCAGTGCTAGAAAAACTGATCCTTTCTCATATATTATATTTTCAAATATAAAGCCTAAATAGGGTTGTGCCACCTTCTTGGACCCCAGACAGTAGGTGGTGACTTCATGGGGCAGGGTGCGTGATTGGCTGATTGCTACTCTAATAGAGTCCTGCCTTTTTTTCTAATTTGGAAAACTGGGCGGGCAGTTTTGACCCAGTCAGCCCTCCCAAAAACCGAACTGTCCGGGTCAAAACCGAGCAGGTGGTAGCCCTAAGCCTAAACCCTATTTCCCTAATAAAACAGTGATTACATTAAACCCAGGGCCCCTCAAAGGCCCAAACATAGTGATCTACCAGTATTACGGTATGAACTAATGGGCAATAGATCACAACAGTCAAGCTGTCCACAAACAGTTGCATCGTATCACTATCTTGGGAGATCTTGGGAGATTGGTGTTGCTCATTTAAATTTCTCAACATATGTCTTTTGTCAGTGTAATGCAATGAAGTTATGTTTTCCTGAATTAAAACTTAGTAAAGCAGTACAAATAGTTCAAACAGTACAAATCACTGTGCGGCTAGAAGCCACCATTATTCTGGCAATGGTCCTGTAACCCAGTATGTTAAGGTCTTTATGGCACATCATTTATACAAATAGGGGATTCACTTAAATTCTCTTCATACAAATATTTCATGATGCACATGTTTTTTTTTTTAAATTTCTGCTTATGTTGCTGCCATAATGGCATAATCGAAGTGTCAAACCCCAAAACTCAGGTTACACTCTTAGGGGCATATTATATTATATTATAAGAGGCCAAAATGTATGCTCATAACCATCAAAAGTGCAGTCATAAATTCCCTTGAGACTACGCTGCATACTTTGACTGTTTTATTACCCATGCATGAGTAAAGGATTTTGTTCTACAATGGTGGGTACAAACAAAAGGAAGGGGATGTCCTTGGCTCTCTCCCCACACCCACTTCTAATCATGAGGGACCAATTCAGAGGGTTCCATCACATTACATTTGTTCCTGTGGAGCAAGATTATATATGAAAAAGCAGGGATCATGCCAGTAGGTTGTTGGCTCAGAGGTGGAACACTGACTCCCAGAACACCATGTTAAAGGAGAAAGAAAGGTACAATCAATGGAAGGTGCCAAAATGTTATACACCCCCCCATGATTGTAATCTCTTATCTTATACCCTGGGATGGTGCCCGTTAGGAGAAAAACCCCCAAGCCCAGGGTAGCTGCAAGAGAAAGATCCTCTTCCTTCATCTGTCTTTGTGTTGCTTGCACATGCGCAGTAGAGTAATAAGCAGAACTTTAACAAAAAAAAAGTCAGCCTTTTCGCTCTGCTTCACATGCGCCAGCACCCAGATGCCGAAGATCCATGAGAGAAGGAAGAGGATTGCTCATTTGCAGCTACCCCGGGTTGATGCATTTTTCTTCTAACAGGAGCATCAACCTGGGGTTTAAGGTAAGGGAGGTGCCCAGTGACTTGACCTTTCCTTCCCCTTTAATTCTTTAAACTGTAAACAGTTCATTAAAATTATAGTGAACCTTAAGCAAACCCTCAATCAACAAAAGGTCTTCACAAAGAAAGTATCATGCAATGTTATTTATATTATTTACTTTTCTTGTGGTGGTTCAACTAAAATAAACAGGGTGACATTGCAAGCATTGTCATTCCTGCTACCAAGTAGTGGTGTTCAAAATTGTCTATGTGCCACAGTCCACATTGCTGAGAAACCTTTGACTGGAGGTGAAATCAACTTTTCAATTAAAGATTAGTTCACCTTTCAATTAACTTTGTGTTGTGTGATGTAGGCTGTTATATTTTAAGACGATATTCAATTGGTTTTGATTTTTTATGTATATTTTTTTGGTAATTCAGCTTTATTTTTAGCAGTAAAGTGTGGTATTTCTATATGTTTGCTAGGGTCTAATTTACCCTATCAGCCAGGCAGTGGTGTGAATGAAAGGCTTGGAGATGAACAGGAGAGGGTCTGAATACAAAGATGAGTAATAAAAAGGTATAGTGCTATTTGAAAGCAGGAAAGAGGCAGAACAAGAAGACCAAGTGCAAAGTTTCTAGGAAATTCTATAACACATTAAAGTTAATTTAAAGGTGAACCACAACTTTAAGTTTTGTCACTGAAGTCCGAGTAAAAGGGTGCATCAGAGTTTTACACAATCCTAGAACCCATCATATGATCTAACAATTTCCTATTTGTAAAAAGACAAAACTAAACTCTCAAACTTCTTCTAAATATTTACCAAATATTGTTTTAGAAACGTATTTAATGATCCTACCATTACAAAATGTGAGAAAATGTAACATTTGTGAAATGAAAAACCAACTCCAAAATAAATACTTCTTATATTGGGCCTCTGGAAAATATGCTAGAATGTCAATTGCAGGACTGGGTTGCATTCCTGAGTGAGGCAGTTAAACTATCAGCAAAAAGGAAATAGCATTTTGTCCTGAAAAAATAAAGCATTAAAGCCCCAAGGCACGTAATTTAGTAACACTGCTGATCAGGTGTCCTATATTCCTTTAACATATTTCACTTAAAGAATGTCATGAATTTTAACACAATACACAGGACGCCAGGCCATACATACCCATTGCACAACAGAATTTATGGTTGTGTTTCGGACTGATTTATTGAGAAATTCCCCCAAAACCATACTAGTCCCACCCATCTGTTCCACTTTCTGCTGGCTGAATTCTCTGGATGTGCAGGGGGGTGGCGGCACTCAGCACACTGCACTGTAGGATAGGAACCAATCAGCAGCTAGGCTGACCTGATAGGTCACTGAAGCCTGTCTTTGTTTGTACAACTGCAGGGACTGTTAGGACACACCCACCCTTCATCTGAAACACTGACAGAGACCTGAGAGGATCTATAGGGAGCTCCAATAAAGGGGCCATTTTTGCAAACAGTATTCAATTTTAGACCAGTGAAACCAGCACCATATATTACTGATAACTGCCTACAAAATTTGGTTTTTCCATTTATCCAACATTTCTCCTTTAATATAAATGCAAGGGTTAAATCTTTTGTCTGTAAAATGACCTCTGTGCACTGTTTACTCTAAGGTACAATTAAGACTTTTGGAAGAATGTAATATAGGTCATTATAACTGAAAAATGTTCACAATGGGACTAAAAAGTCCCATTGTGAACAATTTTGCCTTTGCAAACAACGCTAAACATTTGCAAAAATGTGATTTTACACACAACTTGCTATTTTTATTTCCCCTTAAAACAGTTTCTAAATGAACTACATATAGGTGGTAACAAATACTTTCAAGCCTCTAAAACCCAATTACACAGGAGTGTGGGACAAATAAACTATACCCCCAAACAAAGTAGATCTCTATAAAAATATATTGCATAAAACATCTCATTTGTAAAATACTGCTTCATCTAAATAAACTGTTTGTAACAGGGTGGAAAAGGGTTAATTGTGTGTAGTGTTGTGAGTGTATGTTTTCCTTTAAATGGCCACTAGAGTTATGTTAAAAACTATTAAGAACAATTAAGTGTAGTTCGCACCACCAACCATCAGAGGGCAGTGTGGTGGAGAAGTATAAAAAGGTGTGACACCAAAGTCAGGGTTCTTTTCGGTAAAGAGTTAGACAGGAAGGGTCTCCCGTGTAAGGAGTGCTAGGTACTCCAGGTAGTCAGGCAACCAAGTATGGGTAGCATGTACCCCAACGAGGAGGTAGGGGCTTAAGAGCCATGGCTAAGCCACAGTCAGGAACTGAGAGATAGTGCAGGAAAATGCAATGCCAGGGTAGGGCAGAGGGGTACTAGGAGGGTACCGGACTGCTAGGACTGGAACTTCCTGAGGGCTAAGCTGGTCTGTGACAAGTTGGGGAAATGTGGTTGAGGGACTGGATTGTATGTATGCCCGAGATGTGTCCGGATATATAATAACTATATAGTAATAACTGCTCTGCAACCTGAATGGGATGTGCATGTTCAACCTGTGCTGTAATAAAGAACTGTCGAATCATCCTGCATCTGTGTGGATCGTATACTGGAGTTAAATGTTTTCATCAAAAAAATATATTCTTTTAGTATTATGTGCCATTGGCTAATCTTAAAAAGAAAATTGCCATTTTAAGAATTAAGGGCCGCCTCCTGGGATTTATCGTGGTGAATGGGAATCACGGTGATAAACACTTCATTTGAATAATCGCATTAAAATGCCGTCTTCTGCATGTTTGCGTGATCATGCAATTGAAATGTTTAACTAGCAATGATTCCCATAGGAAGTATAATTTCACCATGGGCAATAAAATGTGACATTGCCCTTAGTCTGAGAATAGGGATGAACACTTCTATACTGCCTAGATATTCTACCAACTACAGCTGCAAGGGGCAACACAGGGGATACTCATTCCTCCTTCCACAAAGATAAAGAGTAAAAATATAGTGTTCCATGTTCTTGCCAATTTTTAGAATTAGCAAAAAAGTTAATCAAAATTATTTTCAATAAAAAACATTCTTTGGTGTTTATGTTCAACATAAGAAATATTTAACGGCCTTATGTTGAATAAAGTTTTATGTTTTCTATGTTCATGATAAGGAGGTTTAGTTTTGAGATTTTGTAATAAGACAAATTATTTTGCATTAAACTGTATATTCGTACAATTCATGTAAATTTTTATTGGATTTGAACTAAACGCCATTTTTTCCTAACAGAGAAATGGGCTTACATTGTTATCTAAAGATAGGTTTAAACGAGATCAAGAAAGAGCTGGCAGTAACAGAACTGCTGCCAAAGTAGAGGATGCAGGTAAGAAAGTGAAAGTGATACATTTACCTTTCTCTTTCATCTGAAAATAATATTTCACAATTGCAATAAAGATTGTATATTATATATATAGAGTTACTGACCACCAAAGATGTAATGTATATGTATGTAAACAATGTACAAAACATCTATTATACTATTTGTTTCCATGATGTACATTCACAAATGTGTGTGTGTGACTGTACATGTGTACGCATGCCCTTGCTCCTCTAAAGACTTATGACAGCGCATAGATTTAACTACTCAGATGCACCCTGATACAGATATGTAACCTTGTTGCCTTCCCCTAAACCTTTTACAACATTTGTATATTATTTTTATAGACACGTATTTGGCTGATGATGTATTGAAAACTAAATGTATGCACATCCTGAACCTGTCTGCTGGGTCCAATGCGGTGTGGGGCCTTGGGGTGTGAAACAAAAATAACCATTAAGTGGTTATAGGAAACAGGAAAGCAATGAATCTAGCTTAATTTTATGAAAGCAACCAAAGACATTTAGGATACCCACAGCAAGCTGTAACTTGCCAATGGCTTTCTTTCTACTAAAAAGTAAATACATATCTAAATCAGTTGCATGATCAGGAATACCCCAAATAAAAGCCTCCAGCACAACCTGTAACTGTGGAAAATGTAACTCTTCTCTGCCACTAGAATTTGTTGAGGTTGCTCAAAATGACCACACTCAGGTTGGATTAAAGACAGCAAGACAGGCTAATGCAAACTCTATGGACCTTGCTTGTAATATTATAACAAAAATTAGAAAGTAGAGCTTCTTGAAATAGTGGCAAGATATTCTTCAGTAGCTCCAGGGTTCCCCTATGACAATAGGCGCAGTCGGCACTCAATTCATAATGGAAGCAGAGCCAATTGCAACTCTATGGAAGTCCAAGAAGAACATTTTGATACAAGTTCCTTTAATGAATGTGGTTTTATGCGCAACTGCACTAGTGGATGTATATGAGCCCTTATATGTTTACATTTTTGTAGAGTTGTTGATATGATCAACATGGAATATGGTGCAACTTTAGAGTGACCACTACACTGATTGGTGTCCATTCAAAGACATTGTTATGAGTATACCCAGAATACTAACAATACTGAGAAACCTTAAAATGCATTTACAATAATAAAGTGGCTTTTTAGTAACCCTTTCATTTATTTTTGCCTACATAATATGTATTTCTTAAAAAAACCACATGAACTAAATCAGTTTTATTTTGTAATTCACTGTTACAGATTTACCTACATGCCTACTTTGTGTATGTTTGAGTGGGTCAGTTTATTGTGAAGAAACAGAAATAGAGGAAGTGCCACCTTTGCCTAAGGAGACAGCGTATCTTTATGCACGCTTTAACAAAATCAAGAAAATCACAGCAAAAGACTTTTCTGACTTTCGTAAGTAACAATTTAGTGGCAGTGCCTTGCACGCTTATTCTCATAACTTAAATAACACAGTTACTGGTCTGCAGCTATAGTATGCAGTGCTGTTTTTGTATGTGAAATCATAAAATCCCCAAAAGAGAATATAAGTGATAAAACAAAAGATATCAGAATTTTTTTTTTCTTGTGTTCAAAATAAAAAATATTAAGATACAGGTATGGGACCTGTTATACAGAATGCTCGGGACCTGGGGTTTTCTGGATAAGGGGTTATTCTGTTATTTGGATCTCCATACATTTAGGGGTAGATATATGATCATAAAGGAAACCGAATGAGTTCCATAGCTCACTCAGGGTTTCCTTTATGACTGTTCAAGCCCAAAGGATCATACATCTGCTAAAAGATTATTCAAACATTAAATAAACCCAATAGGATTGTTTTGTCTCCAATAAGGATTAATTCTATCTTAGTTGGGATCAAGTACAAGGTACTGTTTTATTATTACAGAGAAAAAGTTAAATCATTTTTAAAAATTTTAATTATTTTATTAAAACAGACTCTATAGGAGATCGCTTTTGGAACTTAAAAGTATGGTATGGATCCCATACCATACTTATATTGTTAACCTATAAATGGAACCACACCCTTTATCCTTCTTTACCATTTATGTTTAAGTGGATGCATAACCCACAACACAACATAAGCCTCAAACTTCTGCCTGACAATAAAATATGAATACGCAAAATGATCGTCTGATACAAGATTACTAATTCACCTTTTATGTTTACATTATTAGCCACCTTAAGAAGGATTGACCTAACTGGAAATTTGATAGAAGAAATTGATGACAAGGCTTTTGATAAGTTACCTCTACTGGAACAGCTCAACCTTGCTGAAAACAAAATTACAAGAATTCCAGCTTTACCAACAAAATTAACAGTATTCAATGCAAATGATAACCAAATCAAGAGTAAAGGAATCAAAGCCAATGCATTCAAGGTACTTACCCTAGATAATTAAAATATAAAACTTTTAGTAGTTTGTTCTCTTCCCAAACCTCAATTATGCTTCTCTTTGTGTCATTACCTACAGAATTTATGGCTATCCCCATATCTATAAGTGTTCAAGTAGCCTTTCATATAATATTTAACTGCAGATCAGCAAGAGGGGAAAATGTGTTTCTTCCCCTCCTACTGATTTGTCTTTCAAAATCACGACTTTATAAATTTAAATTTTGCTGGGTGCAAAAACACAATACAGTGTTTCTGTAAAAAGCAGGAGCCCACAAAATAACTTGCATTGCAACATGCATGAAATTTGCCAAAGCAAGTGCATATTATCATCTGTAAATCATGCACAAATTGTGCTACTGGTTTTACCTAACCAATGTGTCTGTTAATTAATATTTTAAAATATAATTTACCCTTGAATTTTATCAGTTGCTAGAATTGCTTTATAACCAATAATGTATATGTTATCTGTTGAACTTGTTTCCCTCAGAAACTTACCAGTTTAGCCTACCTTTACTTGGCTAACAATCAGCTTGAAAGTGTACCACAGAACCTACCAGAGAGTTTAAGAATCCTTCACCTACAGGTTTGTAAACTTGTAAACTCAAAACAGCTAAGATTTGTAACAGAAATTAAACATTATAATAACACACATCAGCATAATTAATACACAGGCAAATCTAGACAGAAAAAAATGCCTATGGAAGAGACAATTATTGTGATCTTGATTTTACTCTAACAGAAAAAGCAACTGGGTATGGCCCAGTTAAATTGCAAATATAGTTGCTAAAAGGAATCTGAAGAGATTTTAAGTTATCTTGAACCATCTTTACCTTATAATGTAGTTGTCAACACCTGTCTATGGTAAACATTCCGGACAAAGAATGGAGCATATTTAAGACACACCTTTTAAAAATGATTATTGTACAACCTAGAGGCTATCACCCTAAACTGCAGACATCTATGTTTTAGGGAGATGGAGGCACCTCTGTCTCTTAAACACTGCTTTGTATTTTGGAAACTATTCTGAATGAATGTGTTTCCTTAACTATATGCGGGAGGCTAAGTGGAATGTATATGTTATCTGTGTGAACATGTATATTGGAGTGGTGACCACCGAAAGGCATGGATAACCATATTTTTTCAAGTATGGATACCCAATATCTAGAAAACTTTGAAAAATAGGTGGAGGGTGATTTTTCTTTTGGGGAGGCTAAAAGAGGGCACACGCCCATTTTCACTCAAGCACAATAGCTACACTACGTATACCATTTATATGGTATTTTTCGTGCTTATCTTATTTGTTCTTCACATCCCATAAACTCTTATTATTTGTTCTTACATTTTTTCCTGCTGCCCCCACATCTGCCTTTGTATCATCTGCCTTTCAGCAATCCACTACTCTCTATTCCATATTCTTTACAATTATTTGAATACCAAAATTTCTTCTCCCGTTCTCTTGAACTTTCTCTGATCCCATTTCTTTCTCTTCTGTCTAACACTGTTTTCATTTTTCCTATCTGTCCCCCCATGTTTCTTCTCCCCTGTTATGTTCTATTTTCACAAAAACAAAATCCCTGCTTACTGACCTGCTAGTGCACAAGGTGTTTCAAGATGGTGGGGGTGCCGATAGTAATAATTAGGTAGCTGTAGTCACAGGTGTCAAAACCATCATGGGGGGTCTGGCTTAAACATTGCTGACCACAGGTTAAGTATTTTCTTTCCCATCTGGTACAGCTTGCTTTTCCCATAGAGTATAGGACCTCAAAAAGGGAGAGGAAGTTGGATTTCCTGGAGGGAGGTTTAAAATTCACCCTCCAGACAATCTAATTCCCCACAGTTGTGATTGGCTAGAGTGAGGTTCAATCTTCAGCCTTCAGCCAATCGGAAGCATGGAAGCTCTAGCAGACATGAGATGAGATAGCTGACCTGTTCTCACGGATGTTTGAAGTAAGCAGACACGTAGTAACTGTACCACACAATCGGCTGGCTGTAGCAACCCCCCCCCCCCCCACATGGATACAGACTTTGCACAAAGTAGCAGAGATATTTTCTATTTCTTTTTTTCTGAAGTGTCAGGCATGTTTGGGGAGGCTAAGTGAAAATATACCCATGCTCTGAAATATAGGAATACCCTTTCTAATAGTCTCCTGTTTAAATGATTCATACTTCCTTACTTGCTATTTCTCTGCAATAATAAGAATGTAAGTGCCTTGTTCTTTTAGCTGATAAAACATGTTTCATTTTCTCTTTCAGCAAAATGGCATATCTTCTATAACAGATGATACATTCTGCAAATCTAATGACACACATTACGTTCGGTCCCACATGGATGAGATCAGAATGGAAGGAAACCCAGTTATATTAGGAAAGTATCCAAACAGTTTTACCTGTCTGAAAACACTGCCATCAGGCTCATATTTTAAATAGATATAGCCCACTAAAAAAAAAATCTTCATTTCTCACTTAAACCATCAAATTCCTCACAGAAATGGCTACAGCCTCAGCCTCTGTAGTATTGAGATTTTCAAAGCTTTGAGATATCAGTAATAATCATAATTGAAACAAAGGCCAAGAATGAAACTCGGGCACGAAACACGTAGGGTTTTATGAGATGTCTCATGTTTTAATGTAGCTCTGAATAAAATCTTTTTTACTTTGAAACTTCTTGGCCCCTGTGGAGACCCTTGAGTTCCTGTATGCCCACATTGGTTGCTGCTTTTGCAAGAATGAATCTCTACAAGATACACAATATATAAAATGTAAAGCGTAGTAAAAACTCACCAACTCTCTATTTATTCCTATGGGATTTTTATAAGTGTATTTATAAATGCAGCCTAAATTAATATAAAATACACCTAAAATACACCTAATACGCCTCTTAAATCCCATAGGAATTAATAGAAAGTGGGTGAGCTTTCTGTGGTGACCTCTATTCTTACATTTTAATTAATCTGCACCTGTGAGTCATTGCACTGGTATATTATATGTTACTGCAAATGCAACTTTTTCCACCTTGGGCAGGCTAGTGCTGTTCTTATTGCTGACTAATAAATATATATATATACCAGTGCATACCTTCCAACTGTTCCAATTTTCGCAGGGCAGTCCTGATTTTAACAGCTCAGCCCCAAGCCCCTCAGTACATGTCAGGGCCACAGGAGTGCACTTAAAATATAAATAAATAAGGAAGCAAGTCATTCTAAGAAAACATAAATGTTGTAGATAACATTATCATCAGATTAAAGAAATGTCTTAAGTGACATAGTCAACAAGATTTGTAAAATATATTCATTATATAGTTAGTATAGAATAAACATTGTTTAAGTCTTTTGTTTTGCAACATTTTACATAACCTGGTATTGAGTTGAATAGTTGATACAAATCCTGTTGCCTAGCAGTAAACAACATTAATTTCAATATGCATATGTGCATATAAATATATATATATATATATATATATATATATATACACACACGTGTCTGTGTGTGTGTGTTTATACACTAAGACACAATAAATAAAGGGTGTCTAAAAAAGTAGCAAGCAATTAAAGGAGAAGGAAAGGTAAAAATCACTGGGGGGTGCCAAATGTTAGGCACCCGCCAGTGATTGTAATTGCTTACCTTTTACCCTGGGAGAAAAGTGAACCAGCTCGGGGTAACTGCGAGCGAGTGTTTCCTCTTCCTTCCTACTGAATCCCGGGGCCAGCACAAGCATAGTAGAGTAAAAAAGCTGGGTAACATTTGGCACCCCCCCAGTGATTTTTACCTTTCCTGCTCCTTTAATTACATGGGATTGAAGTTGTGCATGCCAAAATGTTATACACTGGCAGGTCCTAGAATCTCCAGATGTCGAGAGATGTTTGAAAAGTTAATTTATATATGGAAGGGAGTTGTATAACGTAAGCATAACTATTTTGGTCCTTCTATAATCTTTTCTATAATCCTAAACAAATGCCCCTTACCTATATCAATATCTCTATAAACAACCAAAAATAACAGTAGATAGTTTTAACAACATCTTTAACAATATTTCCTAACAGTTCTGTAGCTTTTTCATTTTACTATACCATACAGTATGTGCACTGTACGCTGACAGTTGTTTGATTACTTACTGAGCACTTATGTAAAAACATACAAATTAAACTTGAACAGCTTTGATCTTAAATCTTTACAATCGTGCCCACACAAACTGTGAACTGGTAGCAAAAGATCAAGTGGGCCTGTGTATACTGTGCTTAGCATTATCAATAATGTTTGGGATATGAGTCTTTCAGTCAGAGTAAAGGCAAAGACAGACAGGGCAATTGAGGCCCCCATACACGGGCCGACAGAAGCTGCCGATATCGGTCCCTTGGACCGACTCGGCAGCTTATCTGCCCGTGTAGGGGCAGAAACGAGCAGGCTGGCTGACCGATATCTGGCCTGAAATTGGCCAGATGTCGATCGGCCAGGTTAGAAAATCCAGTCGGATCGGGGACCGCATCGGCTCCTTGATGCGGTCCCCGAACCGACTGCCCCATGGCCGCAAATGTAATCCGATCATTTGGCCCCAGGGCGGATTTTTTTTTTTTAAGGCACTTGCTACCCGATATCGCCCACCCGTAGGTGGGGATATCGGGTGAAGATCCGCTCGCTTGCCGACATCGCCAAGCGAGCAGATCTGCCCGTGTATGGCCAGCTTTAGTCACCACGATTTTTAAAATCTCCGATCATCGTGATTAAAAATCCAGTTGCCGCGTTCAAAATGACCACACTGTACAAGTCACTGCAACTTTTAGCTTGCCTATTAGTAGCCGCAATAGGATTTTTAAAAATTGCAGAGACTATTCACCCAATGGAAGAAGTAGCAGCTACTTGTCACAGCTACTAATTGCAAGAAAATATCCTTCCATATACAATACTGAGAATTGCCTCTGCTAAAACACACGTAGAGACAATTATCAGTAAATGATCAGCATTGTCTATGGTTGTAGTCGTGACAAAAACAGCAACCATAGAAACTGAACTTAAGTGACTCTGCCATGCTCCATATCACTAACATACATATATACATACACTTCTTGGTCATTTGGTCACAAGCCAGTTTCATGGAATAATTCAGAAAATCAAATTTCTGGAGGGACAGAGACTGGTCTTTTGCAATAGTGTGTAGGAAAAATATCAAACTTTCTACCAATATAACTGTATTGTGATATTACATATATTTACTTTTATCACTAGATCTTCTTATTCACATCAAGAGTAATAATATTTAAACTCGTGTTTCTAATGTAACTTTTTTATATAAAAAGTGGGGATGTACCATATCCATTATATCTGAATTTGGCTAAATATCCTATGCTATACAAAGTACTGACAAATTCTGAACCAAATGTGAGCCCTAACTACCTGGTGTATATGCAAATTGATCACAAACACCATTATAGGATCATATAAATACAGAAATATGTCTCCTTCAGTTGTTAAGTCACTCAATGTCAGATTTAGCTGGTCTGAAATGGTCTGAAAGCATAATGTCAAATCCAAATCTTGAAAAGCATGCTGGAATTTAGCTGAATTCATGAATTTGGTGGATCCCTATATAAATATATATATGACTATTCATTTGCATGTTTTTTTATTTGATTGTTTTTAAGAGATTTTTATAAAATAATAGTTTTGGTTGAACCAAAGGCTGCAGAAAATGATGTTTGTATTTTATATTGTTACATGATCTATGTTAAAATAAAAATATTAAAATCTGTGTTTTAAATTTTTTAAATGTATGTGTATAACACAAGTTGGGGCAGATAGGATAACCAATATTTGAAAAAGTTCATATACAAGAAATAAAGAGAAAGTTACAGTGAACAGTTACTAACAGCGAAGCGTGTACATTTTTATATTACCTATACTGAAACCTAAGGGGCCTTATTACAGAAATAATTTCTTTGAGAATTGTTATATTCATGTAGGGCTAGAAGTATTGTGCCATTCCCTATTTCTGCATTATACTTATTCAATATTAGTACTCCGGAGATGTTGCCCATAGCAAACAATCAGATCTTTGCTTTTGTTTTCTAGCTTGACCATTCCATATTTTCTTGGTGACCATTCCATTCTAATTGCTGATTGGTTGCTATGGGCAACATCACCAGTAATGTTGGCCTATGCACTGTAATAAATATGCCCCTTAGTATAGAGTAAACCCAAAATTAAGCAGCAACACAAAGTCAAAAGGAGAATAAAAACCCCAAACCATTTTAAGCATTAGCTCCCTTGGATTGGGCCCCTTTCCCAACTGCATAGCTCCTACTGCAAAAAAGAAAGAGTTCAGCACTCCCTATATCTGCTCTCTAAATGCTGAGTTGTGTGGCAGGGTTGACGGACACCCTGTGTGGCAGCATTATATCTCGTGTTTGTCAGTTAGGAGAATGTGAACTCAAAGCCAGAGCCAGACTAGAGTCCAGTGCAGATGCGTATACTCAACAATAACTGGGAGTGAGCCAGACATGGATGTAACATGGCTTAACAGGGTGGTCGCCAAACAAACAGAACAACTTTGCATTTAGTGTGCAGATACATTGATCTATTACACAATGTGATGTGGTTGGGGAGGGTGCACTTGCAGGGAGGCTAATACTTAAAAACAGGGAGTGGAGGAGTTTAGTTCTCCTTATGTAGACTACTTATTGCACACATAGGGGCACATTTACTAAGATCTGATTTTTTTCTGGGCTTAAAACACAATATGGTATAAATTCGGAGTAACCACGATAAGTTCTGAAGTTCGAAAATGCTTTCATCGTTCGTACAAAAATATCGCAATTTGCGTTCCGAAAGTCACAATATTTTTGTGCCAAAAGTTTGTTAAGCCCCGAAAACCTTTCTAGCTTTGATGCCTTCCATGTCTAACTTTGGAAGCCTTCCATAGGACTCAATGGTACTCAACAGATCAAACCTGGCGAAAAGATAGTCCCGAGGAAAGTGTAACCAAAGCATTAACGAATTTCGAAATGTTTGTATTCTTTGCACAAATTTTTTTGTGCCAATTTAATAATTTCGCATACATTCGCATACATTCAGAAAAGTTAGAAAAAATACAATATTATCTCAAAATTGTTTAGTAAATGGGCCCCATAATGTCAATGTTTCAATAAAGTGATTCCTAACCATTGCAGTTAATGGCCTTTGCCATTTGCTGAACCAACAAGTAATTTTCCCAGAAAAATGCTTAAATGTCATCTTTAGCAGGTTATGCACTATATAACCTGTTACATAGTTACATAGTTACATAGGGTTGAAAAAAGACCAGTGTCCATCAAGTTCAACCCATCCAAGTAAACCCAGCACACCTAACCCACACCTACCAATCTATACACTCACATACATAAACTATAAATACAACCACTAGTACTAACTGTAGATATTAGTATCACAATAGCCTTGGATATTCTGATTGTTCAAGAACTCATCTAGGCCCCTCTTAAAGGCATTAACAGAATCTGCCATTACCACATCTCTAGGAAGGGCATTCCACAACCTCACTGCCCTCACCGTGAAAAACCACCTACACTACTTCAAATGGAAGCTCCGTTCCTCTAATCTAAAGGGGTGACCTCTGGTGCGTTGATTGTTTTTATGGGAAAAAAGAACATCCCCCATCTGCCTATAATCCCCTCTAATGTACTTGTACAGAGTAATCATGTCCCCTCGCAAGCGCCTCTTTTCCAGAGAAAACAACCTCAACCTCGACAGTCTCACCTCATAGTTTAAATCTTCCATCCCCTTTACCAGTTTAGTTGCACGTCTCTGCACTCTCTCCAGCTCATTAATATCCTTCTTAAGGACTGGAGCCCAAAACTGCACTGCATACTCAAGGTGAGGCCTTACTAGGGACCTATAAAGGGGCAAAATTATGTTCTCATCCCTTGAGTCAATGCCCTTTTTTATACAAGACAGCACTTTATTTGCTTTAGTAGCCACAGAATGACACTGCCTGGAATTAGACAACTTGTTATCAACAAAAACCCCTAGATCCTTCTCCATTAAGGATACCCCCAACACACCAAAAACCAAAATTAAATAAAATAGTGCTCAAACCATAACTCCTGTCCTGCTAAGAATCGTATCAGCATTACATTATGTGATTATGTGGTTAGAAAAACAGTATATGTTCATTAGTTTAGATACAATTCTAAAACTGAAATTTACACTTTTAGGTAATGTAAAAAAATTTTTTTTGCTACATTTTAATTAAATAGAAAAAATTCTTTCCTACCTTGAACTTTGCAAAGGTGTTTTTACGACATTCACACCACTCTGCAAAGCTTGAAAGGCTGCGGAAAAAGAGTAACAGATTTCTTCTTTCTTCCACCCTTAAAGTAAATGTTTTGAAAACGTGTTATTCACTTGACACCTATATAACTAACATTTAAACTAATAAGTTATTATTGCCTTTTGTTCATGCTATCATTACATTTTTTATACCTGCCTAATAGTGTCAAACAATTTTCCATTACTTAAAATACCAGTTTCAGAATACATTACATATTTTAAAACTACTTATTGTGTTTCCTCTAATGACCAGGCAACATAGTTGACTAAATGTGGCCTTATCAAATGATGTTAGCATTAGTGAGACTCTAAGTACTTCAAAAGAGGTCAGCAGTGTATGGCTACTGGCTCTGGATTTTGGTGAGGGAGCTTGTTGGTGCCTGTAAAGAGTTGTGGTCTATGAGACAAATGAAGTGGTGCAATCACCCGGAGGGTTTAGTTCTCCTTTAAAGTTGGCTACAGGAGCTTCTCATCTTTTGATCTTGTTTGGCCATCTTTTAAGCATCAGTAGCAATAGGCTCAGTAGCACACTGCTGCTGAGAAGCTAAGTCCTAAGAAATTATCAAAACAGCACAACAAAAATGTAACAGTTGTTATAGATGCTAATGCAACAGAACTCAGTATTATTCAATTAAAAACCACAGGTTTCTATGCTTCCATGTAATTCAAATCTGAATAATTTTTCTTAAAAGCTCTGTAGCATGAATTTTATATTGTAACTGCTAACTGAGTAGTACAGAGCATTTGCTGTCAATGCTCAGTGAAGAATAAATTAATAATAAGTTATAGAGGGCCTTTTTCACAGGGATAGATCTTCAGGCCTAGGTGGCCTTTGGATTGTAAAGAAGCCCAAAATATTAAGGGGGTTATTTATAAAAATTCGTATTTGTGTAATTTTTATAACTTTTTCTACTTTGAATAACCTCAAAATTAAAAAAAACACAAATGTTACCTTGTTAAAAAAATCTGAAAAAAAACTTGAATACCTTGAATACGTAATTTTTGCATTGTTTTATATGTTACAAAAAAAGTTACATTGACTAAATAGTTGAGATTTGACTTGGGCCAGCTCTATATAACTTCTACATGACCTTTCAAACGCTGAAGTTTTTTTTAACCAATATTCAAATTAATGGCTTTAAACACAAAAATACTTTGTGAGAAAATTATGAATATTGATAAATAACCCCCAAAGTGTAGCATTTCTAGCATAAATTGTTGAGCTTTAGTTTCCCTTAAAATTGAGAGAGTGGTAAGGCTGTAGCTGAAATATACAGAAAAGTTTGGTCTCCAGTGCTTAAATGGTATATTGTTCATTAGACAATATACCAAAGAAGGGCAACTTAGTAGGTTAAGTTTTGGAAGGTTTCAGCTTTAAAGAAAGGCTGCCAATTTGGGTCTGTTTACACTGGAGAAGAGGTGCTTATGGGGAGATAGGATAGATATATATTAATATATATAAAGACCCATACAATAAACTGTCTAATGCTTTATTCTTCAGTTGGTCCTTCCAGCAGACACAAGGGCATCCATGAAGATTAAAAGAAAGGAGGTTCCACCATTATATTAAAAAAATACATTTTTACAGTGAGAGCTGTGAATTTGTGGGATTCTCTACCTGGAGCAGTTGTACTGGGAGATACATTAGATAGCTTCAAGAAAGGAGAAAATAAAAGGTTACTGAAATTACTGAAATTAAAGCTTTTAATAAGTTACAGGGACTGTTCAGATTGCCATGCTGGGGTCAGGAAGGAATATTTTACCCTTTAATGCAAATTGAAAAGCCTTATATAGGATTGTTCACCTTCCTCGGGAGCTAATAGCAATTAGGCAGGTTTTATTTAGAACAAAGGATTGAGCTCGATAAATGTGTATTTGTTTTTCACCCTAAACTGTAACTGTTACTGTTACCTTGAAACAAACTTGCTTAAGTCAGATTGCTCTCTGCATTCCATGATAATATTAAGGTCAATAACCGATTGGGAGGCATTGTCTCTGCTCTGCAAAAAAGAGAGAAAAACATATTCTAAATTAGATATATTACAAAATATATACAATACCTTGAATGATACAATAAAAAAAATTCTCTAACTGGCTATATATGCCAATCCCTTGGTTTCTTAGGTATAAGGGTAAATGTCTCACTGCAATGTTTTCTAAGTCTTAGCAAAATATAAATTAATCACGGTTAGATGTACCTGTTAGTGAGGCATAGGAGTAATCACCCAATAAAACATTGAGGAGAGAATAGTCTTGCTATACCCAAATTGTTGATATAAAATGCAGACAAACAAAAATAACTCATTCACAGCCTAAAAAGATGCAGGGTCCTATGGAAAAATTGAAAATTATATAGAAAGAACAGATCCTCAACCACCACTGTGGTGGTTCCTCTTTCCCTTACCTGAAAGCTTAAATGAACTGTCGAGACTCTAAGTAAGTAAGACTCATAACTGATTTGGCTACCTTTCCCAGTCCACCATGGTAACAGTGTTACACTGTCTCTACATAATAAACATTTGATTTTTAAAAAGGTGATTTAGTGATTTGCGGAACAGAACCAGCAAGCCACTGTGCCTTTACTGTATGTTGTTCCCCACACTCTAGAGTCCAGGCAGACTTTTTACATATGATTTGGGACTATCTGTAGTAAGTGGGATTCTTATTCTAAATACAGGTATGGGTTATCTAGAATTCATGGGACCTGGGGCTTTCCAGATAAGGGATCATTCCTTAAACTGGATTCCATACTTAAAGGCTACTTATAATAATTTAAAATTAAATCAAAATTCAACCTAATAGGATTGCTTTGCCTTCAATAAGGATTAATTATATCTTAGTTAGAATCAAGTACAAGGTACTGTTTTATTACCAAAGAGCACAAATAAATGATTTTTAACAGTTAGAATTGTGTAAAATTGAGTCCATGGGACATAGCCTTTCCGTAATTCAAAGCTTTTTTGGATAACAGGTTTCCAGATAATGGATCCCATGCCTGTACAGCTGAAGTATTTATTCTGAAAACTAATGGGATTTTGACAAACTCCTCCACGGCACGTCAACTAATCACAAAATTAAATTTTAATATGAACTTCATCTAAATAAAATCTGTTAAAAATTAGGTACAGGTATCAGACCCCTTAGCCGGAAACCCATTATCCAGAAAGTTACGAATTATGGAAAGGCCATCTCCCATTGATTCCATTATAATTAAATAATTCACATTTTTAAAAATGATTTCCTTTTTCTCTGTAATAATAAAACAGTACCTTGTACTTGATCCCAACTAAGATATAAGTTATCCTTATTGGAGCCAAAACAATCCTATTGGGTTTAATTACTGTTAAAAAATTTTTTTTTTTAGAAGACTTAAGGTAGGAGATCTGAATTACGGAAAGACCCCTTATCTGGAAAACCCCAGGTCCTGAGCATTCTGGATAACGGGTCCTATACCTGTACCATTTCTGAAATATTCATATTTCATAGTATCCCCCTTTCAGCAATCTTGCCTGTCTTCATATTAAGTAAGCTGGGTCAAATACATTGGGGAGAGCTTAGTTTTGTTTGTCTCTTTAGTATTTGTCATGCAAGCAACAGGGACTGTATACACCAGTGTTACCTTGCTGTACATACATTGGTGTTTGGTGCATTGGTGTTGCACTTTAAAAAATGTAATGTGATTTATCTGAAACTATCCAATTTTATGATCATGAGTCATTTGAACCATATATGGATTCTTAGAGAAAAAAATCCCACAAATCATTTTGTCCACAGAACTACTGTGGAAACAGACCCCATTATCAAAACACAAAACTGTGCTGGATTGCTTTCTATTAATATCAATGAAAACTACCAAAAATATGTAATATAAAAATGAGGGTGGATATGCTTTTAGGTAATAATCCTGCATGTGTAACATATTGGCAGAGGATTCCTTTTGATTATAATGGAAAGCAAACAACAACATTTGACAGGGTTTTGTTATTGCAAATACTGTAAGAGTATATCTCTTTTCACTTACAAGATTATGTAAACAAGTACAGCTTTACCTGAATGTGTTTCTTTAAAGTTTGCAAAAATGGATAGTTAAAAAAAACCTACAAAAAATGTCACATTACTTGCATTTTTTAATCTATTTACATACCACAAACAAACATGAGTATTATAATGTTGGGTTGAAATACCCAACCTACTTCGACTTCAGCTTATTCTTCCGCTTCTTCTTATTCTTAGCACCCCCCCATTTTCTAAACGCTGCTCCTCCTACAGTTTTAGGGGTACAACATCCAAACTCTCCACACTTCTTCGCCCTATAGCGGAGCAGGTTGATTGTGCTTTTCTAATCGATCCCGCCCCCCGTCTTTTTGTGGCGCTGCTCCGAACACCCCAATTGTTCCATTGACTTTGACAGGGAAGAGATTTAAACTGCTGCCACACTTACAGCTTAGAAGCTACATCCCCCAAACTTGAATAACATAATAATGGGGTCACCCTAAATGAAACAGCAACATTTGTTGGATGACCCCAAAGTGGGAGGGGCCAACAACAGCCAATCAAATTTCACCCCTTGACTTTTATGGGGAAATTGAAACTGCTGCCAATCTTACAACTCACCAAACTTGAATTGCATAGTCATGGGGTCAGCTTGAATGAAAATATGATGATTGTTGGATGCCCAAAAGTGGGCGGAGCTGTGAATAGCCAATCAGATTTTACCTATTGACTTGGCAGAAATCCAACCTGCTGCCATTCTCACAGTAATAAAACCAGGCTCCCCAAACTTTGCAGAGTTAGGCACCAGGTAACTGCGGTTCAAGGTTAGAAAAAGTGGGTGGAGCCACCAACAGCCAATCAGATTTTACCTACTGACTTTCAATGGGGAAATTCAACCTGCTGCCATTCTCACAGTATTAACCCCAGGGTCCCCAAACTTTTCACAGTTGGTCAATAGGGGACTGCAGTTTTAGTATTGAAAAGCAAGCAGATCCACCAACAGCCAATCATATTTCACCTATAGAATTTTATTGGTTTGATGCCAGGGTGAGTCTGGAGGAGAAAGTAAAGTCAATGGTACGGTCTGATCTTTAGTTACAGGGGGTCATGAAACTGTATCATTATCACCCCCCATCCCCCTAAAGTGGTACGGTCCAACCCACCCTCAAACAAAATGGTACGGTCCAACCCCCCCCCAACAAAATGGTATGGTCCAACCCCCCCCCCCCCAACAAAATGGTATGGTCCAACCCGCCCTTCAACAAAAATTTAATTCAGTGACTTCAAGTTTTTCAACCCAACATGAAGTTTGTTCTCAAACTTCCCTTTTTAGTTACTTGTTATAATTTATACAAAAAATGACTCCTGCATTTGTAAGTCTGGTCTTACCTTGGATTCCAATGTTTGAAACTCCAACTGAAACAGAAGAGATTGGCATTGACCCACCAACCTGTGTTTATATATGGCTTGGTTATCAGCTGCAAAATAATAGAATTGTATGTAAGATTAATTTTATAACAATGCAAAATAGGCATAGTATGTACATATATTTTTTTTAAACCATCAGCTTTAGTTCACCCAGTATTCCCTTTAAGTCGTGTCCCTGTGTGCAAGCAGACAAAATTGTAGTGTACATAGTTTATCATATATGCCCAAGCATATCTCAGCTTTTGACTGGGCTACCACCACTCTCTATGTACATTTTTTGAAAAGTGTGCACAAAAAAATACGTTGAAGGCACCTTTGCAGAACTTCAAGACTAAAGGTCAAATTCACTTTTGGCTGCTCAGCCCACCAAGCCTGTAACAAATGCTTGGTCAAAGGCATGTGTAAGGCTTTTAGCCTGTTTCTTTTATTAAAGGCAAGTTCTTATTGCTTTTTTACAACAAAATAAACCACATACATCTGCATGATACTGAAAAGTGACAGTAGTTAAACAGATGCTAATAAAATAGATGACAGCCAGAGGTTAGATTCAGACTTGAAATCAGACAAGTGTGCATTTATAACAGTGTACCAGGCAATAGTGACATAGATGGTATTTCCCAGTTGTTTGCCTGCACTATGGTTACCTGGAGTCAAAACTGCAGCAAATTCAAGTCACACCAGGGGCCACCAGACTTTATCAAATTCCCCTCCCACCCCGCTTATTATATATGCTAGTTTAACAGAACAGTAACACCAAAAAAACAGACCAGGTTTTCCAGTGCAGGGCAACAGTATATTATGTTTTTATTACTTTAAAACACTTTCATTTTTGGTGTTACTGTTCCTTTAACTAAAAGGAAGATGCTGTCCAGCAACTGTCTTGTGAAGGCTTTGAACCCTTTTCTTGACATAAAATAAATTAATTTTGTTACCCCCCAACAGCTATTTTTTCCCCCTAACAGCCCAGTAAGTCTAGTTGCTGACACTATAAATGGTTATGGTTACGGTTCTTGCATTACCATTTAATATATTAGTTGCATCAAGTTAGACAGAGCATGCTCAGTAAAGGTGGCCATATACGTTCAGATCCGCTCGCTTGGCATATGTCGATATCCCCCACCTATGGGTGGCCGATATCAGGCGAATCCAGGCAAACATGGTTGTTTGGGCCTCGGGCCAAACAATCGATTTAGACCGACGGGTATAGGCGAAATCGGTTCGGGGACCGTGTCCCTGATCCGGCTAAATTTTTTAACCTGCCCGATCGATATCTGGCTGATTTCAGGCCAGATATCGGTCGGGCAGGTCCGTCGTTAGTAGGGATGCACCGAACCCACTTTTTTGGGTTCTGCCGAACCGCCGAACCCACCCTGATGGATTCTGTCGAATCCCGAACTGAATCCGAATCCCAATTAGCATATGCTAATTAGGATCGTGAAGGGTTAAAAATCCCCCCTAAATATTAACCCTTTCCGATTGCTAATTAGCATTTGCTAACTTATGCTAATTAGGATTCGGATTCAGTTCGGCCGGGACCGTGGATTCAGGCGAAACCGAATCCATCAAAAAAAGGCTGGATTCGGCCCGAATCCCGAACCGAATCCAGGATTCAGTGCATCCCTAGTCGTTAGTGCCCCTACACAGGCCGATTAGCTGCCGAATCGGTCTAAGGGATGATATTGACAGCTAGAATCGCCCAGTGTATGGCCACCTTTAGTGCTGAAACATCAGGGGAGAAATACATTTTAGAAAAGCACTAGAAAATAAAAACACAAGTGAAAAAGTCTATTTGTGCTGCAAATGTATACCAGTTACCATACAATCATATTGTTTAACTTTTTAAATTATTTAAAAACTGTAAGCAGCCCAAATGCCACTTTTGAGCATGACTACTCACACTTGTGCTCTGTCTTTTTTAAGTATTTGGTAAACTCAAGTCCTGATAAGTTGTTAAGAAACTGCAATTCGTTTTTACAGTCCTCAATTTGTGCCATCAGACATGCTGTATCTTTCATCCTTTCCTGATCAGGGATATGTATTCCATGATAGGATTGCCTAAAAAAATTAAGGATATATTAGGAGGAGGTAAACCCAGACAAACAAAATCATTCTTTTAAATCTTTGTGCATCTAAACTGCACTCCTTCATTCTGAAAAGTTCCAAACCTGCAAGCATGCCTGTTAAAAGGAAGGTTAATGGCTATTAGTTTTATGCAGACTTATGGCCATATTTATCATAGGGTGAAAACAGGCCTCATCCCGCTTTTGCCAGAAGTAAATTTTACAGTATTTTTATTGGGATTTTTTTTTATCAAAAGATGAATTCTCACTTTCATGGGAAAACTCCAATAAAGTTAATGCAAACAAAGGTATTCATCCCAGGGTACTAAACAAGCTTAACTCTGTGATTGTCAAACCTCTTTGCTTAATTTTTTAGGACTGATTGAGTTCTGGCATGGTGCCAAGAAACTGGTGAATTCCTAATGTGGTTCTGTGATTTAAAAAGGGATCCCATTCTCAGTCTGAAAACTATAGGCCTGTTAGTCTGACATCAGTGGCAGGAATTCTTGAATACATTACAAATCACAATATTCAATTCACAGACTAATTGAATTGCCTTTGAAGGATATTGGCCTGGAACATATTTGTACTTGGATAGAGAACTGGCTGAAGGATAGATTACAGAAAGTGGTAGTAAATGGGACATTTTCTAATTGAACCAGTGTTGTTAGTGGAGTACCCCAACAGTCTGTACTTAACCCTTTGCTTGTTTATTAATGACCTGGAGGTGGGCATTAAAAGTAATGTTTCTATTTTTGAAGAAGATACTAAATTGTGCAAAACTAAAAGTTCCATGCAGGATGCTGCTGCTTTGCAGAGCGATTTGACAGATTTGGAAAACTGGGCAGCAAACTGGAAAATGAGGTTCAATGTGGACACGTGCAAAGTTATGCACTTTGGTAGAAATAATATAAATGCAAGTTATCTACTAAATGGTAGTGTGTTGGGGGGATCCTTAATTGAAAAAGATCTGGGGATTTTTGTAGATAACAAGTTGTCTAATTTCAGGAAGTGTCATTCTGTGGCTACTAAAGCAAATAAAGTGCTGTCTTGTATAAAAAAGGGCATTATAGGTCCCTGGTAAGGCCTCACCTTGAGTATGCGGTGCAGTTTTGGACTCCAGTCCTTAAAATAAATATTTATGAGCTGAAGAGAGTGCAAAGACGTGCAACTAAACTGGTAAATGAGATGGAAGATTTAAGCTATGAGTTTAGACTGTCAAGGATGGGGTTTTCTTCTCTGGAAAAAAAATGCTTGCGAGGGGACATGATTACTCTGTAAAGTACATTAGAGGGTATTATAGAGGGATAGGGGGTGTTCTTTTTCCCATACAAATGACCAGCACACCGGAGGCCCCCCTATAGGGAAACAGTTGAGAAATGTTAGATTTTAAGTAAATCTGCCCCTTATAAAATGTTCACTGTTACTCCTTTTTAGTAATTCTGTCTACAATGTTTGAAATACAACAGTGTTTGTTTTGACTGATTTCTCACATCTTATTCTATTCAATCTCCTACTTTGTATAATGTAAACACGTTACTAACAAGGCTTGTTTAAAGTTGGCACTGGATAAAAAGGCTGCCTCCGTTTGAACCTCCTTGTACTGCCGAGTAAGCTCTTGGATCTCCTCTTGCAAGAGTGCGATCTCATCTTCATAGGGGTGATTCAGTTCATTCTGCATGATATCTAAAGAGATTAAAAGAAAGGAGAAGTAACAAAAATATATTAAAACAACTATAATGAAAATATGCTGTATACATTTACACATATTACCTCCTTAATCTGCATATGCAGATATTCTTTCATTTCTAAAAAAAAACCCACATAATTCACATTAGGTATTATATTTTTCATGAAAGTACATAATCTAAACAAGTTTCTAAACAACTGGAACCAGGATGATGCCCTAGCTGCTTTGTGAAGGAAGGGCCCCCTGACATACAACAGAGCCCCTGTTTCCAGATTATTCTACAATGGTTCAGAAGCAATGTGCCTCCTTCCCCGTTGTTAAAAGGTGACTGCATGAACTGCGCCTCAGTTCCTCTGTTTAATTCCTGGCAAAGCTCCATGTCATGGAAGGAAAAAGTTCACATTACTTCACATCACCGGAGGAAGCGAACCACTGGTTGAAGAGTCATCAATGCCAGAATGCCCCGTGGAATAGTCTGTTAAAACAGTAAACCTGGCTGCACACTGACTGCGAGTACCTAGCATGTAATTGACGCTAGTCGCTACTCACCACCGGGTATGTACCTTTTTCTATTCTTGGTTGGGTCATGGACCAAAGGGCCTTCACAACACAACAAGAGCTGCACACTAGAAAGACTAGTTACAGGATGTACACAGTACCGTGCTAAGTTTCATCAACAGATATGACTCGCTACCACTGTGGATATAACCGCTGCATTGTAAAATATTAATGCTGTATCTGCCTCAATCACAGCTATACATCACATAGGACTGAGGTCCTTGTCCTTTATTACATTTTCAGGCACCCGCTAGAATATGGTGCCCAGTCCTCATGTTAGTCAGGGGCCATACTTCAAGTCATGCTACAAGTGCTCACACATTTGACTCCAGCATAAGTAGTGATATATTACTCATTGTCTTATTGCTGCATGGCTTATACAATGGCTTGCCATATAAATCAAGGCAGCCAAGATTGCAACGGATAGATATCATGCGACAATTGTAATGGTGGATCAGTTTAGCGGAACAATATACCGCTTGGACATCTGCCACAGTCCAACTGGAGCAACCCAATGATATCAACAGATACTGAATGGTCCACTCTAACTGAAATGTAGGTAGCTTATTTCATATCTGGTCTAGAAATTAATAAATACCATGACTTTAACTCTTGGTATCACAGAATGCTAAAATAGGTCAGCGCCTATAGCAACAAAGAAATCAGGCATAGTTTTCCTCTAAGAGGGTCTGGGTGGCTCATGACTACCATGCACCTTTCTCAGTTCAAGCAAGGGGGTTTTTGCTCCTGATTCGGGTGTGCTATTTGACTTCTTAGAAATGTATTTATATTGTTCTACACTGTAACCTTAAAACCCACTCTGCTAGCCATGGTTCCTTGTCAGCTGATTTTGCCCAGGTGGTAGCCTCAATAGATTATTTACCCAGAGCTTTCTCAGACCACTCCCCCTTGCTGGAATCACTTTTACTCAGGCCAAAAGGTGATCAGACCACTTGGAGTCCATTATGGCTCCCTAACCCACAAGTCAGGGATTGATCCCAAGAGGAATATGTTAACTACTGGTCCATTAATAAGAATTTTAATAAGTGAAATATCTGCAGTTCGGAATTTAATCAAAGTCGATAGAAGAAGCCGAATATGCCCTTACAAAAATTGATAAAAACATGCTCAAACTGAAAACAACCAGCTGAATCTGAACCCAGCTCAGAGAAACCTTGAATAAGCTCAAACTAAAGTTATTTAGAAAAAGTTACTATATTCCAATCAGTGGAGAGTATGTGACCGAGGGAAAAAGGTGGAAAACTGCAAGGGAGTCTCATTATCCATCACAGAATCCTTGTCTCCTTATATTTGGCCTTTGCTCCATGGGTTCTCCTATTTTACACTAGGAAATGGATAATTATGGACTGGATGGAGAATGTAACACCCTGTGTTGCTCACTGGGTTAAATTAGTAAACAAATCTCTCCCTCTCATCAGATAAACATTTGAAGCATGAGGTTGTCCAGCTAAATTCGAGAAGAATTGGATGGATACACAACTAATAGAACTTCTATGTTCTTGAGAAGTACCCAAGAGTCAGCATCGTCTGTGATATTCAGCATTAGTTAGGGTCTGGTCTGCACTACAATGACCTAAATGTAAAATAAACCCTTAAAAGAAAAAAGCATATTTGCTGATTTTAAAGTGTTTTAATAAAGCATTATCATTTTATATTTGGAATCGTCTGTTTTTGATACACCATCCAATGGACTGTTTTGACATTATACATAGCCAAATGTGTTTATTGTCTGTTTTTGCAAAATAAATTATTTATCCGTATAGGTTCTCTCCTTTTTTTCTTATTTGCCTTTTTGTACAGAATTGCAGGAGGCCTCTAGAACCAAAAGAATCATAATATCCACTGTGTATGCTAAAGTAAACAGACTGTCCCATAACAAGATAATGAGTAAATGTCATTTTCTACAATTCTGTCTTTTCTCACAAGATTCCTTGCTGCTTAGTTCACCCATTTAGCACAGCCCACGTGTAATGCTTTTCCTGTAGAAGGTGCTGTTTAACATAATACCAAGTCACCAAAGGGGCCTGGGGGCCAATTTCAGGCAGAGCACCTGGGGTAAGTAATACACATTACAAAGCAAAACAGCCATTGCCTGCATGCAAAACACCCCCCACTGCCACCCACAAACATCACATTTTGGGCTGAAATAAAAATGTACAGAGATGGAGAGAGCAGAGCAGTAGCCCACTGGTCTTTAGTGTACGGTTGAGGACAAGGCCACTGGAAATCCCCAAAATGTATCCAGTTTTCATTTAGATAGTATGATTCAAGATTGATAACACCATCTTAAAGGAGAAAGAAAGGTAAAAACTAAGTAAGGACTATGTAAATAAAGCCATAAGCACTCACAGAAATGCTGCACTGACTTCTCTCAAAAAAGATTAGTTGTGTCTGTAATTCCTGTGCCAGAGACACGCAGCTTTCTGTTCTCTGCTCTCTCCTGCTCCCCCTCCCTCAAGAATGCTAAGAACTCACTTCCCCCCCTTAGGAATGTGGATCTGAGCCAATCAGCAGGAAGTTGACTCATAGTCTTACTAACTGAGCATGTTCACTTGGTCTGGGTGTCTGTACAGGAGTGAGGCATTATGGGAACTTTCTTTACACAGCTCAGTGTTTTTTCTTCTTGTTTGGCTTCTGATCTTCTGAACAGGTGAAATATGGGGAGACTTAAGGGCACTATTGAGACAACTGAAGGTATGCCTGCAGCTTGAGATTAAATCTTTACTAGCCTTTCCTTCTCCTTTAATGTATATCTGTGAAACTTCTCTGTGGGCTTCCTGCCCACAGCATAATACTTTAACAGAACTGATCTTTTTTTTTGTACCTCCTCGCTTGATGGATGTTGTATTGAATCATATTCAGAGTTTTTTATGATTTCTGTTGAAAATGCCCTTTTGTTGCTATAAATTTGAGAATATATTAAGGAATTTTGCTTCCATCCTTGCAACCGTCAACACATTTCTTTTGTAGATGCCTACCATAACCTGTTGTGGAAGCATCTGAGGTAACAGCATACTCTGGATCTTCCCTCTTTTTCTGTTCTGGAAGGTCTAGTCTTCTCTCGATATTCTACTGTGTATTTCATACTAACTCGACTAACTTGAATAACTTAACTGGGAGCAATAATTGAAGTAGTCTCAATGCCACTTGCCCAGTATTTAAAATGTAGCCAATCATTCTGTGACATCCTCTTTCCATGACCAAGCAAGCTGCAGAGAAGCCAGAAATAGCTGACAATATCTTCTCTTGATTCTCTGCTTCTAAAGGGATAGATACATACCCTGTGCTCTTCTTGTTTTCTGAAGAAAATAATTTTCTCACTTAAACTCTGAATAAATAAAATACAGTGACTGTTTCATTATAAAGGGAAACATCTTTTATGCTGCTGAAGACTTCGATATTCCTAACTGCTTTACCCCTATAGCTCAATAACAAAAGTATCAAATTTAAAACAGTTTGTCACTTCTTTCTCCACCTATTCCCTTAAACTGAACCTTGAAAGAATTTTTGACCAGTCAGTAAATTCTGAATTAGGTAGGTAGGTATCTGCAGACCTCAGACAATTAGAATGCTCTCTTCTAAACAAAGCTTTTCACTCAGTCTCCCACTTTCCACTCTGGGTCGAACCAGAGAGACAATTAAAAAAAACAATGCAAAGAAAAGCAATTAGGTCTAGTCATCTCTTTAAAAAATAGGCATTCTGAGTTTCCAGCCACTACGTGTATTTCCAGCCATTGAGTATATTAGCAGAACATATATTAGAAAGCCCATAATACAAAACCTTACATACTTTTTATCTACTCATCTACGTCTGTGCACAGAAGAGACACTTGCTGGTCATTATTGTGTTATACAGCGAACTTAACTTCATTATTTCTATTCTTATATAAGTTACTAAATAATAATAATAATAATAAAATAATGTTGTGGGACATAATTTGTTACTAGCATCAAGGCAGACAATATATTTTTTTAGTGTGAGTGCTCCTCCTTTGGGATTATATGTATATATACAGAAATGGAGTAAAATGGAGCAAGTTTTTTGTATGATAATCCATTTATTAAAATTCAATCTTTATGTAAGATATTTAGAATATTTTGACAGTATTATATTCACAATGTACAATCGACAGCGGAAAACAACAGAACAACAGAAAACAAAAATTACAGCCAGTGTCAAGGGATGTCCTGGCTTTTTTCATCGCCACATGAAAAGCACTGACTAATACAGAAACATATTACCACTTGTCACTTGAGACAGCGTTTCATTGCTACCTATGGTTGCCAACTTTTGTGGAAAAAGAAATCCTGTACCTCGCCCTTCTATGCTATTAATGACACAAGTGTCAAGTACAGGCATCCTATAAATTTGCAGGCAACTTTTGAAAATACTAGTCCTCCTATATGTCTTCTCTTAATTCCCTTTCAGAATGTTGGCATCAGGCATCATTTTTACTTGGGAGCAGCTGCTGGTTACCACACTACTGATGGCAAACCCATCATCCTCTAGCAATAACCTTAATAATATCCTAATCTATAAAGTAGCAAAATGCTTTCATCCCTCAAGTTAATGGACTTTTTCTTAAAACTTTATTTGATTTTATTTTAGTTAGTGACAATGTCAAGAGTTACACAGCTTGTTATCCTTCTTAATTAAGGGCCCCCAACACACTACCATTTAGTGTATAACTCACATTTATGTTGTTTCTACAAAAGTGCATAACCTTGCATTTATCAACATTGAACCTCTTTTTCTCAAATTTCTCTGCAAAGTGGCAGCATCCTGCATGGAACATAGCTCTGCACAATTTAGTATCATTAGTAAAAACAGAGAATGTACTTTCAATGCCCACCTCCAGGTCATTAAAAAAACATATTAAAAATCAATGCCAGAGAAGCTTCTGTAAGATGCCATAGACTGGCAGTGACAATCTAGAAATTCAGAGGAGCTGATATAAACTGCCAAAAACTGCTGGTTTATGTTTTGCCTACTGGTACTTGAACTACCAGGGTCTATTTTGAATCTCCATCCAGACGACAGGCCCTTTTATGCTAGGGTGAGGGGCTAATTGGGTAAAATACCATCTCTGCAATATGGCAGCATCTGGGGGAGGGGTGTTAGAAATAATACAGTGCTATTTTAACTTTATATAACAATTAACCATGATTAACAATATAACTTCTAGCTACTAAAAGCTAAGGGTAAATGTTTAAATATAATGCTGGATGAATGTGGAGAGACAGGTGGCATTTGGGGAGGACTGATGATTTTGGTATTCTTGGAGGACAGCATTTGAAATAAACCTTATCATACATTTATGTGTTTGTTTAGTTGTACAGGTATTGGACACCTTATCTGGAAAACCATTATCCAGAAAGTTCTGAATTACGGAAAGGCCATCTCCCATAGACTTCATTATAAGCAAATAATTCTAATTTTTAAAAATGATTTCCTTTTTCTCTTTAATAATAAAACAGTACCTTGTACTTGATCCCAACTAAGATATAATTAATCCTTATAGGAGTCCAATCAATCCTATTGGATTTAATTACTGATTAAATTATTTTTTTAGTAGACTTAAGGTAAGAGATTCAAATTACGGAAAGACCCCTTATCCAGAATACCCCAGGTCCCAAGCATTCTGGATAACGGGTCCCATACCTGTAGTATTATGTATTGAGTATAATTCTATGCTAGATATAGTTCTTTATGTAATTTTATATAAACATAGGTTGGGGTCTTTTGAGTTCAATACATTTTCCTGTTATAGGGACATAGACAAGGGAATTTCAGTATCCTTGCAGTTTGTTGTAAGATTTCACTACCATGGCAGTGTTTCAAAGGGCCTATGAAGCGGTTAATTTGTTCAGTGATGCCTACTATATATAAGGTTGTGCTGACGCACAGCAATTACCCTATTAGACTATCTGTAAGAATATTATATCTATAGCTGGCAAATGGGTGGTTTTAAGTGGACTATGATAATGAATCTATAAATATATTTATGAAGATCTATATTAAATCTGTATAAATACATTATATTTATGTTAAAACTATATAAACCAAGCCCAATTTGCATTAGTAAGTTGAAAGGGTGGGAGAAAAGAGACTTCTAGGAGAGAAGGCTAGAAGAAACATCAAGGCCTCAGAACCCTTCAACATCAGGGTCATGTTAGATTAGGTTTACCACCTGTCCGCCCGGTTTTCGGAGAGGCTGTCTAGATCAAAACCTCCTGCCTGGTTTTCCAAATTAGGAAAACTGGGCAGGACTCACTGATTGGTGCTGCGATAAGCCAATCTCTGTGTCATAGCTCCGCCTTTTCCTGGCCTGTGACATCACAGCCCCACCTCTTCCCCATCCGCCGTGACATCACTGCCCACACCCTACCCGGCAACAAAAACGCCAGCAGAGGTGGCAACCTTATGTAAGATAATAAGTCAGGCAACTTAAAATATCTTATTTATGTGCCAAGTTAAGAACTGTATTTTATTTGTTGTATTTCATTGATGTCTAAAGGATTAAAAGACTCTTTATTAAGAAAACGTACGTTTACTGATTCTTCCCCTGGCAATCTTCTGGATAAGTATAAAATGAATTACTAGTAATTTTACAGGGTTTCTGCTCTACATACAAGTTTATCACACCTTAAAGGATCAGTACCATATACCAGTACCATAGTACCATATACAACAAAAATATTTCTTTTACATTTAAAGGAGACATATCCTATAAAAATGATGAATGTACCAGTGAATTATACTCCTCTAGATATAGAAGGAATGTGCTTAAAAAAGTTGTGTTTCAGACTGATTTATTTAAAAATCCACCAAAACCCCACTAGCCCCGCCCATCCGTTCCACTTCCTGCTGGCTGAATTCTCTGGATGAGCTGGGGAGCCGGCGGCCCTCCGTACCCTGCACTGTAGGACAGGAACCAATCAGCAGCTAGGCTGACCTGATAGGGAACTGAAGCCTGTCTTTGCTTGTGTGAGTGCAGGGCTGTGATTGGCTCTCCCCCTCTTACTGTGCTTCCGGCAGGGACTGTTAGGCCACGCCCACTCTTTATTTCAAACTCGGACAGAGAAGTGATAGGATCTATAGGGAGCTCCAATAAAGGGGCCATTGTTACAGATAGGGTTAATGTTTAGCCCAAAGGGAAACCAGCACCGGATATTATTCATAATTGCCTACAAAATTAGGGTTTTCCCATTTACCCTATATGTCTCCTTTAAGGTTCTGTATCTGTTGTTCCAGGGCCAACATTTACATTTATTTATTTGCAACAAATGTCCTATTTTCTATGAGTAAGGTTTCCAGGCTGCTGTCAAGTAGACAGACCCACCAATGGCATCTGATTATCCCATTAAAGTCACAGACACAGCTTACCTGCTATAAAAACCTGCTTTTTGCCCTATTCAGCTCTAATGCCTGCCCCCTTGGATACAAAGCAGTTTGTTTATATAACTGTATCAGTTATATATATATATGAAGCACATATGCAAGCTTTACCAGTGCAGGGTAATAGTACATTATATTTTATATATTTATAAAACCACTTTAAACCCTGAGTTCCCACTAGCCCCTCCTCCCACATGCGTCGCCTTAAATGACCTCACCTTTCCCGCTTTTTTCTCAGTGCGCAGCTGTCACTGAACTTTCCCGAGTTTTACTTCAAAGGTCTTCACCTTTCCTGCGGCCGCATCCAAATAGTCGCACACTTAGGGGGGGCGCTACTTTCTAATGGCAGCCCAGCAAAATGGGAATCTACTAGTGTCAATCACCACACCAGCACGAAAGTTATTTCCCGTTTGTAATCTGTAAGGAAACCAGTCAACGCTGCGTCCTCTCCGCGCCGAAATTCGTAATTCCTATTAACGCAGTTATTGGTCTGACCCTTGCCTTTAGCGCCACCTAATGGCATTGGTTCATATTTTGCTACCAGCCGGTGCTTCAATTTTTCAGATCCGTGATTGTTAAAACAATTTTATCTTACATTCCCTGATTGCTGTTCTTCCGGAACAGACATATGTGCTCGAACTTATATATGGAGCAAATGACTATATACCGCCGGCGCCTAGGGCAAAACTAGGGTCCCTATCTTATGTGTTTCTGGAAGCGGAACTTTAACTCCTCAGTCGTGTTTGTGGTCGGGTCCTATTAGCGAGACGCAGCTTCCAGTTAGTGTTCCGGAAGCCTGTAAGACCATGTGTTAGACGGAATGTTTATGTGCAGGTTAGTGGAGTTCGGGGAAAACGTGTTCTGGTGCTGTGTGTAGGGGGGCGACGGCAGTTGTAGTTCAGCATCGATAGAGCGACCTGTAAAGATAGCTGTCATTAAAAAAAGAACTTGCCGAGTAGGTGCCAGTGTTAGTCTCCAACATTCATCTTTTAAGAAGGTTCTCATTAAAGCTGCATTTGGCATGTTGTGCTAAATTCTCTGCAGCAATGAATCAGCTTCATTTCGTGACATGCTGTTGTTACTGGGAATACTTCTGATATCAATAGTTCCCCTATGGGATCTTTTCTCTGGGATGCTTGGGATCTATTTTGTGAAATGCTTGGGATCTATTTTGTGAAATGCTTGGGATCTGGGGTTTCCAATCTTCTGTGATTTGGAAACCCATTGCTTATAATTATTGAACACTAAAAAGTAGAATATGGGTTTGAGCAATTTAGTTCCCTTTAACCACAAGGTACTGTCACATTACTGCAGAGAAAATTGGTCAAAAAATATGATTGTTTGGGAAATGACTCCTGGATTTTTAAAGAGGTAGTTCACCTTTAAATTAACTTTTAGTACTATGCCGACAGGGATGTTCTTAGAAGATTTCCAATTTGTCTTCATTTTATCATGTGTGTTTTTTTTTTTAATTATTAATCTTTTTGTTCAGCAGCTCTCCAGTTTGGAATTTTAGCAATTATCCAGTGGCTAGCGTTCAAATTATCCTAGCACCCAGACAGGCTAATAAATAAAGCTGGGCTTTGTCTGCCCCTTCCAAAGAATCTGTGTGCCCCTTTTTCTTTGGGCTGCTGTTAGAGATACTGGCACTATCCTGTGTAATGTAATTGGGAATATGTTAGTGTTACTAAGAAAGTGGGTGCACTAACTTCTTCTTGTGTGCTAGTAATTCAGTAGAACCTAGAGGGTTTTGCTGGTGTCTGGCTGTCTTAGTTCAGTCCCTTCTATTCGTGAATAACAACACCAGCAACTGCAGTGATATTTAATTCAGCAGCTGAATGACAGGGGGCAGGGTGGCTGTACAGAAGCTTCATCTGTAACCCCATAGCCCAGACATGAAGGATAAATGGAACTATATAAAAGATCATCCCTGGCCTTAATCTGTTTGTAATAACTATATTTATTATTTTGTGTAGAAATACTTGACCCTGCATATATATACAAGTCCTGAATCATGGAAGCATCATTAAAACGACTCTATGTTGGAGGAATTGGGCCCTCTGTTACCGATTCTGAACTCACAGATAGATTTGGAAAATTTGGGAAAGTGAATGATGTGGAAATCATTACCAGGAAAGATGAAAAGGGTAAGACACTAGTTTGTTACAGCATACAATCTTTGTATATATCATGCTCTTAATTAGTCTGCTATCATCCCATACTGCTCAAATACACAGTGACTCCTGGAAACTTTAAAGCCTTTTTTTCTTAGTAATCTGGAGTTTTCTTAAGGTGGCCATAAACAGGCCAATTCTAGCTGGCGATATCGGTCCGATATGGCCACCTTTATAGTGTCAGATCATGACACTATGGTGCCAGTGCAGCTGTCAAAACGCTGTGTTGGGGATTGGGAATGCTGTCCTATTTGTTCAGTTGTGGGATGAAGGGCTCCTCAGAGGTTTCTGATTTGACAGGGGCCTCCTGCATAGCGAATGGTCCCGGAACTGCCAGATCTGCAGAAAACCCTTAGAATACTGCAGGAGCTAGCTAGCAGAGAAAAAAACATATTTTCTAGGATGGACTACCTGGTACCTGGAATCGTTTTTTATTGTAAATATACAGTAAATATAGTAAAATGGAGCAAGTTTTTTGTATGATGATCCATTTATTAAAATTCAGTCTTTATGTAGGATATTTCGAATATTTTTATTAATTTTTTATTATATTCACAATGTACAATTGACATTTAGGGACCCAAATGTATGGACCCACAGTCAAATTTAGGGCAAACGGAATCAGTCACAACAGAAAACAAAAATTACAGCCAGTGGCAAGGGATTTCTTGGCTTTTTACATCGCCACATGAAAAGCACTGACTAATACAGAAACATATTACCACTTGACAGCATTTCATTGGTACCTATGGTTGCCAACTTTTGTGGAAAAAGAAATCCTGTACCTCGCCCTTCTATGCTATTAATGACACAAGTGTCAAATACAGGCATTCTATAAATTTGCAGGCAACTTTTGAAAATACTAGTCCTCCTATATGTCTTCTCTTAATTGCCTTTCAGAATGTTGGCATCAGGCATCATTTTTACTTGGGAGCAGCTGCTGGTTACCACACTACTGATGGCAAACCCATCATCTTCTGTAGCAATAGTAGCTGTAGCTGCTAGATCTGCAGAAAACCCTTAGAATACTGCAGGAGCTATGTAGCAGAGAGAAAACTGGTACCTGCAATCGTTTATTTTTTCTTACACGCCCTTAGTTACCCTTTAGTTAAATTTGGTAACTAAAGTTTAGTAACAATTTGCTATAAATTATAGTATAAAAAATAACCGAAGAACCACCCCTTTATGCTGCTGGCTTGTATTGCTTTCTTTATGTTATGATGCCTTCTGCTTTAAAATTTACTTTATATGTATTTCTGCTTTGTTATTAAATCAAAACTGATTGTTGTGTATCTTCATTTTCAGGAAATCCTGTGAAGGCTTTTGCATACCTTAACATCAGCATTTCAGAGTCAGACCTTAAAAAATGTACGTGCACAACATGTTCCTTTTCCTCATTGGGTTAAATCAGAAATGCCACGCTGACTTGCCTTCATGAGTTGGCTGGTACAATGCTGAGAATCCTGCAAGTTATAGCAGCAGCTTTTGTAACGGTTTTAGACTAAAACCTCTCTGAATAAGACACAGTTCAACTAGGATATGTATGAATAAATTTACGATTTATTACTATTACGATTTATTGATTTAACCCTTCTGAGTGCACTTATCTCAGTAAACCATAATCTTACTATAAGCAAAAGTTTAAACAATTATGTTTTTTTGTTTTTTTTACTTTGTCATTCCCAAAAATATACTATATATGCACATGTTTTTCACACCACTAATGCCCTGTCCATTCCCTCATATTATCCAGCGATTACTTTTGTAATCCACCCGTGTCTTACTAAATATAATTGTCATTAAAAGCAGTATTTCTTAAACCTTTATTCTTCTTTGCACTTAACTTCCTATTCAGACTCTTGAAACCTTGTAGCAGAAGTCAGTTTTCAATGTCTGTTAACCGGCTGGATTCTTTTGCATTGTTTCAGGAGTCAGGCTCCTCAGCACAAAGAATGTAAATATAAAGATAGTTTTCCATAATTAATTTACATATATCTGTATTTAAAGCTAATTTAAATTACATGTTTATGTAAAAATACATTTAAGTCTCCTTTGAGTGCTGTCTGGTTGTCACAATCTGTGGCTGACAATAAATGGGTTTAGCACCCTTTAACAAAATGTATCTCCTAGCTGTATCTTATTACAAGGGCAACAGAGGTCCCCGCAATCAGAAAGCACACTGAATAGTGTTTTACTGTTGTTTTCATTCTGTAGAACTGCAAATTGTAAAAAAGCATATTTGTCCTTGTAAGGTGAACTACTGCTTTGTGCTTCCCTTAGGCATGTCCTTCACCCGTAGATATTTTTTTTTCTCTAATATGACTTTCAGCAATTAAATGTGCTCATATCACGGTTCATGTTTTGACAGCCACTGTTTCTTTCAGGGAGATAATCCATTCCCACCTTTATGTTGATTGCCCACGGAGCAAGTTAGTCCCCCGCAATTTATGTCTGTTACCACAGACGACTAACAGCTCTGAAATGCCTTTCTACCAGCAACAATAGGAGTGGTTGAAAGGCCTACACATCACATCAAGTAGCCTACACATCACATCAAGTTTCCTCCTGCAGGCAACTTGGAGGGCAACTAACTCGCTCCGCGGGCCATCAGCTTTAGTAACTGAATTCATCTGCATTTAAAACACAATAGCCAGTACTGTCATGTGGGCATTGCAGGCATGAGCTAACTGCAATAGGCAGTGCAATAAATGTTAAGCAGGGGGTGCCTTTTTTAAAGCAGATACGACCCACAACGTGGCATATACCTAATTCTGTGGAGCATATTTTCTTTGTTATATTTTTTGTTTGCAGAATTTTTTCTATTCTTTTTTTTTTTTTTTTTTTCTTTCTTCTGTAGGTATGTCAGCCTTAAACAAAACTAAATGGAAAGGAGGTGTGCTGCAGATAGAACTAGCAAAGGAAAGTTTCTTAAACAGGTAGATACAAATACAAGTCTTCTTAAAGGACAAAGAAAGTGCTAATGTAAATTTTGGTCCATGTAAAGGCATTCCTTAATCCTCTCTAATGGAGCTCTTAATTCGCTATATGTTTAGTTAGTTTGCATGTACCAAATGAGCAATTATCAAAAAATAATTCCTGCAGTGCAATGCTGCCTAGAGAAGACCAAGACTGTGTGCGCACAAAATCTTTTTTGGGAGAGGGCTTGGGTCTACAGTGAGCAGTACTCTCGCATACATCAGCCCTGCTGTGACCACCCTCTGTAGAACGTCAACCAATAGCAAACATTTAAAGCGGTTGCTATGGTGACACATGGTAAATACTAGCACACAGACACTGATCTGCATTAAAAAAAACATTTATTCTGCTTTAGCGCTGATCATGTCCATGTACCTGCCATTTGCCCATGTTATATCTAGACTAATCGGACCGACCGACCTCAATAATGATGACATAGGAAAGGAAAAGATGGCAGCTGGGAAAGTTCAGCAGACGAGCACTGAAAGATAAAAGCAATTCAGCAAGGGGGTCCTTCTTATATAGTGCAATCACGAGATGATAGATTTCCTTGTCCTTTACTATCTCCTGCATAGGCCCCTCTAAGTGTGCCTGTGCCTCTTTGTTTTTCTGGATATGTAGGATACAGCTGCCCTGCTAACATAAAAATTGTTAATTTGTGCAGACTTGCACAGGAGAGACAAGAGGCTAAGAATCAATCAATACTAAAAGCAGAGCCGAAAGAAGAGCTGGTACAATCTCTTCAACAAGCTGGAGTCAAAGACTTTCAGATGAAAGCTGCTGTACCAGGTACAGAAGTGCCAAATCATAAGGCAAGTAACTATTCATTTAATTTCTTTGTGGAAAAGCATTATATAAGTTACATATAAATTCCAAGCATGACTAAAAGGAAAACAGGACTAGAGCAGGAAGCAGGTACTGGGTGCACCAGAGTAGATATTATCAGGAAAATAGAGAAAAACTTTTATGATGGGCACTCTAGATTCTTCCCACAGTTCTTCCCAGTGGCAGATAGGAGTGATAGGTTAAAACATCTCAAGGGATATTTCGGTAATTCAATAATGACAAATAAAGTGATCCCAAAAACTAATGAAAAAATGCAGTCCAACATTGGCATATATATTTAATTTTTATGTATGTATATTTGTCTTTTTTAACAATTTGCACAAGTGCTCAAAGTTTCACTGAAACTGCCCTTTCTTCTGCAGATGTTGTTGCCATACACAGGCTGAAACAGGCTGATGACTTGGTCCTTCTAGACTTAAGTTGGCAGTTTATTGGCCTGGCTATAGTGCCTTCCTGACAACCTGCCTGATCAGTATCAGTCAGCAGATCTTCACTGACTTTGATTAGGATGCAAGCACTGGCTTTTGGGCTAGTACAATTCAGTCCAGCATTTGTAAAGTTTTTCTGTTTGCTCAGTTCCACATCCTGCATCAGACCTGCAGGATTATATATATATATATATATATATATATATATATGAGGCCTGAGTAGGCTAGTTTTCTTCCCAGATAAAGGATTTAGGGAATCAGAGACATTCTGATTACATTCACAATTTTTACTTTTCTTTTTTTATAGAATTGGGTGGTCAGCAAATACGGCAGAGTTCTTCCTATACTCCATCTAAAAGGCAGTAATAAGAGCAAAATATCCTTTTTGGCTTCATTCTGATATTTTATGCCAGTTTATTTTTGTAAATTCAACTCTAATTGAATTAGAAAAAAGATGATTTAGGGCAATGGTACACAAGGAGACTTGATAACTACTAAGATGTCATTACAAAGGGTCTCTTACTGACAGCAATGGTAAGTACTAAATAAAAAAGCATCTCATTAAAGGAGTATGTAGTGATGGCTATTCTGAAACAATTTGCCATTGGCCTTCATTTTTTATTATTTGTGGTTTTTGAATTATTTAGCTTTATATTCAGCAGCTTTCCAGTTTGGAATTTTAGCATCTACAGTGCTGCTTGAAAGTTTGTTTTTGAAAAATGGTTTTATTTGTTTATGTATTTATTGAAAAAAAAAAATGATCCAATAACATATTCATGTGGCAAAAGTGAATCTCGTTCTCAGTATTTGGTGTGCCCCCTTGTGCAGCAATATCCGCAACTAAATGTTTGCGGTAACTATTGACCAGTCCTGCACATCAACTCAGGGGAATTTTAGCCCATTCCTCCATACAGAATAGCTTCAGCTCTTGGATGTTGGTGGGTTTCCTCACATGACCCGCTCGCTTTATGTCTTTCCACAACATTTCAGTTGGATTAAGGTCAGGACTTGACTTGCCCATTCCAGAACATTCACTTTATTCTTCTTTAACCATTAAATGGTAGAACAACTTGGGTGTTTAGGATTGTTCTCTCTGCATGACCCACTGTCTCTGGAGATTCAGTTTACGGACAGACAAAATTCTCTGGTATAGTTCAGAATACATTGTTCTGATCAATATAGGCAAGCTTTGCAGGCCCAGATGCAGCAAAGTAGGCCCAAATCAGGACACTCCCACCGCCATGTTTCACAGATAGGATAAGGTTCTTATGTTGGAATGCAGTGTTTCTTCTTTCTTCAAATGTAACGCTCCTCATTTAAATCGAAAAGTTATTTTTTGGCTTCACCTATTCCAGTATCCTCCTGGTTTGTCCACATATATCACAAACTGTAGATGGTCAGCAATATTTTGGTGGGAGAGCAGTGTCTTTCTCCTTGCTTACCCTACCATACACACCATTGCTGTTCAGTGTTCTCCTGATGGTGGACTAATGAGCAACAACATTCGGCAATGTGAGACAGGCCTTCAGTTGCTTAGGAGTTACCCTGGGTTCCTTTGTAACCTCTCCAACTATTCGATGCCTTGCAGTTGGAGTTATCTTTGATGATTGACCACTTCTCTGGGTAGGGTAACAACGGTTAGAATTTCCTCCATTTGTACACAGTATGTCTCACTGTTGATTGGTGAAATCCAAACTCTTTAGAGATAGTCTTGGAACCTTTTCCAGCTTTATGGGCATCAGCAAATCTTTCTGAGGTCCTCAGACACCGCCTTTGTTCGAGCCATGATACACGTCCACAAATGTGTTGTATGTGTGATCAGGCTTTGCTGGATCCCCATTCTTTAAATAAAACAGGGTCTCTCACTCACACACCTAATTATCATCCCATTGACTGAAAACACCAGGCTCAGATTTCAACTTCAAATTATATGATAATCCTAAGGATTCACTTACTTTGGCCACACGCAGATATGTTTTTTTTCAATAAATACATCGCCAAATATAATAATTTTTGGTTTTATTTGTTTAACTAGGTTTTATGTATTTACTTTTAGGACTTGTTGAAAATCAAATGATGTTTTAAGTCACATTCATATAAAAATATAAAAAGGTTCACAAACATTCAACAACCACTGTATATGGTTGCTAGGGTCTAAATAACCCTTGCTACGCAGAAGTGGTTTGAATGAGAAAATGAAATATGAATTTGATTGGGTCTGAATAGAATAATAAGTACTAAAAAGTGAAATGAAAAATTTCATTCAAATGAAATTGTAGCCTCAAAAAGCAATAGGTTTATGGCTGCTGGGGTCAGGGACCATTATTTGAAAGTTGGAAAGAGTCAGAAGAAAACGAAGACCATTTGAAACGAACTGGTCATTCTATAACATACTAAACGTTAACCTGATATCTTTAGACCAGCTTTTGCAATGTTACTAAAATATATGGGACCTGTTATCCGGAATGCTTGGAGCCAGAGGTTTTCTGGATAAAGGGTCTTTCTGTAATTTGGATCACCATACTTTGTCTGCTAACAATCATTTAAACATTAAATAAACCCAATAGGATTGTTTAGCCACCAATATGGATTCATGCATTAAGGTATTGCTTTTTTTTAACTTACCTTTTACTCCAGGCTGGTGCTTCTGTGAGAAGAAACAGCACCAGCCCAGGGTACCTGTGAGCGAGTGTCTCCTCTTCCTTCTTCTGTTTCTGCCCTGCTTGCGCACGCGCAGTCGAGTGGAAAGCCAAACTTTAGCAAGAAAGGCAGCATTTTCAACCTACTGCACTTGCGCTGGCCAGGATTCAGAGGAAAGAAGGAAGAGGAGACACTCACTCACAGGTACCCTGGGCTGGTGCGGTTTTCTCCTAACAGGAGCCCCTGCCCGGGGTAAAAGGTAGGAGATTAAAGTCAGTGGGGGGTGCCTAACTTTCCTTCTCCTTTAATAATATTAAATGGCCTTTCCATAATTCAGAGCTTTCTTGATAATGGGTTTCCTGATTAGGGATCCCATACCTGTGTCTTAATTTAAATACATTTTATTTCCTTTACCTAAGTGTACATTATAAAATATGATCCTTCAAAATATTGCCACAATATTAAGAAGCTAGAGGACACCACCATTGATATTACACCCATTTCCCAACTTACATGGCAACTGGAAGGTGGGAATGATGAAATAAGCAAGAAACGCAGGGGAGAATTCCCACCTACTAAAAGCCCATCAAGTAAAAAACCCAAAATTCAGACATCATCAGGCACAAAGGAACTTAATGAACAAACTAAAGGCAACATACCCAAGAAGAGCATACTGTCTATAAAAGCAGAGCCCCCAGGTGAAAAACACAATGTTGAGGGTACAGGGATCAGGAGAGAGATCAATGGACGTGTAGTTAACAGGAGTAAATGGTGGGATGAGAGTGATTCTGAAGAAGAGATGAGAGCAATATTAGAGAGAGAAAAGAATAAACTGAAAACAGGCCCCACTATTCCTACTGACTCCAATCTAGAGATTGTTGATAACAATTTTAAAATGAGCTATAATACTCACTGGGGTCGCAGAGAGGAATCCACTTTCAAAGAGAATCAGCCCAACTGTAGCAGCAAAGCTGAGGACCATGATGAATATGATTCAGCAGATACTGATGAGATCATTTCAGTTGCTAAAACTGTCAAAAAGGTAAAAGTTGGTTCAGAGGTCAAGGAGAACAGTCTTAGTGATGAAAAGCAGTTTTCTCTCACACAAAAGCAAAAAAGTAATCATGGATCAGGAATTAAAAAATCACAAAAAGAAAAAGATAGTGAATCAGATTCAGAGAGCCAGAATGATGATTTGTGGTTAGAGAACAGCGACTCCTACTCAGATGAGGAATATGATTCCCTAATGCAAAACTGCCAGCGGCTGTCTCTCACACTAGAGGATTTGGCACAGCTAGCAAATTCAGCTAAAGAGACATCTGAAGATGAAACTGTAGAAGAGGAGGCAGGAAGCAGTTCAGCTAGTCAACAAGAAGTAAAGACAAGTACAGCTACACCGAGGAATAAGAAGAGTGGGACAACTCCAGATGATATTGTGGCCTCCCTATTGGAAGATGATGATGGCAGCTCTGATGAGCAACTCAAACGACAGAGAAAGAAGGAACCTCCAGTCAGTCTTCCATCATTTAAGGGGGTAGGACTACTGCTAGGTACAGCATCTGAACAGGAGCTTGATGCATTGAATTCAAAATCGAACTCTTTAGGTAGCGAGTCAGATTCAGAGAACCAGGATTTGGCGCAGCTAGCAAGCACAGCTAAAGAGACTTCTGAAGATGAAACTGTAGAAAAGGAGGCAGGAAGCAGTACAACTAATCAACATGAATACGTAAAGACACCTACAGCTACACAGAGGAAGAAAAAGACTGGGACAACTCCAGATGAAATTGTGGCCTCCCTATTGGAAGATGACGATGACAAAAACTGTGATGAGCAACGAAAACGAAAGAAAGGATCTCCAGTCAAACTTCCAGCATTTAAGGGGTTAGGATCCCTGCTTGGTACAGCATGTAAACAGCAACTTGATGCTTCACTGAATTCAAAATCTAACTTTTTACCATCCACTTCTTCTGCTATAGATGTAAAGAGCAGCACTAGCGATACAGAGCAAAAAAAAGCAGCTGTGGAGGAATCTGTTCTGGATCTTAATTACCCAACCCAGAAATTGTCAAAATCTCAAAAGAATAATAAAGTTGAATTGAGGCAGAGTTGCAGCAGCAGTAGTGATAGTAGCAGCGATGAAAGTGCCACCTCTAGCCCATCCCCTGTAATCCCAGCAAGTGGCCACACTATGGCACAGAAAAACAAATCAAGTGAGCAGGTAAACCCCAGTGCCCAAAATTCTGTGGCTCTCAAACTGCAGGACAATGAGAAGAGGCTGGCAGCAATGGAGGAGAGGAGGAAAGAGAGGGAGCAACAGAAGCAAGCGATTAAGGGAGCCCTATTGAAACTGGTGAGTGCAAACTATGGAAAAGCGAGTCATTGTGTACTGCCAGTTTATGAAATATTTTATTGCATTCAAATTAACATTCATATTTTGTTCTGCTTACATAATGCAAAAAGGGCTACTATCAAAAGTAATGGAGTCCAATAATGCTTAGTTGTAGTTACCAGTTTACTGCCAACCTAAGAGTGGTGGTCACTTTAACCTAAGTAGACCCAACTTAAAAAATGGCCAAATAAATTCACTGTCTGGCTATACCCCACCCCATTTTGCCCCCTTTATTGTCTCCTAGCGATATTTAATGCTTTGTAGCCTGACCAAAGGTTCCAAAAGAGTTGTGGGCAGTAGGCTGTGAACACTGAGGCTTTCTTACTGAACTGAAATGCATTTTGCTTAATTTTGTTCTTTAGGATTCCCAACCCTCATTGAAGGGCAAACATATTGTGTTTGATTCAGAGGCTGAAAGTGAAGAGGATGATAGTGTGGCCCTGTCCACTGACGCTATGAGTAAACCCACTGAAAAAGTAAGTCTCTGTAATTTATGAGTGAAGAACAGATCATTTAATTAACTACCTGCCAGTTGATGTAATTTGGATATATTGTACTGTCTGTGTAAGGAACAAAGTAAAACGGCAAAGCTGTTTGAAAGCAGCGACGATGAGTCTGATGAAGGTGATGATAAAGGAAGTGACGATGCAGCTCGATTTCAGATCAAATCTCAGTATGAAGGACGATCGGGAGAAAAGGTTAGTATGGTCTAATTTGGTGCATTTTTATAATGGATTGTAAATATTTATTGTTTTGTATTTCAGTGCAAACACAGGACGATTGCTCTGTGTTCCAAGTCAGTCAGTGTTTCAGGCAACATTTTTAAGTCCACCTCTGGTTTCTGATTTATAAATAGAGAGATTGGGTACTACAGAAAAATGTTATGGTTTACTGGCCATTACTCTTGAAGTTACCAGGAGCAGCTTTTTGCCACCCCTGGTAACTTATGGGCTGCTGCTGCCTGAGGCGAGTTTTTCAACCAGCACCCCTGTTAGAGAGTGGCTGCTGACTTAGTCTCTTGCATATTGGCTTATGTATAAGGTCAAAATGTTGGCATCCTCAACTAATATATGAGCGAGGACTGATTGGCTTACTAGTGGTCAAACAACTGTATCAGCCCGCAACCTGTGTATGACCAGCTTTGCTCGGTGTAAAACTAAGATAAAATGCCTGCAAGATTCTCCAATCTTGCAGTATTAACACTGAAGAATTTGAAAGGGGTACAATGATTTAAATTAGAGAGTTACTTTCTATATGGGTACAACTATTGTTTTCTTGCAGGATATGGGCTTAAAGGGATACTGCCATGATTTTTATGGTGTACTTTTTATTTCTAAATTACACTGTTTACATAGCAAATAATTCACTCTGTGATTTAAAATGTTATTCTAAACTAATTGTAAAAAAATCTGTTTGCATTTTTGAAAAACAGATTTCAATGCAGGATTTTGCTGGAGAAGCTTGATTAACTGATGCATAACAGTAGAGGAAGCAGACCCCTGCGGGGGTGGCAGGGGGTGGGGCCCGGGCCGCAGGATTTTTTCTCTTTAGCCGCTCTCCTTGCCAAAGTTATGCATGCTTGCTGCTTAATATTTCTAGTACTTGTGCGCCGGGCCCCCCTGCAAGAAAATCCTTAGAAGGACCTGGCTCGGTTCTCAGGACACCATTGAATGAAAGCAACTGCTTGTCTTGTTAAGTTTAGTTCATACCACTATTCTGTATATCTGTTCAGAGAATGGAATCTATCTCTCCTGACCATAAGAAGAGTTTGTCTCTACAGTGGTTAATATGTCCTCCCCTTGTGGTTTCACAGCTGATGCAGCTACAGTCACGCTTTGGAACAGACGACCGATTTAAAATGGATTCTCGCTTCTTGGATAGCAACAGTGAGGATGAGGAGGAAGAAGGTAATCTCAATTGTATTAGAAATTAATATCATAGTTTGGGGGAATGTACCGTATGCATAAATCTACCTCCAATAATGAAGGTTCCCCACAAGGCACTGTCTTTAAGGTGAGGGTAAAACAAAGAATAAAAGAAGGGCTGCTTGTCCGTTTTGTTCATGTTGGTATCCTGTATTGTCAAGAATTACTTTATGCATAATTACATATGTTCCATGGATGTTATCTATGAGTAAAAAATGGAAAAACAATTGTAATTTGCAGAAAATTCACAGAAGGCTCAAGCAGACAAGGGAGGCGATGAACTCTCAGCAGAGAAGAAGAAAAACCTGGCTATTCTGCAAAGTCTGTTAAACATCAATGTAGAGAATCCCCCAGTGAGCAAACAGGCATCAAAGGCCAAGAAGTTCAAGTATGTCTGTTAGCCCAAGTCTTCCAGGGACAGTCACATGCATTGAAATAAGTAGTTAAATATCAATTTACAGCACATTGTGCTTGTTTACAGTTATACGCAAGTATGCCCTGTCTGGTCATCCTGAATGCTAAATCAGCAAAACAAATGTTGCCCTCACTTACACACAAACCTTTCAAGCATAGATATGACATTTATTCATCTTTCCCCTATAATTTTTTGTGTGATCTTTTTCAGAGATCTGAATGCTTTGCAGTATGACCCCACAAAGGAAGACCATGTAGCATTTGAAGCAAAATCTGAAGAGGAAGAAAAAAAAGAAAGGTAAAAAAATATAATTACAGCTTTAGACCTCAAAAGTGTTGTTAGACACCAGAGGTACGACTCTGACCCCAACATGGCTGTTTAGGAGCACCTTCTGGCAAATAAAAACTTGTTCCATAGAAGCATGCAGCTATTTATTTTCTTTATAGCTGATAATAAAGTAAACTGTTTTTTATATCTCTGCTGTAAAAACTGTATTTTTTCGCACAGCAAATCTCAAAGAAAGAAAAAGCGTCTGGAAGCAGAGAAACTTCCTGAGGTCTCGGCAGAAACCTACCATGAGGTGGCGATTGATTTTAAAGAAGTATTTGGAGCATCCAAGCCTGACCCAGCTTCTGGAACCACGTGGGATCAAGAGGAGGAGATGGAAGGACCAGAAAAGGAAAGCTCTGCCAAACCACAACATTTCAGTTTCCTGTCTGAGGACAAAGAGGAGCCTAGTGGATTCACATTCTCCTTTTTTGATGCTGCAAATGAGAGTGCCATAAAAGAGGGTAAGAGGCATTTTTGCTGGACTTTGGTGCAAGCAGTAAAAGTGAAGTATTCATTGAAATGGTTATATAATATACATCATTTCTATCATTTCTGTAAAGTTTTGAAACATTTAACCTTTATCTTTTTTATCTGTTTATATGGTGCCAGCAAACTACACATCGCTTTAATTTATATTATAACAAACAGGATTTTTACAATAATTTAACAAGCTAGGGTTTGCAGGGTAAATAGGATAAGAGTGCAAAAGCTTGCAAAAGCTTACAATCTAAATGACCTACCCATTCATACAGATTATGCCAGTTGCTGCTGAGATAGCATTTTATTGTGTCATTTTAATGATAACATTTTGTAGGGAATTCATTTCTTTTACCAGGTTTCCAGGTGAGGCAAAGTGAACAACCCCTTTAAAAAAAAAAACACAAAGTTTTAGTATGACAGACATTAATATTCTGAGACAATTTGTTACATTTTTTATAGTTTTTCAGTTTTATATAATTTTTTGTTTAGTAGCTCTCCAGTTTGGAATTTTAGCAGCTATCTGGTTGCTAGGGTCATGTTTACCTTAGCAAATGGAATGAGTGAATAAGACTGGAATGTGAATGAGACTAGAATATGAATAGAAGATAGACTAAATAGAAGTCGCATGCTTTTATTTGCACTTACTGCAAAAGGAAGGGAAGTTGGGCTATAAATCCATTGTTGGCGATGTATCTTCCTTGTTGAAGTTTTATTTAGGATTTTCTCTTGTTTAATAAAATAAACCGCATATTTTTCTGTAGAAACCTATAAGATTGAAACCATCAAACCAGCCAAAGTAGCTTGGCAGGAGGATCCCAGATTCCAGGATAGTAGTTCTGAGGGGGAGGATGATGATGAACCAACCACTGAGAAGGAATCCAAAATAAGGTTTGTGCTATTTATCATACAATGATGTGCATGCATTCAGCGTATTCCATTTTGTATATAACATCTGTGTACTATACTCAGATTAACTTTGTATTCATGTTGTTTTTTTTTTTTTTTTTTAAATCCCCACCAGCTCGGAGACAAAGACACTGAAAAGCACCGTACGTTTCTTCTTTTTTGTGAAAGATGATAAGAGATTAAAGGGTAAGTTCATCATAGATTGTCCTGTGATATATTCCATCTTATTTTACATGTATTAGTAAGAATATGTTCTTTTGTCCAAACCTTCTGGGTTCATTTTTTTTTTTATTTTATATTTTTTTTTTTTTTAATTTTATATTTTTTTTTTATGTGTATTTTTTTTGCCATGTAATGAATCCCTGTTGAATTCCCAACAGCAAACTGACTGCTGAAATTAAAATTGGTGCATGGCTTAAAAGTGAGTGGTTTTTTAATGGCACCCCCACTAGGGACCAAGAATCCATGGATACATGAGGCACAGTTACAGATCTGTCAATATCTGAATGATATTGTATCTTGCATATCTCTCTGGAAATTCCAGCTAGCGAAGAGAGTTTGATGTTCTTTATATCTTTCTTTTCATTTCTCTACATTTAGAGGGTCCAAAGATGTTCTTTCAATCTTCAAATCTAGCAGAGATGGAAGAAGCCTGGGAACAGCGAAGAGACTTTCTATTGGAGGTGATGAATTCTGTTTGGGCCGCTTATCTAGTAAATATGCCACAATCAGTAGAAAGGGTCGGCGAGTTGTTCATACTCCGAATGCAGTTTGCCAACTGCAAAGCTGGCCCAAGTTAGGGTGCTATTTAGGGTGTCTATTTCATCTCCTAGCTTAATTAGAGTGAGATTGGCATAAAGTTTTTTCTGTAATTGGAATGATAAATGGCTTATACAACAATATGTTCATTAGTTTATAACCTTACTTAAATAGTATTTAAGTATGCTCCCTCCATAGAGGTAAGAGAGCCCCTAGCACCACCACAACTTTTAACTGAAGGAGGGAATTAATCTTTTCTTTGCAGCTTTTTCCCCTGGAAACAGCTGTTTGAGCCAGTGATCCCCATGCTGTTCTTCATGATTAATGCAGCCTCTTGATGACCACTGCAGGATTATTTATTTGTACACTGTCCTGTTAACTGATATTTTGGAGGCTTAAAGGAGAAGGAAAGGCTAAGTTGCTTTAATCGCTTACCTTTTACCCCAGGCTAGTGCCTCTGATAGGATAAAACCGCACAAGCCTGGGGTACCAGCAGCGAACACTTCCTCTTCCTTCTGTCGTCTAAATCCCTGGGCCAGAGCATGCGCAATAGAGTGAAAAGTAGTGCTGGGCGGTATGACCAAAAATTTATATCACGGTATTTTTCAAAATTATATCGGTATCACGGTATTTGACGGTATTTTTTTTCCCCATGCATGATTAGGTGACCACCCCAAACACCCGCCACCAGCACCCCCCCCCGCCACCCCAAACACCCCCCCATCCCACCCCCCCCAAACACAACCCCATCCCCTTCACATAAGTATAACCCACCCCCCCATCCCCTTCACATAAAATATAATTACTGGCCAGGCACCCCCCGACAGCTCACATTGGTATCCGACTCTGAATGCGTCCTAGCGATGGCGCTTTTGTAGAGTGTGCGCGCTGACGTCACGTGCGCGCTGACGTCACGTGCGCACCCGGAAGTATTCACGCACACCGGTATGGGGGTATGTAGAAAATTCATATCGGTTTCAAAAAAAAAACCGGTGATCGGTTTTTACCGGTATACCGCCCAGCACTAGTGAAAAGCTGACTGTTTTGTTAAAGTTCGGTTTTTCACTCTACTGCGCAGGAAGAAGTAAGTGGAGACCATGCTCGCAGCTACCCCAGGCTGGTGCGGTTTTCTCCTACCAGGGGCACCAGCCCGGGGTACAAGGTAAGCGATTAAAGTCACTTGGGGGTGCCTAACATTTTGGCACCCCCAAGTGACTTAGCCTTTCCTTCTCCTTTAAGTACAGATCCCAAACCAGTGGTTCGTGACCCACATGTTGCTCACTACCCCCTCTGATGTTGCTCCCAATGGCCTCAAAGTAGGTGTCCATTTTAAACCAATGGCTTGGGGGCAAGTACAGAGATGCAGTTTTACACCAAGCGGAGCCTCCCTCAGGCCAGCAGTCCACATGGGGCTTCCAAATAGCCAATTACCATCCTTATTTGGCATCACCAAATAACTTTTTTACATGCTTGTGTGGCTCACCACTTTTTTAAGAGTGATTCCAAATGCAGTGCTCAAATGAAGCCATGGAGAACAATAAATAGCCCTACCACCTTCTATCACTAGATGGCAGCAGTCAGGTCTGGGATTCATAATAGGCCCTGGCATTTCAAGACTCAATAAATAGTGACTGTCTATGACATCTTACAGCAGCTCCTCTGGCATTTGCCAGAATTCACAGATTGCCAGTCCAGCCCTAGCAGCAGTGTTGCAATAATAACCTCCATGTCGCTGTATGTTAACTTACTTGAGAATAATGGAAACTGCTGGACCATGTAACATATTCATACACAACATTGGGTGAGGTGGGTAATTTTGTATTCAAGAGCATTTCTTTTTGTGTAATTAGATCAGTTTGTTGGATATTTATGTTGCAAGATATTCATGGTGCAAGCTTTGTTTAGCCAGAGTTTACACTGTGAGCATGCCAGGAGTGTTGCCATTCTCCCTTGTCTAGATTTGTTTATCTCAAATCAATCTTTTTTTTTTCAGGAATGCAAGAAAAGACACAAAGATGCTAAGCGGAAAGTTAAAGCCAAGCATTAACCATAGGGCGCTGGATCCAAAAGGGCACATACTCCATGCCACTGTGGGCTGTAATACAAAATGTTGTTTTATTCTCCTTAACACATTTCTGCTATGTGTTTCTGCTAAGCAGCTTCACAAGGCAAATGCTTCCTATGGAAGTGACATTTAGTGCCCAAGGTATTTGAAGCTAATACTGTAAGCCTTATATACACGACCAACCTCAACAGAGTGCAAGAATATATCTCTCACATTACCATTTATGCAGTGTACAAATACCTCTCATTATTAAAGAAAAATGTAACATATCTAAGACAGTGTGATACTTTCATGTCATAAAGTTTGGAACACAGTAAAGTTTTGGGACCCTTTATTGTACACACACCTGCTTTAAACCCTTTAACTGGCAAACACATTCATGCTGGCAGAAAAAGGCCAAGCATGTACCCCGTACGTTCTGGGGCAGGTAGAAGTTTCTCTCTGCAGAGGCCTCCGGACTACATGGAAATGTGGAAATTTGCAACAATTTTGGGCAATTTTCAGAAAAGTCATAAAAGCCACTAACTTTAGGAAAGCTTTGCAGATTGGTACGTTGATGTAGAATGAGTTTTAACCCATGTTGGATTTATCTGAAAGTTTACTTTCCAAGAATATATGTTTTTCTGGGGGTCTCTGTACAGTTAGTGGTTCTTACGACACATAATACACAAGCAAAAGGGGTCTTGTTTGCCAGCGCTGAGTTGGCAGCCAAGAAAATTCATATGCACTAATTTTGAGTCCATACATATCACATACTTTGGTATATATGTGCATATTGGGCACTAAACTGTTGTCATTGTATGTAAAGAGATAAGATCCTATAGACTGCTTTGAAGCTATTTTTCAAAAATTACACAACTTTTTTAAAAAACGATAACTTTGGGAAAGCATTGCAACTTGGTAGTTTGGAGTAATATGTAGTAGACAGAGAGTTGTGCCTATTCTGGATTCACCAGAATCTGTTCTTTCCAAAAATATATAGTTTTCTAGGTTAAACCTACAGTTTGTGGAATTTTTTGCCTGGAAATCTAGAGTATGCAGCTTTCTGGAGCAGCTTTTTTGGTAGCATACTGGTGAGAGTTTTAGACCTATACAAGTGAGAAATCTCCGTTAAACTATTAATATTTGGTATTGGTGAATTAAGGATACATGGGCTTTTCCAAATCAGTTGTATTTTCATGCATAAAATAATTTTTCTGGTTTATGCATTTATATTGTGGAAAATTATTATTTTTTTTTTTAAGAAGTCTATATGTTGTCACAGAAGTGGAATTACACAAAATTTCGAACACATTTTCAAAGCTTAGATTGTCCTGAAAAGAAAACCCAATACAGGTATGGGACCCATTATCCAGAATGCTCGGGACCAAGGGTATTCCGGATAAGGGGTCTTTCTGTAATTTGGATCTCGATACCTTAAGTCTACTAAAAAATCTATAAAACATTAATTAAACCCAATAGGACTGATTTGCATCCAATAAGGATTAATTATATCTTAGTTGGAATCAATTACAAGGTTCTGTTTTATTTCTACATAGAAAAAGGAAATCAGTTTTAAAATTCTGAATTATTTGATTAAAATGGAGTCTATGGGAGACGGGCTTTCTTTAATTCGGAGCTTTCTGGATAACGGGTTTCCGGATAAGGGGTCCGATAGCTGTATATAGTTTTTCCTGGGTAAACTAAAAGTACCCCCAAAGAAAGGCCCCTAAAATGAAACAGCACAACATTTTCAAAAACTGTCTGGCAATAAAAGTACCGCAAGTGACCAAATTGGCTGGCAGTGAAAGGGTTAAATATAATCAAACCTTTCACTTGTTTACATTATGATTACAATTCCCCTGTCCCAAAAAGCACCTCTACCAATTATACAGTGTAAATTACCAAATTAGTGTTTGTCGGAACATTGAGGTGATCAGGAAACATAACTACTTGGAAATTGTCTGGAGATCCATGTTTCTCTAATATTAAATGAACCAGTTGTGATATCAGATATAATAGTTAATAGTTGGAACAGTCCATTGTAGTAGGCAACCCTGCCTGTACAGGTGAGATGTCTTACTTGTATTGGTCTGAAACTCCCAGCAGTATGCTACCAAATGTGTATTTGTATATAGTGTGTCACTGCTTGAGTGCTCGGTGCAGCTGCCCTAAATGTGTTCCTTTCTGCCCTGCCCTCACCCTCCCTTCAAATTGATCTTGATTGGAAGATTGAAGGATGGCACCCAGTGGGTGTGGGTGGGTGTTCTTGGCTCATATTGCATGAAATGTCCAAAATGTCTCAGTAATTTCTACATAAAAGTGAAAATAAGCCCAGAGGAGCAAGCTTGTAACATATCACTACCGATGTAAAAAAAAGCAACGTAAAAAAGGGCCTGTGAAAAAACTTTATTAAGACATACCCTTACATCCAAAAGGCTCCTCTTCCCCTGAGGATAGTGCAACAACCCCCAGCACATAATGGCACATATAGTCAGCATAGGGCAGGCAGAGTATGGCACACACAAGCAGCATAGGGCAGGCAGTGTATGGCACACACAGGCAGCATAGGGCAGGCAGTGTATGGCACACACAGGCAGCATAGGGCAAGCAGAGTATAGCACACACTGGCAGCATAGGGCAGACAGACTATAGCACGCATAAGGCAGGCTGAGTATGGCGCACACACAGGCAGCATAGGGCAGGCAGAGTATGGCACACATGGGCAGCATAGGGCAGGGAAGGCAGAGTAGGTAAGTAACTGATCATGACCTCTCCAAGATGAACACTTTGTACTGTTCTACGTACAGTGACACACTGCTGCACTGCTCCTACAGTTTGCGGTGTAACACCATATTTCTTTCTTTCTATTCTGTGTATATAATCTTTGTCCAACATTCTGCTCTCAGAAAAATCCGTCGGGGCACGGCACCAGCCTGTTCAATTTGCTCATCTCTCTCTCATCTCCTCCGCTCTGCTGTAATCTAAACTGAGAGCCGTTCCTGGCCTGCACGCTGCTGTCTGGAAATGAAGTCAGACCAAGCTAAAATGGCAGCTGCTATCTTAAACAAACAGAGGGAGTGCCAAGGCCTATTTACTCAGGTATGGTATAGCTTTCTGCAGAATAAATATAGTATTCTTAGCTTGCACTATTGTGACTAATCTATTGGCAATAAAATGCTTGAGTAGGTTTACTTATCTTTAAAGTCTGAGATCTTTTAGGTAGAAACAATGCAGGGTAGTGATGAGCGAAATTTTTTGCCAGACGTGGATTTTCGCATTTCACCATGGCAGATTGATTTGCAAAATAGGCACAAAAATTCACCAAAAAAAATTTTTTGCTCTCATCATTGTTTTGACTCACAACTTTTTTGTGGATGTGTGCTATTTTCCATTCGTGAATTTTTTGCCGTTTTGCATTTTTTTTTTTCAAAGTTTTGCAAATTTTTTGGCAAAACTAAACCGGACAGATTTGCTCCGCACTAATGCAGGGGCTTAAAGGAGAAGGAAAGGCAAAGTCACTTGGGGGTGCCAAAATGTTAGGCACCCCCAAGTGACTTCAATCGCCTACCTTTTACCCAGGGCTGGTACCCCTGTAAGGAGAGAATAGCACCAGCCCGGGGTAGCTGCCAGCGCTTCCTTGTTCCTTTCTCGCCGCGCGCACATGCGCAGTAGAGTGAATAGTGGAACTTTAACAGAGAAGTCTGCTTTTCACTCAACTGCGCATGCAATTGTCCGGGACATTCGGCAGCAACGCAAGGAGGGAGTGCTCTCGACAGGTACCCCGGGCTGGTGCTTTTTCCTCCTAACAGGGGCACCAGCCTGGGGTATAAGGTAAGCGATTTAAGTCACTTGGGGGTGCCTAACATTTTGGCACCCCCAAGTGACTTTGCCTTTCCTTCTCCTTTAAGGTGGCCATACAACTAAGATCTTTCCCATGACCAATTGTTCAGTTTCTCCACTAATGTAAAGAGCTGAATCGTCACATATGCAGGTAGAAATAAAAGAATTCTACTTGATGATTTGCTATTAGGATTTTGCCAATGTTTGGTCACCTTTAAAGGCACCCAATACAAATTTCTATCATCCTGTCCGATCGGTGAGAACTGATATCCAAGACTTTTGCCATCATTAGTTGCCTTGTCTCCCACCTTACATGTACCAAATATTGTACGAAACCTCATTTTGCACTATATCGGTACATGTATGGCCACCTTTACAGGTGTGAACAATACAGGGGTTTATAGCCCCTGTATGTGTGTATATATATATATATATATATATATATATATATATATAGAATCTGAAGTTTGAACAATGCAGGGGGCCAGTAATCTCGGTACTGATACCACTTAAAGCTTACACAAAGGTAAGCAGTCACAGCAGCCAGACAGGTGCGGGTCACACAAGGGTGACCGTGGCACTGCTCTACACTATCTGTGCAGGTTTTTGCATTATAGAATGGAGCACATAGACTTACAGCTACTGTAGTTAGGTATATATGTAAGTATAGATACAGTAGGTCTGCACTGGGGTTCATTTGGAGGGGTTAAATGTAACGGACTTTGGTCTTTTTTCAACTCATATTAACTATGTAACCTTTTAACTACTTGGGGCGCCCTGGAGGAATATTGGGGTCCTAGTGGGGCACTGACTGATAAGCAGTTTGATGAGAAATGTCTTATTTATGTATGGGCCCTAAAATGATTTTGTGTGTGGCCATATAACTTCTATATGCACCACTGGTAACGAGTGACGGCTGTAGTAGTTGCACCCAGTGGCTAGCCTGTTGTCTGTGCAGTTATTTTGCATCAGTGTTTGCACTGGCAAGGTCATTACTGCAGCCAGCATTACTGAGCAGAAGGGAAGCTTTGTTGCAAGGGCCTGTCAGTTTGCCATTAAAGCCACAGGAAGCACAGACACATAATGGTCTCTTTCATCCTGACTTCCCTCACAGGAACTACTGGTAAAGGCTATTCTCTCTGCTGCAGTGCTATTTCTCTCCTGCAGGTGGAAGCACTACCATTGTTGGAGCAGTGGAACATGTGGCAAGTGAAAGCAAACAGATAAATCTAACTTTGTTGTGACAGAGAAGGAGCAAAGGGCGGAGGAGCTGCTGCGGGTTTAACCCCTGCGCTGACTGTGCAGCAAGCTTAGCATGGCATGGGTGGGGGGCATTTAGTAACTCTCTGGCCCCTGTGCACTGTACCACATGCTAAATACCTGCTAGAATGTGGATTCCCATTCCCTATTGTTATGCAGCAGGCTGTATTATTTCCTCTGCTCTTTCCTCGCAAGGAAAGGGTGAAGGCTCGCTGCTAATGCACCTATTGAAAGTAATGCATGGGTGCATTTATTACAGTTCATGTTACTCGATGATAGACAAACAAATCCCTGGCTCTTTGCTAGGGTTTATTCTTCATTAAATTCCTTAAGGCAGGGTGCTGCACCTCCCTATTCCCACACTGCCTCTTTCCTCTACATGAGATCCGAGCACTTAGGGAGACTAATGGGATGCGTCACATGGGCGACTGAAATTCCACATGACAAGAATTGTACAATTGGCATTAATGCTTTTCCCTTTGTCTAGAAGCTACTGGACCCCACAACATAATCTTTTGTAGGGTCCCATGGGGAAGATGATACACATTCAAATTGCACATAAACCAGGCTGGGCTCTCTGTGTTGGTTTGTCCTTTAGCAAATGCTGCTGTAGCCAAAATGGTTGCTGTCATCTCCTTCAAAATCCTAAGCTATAATCTTTGCATGACCAGGGCTATAACAGTGATACGTTGGCCAGTGTGGCCCAATCTGAATAATGTTAAGAGTACACAAGGGTGGTGCCAGTTGGTTCACAATGCAGAGGTGTCTTGGGGCTTCCAGGATTCATTTGCTAGTTGACCATAGCCAGAGATGCACCCGAGGCATTTAAGAAGAACTTAAGCTTCTGAACCAAAATTTGTTAAAGAATCCTATACAACACAGGTCCCTTAATATACCTGTAACCAGTTCCTTTAAAAAGTATAAATATATATCATTTTTATATACTGCAAAAAAGTTCTTCTCTTCCTGGATCATTTGAAATCCTGGTGGGGAGGAGCAACTAAAACATTGATGTTACAAATAGTAACAACTTCTCCAGAGTTTACAGACAGCATGCAGGAACTACATAACCCACAATGCATTGTACGGCGTACTTTCCTTATTGACATCCCGTGTGCAGGGAATTGTGGGATTGGGAGAAGGCAGGCTGAGGACAGTCGACTGTTGTTACATTTTATTGGAGTCTTAAAGTAGCCAGTCAGATCAGCAGGAGAACAGGGGGCCGGGCTTAGGGAACTGTTCCAAACCATATTATTACATTAAAAATCATGAAAAGGCTGCATATTTTTTAATTGCTGTATATTGCAAATTTGCTTGAAAATATATTTACTTTTAAAAAAGCTTAAGTTGTGTTTGGGTGGAGTTCCCCTTTAGGTTTTCCCCCAGTGACAGCTGAATGTTCCTGGGGAAAACACTGCCACACGTTTCATTTAAAGAACAGCAACATTGACTATTTGTTCAGTCATTAAAGGAACAGTAACACCAAAAAATGAAAAAAAGTGTATAAAAGTAACTAAAATATAATGTGCTGCTGCCCTGCACTGGTAAAAGTTGTGTATTTGCTTCAGAAAGTCTACTATAATTTATATAAATAAGCTGCTGTGTAGCCATGGGGGCAGCCATTCAAAGGAGAAAAGGCACAGGCACATAGCAGATAACAGATAAAAACACTATTGTATTCTACAGAACTTATCTGTTATCTGCTATGTAACCTGTGCCTTTTCTCCTTTTTTCCAGCTTGAATGGCTGCCCCCGTGGCTACACAGCAGCTTATTATATAAATTATAGTAGTGTTACTGTAGCAAACACACCAGTTTTACCAGTGCAGGTGCAACAGTGCATTATATTTTTATTACTTTAAAGCTCTTTCATTTTTTGGTGTTACTGTTCCTTTAAGTGATCAGGAATCTCCAACCTGTCCCAGGCCAATGGGCCTCTTCCATAAAAATTGCACTGACCCAAGTATATTTATTAAATAATCTAAAGCAGTGCTGTGCAATGTATTACTGTGCAATGTATGCAGTGAGTTATGTGTCATGCAGAATGTTGGAGGGCTGGATTGAATTAAAATGATTATGTCATACAGTGAATTCTGTGGAGCTTCTGCCTTAAGCTGGCCATACACGCACCAATATATTGTAGAAACCTTGTTTCGTATGATATTCGGTGCATGTATAGAGGCTCGAAGAGGCGACCAATATCGCAGAAGGCTGTGGATATCGGTCGACTCGATTGGGTGGGTTAAAAGATTTTGATCTGGCGCCATTGAAGGTGCCCAAGCAAAATCTACAGACTGATCTTTTGTGCGACCAATGGTTGCACGCAAGATCGGAATTGCTATGTGTATGGCCACCTTTATCCAGAAACCTGTTGTCCAGAAAGTTATTCCCAATAATTATAGGAAGGCAATCTCCCACAAAGTCCATGTTAAGCAAATAATTCTCATGATTTCCCATTGCTCTGTAATAATAAATCAGTGCCTTGTATTTGATGGTAACTAAGCTACATAAATCCATATTGGTGGCAAAACAACCCTATTGGGTTTATTCATTGTTTAAATGATTTTTAGCAGACTTATTATATGGAGATCCAAATTACATAAAGATCTGGAGAACACCAGGTCCCAAGCATTCTTGATTGCAGATCCCATATCTTTATAGTACTTTGGTCTGTTTACTATGTATACTATCATTTTTTATAAGAAGATAAACATGGCAGTGTGGCACTCAATAATAATAATAATATGCACTGCAGACTCAATATGGATATAGATGGCAGACAATTATAAAAATCATATTTAAAAGGCCTGGTTTATATAATAAATATATTTATAACTAATAGCAGGTATCTTCCCATTATGGTATTCCTTTAGGTTAAGTTTAATTAGTAAATGCTTGGGCTGACTATTCCTGGTGTACGTAGGTGTGATGAGTGTGTTGCACACACATACCATGGCTGTCTAGCTCCAGGCCTCACTAGTCCAGGTAATAGGCTTGTCTTCCAGGTTAATCCACTCAGTTAAAATGACAGGATCCATTATATCTATCCAGTACTGTAGCAAAGATACTTTTAAATCCTCTCAATCCCTTTGAGACAGGGCATCAAGTTATAGCTAATAGCTCTCCATTCTGAGTGCGAGTGCATATGCACCATGTGTCTTGTACATTTGCACTTTGCCCATTTTTTTTTGTAAATTAGCCCTACCGATTTTACAATTTTGCTTTTTATTTAGACTACTAGGCTAATGTCATTGTAATTGAAAAAGTAACCAGACTGCTGTTAAAGGGCCACAGATGAACACTGTACAAAGATCCCTACTTAACATTCTGACATTGCTGTGCCAGGTTGACAGAACTCCAGTTCCATCTCCCTTGTACCATAGGGCTTTCCCTATTTCTCTCTCATAGCCTAGTCACCTACTCCAGAAAGTCCCTAAAATACTGTAACTAGAGCAGCCATATGTAATAAATAACTGGCTCACTGCCCATGCAGCTATAGATGGTGAAGTTTCAGTCAAGGAGGTGTTTGTGTACATTCATGGTGTCTATGCCCATAAATAGAGTAGGTGAACCTGTGGCAAAAACGGACTGTTGCCTTAAGTGAGAGGTTTCTAAAGCTGGCCATACACGGGAAGATTTAAGCTGCAGTTCCAGCCCCTTTGGCTGCATATTAGCTAGATATCTATCTAGCAGGTTTAAAAACCTTGTTGGGGCACAGACCACATTGGCCTGTACTGGTGGCCAGTGCCGGATTTGTGATGCAGGCACCCCGAGGCCGCCCTCCCTCGCCTCCCCCTGTGTGCATGCGTGAATCGCCAACCCCGCCCCCCACACAGCGAGCGCATGCGCGAACCCTCCCTCCGCGTCAGCTGTGCATGCACATACATTTCATCTCCCATACGGAGTAGTGGGGAGAAGTCCCCATTGCTCCGTATAGGAGCAAAATTTAAAAATTTTATTGCGGCGGGGCGGCATGCCGCCCCTAAACTTCTGCCGCCCTAGGCCCGGGCCTTTGTGGCCTCTCCACAAATCCGGGCCTGCTGGTGGCCATTATGATCATACTAATATGGCCCAGCACATAGGTGGCTATATCGAACAAAGAAGCAGATCTTTAAGTATATGGCCACGATATGGCTATTGCCGAACTACAGCTTTCAGCCTTCCATGATGGGACTATCGCTCTATTATATACAATAAGCCAATGCACTTGCTAAGGGTAAGACAATGCCGTAAACTCAAATGAGCAGGGCACTCTTCAACAACTTTAACAGTCTGTATTAGTCTGTGTGTTCCATGTACATGTATACACCTTTCTGTTTTGTACAAATTATGCTGCAGACTATTATTATTAATATTTATTTATAAAGCGCCAACATATTCCGCAGCGCTGTACAATAAGTGGGTTTCATACATTGGACATACAGAGTAACATATAAAGCAATCAATAACCGATACAAGAGGTGAAGAGAGCCATGCCCAAAAGAGCTTACAATCTACAAGGAGAAAGGGTTGAGACACAAGGTGTGGGAATGGGCATGACCAGAGTTGTGAGAGGTGTGGCACAGGGTATTGCTAAACTAGATTAGGGTAAGCTTCTATAAATAAATGTGACTAGATTGGCACTTTATAAATGCTTGTTAAGAATAATAAAATACTGCTGTCCCATGTGATATATGTTATGTTTTGCAAACTGTTCTGCTGGATCATATGAACAGTATATAGAATTTATTTGAGCAAAAGATTGAACTTTATGAATGTGTCTTTTGAGCCAAAACTACACTGTACTACATATAACTTGTTTGGGGAGATGTACAATAGCTCAGCCACAGCTGAGGGGCCATATGCTATCTCTTTTTCTGGAAGCGTAGAAAGCACCACCAGCTTCTCATATTTACTTTTATTGCTGATTTTTCATTAAACAAACCCATTTTTCTTTTCCTGAAAAGCTACGAGCGATTTGGGGAGTTTGCAACTTGTTTTTCCATTTCGGAGGGATTAGTGCCCAAGAAAATACACAAGACGAGCCCACAGGAGGAGGGCGTGGCAGCTCGGATCTTTCCATAGGTTTGCAGCTTGTTTTCATCAAATTGTATTGGCTGGTTCTGCGCACAGACACACACTCACACACATTCTCACACATGCACACAACAGCCTGGTGTGGAACTTGGCCAAAGATTAACATTGCAGCCCCACCTCTGCTGCTCCATTCAGGGAATGCAGTCCCCAGCCCTCGCCCAATCAGAGCAGCCCTGGTATTGTTTGACAACACAGCAATGTGATCAGAGGGAGTGCACTCATCTGTGGGATCTTTGCCCTCTCTCCCATCCCCTCTCACTTCCTTCCTTCCTCCTAATAATGTTTGCAGTCAGGCTTCTGCCACACATGGTTTCCCCCTCCCTTTGCAGCTCGTGATGCCTGTGAATGCATCTGGACAGCAGGGCCCAAGGCTGTCGGGCATGTGGTCTGTGTGCAGTAAAGTAATATTCCTACTACTGCACAAATGATTAGCAGCTTATTATTGTTGTCCTTTATTCATACACATATTCACGCACAGAGGCTGGGTGCGTGGAGGGGTCTCTTCTGTTTCTACACACAGCACTTGTTGATTTCAGACACACAAAGAATCTACTTATTTTAAAAAACAGGTGCATAAGCCAAACCCCAAATACAATGTTATTAAGGTGTGTGTTTACATGAGGCAGATTGTCCTGTACCTATATCTGAGCTGATTCAGCCAAACCAACCTCAAGGCGCATGCTGTGCAAAGAATGTCAGTGTCATGCTTCACTGCCCAAACCGTGGCTCTTCCTATAAACATGTAGGTATAATTACACTACAATAACAATAAGGAAAAAAACTGCTGCTAAAGAGTTTAAATGCACCAGCTAAGTTACCACAGTGGGACAGGCTCGATTTCTAGAAAGAAAAGAGGTCTGGCCTTAAAGAACTTGCATTCTAATGTAGAAAGATACATTCACATTAAATAATTGAATAGACACAAGAATCTGCCTGTTCAGTTAATGCAAGTGGCACTTCCACTTGAGTTTCCAAGTGTAAAATGATCAAGGTAGCACGTCTCGACTGAGATTCAAAATAGGCCCTGGCATTTAAAGTACACAAACAACCACACCTAATCACCTGTCTGCGGCAGCTTAGAGCAGCCCATCTGGCATATACAGCTTACCAGTCCAAGCTTGGTAGCACAGCACAGGGAGAGTAATGACCTAGTCCTTCGCTCACCTCCCCTTTGTATTTTGTGTCATGATCCTTTTTATCTACACTAATGAAGAGTCTGACAAGTACTGGTTACTGGGAGTCAGAAATATCTATATAAATATCTATATCCACTTACCAAGCATCGAGCAGCATAAAAGAGTGTGAGGAGATTTTAGGTACCCGAGAACATGGGATGTGCAGAGGCCTGTAAGCACCTGAGCCCCCCCAAAAAATCACAATAACGGTACAGGTTTTGGGGAAGTTACAATTAACCAAGAGACCCGTGTGTGATGTTATATGGGAATGGATGATAGTAATGAGATTTTTCAGAGGCCACAGACCAGGGCTTTCAAATAAGTCAAAGCAAAAGGCACTGCTGGTGTGTCAAAATGGCACAGTTGTGTTTGTGTTTTGATATGAATCAGATTGCCCTAAAAATCTTCTACAGTTTTCAATAACTAGGAACACTGGCCTAGGGTATCAGGTAAATGATTATAATCAAGGGAGGGGGTGGCTTACATTTGGCACCCCCAAGTAATTTCACCTTTTCTTCTTCTTTAATAAATAGCTTAAATTAATTTGTGCAGTCAGAACTGCTGTTGCAGTTGTAAATGAGCCCTTTTGTGTAACAAATTAGATACTGTTTCGCTATGGCACACTTCACTGACATGGGGCTGAATCCTCCCCTATGCTAGCATCAGCTTTCTTCTTGCCTGCACCCAGAACCATTGTGCCAGCCTGAGTGCAAATTCACATGGTGACTTTGGCGCTGGGATGCATTTCAGAGATGATATTTGCCGCTTTTGTTTGCACCTAGGCCAACACAATGATTCTAGGCTCAGGCAAAGAAGAAAGCTAATGTTATCATAGAGGGGTGATTCTGATCAGCTCTGTGTGGCATCAGCCTTAAGCTGGCCATACACGCACCGATAATATCGCAGGAACCTGCTGATATTGGTCGACTCGCTGATCAGGCCGTTAAAAGATTTTGATCGGGCGCCATAGAAGGCGCCTGACCAAAATCTGCCTTCAGCGCTGAATCAGCAGAAGGAGGTAGAAATCCTATTGTTTCTACCTCCTTAATTGCCGTTTCAGCCCTAAACGGTTTGTGGCTGATTGTACGATCTTTCGTGCGACCGATGGTCGCACGAAAGATCGCAAATCGCCACGTGTGTGGCCACCTTTAGACTCTGGGTGCTGCTGGCATCGTTGAAGGGCTGTGAAAGCAATAGTATAATTAGTGAAAGAAACAGTTGTTTTTCCTGAAACCTATTAAGATTTATATTATTTCACTAAATATTCTTTAGAGCTTTCACTTCTCCACCTGTTCAACTTGAGTGCTAGTTTGCACAAAAAAAGATTGCAGTTTACTTACTTTAATCATTTTACATTTCTCTGTATTCAGATCAATTTATATCAGATCAATTAAAAACTATCAGAGGACACAAAAGCAATTAATTTGCTTTATGACATTTAAGTCCTCTGTCCCTAGATCTGAAGAGCCAGTTTTGCAAAGAGACCTGGGGCTGCAGCTCCATCTGCTCCTTTGGTAGTGTGGGCCTATCTTTTCCAAAGCAATTCATTCACCCATGAGACATAACATTTCTAGCAGTACTAATTATACTGACTATTCTCAAGCACAAGAAGTCCCTCTCCACAGAACTTACAATCTACGTTTGGTCTCATGAGCTGTATTTTCTATATATGCCCCCCGGGGGCTGTGCCTAGGGTGGCAAATATTGACAAGCAGACTATGGGTGCCTATATATTTAAAAAAAAAAAAACTTTTAAAAGGTTTCCTCAGTCCACCACCCGACTAGATCTTGTGTCCTAAAGGTCTCTACTCAGTATAGCATATAGCATGTATAAATGCACTGCCTGCACATGCTCTATAACCCATCATCCAGCCATATTTGAATTTACAGGTCCCACTGCAGTGGCCCTACTCTCCCATGATTCCAAGAGAAGCTGCACTGCCCCAGAGTTCAGGGTACGGTTATGCACACAGTTGATTCTTGGAGGAGCAGGAAGGTCACAATGGTGGAGACCAGAGGGTAAGTTAAGGCTGCATAATCTTATGAGCCAGACTGGAGTGATAGCAGTGGCAAGGCAATTAAAAAAAAACACTAAAATGATATTGATTGGCATTCACCAAGCTTACATACTGACTTACTCCCTTTGCTGCTCAAAGCATTGCTTTGCACTAGTACACAGACACAAATAGTCTGCTCTCCAGCGTACCCATCACCCTCCTCTACTCATCCTTCCCTCGGTATCCCCTGCTAAACACATTAGAACAGCTGTGTGTGTGTGACAGTCCTTTTCCTTTCATGGCCTACAGTTGTATCTAAGTGTGCTGTGTGTCTTGCTTCCTGTTTCACTGTGCCTGAGATCACGGTGCCCAATCTGGCATCTGATATCAGTACATTCCTCACCCGGCTGACAGACAGCTGCATATAGAGCACAAGGGCGACATTGATCCATGCAGCGTGCCTCCACTTCCACACGTCTCCCAGCTTCACATTCACAGCCGCCTGCTGAGTACATGGATAGCAATGAAAAGGTTAAGTTTATACAGAGTATATAGTGCAGGCTGTTCATAGAATTTTTTTATATGTCTCACACATGTGGCTTTAGCAGGAGCATATGCTACTGGAACCAGTATAATCTGTTAACTAAATGAAATATCTAAAAAGCCTTCAGCTGTTGCAGAACTACAAACTCACCAATCTCGTTAATAGTCATTACTGGGCCTCAGTGTCAAACCTTCCCATCCCCTAAACCAAGATTAAAATAAAAAGGGCCTCTGGCAATGCTGAACTGTTACACTGTACCCCTGGTGCTGCCATGTTGTTTGCAGCTGCCATACAGTTTCCCTCAGTTCAGTATCAGGGCAGAGGCCTTTGCTTGCTGAGCTTTGCTTCTGTACATAGTTGAATATTTATATAAACACATGTGAGGCTGGAAACCATTACAGAGTTGCATCACTAATAGGCGCTAACTCCTAGGCAGAGCTGCATTTAATTTAGATTTGACAACAACTTAGTTCAGATGCAGACTACAGTGGTTTCTGTACCCTGGTGTAGAATTCATTTGCAGTGAAACATGAGTACTTCATTTGTGCCTATTTTAAAGGCATGACATGCTGACCAAGTTAACTGATTCTGCAGGTCTTAAAAATACCTGTCAGTAGTGGCTCTGTCTGTCTAAAAATACTCCTTCTACAAGGTTGTTGTGTGTGTTGTAGTTCCTGTCTGACCCTGCCTTATAGTACAGTTATGGGATCGGTTATGCAGAAACCCATTATCCAGAAAACTCCAAATTACAGACAGACCATCTGCCATAGACCCCATTTTCATCAAATATTCAGATTTTTAAAACTGATTTCCTTTTTCTCTGTAATAATGAAACAGTACCTGATCCCAACTAAAATATAATTAAGCCGTATTGGAGGCAAAACAGCCCTATTGGGTTTATTTAATGTTTATGCTATTTTTTAGCAAAGGTTAAGGTATGGAAAGTACAGACACTCATAGATCCAACAGACAGGCCAAGTAAGAAAAACAGCAAACATAAGGCCAAAAGCAGCCTGATTAAGTGCCCTGGTGCACCAAACACACAAAGCTGCTTTTTGGAAATCCAAATTACAGAGAGAACCCTGTTCTGGAAAACCCCAGGTCCCGAGCATTCTGGATAAGAGGTCCCATACCTGTATGTCCATATCCATTCTTTCAGTGGGAATTCAGGTGGAGCTTTACCATAAAAAGGCAAGTAGTGTCTTTATCTGGAAAAATAATATACTGTACAGGTATGGTACCTGTTATCCAAAATGCTCGGGACCTGGGGTTTTCCAGATAAGGGGATAATTGTGAGTATTTGCTTACAAGGTAGTGGTTCAATCTTCATGTGAACTACCATATATATTAATGAATGTCAAAAGTGTGCTTAGAGCCCAAGAGCCCCTCTAAAGGTCCTCCTTTTCCCTCCTGAACCATACTATAAGGGTCTCGCATAAATGTACTGATCACTGGTACCTGGTTTAAAAATGCTCCATGTCGGTGATCTGAATGAAAAGGACCTAAAGCAGTGCAAGATGGTGCCCGCCAACCCCACAAAGCTACTTTTAATTTCTTTACTCAGGTGCAATGATCGTGCACAGGGTTGACCCTGATCGTGCAGTTATGTGAGCCCCCTGTGGTACAGTTTGGGAGGGAGGCCTTTGGAGGGGGACTAGGGTTATAAGCACACTGCTTTAATTTGAACGTATTAATGTCATTTTGCCAGGACAGCTAAATCCCTATATGGCTGTTGTCATATTCTGCTATTAAATGGTACAATTCAAGCGCATGCAATAGAAATGCATCCTCATTTATATAAACATACCAAAAATATTTTAAAGAAATGTTACTAAAATATCATGTTTAGAACACATTAGGGCCGATTCACTAAAGTGCGTTAAAACGTGCGCTATTTATAGCATGCGTTAAAAATTTTATCGCGTCTAATTTTTCACGTCTTAACGCACGATTCACTAAAAGGATACTTGCGTTAATTTAGACGCGATGCTGCTTGCGTTATTTAAGGCGCGAAGACTATTTTCGTGTGGTATTTGATGGAACGTGCGCTTATTAACGCATCGCGCACAAATAGTCACCGCGTGCGAAAAAACGCACGCCATATTATCCATACATGGCATTACTTTCGTAAAACTACTTTTATGAAAATGCCCATTTCCCTGCAAACTGGCGGCTGCATCACGCTAGGGCCAACACAGACTTGAATAAATCCCACTGCAAAGTCCATATTGTGTTGCCAAAAGCTCATGAACTGTACTTTTCTATAATTACCGCCTGCCTCAAGTAGGTGTTAATTTTCGCACAGACAAATGCGATATTTAGAGCGTCTAAGTGTTTGTGTATCATGCGTTAGTGTTATTTCAGTGTGCAAATTAACGCATGTGGTAGCGCGAAATTTAACGCATGCGCTAATACTATAAACGCAAAAAAACATGCGATATGCGTTATCGCACTTTAGTGAATCAACCCTATTAGCTGATATTCAAGGACTGTGAAACTATGACTGATATAATTTTTCTGTTGTTTTGAGTATGGCTGAGATTGATAATGGGATATTTAAGGACTCTATATAGTGTCAAAATATTCCATATTCCAAAAACTATGGTATATACCAGAGCTGGGCCAAAAAGTACTGGCACCCAAGGCAATACTACTTGGCCCAGTGCTCTCCCTACATAACACCCCTCCCACCACTTGGTATGCACGTCAAAGCTGTAGCCCAAAAACTCCCCCAGGCCTTTGGCCAGCGCGAGCCCCCTGCCACCTGCTCACCACTGCTGCTCTCTGGTATTAACACTAACGGTGCTGTCACTATGCAGCTTGTAGCACTGCTCCCTGGTTATATAGACTAATAAAGGCTGGTTCTATGTAATGCATAGCCGTAGCTGGAGTCCTCTACTGGCACAGATATATGGTATTTCTCATTACAGGTAATCAAAAAATGTAGAAGGTTGCCCCTGCTATGGACAGTGCTGTTTACATACACATTCAGCAATTAATGGCCACAGTGACATCATACCACATCACCATAAGGTTTAACTTTAAGGGTTATATACAGCAATGAATGTCTCGTTAGATAGCATTGCTATAGAAGGACACTAAACAACTGGAACCGACTAGCTAATAAGTGGCCCTATTAAAGAAAATTGGAAAAAAATGTGTATTTATATTCTGGTATTTATATAGCACCTATCCATTATATACCCTTTAATGCTCCAGTGGAACAATCTAGGGTCCCTACATACACTAGGGCCAGTTTTATCAGGAGCCAATTAACCTGCCTGTATGTTTTTGGAGTGTGTGAGGAAACCTTCACAGACACAGGGGGAACATACGGACTCCTTGTAGATAGTACCCTGGCTGCAATTGAACTCAGAACTCAAGTGCTGGTCATTAAAGCATTAAAATTAGAAATAAATAATAGGCATGCAGAGAGAGAAATTAAACTGGTCATACATTATAAGATGGCACTAGGGCCAAGACTGGATCAAAATGATGGGAATTCAGGCCTACAGGGCAAGAACTGCATCAATGAGCCATTGCAGTCCTTGATCCAACAGAAAAATTACACCTACCCAATTTTTGGCCAGATATCATCTGGGTAGGTCAGTTGGAGGGCCCCATTCACTGGCAGATAAGGTGTCCAATTTCATCTGAAAGGGCGAAATTGGCAGCTAAAATCTGCCCATGTATGGCCACCATTACTTTGTCCCATGGGTCTTAAATGCTTTCCAGCAAACAAAGCAGACATATTTAGCTGCACTCTGTATGCTGCAGACCAGGAGATTAAATGATTTGTCCAAGGTGACAAGAATCTGACCCTGGGATTATACCACATTTAAAACCAGTAGGCAAAAAACTGAATGCCTTATCAGACTGGAATCCTAACATTTCTGGAGGAATTGGGTGATATTTAGTGAGATCTGCAGGTCTGTACTTGATTCTAGGCTTCCTGTGTGACTTCCCTCCTCCCAGCAATGCTTGGTCTTGCACAATCACATACAGCTAAATATAACAAATAAATGTCTTCCCCTGCCAGGCTTTACCTTGTTATTTTAGCACTCAGATTCTGTGACGGGCACATTTGCTGGGTATGTGGGGGTTTAATTTTCTGGGATATTATAAGAGACAGGACACAAGCATCACATGTGATCAATTTAAGTATTTGTGAAAAAAACATTGCTTGTTACATATTTCCATTAAGCTTTGTATGATTTTCCACTATTTCTTCTGCAACGCTGGGCCTGAGTGTTTTCAGAATGGTGCAGAATGGTCACTAAGGAGTAAATTGTAGTTGATTTTATATTAAAAAGGACAAACTCTCACTCTCTCTCTCTCTCTCTCTCTCTCTCTCTCTCTATATATATATATATATACACACACTCACACATACATATAAAATCAGTGGAAAGCACCCAGTTTTTCAAAAGATGCTCTGGTGCAAGAAATACAGTATATTCACTTTATATAAAAAAAGACCAGCAATATATACATATAGTTGGAGCACCGCAGAGCTAAGTGACTACAAATCTTTTATTTGTACAATTAAGCGCTTACTAACTGTATTTTGGGCAAATAAAGCACAAATAAAAGGTTGGCAGTCACTCAGCAATGCGGTGAGCTGACTCATTTCTTTCTGCCTTGAGTCTCTGTAAATATGTGGCCCAATATATAGTCAGACTACAACACACTTACAACATGCTGGTACCAGTGCAAATGAGAAGTCCTTTAGGGAGCGACAGGGACCCAGATTAAAGGGGAACTCTTGAGCTTTTTCAATAGTAAACATAGAAAATGTTATTATGAGGGGCCCCGTGATTTCTGATGGTGCCCCCACCAATGACATCAGAGCGTCGGTTCTGGTGTTTGGCGTGTGAGTGATGCCTGTGCCGGATTCTTTAGGTGTGATGTGCATATTGAACTACAAAATAATTTACCTTCTAAATCGAACATGCTCGAACATATTGGCTCAGCCTGTACAGTCAAAACATATTACAAAACCCATGATTGCTAAAAAGTCATCAATCTTTAAAACATCAAACTGATTTTCATTTTAATTATTAATCTAATTTTAATACAGGCTTACCGAGAATACCGATCGTATGATCTCCCTCCTGGTGGCCTTACTGGCTGGTACTTGCCAATATCACACACCCCCCTTTAACTAACACTTTTAGATATTGAAATAGCTGCCCTAGGTGAAAAGACAGTAAGGAAAAAGCTTCTGATTAAAAATTAGATACATGCATTAAATATATATTGGCAGTTGAACCTGAGGCTTGAATCTGTATCTGTGTGTTTTTTTTACCTCAGACAATTTGTGAGCCTCAATATACAGAAAATATTTAATCGTGGTCCTGTCTGCTGCATTTCATGTTATAGCACCTTACTTTTGTATTGTATGTACCTTTTGCTTTTTCTGGTACAGTCACTTATTCACAGTATGAATACAAACACCTCAAAACCATGTCCATGTCTGTATGAAATGCAGCTATAGGGTGTACATCAATACAGACTGAAAAGCTCTTTTCAGGGGCATAACTACAGGGGAAGCAGGGGGGATCAAGAGTGTTGAGGGTCCAGTATGGCCCTAATTAAAGACAAATTTTAATATATTTTGGTAGAGTAGGTCAACTTTAGGGGCCCTAAAATGTACTAAAATGTACTAAAATGTATATGCTGTGGGGCACAGTAACATCTAGGTGAGGGGGCAAAGTGTTATTGGTTTATATATTTTTTTGCCAACAGTGCCAACAATGTACTATATATATATATATACATACACTTGCTAAAGGGAGATATACAATGGTAGGAGATGTAATGTAGTTACCAGGTCCAGACTGGGTTTTAAAATAGGCGCTTCAGGTACACAGATCCCAAACAGCCCCCATGACCCAATAAATAGTAAGTGTCTATAACATCTTACAGCAGCCCCTCTGGCATTTGCCAGAATCCACAGATTGCCAGTCCGGGCATGGTAGGAACAGGTATAAAATAATTTAGTACAGGGGCAAAGTTTTCAAGGTCTAGTAACCCACAGTAAACTGTCAGATGGTTTTTTTTATTATTCTACCTGTTCTAGATCTTCTGATATAAGGCAATAGAGATTCTATTTATAAAATCACATATAATGACCTACATCAAGTTATACTATTAGAGAAAGCCTATTGCACTGGTTTTAGAGAAATTTTAACAGCATTTAATAATGATTTGGCATAGTAAGTGCCCAACTTCCACAGGGCAACTGTTAACTCACGATACAAACGGTACTGACAATTTGGACGATTATTTTCCAAACTGGGACAAATCTTTCCAATGCAGAAAATAAATGCTTAAATATTTTAGTTGTCAAGTTAAATATTAGTTACTGTCAAGTTTTAAATATTTAAGTTGTCAGGTAATCAAGCCAGATAGATTAAACTTTAGGCTAATGCCCCACGCAGAGATTAGTTGCCTGCAATAGATGTACTGTTGACAACTAATCTCACCTAAAGGCCACCAGCAACAAAGGGAATCGCCGGTGGAAAGGCCTACGCAACAATTCAGTTTTTCAAAGTCACGTGAAGGTTCCTCCTGCAGACAACTTTGCATGACTGATGCGTAGGCCGTTCTACTGGTAATTCCCTTTGTTGCCGGTGGAGGCATTTTGGAGAGATAAGTCGCCCAAGTTAGCAAAGATCTATCGCGGGCGACTAAATCTTTCTGCTAAATCTTTTAGCTTTAAAGAACAGAGTTGTCAGAATAAAATATGTTTACATTTGCCCGATAGCAATAGGCATTACTGTATAAAATGCTGTAGTATGAGGGTGTGGGGATGGAAACTCATATGACTGTTTGTACTTCCTCTCTGGCCAACAACAGCAAAGATTCAAGAAATACACTAGGAATCAGAGCCACTGCCCTATAAGACCAAAGGATATCAGTCACACTGTAAGCAAAGGGTAAGATTAGTCGCAGCACAGTGAATGGAAGCCTTCAGCATGTAAAATATATAAATGTGTGAAACATGATAAAAGGTTAATCCACTTTTACTCTAAAAAATTAAATAAAATTCCTGGCTGTTTCCTGCAGCACCTTCCTCTAGGTATTCGCCAAATCAACCACTTTGTTCCTCCAATGAATTTAGATTTTCCTCCTCCCTATTAACATACAAATCAGTATAAATATCCCTTCACATAGTATACATTGAAACAACATTTTGTGCTGTTTTTGTGTCACTTTCTTATCATATGGGCCTGTCGCTTGACAGGACCTGGCACTTAGCGACCATTCACGTTCATTGGGGGACGATTTGAAGTGTTTTAGTGTCCCCTTCTCATGGAGCTACATCAGGGGTCCCCAACTTTTCTTACTCGTGAGCCACAGTCAAATGGAAAGCAACACAAGCACCATAAAAGTTCATGGAGGAGCCAAATAAGGGCTAAGATTGGCTATTAGGCAGCCTATATGCACACTATCAGCTTACAGGGGGCTTTATTTGGTAGTAAATCTTGTTTTTATTCCACCAAAACTTGCCCCCAAGTCAGGAATTCAAAAATAACTACCTGGTTTGGGGGCACTAAGAGCAACATCCAAGGGTTTGGTGAGCAACATATTGCTCCTGAGGCACTGGTTGGGGATCACTGAGCTACACCCTAAACTATTAACCTCTACAACAGTACATCAGCCTTTTCACATTACATCTTGATGCTCCTAACTTTTTAAATTACAAGTCTTCAAGAACAACAAACTTAAAATATCCAACATAATACCCATAGCAACCAATCAGATCTTCACTTTCACTTTCTTACTTGTAGTAGATTGTTCTGCACTGATTGGTTTGCTAGTGGGCAACATTGTTAGTAAATTAGCTCTTGTGCCTCACTTTTTTTTGTTAGTCATGTTTCTTTCACTGTACTGTATAACTTAATGTAATAATTGTGTGATGATGAAATATTAGGAAAACATAACCTTTAATAACCATGATTTCATAAGCTCCATATTTCTTTATTTACAACCCCCCACAGACTAATTGAACTAATATCAAAGTGTTGCACCGGCTGCGGCAAGTACTTAACTGTGCCACGTAGCTGCTTTAAATATGCCATCCGTGCAGACGTCAACTGTAACCCAAAGCTGCAGTGAATATTGTTTTAGTGTAATAGAATCTAATCTCTCGCAGACCTTGAACAGTTCAAATACTTGTATGAAAATTTATCATTACGCATTCCCTCCTCCCCCTGTGTTTACACTGGGACACAGTAAACACTTAACTGGTTTAACGGGTGTCTATAGCTTCATTATCAACAGTGCTGTATGTATTCAAAGCCTCTGTAACCTTAGGCTAATGCATACTTCAAACTATATGAAGTAAATGTTGCTTTATTTTGTGTATATTATGTATGATAAACATGAAGGAAAATGATGCATTTATTACATTCAGCTGGTTCCGTAGGAATAGTCTTCTTTTGCACTGGTAACCTGATGATCTCTCAGAACAAAACCCCATTGTCTCTATCATTACCTTTTCAATGCAAAAAAAAAAAAAGGTGATTGATCAGTGTGCATTCCCTGGGCCCATGTTTTACTTACTGAATTGTCTGCAAATGCATATATTGCAAACAAAGGTGTTTCAAGACTGATTGTATTTCTACAGGCTGACACCTCCCTGCAAGGTTACTTATCTCATATACTATAATGCATATGCGCTGTTAAAAACAGGAGATGAAAGGTAAGAAAAAGTATTAATTTTGTTCAGCCATGAACAATTATACATATTTTCATTTCTGGTTATGCTTGTTTATGAATTTAATACACACACAATATGACTAATCTGTAAATGATCTCTTTTTACACCATAAACATGCTTAGGAGTTTTATGAATTATAATTGGTTAGTGATTAGTGATTTAGCTTGTGCCATATAACTGAATGAATCTTCTATATTAGATATAATGCATTCCTATCTTCATATACAAAACATAGCAGAAGTCACCTTGGACCTAACCATAACTATGACCTCTATCAAAGCACTTAAAGGAACTATACTATATTATAAACTATACCCCCAGAATGAATACTTAATCAGCGGATAGTTTATATTATGGTAAGTGACCTATTAAAGAATCTCGAAGAATATTCCAAACTGGAATATATATACTGTATATCAGTAAATATTGCCCTTTTGCATCCTTTCCCTTGAGCCACCATTTAGTGATGGGCTGTGTGTTCCCTCAGAGATCAGCTGACAGGAAATAATGCAGCTCTGACTGTAACAGGAAGTGGTGTGGGAGCAAAAGGCAGAACTCTGTCCATTAATTGGCTGATGGGACCTAGCATGTATGTGTGCCTTGGCTTGTTTGTGTGCACTGTGAATCGTCCGATCCCAGGAGATGGCCCTTAATTCTTAAAATGGCAATTTTCTATTTAGGATTACCCAATAGCACATACTACTAAAAAAGTTAAATTTTTTGAAAATGGTTTATTGGTTTCTTTTAAAGGAAAACTATACCCCAGAATGAATACTTAACCAACAGATAGTTTATATTATGTTAAGTGACCTATTAAAGAATCTTGCCAAACTGGAATATATATATCAGTAAATATTGCCCTTTTACATCCTTTCCCTTGAGCCGCCATTTAGTGATGGGCTGGGTGCTCCCTCAGAGATCAGCTGACAGGAAATAATTCAGCTCTAACTGTAACAGGAAGTAGTGTGAAAGCAAAAGGCAGAACTCTGTCCATTAATTGGCTGATGGGGCCTAGCATGTACGTGTGCCTTGGCTTGTTTGTGTGCACTGTGAATCCTATGATCCCAGGAGGCGGGACTTAATTCTTAAAATGGCAGTTTTCTATTTAGGATTACCCAATGGCACATACTACTAAAAAAGTATATTTTTATGAAAATGGTTTATTTAGATGAAGCAGGGTTTTACATATGAGCTGTTTATGCAATATATTTTTATAGAGAGCTACATTGTTTGGGGGCCTTGTGTCTTTATGTTGTCAATGAGCTCTACTGCATCTTTTTTACAGGTCACTTCCATTCCCAGCTTGGACACCAATGATACACAAGCAGGTGCACTTGCCCTGGTAAATCTACGCTTGGTCTTTGGATGGGGCCACATGCTCTTAATCAACAATTAAGGTGGCCATACATGTTACAACAACGATCTTTCCTGGGACCATTGGTTGCAGGAAAGATCATTCATCCACTCTGTTAAGAGCAGAATTGTCAGATATGCAGATAAAAACAATAGAATTCTACCCCTATCTGACAATTCATCATTAACCTACTGCCGATGTATCAACATTTTCCACCCTGGCCATTCAGCGAGACAACCAATATCCAAGGCTTTTGCCAATATCGGTTGCCTTATCAACCCATCATACACGCAGCGAATATTGTACAAAACCTTGTTTCAGACAATAATACCGGTGCATGTACGGGTACCTTTAGCAACACTCAGTTTGGGAGCTGTATTGAACAAAGACTGAGGCTTCGAACACCACCACACAGATCTGCACCTTAAAAGGTATGGTTCAAGGGGATGTAAAGGCAAAATGTATTATTGCTAAACACATTCTCTGTGCCATGTGGAATAATTTTACAACAAACACTGACATATCTACTGCTTGCAAGATTAAAGCTTTCATTTGTCAGGATATTCCCTGCTTGAGCTCTGGGTGCATTCGCACTAGTTTTCTGGCCAGCCGGCCAGCTGTGACAATAACCAGCCACCAATAAGATTAGCGCAGGCGTGTCTGGATGCTATGTCAGTCTTTGCAAAGCACTTGCCTATAGGGGCACATAGTAAGAGGCACCCCTGCAGTATTCTTATTGGCTGGGAACACTAAGGGACAGAGACTGCCAGCTAATATAGTTCAGCGCTGATACGCACAGACCAATATTTTTGCCTGACGAGGGAAATTCAAGCGCTTTAGTCTTGCAAAGGGTACATCATTTTTAATCAGTATTTTTCTAAATAGTTGTACATGGCATAGAGGATGCTTTTAGCATTTATTAATTTTGCTTTTACATCCCCTTAAATAGGCAGGAAGTGGTAGCATAATGGCTGGGGAGGGGAGCTTGTGCGGTGAGACTAGAAAGAAAAATTTGCTGAGGTGAGGCTAGTTCCCATTAACCTGGAAACCAGTAGAAGGGTAAATTACTAGCATCATTGCCTATATTGCACAAGGTCTGAATCTCATCTAGAGATATTCCATTCTCTAATAAAAGAGCTTCCTTGATGTTGTGCCAGCATAACAACCCTGATCCCTGATTGGCAACAATACTTCTCAATAAAGCCCCTTGGATCTCATGAGTAGATTTAATATGGGCTCAGTTAAGAAATCACAATAGGTCAAGAATTCCCAGCTGTGCACCTGGTCCCGTGGGCCCCGTGCCAAAATAGGATGATATATGGAATCAACTTTCTGTGCTGAAAATATCTAAACTTTGCTATGAACCAAAGCGACGGCTGATAAAATGTTGGAAAACAAATATGGGCTTGAACCAATAAACAACCAGAAGAAGCGGTACAATATTAACCGAGGGCACAGTCAGGCAAAGGATTTCTTCTGCCTGCAAATATGGTGGCTCAGTGGTGGCAGATATAATAAGGGTTGCACCTTTAGACATGTTAAATGGGAGTGACACGTCAGACAACCTTCCGTGTCTGATATTTGCCTAGCTACTATGGACAATCAAGTCATCTTATCTACATATTTTACATTAGAATTTTGAAAAACAGACACCAACTAATCTCAGAATTTAATTTTTTAGTTTTCTTTTTGGGGGCACAATCATCCTATTATTTAGAAAATTTGCTCTAATCCATTTGGTCCATGCCAGTAAATCAGAAGTGATGGATGTCTAGACAACTATTTATACCTGAAACGAGTTGTAAAGGTCGCCACACACGTGGCGATTTGCGATCTTTCGTGCGAAAGATTGTTCAATCGGCCACTAACGTTCAGGGCTGAAACGGCAGATAAGGAAGTAGAAACAAAAGGATTTCTACCTCCTTCTGCTGATTCAGCCCTGAAGGCAGATTTTGCTCAGGCGCCTTCTATGGTGCCCGATCAAAATCTTTTAACCGATATCAGCAGCCTCCTGTGATATTGGTCGACTCGCCGACTTGCCATACACGCACCGAATATCATCGGTATGCGTGTATGGCCAGCTTAAGGCAGTGTTCAAACTACAGTATGCCATTCAATTGTAACCATTGTAGGGAGTTACAGTATTACAAACTTTTATGCATTTCAACTAAAGGTGGCCATACACGGGCTGATTGTAGCTGCCGATATCAGTCCCTTAGACCGATTCGGCAGCTTATCGGCCTATGTAGATGTCGGGCTGGCAGCTTATCGCCCGTCATCGGCCTGAAATCGGGCAGATATCGATCGGGCAGGTTAAAAAATTTAGCCGGATCAGGGACCGCATCAGCTCATTGATGCGGTCCCCGAACCGATTGCGCCTATTACCGGCATTCTAATTTGATCGTTTGGCCCCAGGGCCAAACAACCAAATTAGCCTGAATTCACCCGATATCGCACACCCATAGGTGGGGGATATTGGGAGAAGGTCCACTCGCTTCATGACGTTGCCAGGCGAACGGATCGTAATGTGTATGGCCACCTTAACATTCTAATTCCCATTCATCTTTTGGATATGAGAGGCGATGTTATTTTCCACTAAAGTGGTTATTTTGTTATTATTTTTGTTTAAAATTGAATTCCCCTAAAGGTGGCCATAAAATTAGCCAGATGTTGATCAGGCAGGTTTAAATGTTCAGTTGAGGCAGAGTGCATTGAGCTGGGCATATGGGGGGAAGACACACTCGTTTGGCGACCCCACCAAACAAACAAACAGATCTTTCAGTGTATTGCCAGCTTTAGATGCATTAAAACTACACGCAGCTGAGTTTAGTTGCTAAGATTTCCTGAGACACAAGATCATATACTGTCTGCAGTGTGACTGACTGGGTGCTAATGTGTAAGCTTCATAAAAAGCACCATGTAAAATTATGTGAATATCAGATAGCAGAATAATCTCCTCTGTAACTGGTTACTGACTTAGGGTACAGGCACACATAGAGATTTGACGCCTGCGGTAAAACTGCACTACTGTTGACAGAACTCCAGAAAATGCCTTCCCCTTTACGTAACTTCAGATCGCTGCATGTAAAACCCATTATTCATGGTGATCTGTGAATCATGCCTTCTTTTGCATTTTCCTACAATTAAGCTAGATTGTTGCCAGTAATATTATTTATTTTCAGCAATTCAAAAATAGGTGAAGGGAAAGGCATTTTCAGGAGATCTGTCACTTGTGATAACATCCCACTGTAAATTACAGTTAGGGAGTCATAGGTTACTGAGTAGTTTGTTTATGCTACCAAACCAAAAAAGTCTGATTCTAAATTCGTTATTATGAATTTTACATAGCATGCAGCCCTGGGAGACTCCCTGCTTCTTTCTGGCCAAAGAGGAGGAGGTAGGCAACCACAAATGAACCCTGAAGGTAAGTGGAGGAGGGAGCTGTGAGCTAAATGTTTAACTGAATAGAGCTACTGGGCATGGTAAGTGGCTTTAATTGGGGGCTTTTGTTGGCATTCATTGTGGAACTTGTTTGTATCACAGCAAGGAGCCTTTAGGCTAGTGCCACATGGGGCGGATTCTCGCGCCGAATTCCGCTTAGTGTAGCTGCACCCAGGCTGAAGCAATGACTCCAGGAGCAGCAGCAACAACTATCAGATTCTTCAAGCATAAGGGCAGATTCTCATCCTGAGTTTATCCGCAGGCCAAAAATCTGCCCCAACTAGCCTTACAAAACTGGATCGCAGCTCATTAGATATACTACACTATTAGTAACTCTCTGTAGTATTCATGACATGAAGCTACAAGGAACTATTCCCATGCCTATTGCTGAAGAAGCTTCCCCATAAATTTACTTAGGGGGCATGTATTACAGGTATGGGACCTGAATGCTTAGGACCTGGGATTTTCTGGATAAAGGGTCTTTCCGTAATTTGTATCTCCATACCTTAAATCTACTAAAAATTATTTATACATTAAATAAACCCAATATGATAGATTTCCCCCCACTAAGGATTACTTATATCTTACTAGGAATCAAGTACATGTATCGAACCCCTTATCCGGAAACCTATTATCCAGAAAGTTCCAAATTACGGAAAGGCCATCTCCCATAGACTCCATTATAAGCAAATAATTGCTTATAACATGATCCCAACTAAGATATAATTAATCCTTATTGGAGCCCAAACAATCCTATTGGATTCAGTTACTGTTTAAATTATTTTGTTTAGTAGACTTAAGGTAGGAGATCCAAATTACAGAAAGACCCCTTATCCAGAATACCCCAGGTTCCGAGCATTCTGGATAACGGGTCCCATAGCTGTACGACTTACTGTTTTGTTATTACAGAGGAAAGACAAATATTTTTTGTTATAATTAAAATGGAGTCTATGGGAGATGCACCAATAAAGGGTGAATTGCAGACCGCTGTGTCTTGCATGTTTCTACATTGTGTTTTTGAAGTGATAAAACAGTGTGGATGGTGTGTGTTTAAAAAAGCAAGGAAAAAAAGTGGCAGCTTGGGTTCCACTCCACTATCTGTTAATGAGTCTATGGGAGATGACCTGTAATTTAGAGCTTTCTGGATAACGGGTTTCCAGAAAACCTACAGAGAATGGTATCTTTCTTTCTAAAGGGAATTACTCAGTGCACAAAAATCTGAATATGAATTTATGCTTTACCAGTTGAATATGAAATAATTCCCATAAAATAGCATTGCAGTTTGACCTCTGTAACATAATAAAGCTGATTGTGTTGATTTCAGGGACAATGTGATGAAAACTGGCACCATGTGAAGACAGTGGCTCCTAGGAGCTAGATATAGGATGTCCTGTTCCTGTGTTGAGCTTTTCTCCATTGTAGTTTATGTCAGCAATACTAGCGGGACGTCCTAAGCACTTACAGTCCCTGCTGTAAGTGCTGACACAATGACAGATGATTTATCAAGCAGTCCTGTGCCACCTTACTATTTCTTTGGGATTCAACATTACAAAGCTATTGCACCGTATTCAGAATTACATCTCATTGTACTATCCTGAATAGGCTCCAGGGGATTCTGGGATTTGTAGTTCTGCAAATAGGCGCAAGAGATTGCTTATCTCAGTCATAGGGTAAGCTTATATATGAATAGTTTTTCATGTATGTGCATTGCACGCATTTATAAAGACATTAGACATTTTCCTTCTTTTAGAAAAGGAGTTTGGTCAATTTAGAGTGCATTCACAATGTCCTGAGCAGTGTGCAAAGTGCAAAAAAGCTGCAGTTTGCCATTTTTTGCACTTTGCCCACTGCTTGGGGCATTATACAAATAGATGCAGGCCTCTGCACTCTGTTTTGAAGTGCAAAGACTTGTGGATGGTGCCTAGAAACAAGTGTGGCCTACATTAGGCCACACTTGATTCTATTGGGGCGGGAAGGTACATATGTGTCCCCCCTCCCACTTCGCATCATTTCCATGTGCAAGTTAGGGAGTGGGAAGGATAGGGCCCGGTCTCCAAATGCTGATCTCTACACGGAGTGCTGGATTGCAATGCAGAGAGTGATAACTCTGGGTGTACTTACATGAGCATTTAGGGGGATGGTCTTTATTATTATTATTAATAATATTTATTTATAAAGTGCCAAATATTCTGCAGCGCTGTACAATAAGTGCACATTTTAGAGAAGTAAATGCCCCATTTAGGTAAAATTGTCCTCCCAAGCTCCACACATGGAACTGAATCACCAACAAGAAATCAAGTTATAAATGCAAGATAAATAAGAATAGCATACAAATCGATAACACCCCACCCACTAAGTATCTGTGAGGTTAATGCCATGTTTAAAACCCATTGTCTACAGAGACTAACTGGCACCTCTTTTGGGTAAATGTTCTGAATCCATTGCCATGCCTGCTTTTTCACTACAACTCCCACAGCAGCCCAAGCAGACAGGACTGTGCTTAATGGTGGTGGGTCCCTCTCAGCTGATCTTGAAATATAAGTCCCCTTATCTCCGGAAGTCCTGGCTGTGAATGGATGCAGGCAGCTGTAGACCAGTTAAAGTTGGAAGACACAGGGTTGGACATCCCCATTGTAGCTTCTGTTTTTGGGCCCCCAAACAGAACAGGGCCCAGAGCAGTCACCTCCTTCTTGAACAACTTGAAACTTGTAAATTAATAGCAAATGGGAGGTTGCAGATTAACTATTTGAAGACCTGCAGAAACATGGTTTGGAGCAGTGGGTAACCTGCATAGTAAAAATAAATTGAAATTGCTCAACAGCCAGGTCCAAGCCGGGCCACCGTACTCCCAAATAGCCACAGTATCAGATTCCCATTTTCATATGCCCCTGACTGGGGGGGGGGGGGTGTTTCAAAGTAAAGGGAAACTGTAAGCTCTTCTGGCCTTATCTCTTGAAATGTACCCCATTGCCAAACCCAAATCTTGGCTTTATATGGTAAAGGTTTGTGCAGTGGAATGCATTTTAGTGTATCATGCAATCATTAATTGAGATGTATATATGCAGAAGTGCTTGTTCATCAGCAGTTCTGCCGAGCGCCCTGCTTCACACCCATGGGGGGAGGTTGGAAAAAAAAAATATTATCTAAGCACAGTGGGAGAGGCTGAGGGAACCCTGGTAGACAGATAACCACATGGCTCTGCAAATGCTTCTTTCTGCTTCAGAAATCCTCATCACAATAGCTACTTTACATGTACTTACTGCTACTGTATATATCTCTAGTCCAAAAAATAGCTTTCTGTGGAAATTAACTTTATCTATGCCCCTCCCCTGCTAATCGTTGATATAAACCATGCACCGTGGAAAGTTTATATTATAAAATGTACATACATGTATCAAAACCAAGCAGCAAGAACAGATTTCCATGCATGCAGTCACTCTGTAATACTGCATATCAGCTTACAATCCAACCTTGCCCCTACCCTGATACACATAGAAGCAACGGGCGGCCAAATAAGAGTGTCAGGTGACACGCTTGCTATGGAATGCAGCAGGCTGCTCTCTCTGAGTGTCACTCACTAGTTGCCCACAAAAGGGGGTGGGGTGCTGAGGTCTATTGCTGGACCATAGGAAAACAAGGTTCTCATGTTCTTTGTTGGGCTATTGGACATTGATCACACTGAGCTGTGATCCTTGGCAATAGAGCAAAACTCACCATGCCAGCAGAGGGGCACACCTACCCCATGACCCCTGCTCATGCCTGTACAGAGGCTATCTCCCCACCAAAGCTAGCTAGATGAGATACAGAGACATCTGATGATTTAGTCCACAAGGTCATTCTATACATAGAATGTATCTATTTACTATCATTTCATTTAACATCAAGGTGTAACTGCATAGCTTATTGTAGTAAATCCTTTGTATATTTATATGACTTACCTCCATTAAAGGGCATCTGAAAATCCTTCAAACACTATGCATTGTAATATATTTTCGACCACTGGGGTTACAGTTCTTCTCATGCTTATGAAGAATGCCTGTGACGAGGCAAGCAATATGGCAGGCCTCACTCCTAACCAAATGCACCCTGTAAGCATTTAGCTTTGCTATCTAGAAGAAGGAATATAGCCCCTATTAGGATATATTTTCCCTTTAACTCTGTACATCCTCTCAAATCCACCTCTGCCTCCCCCCCCCCATGCCAGAATCCACGTCCCCACTGCAATTTAATTGATACTGAGGACAAGACTAACAAAACTACAGAAAAATGGACATATTGTTTTAACAATTGTTAGATATGAACATGAGGGATATTGAACCTGCAGCCCCCCCCAGCTGTTGCTATACTGCAACTCTAAGCAGTGCTGAACATTGTAGTTCAGCAACATCTGAAAGTTGCAGGTTGGCCCTCCCTGATTAATGTAGCCCCCCCCCCCCCCCCCCCCCCCCCCGATGCCTACCCTTCACTAATAAACTGTAAATATCAGTAAACATTCATCTTCCTAGTTTTCATCTTTAGCAGCTTTGTTACTTGTGAAAAGCCAAGACACCAAATGGTTAATAATATAATATACAAATTTATTTACAGAAATTTGTGAAAAAGGCCGTAACAAACCCAGAAAACATGACAATAAAAAACCCTGCTTTTGGCAATCCCACCCCGTGTAGTAGTTTGTTACATTCCTATCGGTCAGATAATTCCCATACACAAACGAGATATTTATACATGTAAAAAAATCCACATTTTACATGGTATTTTAGAAAGCAAGGCAATAGACTTATTCTAGGCAGGCAGACAAAGAAAAGAGTTTATATACAGAAAAAAATAAATTTACAGATACCAACCCCCCTTCCAAAATGGACTCCAAGACCCCTTATACACATATCATGTCTATCTGCAATTAGTGATATTGTTCAAATCAAGGATGGAAAATTGGCAGTGCTCTAGATGCTGTAGATCTAGAAATTCCCAGCAGCCTTAACAGCTGTGGGCTGTAGGTGTTATGTGGGGAGTTATAGTTCTAGAACACCTAAAGGGCCACTAACTGCTTAAGATATACCAAAGGCTTCTGAAAATAAATACATTAGGTTCCTTTTGTCTGCCACGACAAAGGTACTTTGGTCTGGATTTTTCCTCAGCCACCCTCCCTCTTTAAGAGAAAAGACAGCATACATTAAAAGTCTGGTGCAGGGATCAACAAGCTGAGGCTTGTCAGCTATTGCTGAACTACAACTCCCACAATCCTCCAAAGTGAGGGCTATACCAGAAGTTACAATTCAACTACAACAGCTGAATCCAGGTTTAGTAGCTGCACTGTTGATTACTACAAGATATGTCACGGCTGTGTCACTTCCAGATAATCAGATTGCATAACACTTTGCAGTTGGCCCTCTGGGTCAGTAATGAGGTTGAGAGAAATACAGTCAAGCAATCCTACTGCAGAATTCCTGAAAATCTTTTTCCATAAAGTTCTCACTCTCGATAACATCATTCTCTGATGGAAAATACTGCTCACTGCACTCCCCCCGCAGCTCCAGCAGGGGTCCCACTCCGCGGAAAGGGCAAGGGGAACGGGTGGGAGGAGTCAACTTGTCACACCTTCGCGGAGCCCTAGTATCCCCATCTTCTTGGAAAGGGCTCCAGCAGGAATTGGATGGGGAGGAAGATGGAGAACAAAAGATACCAATTACACCTGATTCAGGGTGCTCCAACAGAGCCCCATGGGCATTTTCCAGCACGCCCATGTATGAGTCCATGTCTAAAGGGTCCATTTCACTGTCTGATCCTCCACTGCATTCTGTACCCACTGAATCAGAGCGGAGCTTAAGCATCTGGTACTTCTCACTCATCAGGAACTGGTTGGTGTTGCGGGGAGCCCTCATCCCAGGGGCCCTGTTGCCCATCATATTCACTGGTCTCAGACTACGAGCTCTGGGGCGGGTGTAGGGTTGGTGCCCATGTTTCCATCTGTGGTCCCTGCCCGCCCCCCCTCTCTGCCAGCGGGTTCTGCAACTCGTCTTTCCTTCCTGCTCCCAGTCAAGCACAGGTGGCCCCCAAGGACACAGCACCCCTCTGCCACACATCATGAGCCCCCCTCTCCGAAGCATGGGGCTGGCTCAGGCTCTCATTCTACCCCTCACACAGAGGACTGCTCCAAGTGACTGGGGGAGCTTGCTTAGTGATATATATCGATGTGATAATATATACACACTGCTAGATAGTGGTGACTCTTCCCCTGTTGCACGCTGCTCTACCTTTTCACGATCCTCACCGACTTTTTCTTTACCAAGGCCCCTGGGCAGTTCATACCCCGGGGGGCCAGACTGGGGGACAGCTTGGACAGGTAGGTAGCCTCTTTGTGGGATTGAATCTTCCTTGCTGCTGGGATCAGATAAACTGTGTGAGCTGTAGTAATAGGCTGAGGGAGGCGTGTCAGGCAGCTTAGTGTCAGTGCACAGAACCTGATATGCGCCTCACAGCTCTACACTGCTCACGCTCCTCCTTTTAAGTGCCTCCCTCTGTTAAACCCTCTCTTTATATTCCTTTGGAACAGACCAAGTGCTTCGACTTTGTGGGGGTGAGCGTTCACCTCACTATTTAAATATTTGTGGATTCATTCCACAGCTGGACTTTGACTAACACTATGTTTGAAAGATATTATTTTTAAATACTTTTCTGCATCAGAATGTGTATCCGATTGGGAAGTATTTTCTTTTCAGCTATCGGTGGGCTTCCGACCCCCCTTTAGTTTGGGCAATGAAGATGACTTGTTGTGATTCTCTTCGAGGTATTCTCAGTCCTAGAAGCGACAACTGCGGAGCCTAATTCGCACAGAATGTCGTTCGGTTACGGAAATGGAGCAACCGTCGGTAAACTGTGCCAGACTATACCCTGTGCTACCATTATTTGCACTTGGAAACTTGGGTTTCTTCCTAGGAAGGAAAGATCTGTTTTGGGCTGTAAATATTATACACTAACGTAGCTACTGTAATGCTGTTTTCTGAAGCAGAAGGAAAAATCCTGCAGCCATATGGCTATGTGTCTGCTCGATTTCCCTCGGCCTCCCCCCCTGTGATTAGTCAACATATTTTTTTTACCACCCCTCCCTTCACGGGTAGAACACTCGGCAGCAAAAGCTGATGAACAAGCACTTGTAAATATATACATTTCAGTTGGCACCCACCTGATTTACTAATAAAATATATTTAACACAAACCTTAACGTCCTTTGCTTTACTATTTTATCCTAAGATTTAGTTTAGCAAAGGGGGACATTTCACAGGGCTGAAGGGCAATCTCTCTGCAACTCCTCAGCCAGGGGTATGACAATACCCCAATAAGGCTGCTGGGAGCCCAGGAGTTCTAACAGGAGGCCTAACAGGCACCTGACTGAGAAATTTAAATATATATTTACTTAACAATCATTTATTGATAGGGTTGCCACATGGCCAGTATTTTTCTCCAGAAATGGTGGCAACCCTATTTATTGCCCCAGACACAAGGGAATGCTAGGTATGTATCAGCAGTGCATAACAGATGTTACTGGGCCCCACTGCAAAGTCATTTTGGGGCCCCCAATATATCCAGGGGTATTTATTTAAATTCCTCATTAATTAGGGCCTCTTGCCCCCCCATACATTCTGGGCCCACCTGCAGCCGCAGGGTCTGCTTCCTCTATAGTTACACCCCTGTGTAGCAGGATACTGGGTAATTTGTTCTCAACCACTACATTTTAAACCATTAGAATGGGACACAATGAGGTTGTGACCACAAAATACATACAGCAACATGAGATACTTTGCACTCACCTGTTACCAATATACTGTATATATAGGACATTAATACATTCTGTGCATTAAGCTACCATGAAATGCCCTTTAAGCAAAACAGGGATTGTTTGTTCATATATTGCAATTGTTGTGAAAATTTCAGATACCGAAAGTGGTTTGAGGTAAATAGGTAAGGTTTATTAGACACGTACGTGGGTTCTGAGCAAAACATAGTCAGAACTACAAAACAAAGACAGCACAGGGTTTATATAGACTTTGTGACAGTAGCATATGTCATAAGAAATGTATGACCATAGGCGTTACCAGTTTACCAGTGTTCGTGCTTAGAAATATTTGTTCACAGCACAGAAAACAAGGTTTATGCCAAATAGTTGGTTTTGTCTTCAAGGCTATAGTTGACGTAACTAGGGCTAGCTTGGGAACAGAATCCATCCAAGTAAGGGGTGGTCTGTGTGTGTATCTGCACTCACAGAATGTATTCCTTATCACAATATACTGTACTTCAAGCTGGCCAACTACATCAAAGTCATCCCCAGTCTGGTCAGTCCTACACTCTCTTTTATCTGATTCATTAAGAATTCTGTTGCTTCAATATACATTGAACAAAGGGACTGAGTTTTAACTGCAACTTATTTGTTTTCAAATGGTTGCCCTGGCTAAATACAAACAAATGCACTTTCTGTGAGTTTTCAAACCCCACAACCCTCCATTTGTTATTAAAGTTCAACTTCAAGAACCTCCCACTGGCTATTTTCTGTTGTACAAGACGAGGTGACTGCTCTGGGCCCAATTCTGGATATGTTGCACAATTGGCTTGTGGGAGGAGACTGGGTGTGTGTAATAAGAAGTGATTTAAGTAGTGACACTAAGGGCTCTGGCACACGGGGGAGATTAGTCGCCCGCGATAAAACTCCCTGTTCGCGGGCGACTAATCTCCCCGAGTTGCCTACCCCTGCCATCTCACCGGCGAACATGTAAGTCGCCGGCGGGATGGCAGACGCGGCGGGGCGATTTCCGGAAATCGCCGAAAAAGACTTGCGAGTCTTTTTCGGCGATTTGCGCAAAATCGCGCCGCCGCGTCTGCCCGCAGGGCTAGGCAACTCGGGGAGATTAGTCGCCCGCGAACAGGGAGTTAATCGCGGGCGACTAATCTTCCCCGTGTGCCAGAGCCCTAACCTGTTATGTGCAACTGTTGGTCTACAACTACCTGCATCTGCTCACAGCCAACGTCATAAGGGGATATTGGAATTTGGGTTCAAGAATAGCTAGAGGGCTGCATGTCAGGCATTCATGCTTTATAAAAGGTCCCCCACCACAACAGCCCTTGTTTATATAATGTGGCACCACCAGATCTGGACTGGGATACAAAATAGGCCCTGGCATTTCTAGTACACAGAGGCCCAAACAGCCCCCCACCAGCCCACTAAATAGCAACTGTCTATGGGATCTTAAAGCAGCCCCTCTGGCATTTGCCAGAACTCACAGGTTGCCAGTCTGTGTCTGGGCACCACTACCACTAAGGACTATCTATTAGTTATGTTGTACTGCCAAAGTTTGGACAGCGCTACGCATATTAACTTCAAAACATTTTAGTTCTGATTTTGGCCTCCCTCTGTGCCCTTGACAGCTGCCTATCCTCCGATTGTTTGCTACAGTTTACTGCACTTGTGTAATTTTGGAGATTATTCACAAAGGTGGAATAATAAAGAATAATGGTGTAAAACTTGTAAAAAGACAATAAACGCAAAAAAGCTCTATTCCAGTTTCATGAAGACGCATATTAGCACGCTTTGGTGTAATTGTCAAAGGAATACTTTGTGAGCACTTTAGAAGGGAGACAGAGTCAGAGATATTTCATTGCATTCAGTCATATACTGAACATGAACAAGCACAAACAAAGCCACAAACCTTCATGTTTATATAGAAGATCTGTACTGTACTTATTTGCAGCTCAAAGCAAGCTGTCTGTTATGACTGCTGCGTCATTCGCATTTGTATACCCAGTTTATGAGGAAACAAAACCAACGCTCTATCGGCAGTGACATCACATCCTGAGAGTCATCTCAGATCACAGGGGAATTCACTGGCATATTAAATTTGCAAATTGCTCACGCTGCCACTTTGCTTTCTCTAGAGATATGTGTTCTGCTTCTGTGTTACTCCCAGTTGGTTTGACCTCTAGCTACTTTGCTGTAGCAAGAAAAAAAGAAAAAAGTTTTTTTCACCTTGTGTTATTAAAGGCGACAGCTTTCCAGAGAGGCTGTTGACATTCCAGCAGTTTTCATGGGTCTCAAAATGGCACACGGGGCAATCAGCAATGTTTTGCTTCCCACGCATTTCGTGCAGAAAAGCAAAACTACGGCAATTGCCTGTGTACCATTTGCCCTGATAGTTTTACATTTAAAAGGATATGATAATGAATTTAAAAAAGCTAATTTCAGTCTCTAGGACACATGTGCCGCTCAGCCAGAGCACTGGCAGTTGTGCTGCTGTTGTGAAGAGCAACATGTGACATGATTGTATATGGAATCCATTGTGTGACCTATTGATAGAGCTTCCAGATTAAGCCGGTCTTGAGCAGTTGCACCCTCTCCTTCCCCCACACAGGCAGAAAGTTGTCTTCTTAGGGATTCGACTTTACCCTGCTTTACCCTTCTACATTTTGGAATGAGCATTATGGAATGATTCTTTTATTAAATTCACGAGTGAGAATATTCAAGAGAATATGTGTGAACTGGGTCCTATCAAAGATCATAAACTCATCCAATAAAGATGGCAGCAGATCTAAACAGATATGGAGTACAGTTAATAACAACTACTTATATTAAGGGAGCCTTTGTCTGTTAACGGTATGTTTGAAGTCAGGGTGTAACCAGGGTTGTATTTTGGCTGGGTGCCACCCTAGGCATCTCTGCATACCCATTGGCACAGCACAAAGTGCCCCCTGTTGCGAGAGAACATTTTTTTCCAAAAAACTTGCCTCCCTAGGCACAGGCCCTTGAGTGCCTATATGGTAAATACAGGCCTGGGCATAACTACAGAAGAATCGGACCCTTTGACTATGGGGGGGGGAGAGAAAGAGTTATAGGGGCCCAGTGGGAAAATGACTTATAAGCAGTTACATGCAAAATGTATTCCCAAAGTTTATGGGGGCTCTAAAATAATTTTGCTGTAGCCCCATTAACTTCTAGTTACATCACTGTAGAAGATGTAGTTTATCAACATCTGTAGGGCCACATGCTATCCATGCTCGATTTATATGCCTTTTGTACTAGTAGACTTGGGTTTATCAAAGCGTAAATGCTAGAGCACTGAGGGGCTATATCGGAGTAATCTGATTGTTTGGGAATAGGACCCATCAGAGCGAGCACCGCATCAATGGGCAGATGCAGTCCCTGATCCGTAAAATCGAACTGCCAGATTGACATCTGGCCAATTTTAAGACAGATATAGGTCGGGTAGGCCTTTCAGGGGTCCCCATACTCGGGCAGTTGAGCTGCCGAATCAATCTGGAGGTTCCAGATGAAGTCTGCCTGTGTATGGCTGCCTTTAGTACAAAGTTGATCCAGAGGCTTGTCCAACTGTCATCTTGGAGTCACCAAGGAATTTACCTTCTACCCCCAAGGCAAACTGGAGAGGCTGCAGATAGGTGTTATGCCTTTTTCTGGATACATAGGTTTCACTTAAGCAAAAGATTGACCTTGACATACATGTCTTTTTTCAAGCTCAACTACTATGATAGAATAACCAAATGCTGCTGCAGGCAGTGCTGTATTCATGCAAGAGGCACAGGTATTTGTACTCCATTCTGGCTTTGTGTCTATGGGTGCTTAAAGGCAGGATGCACAAGGGGAATACATAGTAAGTACCGGTGGGATAGGGGTTAAATATATGCTGCCCTTGATGAATACAACAGTGCTAAATGCAGGCAGCATTGTATTCATGGAAGATGTTCAGCTCCAGAACAGAGATCTGAATCTGTTAAACTGTGCCTTTCTCTTGAATAAATTCCTGCCTCCAGTTCCATGTTCTCTAGTGCTGTATTAACAAAGTGTGGCATTTAGGTGTCCCCTTTCATACAAGCAGGTACCTGTAGGCACAGGTCCAGAATGGAGACCAAAGGCTTGCGGTGGTGCCACAGTCATGAATACAGCTCTACTGAGCACAGGCAGCACTGTATTCATGGGAAAGGCACAGGTCTTTGCTCTTCATTATGGATCTGTGCCTAAGGAAACTATGAATGTGCCAGGGTGCAAAGTATGAAAAACATAGTGGTTTGTGCCTATTTTGCACCCACACATTGTAAACAAGCCTTTTGTGTATGAGCAAAGCCAATATTAGAAACCTATCAATTATTAGGACCTCTGTAGTTGAACACCTTGTAACACTGATAGCTGCCATAAGACTATGAGAGAGAGAACAAATCTGCTTATGAATGTGTATGATTTCATTTAAACAATTGCGTTCTAAAAAGTTGTATTCTAGTTAAAACTCACTCTGAGGTGATGTTTAGCATTATGTCCTATGTGAACACTGTTGTCATTCTTATAGAATGCTATTAACAGACCAATTTGCTTATTGCAGCTAAAGGGGAACTCCAGCTTCTGAACTCAAATTTGTTAAAAAGCCCTGCACAACAAGAAATCCCTAAACACCTATTTCTGTAATCTGTTCCTTCATTCTTTATATGCTGAAATCCAGAAACAGTTCTTCTCTTTCTGCATCATTTAAAATCCTGGCAGGGAGAGGAGGGACTAAATCATTGATGTTACTATTGTAACAACTTCTCAACAGCTTACAGACAGCATGCAGGAACAACATAACCCACAATACATTTCAATGTGATGTTCCTTTCTTTATTTAAATCACGTGTGCAGGGAATTGTGGGATTCGGAGGATACAGGCTGAGGACAGTCAACTACTGTTACTTTTTTTTACTACAATAAAAAAGAAGGGATGCACTGAATCCACAATTTTAGGATCTGGCTGATACCTGAATCCTTTGAGAAAGATTTGGTTGAATAGTGAAGCAAATCCTAATTTGCAATTTCACACATGGCGAAAAACTTTCAATTTCTGTGTTTGTGTGATAAAAAGGTCATGTGATTTTAAGTTTTCGGCTTCAGGCCGGCCAGGCACTTGGTTTCGCCTGAATCCTGCTGAAAAAGGCAGAATCCTGGATTCGGTGAATCCCTAATAAAACCATGAAAAGGCCGCCTAATTTTTAATTGAAGGATATTGCAAAGTTGCTTTTTACTTTTTAAAATCCTTAAGTTGCGTTTGGGTGGGTTTAGGCAGCGCTGAATTTAAAATCGGGGAGCCTGGAGGCCGCCCCCCATTCCCCCCCACACGCATGCACGAACGCCGGACAAGCTCCCCAATTGCGCATGCGCAAACATCTCTTCTCCACGCCCCCCCCTACAGGTTTAGGTTTCCCTAGAATTAAGTTTTAGCTTCTGTCTGGACTGAAAACATATTTTTTAAGTTTGACTGACATAAATATATTGGGGATCACTGTTTCCTCTAAGCTGTACGCTTGTGGGTGTGCATAACGAATTTTGAGACTAGCGCACGCATTAAATTGTGGTACACAAAAGAATTTTGTGTGAAAACACATAATTTTGTACTGCGCACGGTTTTAAAATGTGCGCACAAAACAGGTTTTTTTTGCCTACACAGCTAAGGAGACATAAGAGGTAACACTGTTGGGGATTAATAAATGTAAATGAGACACACCCAAACATGCTAGTAAATTTGTCCTTTTGGGTTGTAAGATATGTTGGGGCTTTATAAATACTTGCTAATAATAATATCAATAATAATAATAAAACAGACCATGTGTTACAGAAGGCAGTGAGCTCAGTGGCAATGGGAAGCATCACAGGAAGTCTGTGGTTATTGCTCTAAATAGAATTTCACTTGCACGTTTAATGAAAAGTACTACTTAAATACAAGTTGCTCTTCTGTACATTGTTCATAAACATTTACTTTAATATTTTTATGTTTTTCATGCTGTGTAGAGTTAAAGTGGTTCAGTTGGGAACAGTACTTTGTAACGTCCTGGAAGTGACCTCAGACAATAGCACATGTAACAATTCTGTTCATTTTGTCTCCTGGCCAATGAATAGCTCGGCGGGGGGCCTACAAATCAATGGCTTGACTGTCAATCTCCTGCCCTTATCTCCACCCTTTCAGGTTATTGACACTTAGGCCAGTGCCACATGGGGTGGATTCTTGGCTTGCGGATAAACACAGGCCGAGAATCTGCCACCCTACACCCAAAAAATATTTGGTTGTTCCTGCCCCCAGAGCCATTGCATCGACCCTGGTGCAGTCATACACAGCAGAATTCTGCTGGCATGTGCAGTTTTGTGCCAAATTCTGCTTTGTGTGCAGTTGGATGCAGTGGCTCCAGGTGCAGGCACAACCAAAAGCTTTTTTGAGCATAGGCAGATACGCAAGTCTAGAATCCGCCCCATGTGGCGAGGGCCTTAATTGCAAGCATTTGGTACAGCAGCACAGATTTGTTACATGCACCAGTGTCTCATTGTAAGACAAACTAATTTAGTGAATACTACAAATATACTAAAATAGTAAACACTATAGCTTATTATAAAAAGTGGTGACAGGAAGAGAGGGGTATTTTGACCGCTGTTCTGTCTGAAGGCAGCAGTGGTCAAAACAACCCTTTCAACATTGTACTATGTAAATAAAGGCCCTGCAGCCTTGAATGAATACAGAGTGGCTTACATTATTTATATAAGCTATATTAATGATTACCAGTGCAGAACAATGGTACTTTATATTTAAATGCACACAAGCACTTCAATTTGATTTTTTTTTTGCTTTGCATTGCGTTGCTGCATTGTTGTATATGATGTCTCTCATAATTATTGTTGCAAAAAAAAGTAAGTGGTTAGGAGTAATTTACACTCCTGTTTTGAACAATTAAATGCTTTTAATTTAGTTAAATAGGCAAGGGGAGCCTTGGGGCAGAACAGGGTTGTTGCATTGGGCCCCCATCCTCAAAAGCTCCTTAAAGAGATACTGACACCAGAAAAAAAACCTTTTTTATATCTATCATAACACTGTCTTTTCATGAGCTTTATAATTTTGCCATAAAAGTATTTGCAAGATGCTTTTACATTACCTATCTGATCTCCCATGTCCCTCTATGAGGGGGCTGCCATATTGGTGCAGCAGGGGTCTGTTAGCATTAGAAGCTATAACTGACAGGCTGAGAAGGGACAGTCAGGTTGGGAAAACAGTCAGGTTTAAGAACTTCAAGTAGCAATTGCTAATAAAAGCAAACCTATCAACAAAAACAGATCAACATGACCTATTGGTAACTTTTTATGTAGATTCATAATTTAAAAAGTAGTTTTTTCGTGTCAGTATCACTTTAAGTAAAAAACAAATCTTTTATTGACATGTTGATCTAAAAAAGAAATATCTAATTGGATTTATGGCAGTAAATGTTTAAACTAGATGTAAGTATGTTGCTATGTGAGACTGCCTGGGGTATACAGCGCAGGGGCTTGCTATTTAGGATATTTCCATCCTCTGAATTTGTTCCAGAGTGCATTCCAGAAATGCTTTACAGCAATAACTTTGTATGTAAATATTTAGAAGACTGCAATAGCTGGGCCACAAATCCCAGCATGGCTATGACATTATGACACAGGTCTATATAAGAACTGGGCTTAATGTTAATAATGTATTGGTACTGTACTTAGGCCATTGGCACACAGGGCATATTCTCCTCCAGCTGGTGGAGAAGGAAGCACCCAATGTGCTTGATCGACCCACCTTGATCACAGGTGTATTTCAGCCATAAATCTCTTCTTTCCATTGAAGTAAATGACAGGTTAAATGGCCTCAGATTAACTACAAGTATTTATAAAATGCCAACATATTTTACAGTGTTGTACAATTAGTTGGTGTATACATTAAACAAAACAACCAATAAATAATAAAATAAAATAAATAGCTTACAATCTGAAACTCTTCTCTACCAGCTGGAAAATATTGATGGATAATATACTTAGGCCACTGTCACACTGTTTTATGCTTGTGTGCATTTTTTGCTGAAATCTGCAAAAGTATGTAAAAGTATGTATGCTGAAGTCAATGGGATTGCACCAGCAGATTTGAATGATACTGCTATTTTCTTGGACAGGTGTAACATTAGCACTATTTTTCCTTTTATTTAAAATTCTTGTTCTGGGTTGGGTTGGGTGAACTGGTAATTTTTGCCTACTTACTTGCATAGTTCAAAAACATGACCTAATGGGCCCTAGGAAATTCCCATTCTTACCACAACAATTCTGCAGTGTGTCTGTAACACACTGCAGTTTGTTATTAATGTGGGCCTCTCAGGCAATAATTTATTACATTAATAAACTGCATTAGAAGCTTGCCACTTACTTAAATACGAATCTCCCTCTTGGCAGATGCTGGCACTGTTATGTGGGCATGGCTCTAGAACAGTTTTGTCAAATGCTTTCTGGCTATGGCTCGCGAGTGACAGTAGTGGGGGAAATGACTCACCATAATTACTGTACCTGTCAACACCAAAGTACTTCCTTTTTGTTTTAAAGTAAAGCAATTTACAAATAATGTTACTTGTATCTGAAAACAATGTGCTAATGTTTAGTAGAGGAGATAAGTGTGTGAAGATGATATACAAGTATCTGGAAACCTGTTATCCAGAAAGCTCTGTATTATGGAAAGGTCATCTTGCACCTTACACCATTTTAATCAAATGATTTACTTTTTTTAAAAATTATTTCCTTTTTCTCTGTAATAATAAAACAGTATATTTAATTCATCCCAACTAAAATATAATTAATTCTTGTATGTGGAAAAATAATCCTACTGGGTTTAATTAATGTTTAAATCGTTTTTTAAATAGTTTTTTATATGGAGATCCAAATTGCAGAGAGATCCCTTATCCAGAAAAACCCAGGTACCAAGCATTCTGGATAACAGGTCCAATATCTGTATTCTAATACATGATACATTGGAACCAGAATTTATTTGAAGATTCACACTAATTGAAATAAACCCTTAGTCGGATGATGTGAAAACATTAGACAATGAAGGGGACACATTTTTTTCAAACGATTTTGCTTAAATTTGAATATGCTATTAAGGGTGATATTCCCATTTAATATTTAGCCATCTTTTGTGGAGATTCCACATTCTAGCTTAGTCAAAGCAGTCTGTATCTGAGGGCTAAGACTAAAATGCCAATGTTCAATCACTGTGGAATAAATTAGCAGGATGGTTGAAATAAGAAATCTTAGCATGAAAATTGTAAATATATATATATAAAAATGTCCTCATGACAGCACCTCACTCCAAACCTGCTACTGCGTAGCCGCCCTTGTGCAAGATACATCAAGATACATAAAATAAAAGACAGCCAGCACAAAGGGTCTTGTGATTCAAGCAAATTCAAGTGTATTGCATGTACAAACAACATTTTGGGACCTTTTTTAAGGTACAAATACAAATTGAAATAACCTCCTCCCATGAACCCAGGGAATGCCAGTGACATCATATGGAAATTAACCCCTTGCGACCAATAACCCCCAACAGTGACCACTTAAACAATTTACATATTATAAATCAATATTTTACTAATACATAAGTGCACCAGATATTCTCCCTGCCGTTAATACCATTACATTCATTTAGTCCAGGGGTAGGGAACCTATGGCTCGGGAGCCAGATGTGGCTCTTTTGATGGCTGAATCTGGCTCACTGCCAAAAATTTAATAAAAAAATAATGGGGGCGTGGCCTGCGCTCGGCGGATAGAAGACGTGTTCTAAGCCTTAGAACACGTCTTCTATCTGCCGAGCGCAGGCCACATCCTCCTCCGCATCGCATCCGCGTCCGGCATCCTTGGCACCCACCCTACCATTCCCCTGCGCTCGGCAGATAGAAGACGTATTCTAAGCCTTAGAACACATCTTCTATCCGCCGAGCGTAGGCCACGCCCTCCTCTGCATCGCATCCGGCATCCTTGGGACCCACCATACCTTGCCCTGCAGCATCCGCGGCCAAACATATTGTATGGCTCTCACGGAATTACATTTTAAAATATGTGGTGTTTATGGCTCTCTCAGCCAAAAAGGTTCCCGACCCCTGATTTAGTCTCTCACTATAATTCAAAGTGCAACATTGTTAAAAATGTCCCCATTTCAGTGGATAATTTATAGTGTAACATTGTAAAAATCCCTCTATCTCTGTGGATAATCTAAAGTGCAACTTTGTTAAAAAAACAGTTAAGTTTAAAATCACTTGTAACCATACAATATGTCCAAAGTTCAAGGCCTCCTGTAATGTTAACCCATTAATTACTAAACATCCAACAACTCCTTAATTTTTATAACATATAATACACTAATTATTATTGTGAATAATGCATTAATATATGTAATGGGATATACATTATAGGATTATGATATATATCCTTATAAGCATCCTTATAGGCATTACAGTTCAATTGTAATGTGGTATTGAGTCCCCTGAGCGCAACACATCCCAATTTGAGTCCAAAAGGCCTCCTTTTGTAATAACAACTGATTGACATCTCCTCCTTTCCTTGGGACTTTCACACAATCTATTGGCATGCAATTGAATGTGGAAATAGAATATTTTGCTTTTGCCCAATGCTGTGCAGTTGATTGTTTTGAAATGTCTTGTTTCACCTTCTTTTTATCATAATTAGGATCCAATGCTGCCCGTATTGTGGATCGGTGCATACTAATTCTATCCTTCAATTGTCTATTAGTTTTTCCACAATATATCAACCCACATGGGCTGTACAAAAATGAGAAAAAGATAAATCATTTCAGAACTTTTTCCACCTTTAATGTGACCTATAAACTGTACCACTCAATTGAAAAACAAACTGAAATCTTTTAGGTGGAGGGAAGAAAACCAAAAAAACTAAAATAATGTGGTTGCATAAGTGTGCACACCCTCTACTAACTGGGGATGTAGCTGTGTTCAGAATTAAGCTATCACATTCAAAATCATGTTAAATAGGAGCATACACCTGCCATCATTTAAAGTGCCTCTGATTAACCCCAAATAAAGTTCAGCTGCTCTAGTTGGTCTTTCCTGACATTTTTTTAGTCGCATCCCGCAGCAAAAGCCATGGTCCACAGAGAGCTTACAAAGCCTGAAAACACTACCCCTCACAGTTGATCTGTTTTTTATTGCTGGGGTCAGTGACCTTGACAACCAGATTTGGCTTTAGTGGGTCCATTGCGCATGTAGTTAACTTCCAGAAGCGAAAGTGCGCATATTGACAACACTTCTGTTAGCCTGATAAAAACTCTGATCCCCCGAGAATCTGTTGCCTGAGGTTCACAGCTAAAACTAGTGATGTAAATTCAAGTGTTTCCCTTAACCAGTAAAACCAGAAAACTGTTATGAATTCATATATATATAATCTACCTTGGTCAGAGGGTGATTTTTTTTGTTACAGATTCCTCCATACTATCCAGTTCTATGTATAATACCCCAGAAAATATGACAAAATAAAGTGCCAATTTCATAAGTACAGGTATGGGATCCATTATCCAGAAACCCGATATCCAGAAGGCCCATAGACCCCATTTTAATCAAATAATTCAGATTTTTAAAATTGATTTCCTTTATCTCTGTAAAAATAAACCAGTGATTTGTATTTGATCCCAACTAAGATATAATTAATCCTTACTGGATGTAAAATAATCCTATTGGGTTTAATGAATGTTTTATTGATTTCTTAGTAGACTTAAGATATGAAGATCCAAATTACAGAAAGACCCCTTATCCGGAATACCCTTCGTCCTGAGCATTCTGGATAACAGGTCCTATACCTGTACCAGAAAACATGGCAAGATAAATTAAGCACTAAAGTGGCAACATATTCTGCCATGCTGTACAATAAATGGGGGTATACATAGAACATACAGATTACATACTAAAACACAACCGATAACTAATACAAGAGGTAATGTGAGCCATATCCAAAAGAGAAATTCCATATAAAATGTTCTCAGGTCACATAATGTTAGTGTCAATAGAGTGTCATTTTAATGTATAATTACCCCACAACACATGGCAGAATAAATGCAATGCCAAGTTTATGTATAATAGCTCCTGCTTGTTGTAGAGAAATGTATTATTTTTATATTTGATTTAGCCTTCCCAAACCATCATTAAAATCCACCCATCTGCTGTGTTTTACTATGTTCCACTATTATGTGTAAAGGAAAACAATCGCTGGTAGAGTACATCATGTGAGATTTTGCAAGGTAATTATTTAATAACAGCGGTGGAATCAAAATTAATATACATATTTTACTGGTGTGGCACCTCAAGGAATTTTACATGCATGTAAAACAATAAAAAGACACCAGATTATGGGTGAGTTTCAGCTATCTGAAAAACGCCCTACTTTACCCCCTCCCAACTCTTACTTGGCTGTTAGCCTTAGGGAATATCCAGCTGCCTGTTACCATCATAAAAAAGGATTCTTTTGCACTTGATACATATTTGTTCAGGCTCCAATGTATTTCGCTTTCCATTTCCTCTACATAGTTCATTCAATGGAAATTTTTATTTAGTCATTGGACCAGGTAGTAATACTTATCCTGTTGTATAGTGGGTAAAGTCACTTGCAGTCAGGAAACTCTGAACCTTGATTATATAGCACAGTGTTGATATATCAGGCCTTTCCAACAGTTTTCCTATTAGGACTCCGTACAAAGCCACCATACCTATAGGGGCATGCAACAATGATGGATCATCTACCTCAGGCCTCCTCACAGCTTTCCATGGATAACGGATATAAGAATTTAGGGCAGGCCAAATGGGCAAAATTATGTCTTGTTTTCTCTCCCATAAGAAATTCATCCTTAATACTTAGCCTTCTATTTATGTTTGTCCATGATTAATATATCAGCCAATGTGTTCTTCTCTGTCAGCAGTATCTAAAACCAGTTTTTTGTTTGTAGACCTGTAGTATCTTGTTCTGTGGAATAAAAAACAACAAAGCATGCTGGGTTTTGTCTTGAGGCTGGAATTCTACAGTTACTGATTATTATTAAGTGGAACTACAGGTCAGAGGAATGCCACCATACAGCAGTAAAGGTAGCGCCCTCTGCATGTTTATTTCAGGTTTGGCAGAGATTACTTCTAGTGGCGCAAAGCAAACGACTTGCAGCAAATGAATCATTTATTAAAGGAGATATATAGCATAACTGAAATTCCCCCTCATCTTGTAGGCAATACTGACTAATATATGTAGGGTTGCCATGTGGCCAGTATTTCACCAGCCTATCCGGTAATATACCAGCCAAGCCTGGTGATGGTATTACAAATTCAATGGCAATGTAGCTGCCAGTAAATTAGTAATGCCTAGTTGCTCAGCCCCCAGGCCATCTACAAACCATCCAAACCCTGCTTGCCTATTATAATCGGACTGTCCTCATCTATCCCCGCCCCACAATGTCATGACTCCGCTCCATGGCATCAAAAGTCCTTTTTAAAGAAAAAAGGTGGCAACCATTAATACATGGTGCCAGTTTTACCTTTGGCTAAAATGATTATTATGTTTAAAAAATTACCTCTTTATTGGAATTACCCATAGGTCTAATATGGTCCCTGTCTGTGTGAGGGGTGAGTGAACCGTAGGAGGTGGGTAGCGAATCACAGTCCTGCATTCACACAAGCAAAGATAGCCTGCTGTTCCATCAGGTCAAGGGCTGGAACTTGGGGTAGGCAGAAGAGGCACCTGCCTAGGGCACAAGGGTGGGGGGGGGGGGCACCAAGCAGTTAACTCTTCCTTCACCTACACCTAGTTCTGGTGGGCCCTTACCCCCACAGCATCACCCCCTCCAGTGGTCCCAGCAACCCCGACCCCCGTGTGTGCACATCTGAGTTCTCGCACAGGGCGCCCAGCTGACTTGGCCTGGCACTGGTCAGGCTTGCCTAGTTTCTGATTGGTTCCTGTCCTACAGTTCAGTGAGCTAAGTGACACCGGCTTCCAAGGTTAACACTCGGCTCATACTTAGCCAGTCTGCCCAGTAAAAATGTTACCTAATGCCAATGCTATAAGGAAAAAACATAAGAATATATGAAGGCTGGTATTTAACAATAACAACTTTGTGGCCTCACAGACAAATAGGTTTTTAGCTGCTGGGGTCAGTGACCCCCATTTGAAAGCATGGAAGAGTCAGAAGGAGGCAAATAATTTAAAAACTATAAAAACCTATAAAAACTATAAAAAAATTAGTAATGAAGTTGAATTGAAAAGTTGCTTCGAATTGGCCTTTGCATAACTTGCTAAAAGTTACTTCAAGGTAAAAGACCCCTTTAAGGTTCTATGGCCACAAATATTTGCTGTGCCTAAAATTATACATTTTGCAAACCCAGTGACAGCGGCAAGATATGAGAGCAGTGATTCCTATTAAGACGGACGATTTTCCACGCCTCTGAGGTATCTACCAATTCATTATACTATTTTAGTAAGGGACATAAACTATTGTATAACAGAGCCCCAAAGAGACGCTAGTACTACCGGAAGCTTTGGCATTGGGCCCCGATCACAATATAAATATTGAACTTTACTTATTTGTAGCCACTCAACGTTCGTTCGACCAATCAACGCGTCCGTCTCATTTGCAGAAAGAGTTTTGATTTCTGATTGGCTCGCTGCTGTCACACCTTCTCCCGGCTTCAGGCTCTACTTCCTTTTCCGCTCATGCTTTCTGCTAATTGCATCAGATTTGTGACAGCCGGTGCAAAGAACAAGGGATTCACCGGTTCGGAGAGGCGGAAACGGCAGAGTGGTTGGGTGGCAGCGAAGGCTTTCCTTAGGGAGTAAAGAACTAAACGTAAGAACGTAGATGCTGCGCTGGAACGGCCAGTGTATGAGGCTAATGTGTCATTGCCCATTTATATAAGGAGATGAGTACAGTAATGCTACTTGCTGCAGAAAACTACTTCTAGTTCTTACCTGCTGATCAGCATGTATAAACTAGTACAATCAAGCTTTTAACCCTTCAACTATAAGCATGAAAATATAGATTTTTGGTTTAGATCCTTTTTCTTTTCCCAGCTGGTGCTTTTACTTATGTGATCTATGGCATTAGAATGTGTTTGTGAGTCTGCAAACTAAAGGAACATCACTGTTTAATAAAATACAATTCTAGTAAAATTGCTTCAAAGTGACATTTAAATGCACCTTTTAGTCAACGTTTAGAATGTTATAGAATGGCCTGTTCTAAGCAACTTTTTATTTGGTCTTCATTATTTATTTTTTAAAGTTTTTGAACTATTTGCCACCTTCTTTTAACTCTCTGCTCTGGTTGCTAAGGTAATTTGGACCCTAGCAACCAAACAGATAGCTGCTGAAACTCCAAACTGGAGCTGCTGAACAAAAAGTGAAATAACTAAAAAACACAAATAATGAAAAATGCAGACCAATTGCTCATTGGCTCAGAATATTACTCTCTGCATCATACTAAAAGTTAACTCAGAGGTTAATAGAGTGTAGGCTTTTTGAGGCAGGGACCTCATCCCAACTGTGTATTGAAACACCTAAGCACTTAAAGGGGACCTGTCACCCTAAGAAATAACTCCAAATTATTTTCTATATTCTTAGTTGAGCAAAATAAACTGTACTTTCTCTATATGAATAATAGAAATCTTGTTTCCTTCCTTCCTTCCTTCCTCAATCAAAGCAAGCAGACTGGCACCATTTTGTGGGCACTGTTATTAAGGCAAGCTTTGTATCATGCCAAAATCTTGTGTATGTGCCTGAATGGGGTACCAGATGCCCATGCACTGGCTACACAATTAGATGATGAGGAGGGAGGGGGGGAAAGTGAGATGTGCAGTGACATCTAGGTAGCGCTGAACTGAAAGCTAAAATTATTGTCTGCCAGGCATAGAGGCGGTGCAGGCAATATATGATTGAAAGTTGGGGTATTTAAATGCCTTTTTAATGGGCTTGGATGTGTTAATATAAAAATGAATTTGGGTTTCATGTTTAATTTGAAAAGGACTTTTATTATACAGCTTTTTATGTCTGGGAGACAGGGTTGTGCTTATGCCTTGTAAAGCATACATTTGTGCTGCTATATAAATAAATGCATACATACATGTTACAGTCTGTATGCTATTATATCCAGGTTCTTTCTACAAATGGCTCAACAAGTACCTGAATCAATCAACTTCCCTACTGAAGAGGAGAAAATCCTAGAACTATGGAAATCTCTTGACTGTTTCCAAGAATGTTTAAAGCAGTCCAAAAACCGCCCAAGGTGAGAGCTGACACAGGGTTTCAGTGTGTAATTGTAATCAACTACCTTAAAGGGGAAATATATCTTGATTTTTCACTTAAACTATTATTATTATACATGTTAAAGGTGTTATATTTTTTTTAGCATACTTTTTGCTTCCAATTTCCCTAGAAATCCCCAGCACCACCTCTTTCCTTCACTTCTCTCCTCAGTCAGGGGATCCACAGGCACTTTTTCATTAGCATAACCTGGTCATGCTAGTGAGCAACTGTCAGGCTATCACACAAGAAACACATCAACAAGCCAATGTGGTCCTCATCCCAATGGCATTTTTAGTTTCAACTGGCCTGTTGGAGGGCCCCATACATGGGCAAATAAGCTACTTACGATGTGAAGGTGTCAAATTGGCAGTTTAAATCTGCCTGTATATGGCCATCGTCTTTTCATCTTCCCTGACTAAATTGTCACAGTCTCTGCTCGTGTCAGATAGAGAAGCTGCAGTTTTTCCTGAAACTAAAGTGCTCGTGTTCCATTGTCACCTGTTTCATCTCATTCCCAGCATTTTTATTTGCAAAAATTTTACTGTTTATAACAGTCGATTTTCTATACTTTTGTGTGGCCAACCTGCTGCCAGCAACAACCCTTTTCAACCTTAGATTGAACAAATTTTTCATCAGTCACAGCTAGAGGGCCAGCCCTGATGTCACAAAAAGGAATATTTTTATTTTTGTAATTTTCCAAAAGAATTTATTAGACAGTTGGCCTCCAGCTGATCCTTATTTAATTACACACATCAGAAAAGGGCACTCAATCTGACTGACTACATACAGGTAAAGTTACAAGCAGTTCTTGCTAGGGGAGCTGATATGTACCATAGGGTAATGAAAAGAACCATGTCCCATTCTCCCATGTAAGCAGGTGACCCTTTATCTGTCACAGAGATACAGCTGCTTTTATTCAAAGCTGCTCAATTCTGTGATGGCTGGAGGGCCTTCTAGTTACCACAATACATCAGGAGGTGGCCCTCCTATTGTAACCTTTTTTTTCTTGAGCATTAAACATTAAAATGATGAGGAAATATAGTTCTAAAGGTTGAGTATTACATTGTGGGGCAGATTTATCAAAATGTGAAATTAGGGCTCACTACAGAAAAACTCACCCACATTCTATTCATTTCTAAAGGATTTTTAGAAGCTTATTTATAAAATGGTGGACTTTTTCTTTTACCCATTCATAAATAAGGTTCTAAAAATCCCATAGGAATAAATAGAAAGTGGGTCAGTTTTTTTCTGTAGTGAGCCCTACTTTCACACATAAATCTGCTACTATATGTCTCCTTTAAACTATAGTGCACTCCATTTGGGTATTAGACTTACAGTATACACTCTAGCTCAACATATGCTCAATGAATAGGGCATTTTTCTGAACATCCGTTTTGCCTGGTTTTTTAAATAAGAAATATCTATGATTTCTGTTATTTCTGGCACTATTCAAAAATATGAAGCCAGTTTTAATTTAGCACTCCCTGTTACTTCCGGAACCCGAAAAATTCAAAGCAGCTGATAAAACTAATTGCAAGTCCACTGAGAACGCCCTGATAAGGAGCTGCTCGAAGGCTGCTGCTTAGTTCACGCTGCTGTAACCATACCTGCAGTCACTAAAAGGTGCAAATTAAAAAAGAGGTATGCCCTGTGTATTGTATAGGTTTGTTAATGGAAGTCTAGGGCAGCTCTCCCACCCTTGTTAACTCTATCACTTTTATTATTCACCATTTAAAGATATATCATCCCTGTTTTTTTTTTTTTAAAATGTAATTTGCGTAATCACTTAAAGTGATACTGACTCAAAAAAACTACAATTCAGTGTACATTAAAAGTTCCCTATAGGTCGTTTTGATCGTTTTTTGCTGCTAAGTTTGCTTTTGTAAGTAATTGTTACTGGAAGTTCCTGACTGTTTTGCCAACTTGACTGTCCCTTCTCTGCCTGTCAGTTATAGCTTCTAATGCTAGCAGCCTACTGCTGCACAAATATGGCTGCCCCTCATAGAGGTACATGGGGGATCAGATAGGGAATATACAGATATTGGGCAAATACTTTTATATATGAAAAAAGGTTAATTTCTGGTGTCTCTTCATTTTAGGCAGTTGCTGGTTTAAGTAGAACTACACATTTTATCATTTATATAGACTGATTCCTTTGTTTTCAACGTGGATATCCAGTATTAAATACTATTAAATATGTATTTGGCTATGAAGTTTTGATTTTGCCCAGTGGTTACCAGACCTGACATTTTCCATGCGGTGCACTGGTTTTATTAAATGGGCAGAAATAAAAGCTGTGGTATTTTGCATGGGGCCAGTACTATGCTTGTCCCCATAGCCCGGTCACAGTAACATTTTTATATTTGTATACATTCAGCAGGTGTCACATGAAAAATTGTTATTGGGCCATTAAATGCCCATGTGGTGCAGGAGAGTTACCATGGTAACCTCTTCCTTTGGACCCCAAAGCTGTCAAATTATGTTTTCTGGCATTTTACAGAGATACTGTGTTCCAGCTGTAACCTTTTTGTGATTTTCTGATTATTCACAGAGATAGGAAGGCAGGGAAAATAATACTTTATTAAGTGATGAGGGGAGAAATTAATCTAATTTTAATTAGCCTAAATTATGTTAAAACACTTGCAGGGGTTTTTTGTTGGCATAGGTATCCAGAACTATTTCCATCTTCTCCATACAGTGGACAGTGTGCAAATATCCTATATAGCCAGAGTCTGAGGATTACGGTACATTTGCAATAAAAATTATGTCATAAAAGATGTGGTTGGCTATCAGATAGGCAGCATTGCCTTAATGTAGAGACCAAGCATTGGGTTGTAGGCTACTGTTTGCTCAGAGCATTTTAACTTACATATGTTCAGTTAAGTAGAGGCTACCATATTGCTTGCATTGCTTTGTCATAGGCTGCAATAACAACAGTAAGGTAGGGATTTTAAAGATCTTGCTGTTAGGATATGGGGATATTACAGACAGTGTAAGTAACATGGTTGCTCCTACTTATTTTATGTACAGTACTTAATACATTTTGCTGTCATACTCAACTATTTTAAGGAGATCGATGGGAGAAAAAGCCTTATTTAGGAATGTAGTGTATTTTCCATTTAAGACCCATTTTGGCGCTGTGGTTCCTTGGAAACTAAGTCACGTTGGGACCATGGAAAATGGATGACAGGAGATTAGATTATACTCTTGTGTAATGAAAGCAAATCATATTGTTTGTTTTTCCATACTAGTGTAAACAGCTTAGAGTATACAGTTGACAAAAGTAAAACTGAGAGGTCCTATTAGCAGCCTTCTGAATCTGCCTGCTTGTGTTGTGAGCCTGTGCAGAAAATCACCGCTTGTAAATAAGTCCGAAGTGATGCCAATGATTCGTATTGTTGCTAGCCCAAAATACATTTTTCAAGCCTTACTATTAGTGTCTATTTGAATCCATTTCAGCAGAGCATCTTGAATGTGAGCAGGCAAATAAGTGTCAGCTGTGTCATTACACCCTCTTTTATTAATGAGTAGTAAAAGAAAACCCAGACACTGGGAATAAATGCTTGAGTATTGAAATTCACACATAAAAATGTAATATGGCTGCTGATCTCACTAAAATAGGAATATGTAATGTCGGTGGTTACAGCAAAATGGATTGCAACTACAAATGACATAGTACTATGAAATTAGAACTTTTCAGTAGGCATTACCAGAGTGGGATAGCAGATATAGTAGGGAGAGATTGTGCCTATAGTAGCAGTGGGATAATAGCCTCTGGGAAGGGACTGTGGCTGTGGGATAGCAGGTATAGTAGGGAGAGATAGTGCCTATAGTAGCAGCGGGGGGATAATAACCTCTGGGAAGGGACTGTGGCTGTGGGATAGCAGGTATAGTAGGGAGAGATAGTGCCTATAGTAGCAGCGGGGGGATAATAACCTCTGGGAAGGGACTGTGGCTGTGGGATAGCAGGTATAGTAGGGAGAGATAGTGCCTATAGTAGCAGCGGGGGGATAATAACCTCTGGGAAGGAACTGTTGCTGTGGGATAGCAGGTATAGTAGGGAGAGATGGTGTCTATAGTAGCAGTGGGGGGATAATAGCCTCTGGGAAGGGACTGTGGCTGTGGGATAGCAGGTATAGTAGGGAGAGATGGTGCCTATAGTAGCAGTGGGGGGATAATAGCCTCTGGGAAGGGACTGTGGGATAGCAGGTATAGTAGGGAGAGATGGCGCCTATAGTAGCAGTGGGATAATAGCCTCTGGGAAGGGACTGTGGGATAGCAGGTATAGTAGGGAGAGATGGCGCCTATAGTAGCAGTGGGATAATAGCCTCTGGGAAGGGACTGTGGCTGTGGGATAGCAGGTATAGTAGGGAGAGATGGTGCCTATAGTAGCAGTGGGGGGATAATAGCCTCTGGGAAGGGACTGTGGCTGTGGGATAGCAGGTATAGTAGGGAGAGATGGTGCCTATAGTAGCAGTGGGATAATAGCCTCTGGGAAGGGACTGGGGCTGTGGGATAGCAGGTATAGTAGGGAGAGATGGTGCCTATAGTAGCAGTGGGGGGATAATAGCCTCTGGGAAGGGACTGTGGCTGTGGGATAGCAGGTATAGTAGGGAGAGATGGTGCCTATAGTAGCAGTGGGATAATAGCCTCTGGGAAGGGACTGTGGCTGTGGGATAGCAGGTATAGTAGGGAGAGATGGTGCCTATAGTAGCAGTGGGGGGATAATAGCCTCTGGGAAGGGACTGTGGGATAGCAGGTATAGTAGGGAGAGATGGCGCCTATAGTAGCAGTGGGATAATAGCCTCTGGGAAGGGACTGTGGGATAGCAGGTATAGTAGGGAGAGATGGCGCCTATAGTAGCAGTGGGATAATAGCCTCTGGGAAGGGACTGTGGCTGTGGGATAGCAGGTATAGTAGGGAGAGATGGTGCCTATAGTAGCAGTGGGGGGATAATAGCCTCTGGGAAGGGACTGTGGCTGTGGGATAGCAGGTATAGTAGGGAGAGATGGTGCCTATAGTAGCAGTGGGATAATAGCCTCTGGGAAGGGACTGGGGCTGTGGGATAGCAGGTTATAGTAGGGAGAGATGGTGCCTATAGTAGCAGTGGGGGGGATAATAGCCTCTGGGAAGGGACTGTGGCTGTGGGATAGCAGATATAGTAGGGAGAGATGGTGCCTATAGTAGCAGTGGGGGGATAATAGCCTCTGGGAAGGGACTGTGGCTGTGGGATAGCAGGTATAGTAGGGAGAGATGGTGCCTATAGTAACAGTTGGGGGATAATAGCCTCTGGGAAGGGTGAGTGGGATCACTAAAAAGAGATGGTGCCTGTAGTAGGTGTCAAGAGAATTGCCCCTTTGTGACAATGAAGCTGGATTTCTGGGAAAACATGCATTGCATCATGGAAAAATAAACATGGTGGTTGTGCTAGAAATGGCACTTTTCTCACTGCAATTGCAGATATATGTGCCCTATTATGTTATGGGCTTCTTAAGGGTAAAGACTGTACTTCTGAATATGCTACATACTGCTGATACCAAGGCTGTGTCAGATACTGATAATATCTTGATAATAGTCTAAAGCTGGCCATACACACAAGATATAATTATACAGAAACAACGTTTTATGTGTAGGACTAAATGATCCCAGCAATTTTCGTACCATGGCAAGTGGCCGTTTAGTTGTCGGACAGGTTAGAGTTTCTGTTGGATATTGATAATATCTGCATATATTGCCTATCTGACTAATCGATGGGTGGCCTATTACATATAAACAAAACGCACACACCCACAGAGGAATTTTATGTACATTTGTCAAAATTTCATGCTTTAAAAGCCATTGCTTACTCTAACAAGAACACTTTCTGTTCTTCTTTTCCTGTTGTGCTGTTGCCAATGCTATTGCAAATGCTGCTCTGTATTTGGCATTCATATATACTGGATTCAGAAATACAGAAAATATCATTTGTTTCCATACATCACTAGTATTAGTACATTAGTACACTTTCATACGATTATTATCTGCCAGTTAATGTCAAGAACATCCGACTTTAATTCTACACTTTAAATTTGAATAAGTTGTCCGTACATGTTTAGATTGTAGTCATTTTACGACAAACATTCTGGTAACGATTATATGTTTTAATGCAACAATCTAAAACTAACACATAGATTGAAATTGTAGAATTAAAGTCCTAAAACTAACAAATATTAATTTGGCCATTAATAATTGCCAGACAACAATCATACAAAAGTTACATACCCTTAATACATTGTAGGTCGCCCAAGGATATTGTCAGATAGGCAAAACATGCACAGATAATATTGTTATCCCACAAAAATTTTCTAACCTGTCCTATCAACTAAACAGCCAATTGTCATGGTACGAAAATTGTCAGGATGTGAGTCCACACACGGTCTGATAATCATAATCATAACCTTTGTTTTGTACAGTTATATAAGTGCATGTATGGCCAGCTTTAGTTTTAGATCGTTGCGTTAAAACACAAAATCAATATCTGAATTTTCATTGGGCGACAACTAAAATCTGGACGTGTATGGCCAGGTTAAGCAGCAGGCTTTGTGTGTAGTTGTGAAGAGGCATAGGGAGAGTTCCTTACAGAAGAACTGAGGGATTAGATTTCTAGGGGTAAAGGGGCAGCAATAGAAATGTTTTAAAGTGGAGACTGTAGTGGATGTGGGTGGTGTAAAAAAAGGTGGCTTTGTGAGGAACAGAGGAGAAATCGAGCAACATTTAGAGATACAAGAGATGTAGAAAGTGATTGGTCATTCTCATCTTATTTGTGAGCACCTTAATAATAACAATTTCTGTCACATTTGCAACAGCAGATATTTTTGTACCATCCGTTTCAACCCCTGCATGGTGAAACGACAGATGAGGAAGTAAAGAGCAGTTGCTGACCCAAATGGAACAAAAGGAAGGTGGCTATATATTCAATGGCCCCTTGTACAGAGTCTCTTCACAAGCTGATCCTTCAAATACCATACATGTTTGGCCAGTGCATGGCCTCTTTAAAGTGACAGGCAATTAAATATTTTTTTTTACACCCACTGTTGAGTTTTAATTAATTTGTATCAGCTTTAAATTCCTTATAAACTAAAGTTTTTTCACTTCATAATTATGGTAGCACGAATTACAGACCCACGGAGCAGCCATGTTTGTTCCCCTCTTCCAGGTTTTAATTGAAATGCCTTCCACGTGAATAAATATGCCCAATCACAAACCTGCAATGCCCCTTCTGCTTTCTGCCGGTGTGTGACAAGCTCAGCTCCGTTGTCTATATGTAGTGTGTAGTGGGTGGGGTGGGGGGGCAGCCCTGAAGTAGGCAGGCAACGGAAAGATCAAGCCTGCCTGCCTGCTATCTAGTTCACAACGCTATGCGAGGGAGGGAACGAGGGAGGGAGGGGGAACTCTTTGAAGCAAACGGCAAGCTGAATCCTCCCAGTTTATGATGTAGTCCTTTTGGCAGATTGAGAAGCTACAGTCGGGTTCAGGATCTGAAGTAAGATTTATGTAGAGAAACAGGACTTTTAGGAAAAAAAACAGTCAGCATGACCTGTAGGTAGGTTTGGAAGTAGGTTCATATTTTTAAAAGAATTTTTTTGGTGTCAGTATCACTTTAAGAAAGACTGAAGTGGTGGGGCAGTGTGAGGAGTCCCAGCTGGTAGAAGGTTGCATTAATATAGGTAGCATGTATAAGTGGTATAGCAGTTTCCTATTGCACAGTATACCTATTGTTCAACTTGAGTGCAGTAAACATACAGGAATTGTGGATTTGTGTGTTTTATTGCTTACCTTATTCTCACATTCACTGAATGCTGGTTAGAGATCCCATGTGTCCGACTCACCCCTGCTTTCCTTCTCTCCCACAGATACACTTTCTATGATGGGCCTCCCTTTGCAACGGGTCTCCCTCACTATGGGCACATCTTGGCCGGCACTATTAAGGACATTGTTACTAGATTTGCTCACCAAAGTGGCTTTCATGTAGAGAGAAGATTTGGCTGGGATTGCCATGGATTGCCAGTGGTATGTTTACTCTCATGGTGGTTTCATCATTTGTATTGTGTTTGTTTAAAGGGAAATTCCAATGCAAGAATAGGAGGGTTTGAGAGCCTTTAAGGCAAAGGAGCAGAAAAAAGGACATAGGTAACCAGCTTCCGCTTTTTCATTCATATATGGAAGGAAGGCAAAGCACATTTTCAGGGAGGACCATTTTGCTAAGGGTACGTAGTGATACAAACCACAAGATATTTGTTCCCCAAGAGGGAGGACTAGGAAGGCACTAAGTAAAGATTTGGGTGGGGGTAGAGCAGGACAAACGAGCAGGATTTAGGAGTAGAATGGCAAGGAAAGACAAAACCTAGGTAGCCTAGACATTACAGTGTTTTTTGGTTTCTATTGATTAAATCTTGTCTTATTTCTTTTAAAGAAAATAACAAAAAATAAATAGCTCTTTTATGCAATGGTTGCTCGTGGCATCTCATTGGAAATGAAATCACACACACCTACATTCCTATCTCTGTAACTTTGCATTATTTATCTGACTGGGTGAAACCATGCTCTCTCTCTGTTTTAAGCCTGCGGGGCCTTCAATGTGCAAAGTTTACCTCAGACCTAGTAACCCATAGCAAGCAGTTGTCTGCTGGCAAATTGTGTATACATGGGTGTATGGGTAAGATGACAATGACTTTAAAAAGGTCTTTTTATTAGGACTGACTTACCCGCTTTACTGTAGACTTCTATGTTAATTTTATTGCTGGATTAAATGGAGTTTGTGCCTAAATACTAGTTCACCACCATGAACCGATCCTGCTCACCCTTTCAGAAACTTATTATCCATTACCCATTTCCATTTATACATTGCACCCCCCCTGCAGCTATGCCCTGTCTATTCCTAGTGCCATCCCTTATTAATGTCACCAAGGACAGAGGGACAAGAAACTTTCTACCCATTTAGTTAATTCTTTGCATGACTTTGATTTGTGTTTTTTTGTGATTTTTTTTTTTTTTTTTTTTAATTTCCACCTCTTCAGGAATATGAAATTGACAAGACGTTGGGAATAAAGGGACCAGAGGATGTGGCCAAAATGGGCATTGCTGAATATAACAAGCAGTGTCGTGGGATTGTGATGAGATATTCTCAGGAATGGGAGGTACGGATAGTTCTTTTATGCCCTTTTGATATATGAAAGTAGGAGGAAAAGGGTCATGCTATAAAGTGCTCTGCATGCCAACATTTTGCATTTTTATACAGGTGTGGGGTCCCTTATCCAGAAACCCGTTATCCAGAAAGTTCCAAATTACAGAAACTCCAGGTCCTGAGCATTCTGGATAACTGGTCCCATACCTGTAGAGAGATAACTCCAAAATAAGAGGGTTGTGGTCTGTTCACCTGCTCTCTCTATACCTGTATTATTCTCTGCCAATGAATTTGTTAGCAAGAAACCCAAATGCAGAATGGCAAGAGTGGCAAGGCCTGTGCTGGATTCTCATGGATAGCAGCTTAACAAGCCCATCTCTTTAATGTTTTCCTAGATCAGTGTGACAAGGCTGGGCCGCTGGATTGACTTCAAAAATGACTACAAGACGCTCTACCCATGGTTCATGGAGACTGTTTGGTAGGTTGGGTGCACGTGAATTAGGTCTCCAGTTGTTCAGTAACAGGGTGGGGTTCCACAATGTTAATGCAGCTATCCAGTATAAAAGAAGCAAATCCAGATATTGACACTTTCAGTTTCACAGATTCCTTCCCTGAATTATTAGAAGACACACAGAGCTACTAAGTAGCAGCTACTTGTCATCGCGGCTACTAAATGCCAGAAAATACCCTGCCATAGACGGTACTGAGAATTGCCTCTGCTAAAACACATGTAGAGACAATTATTAGTAAATGATCAGCAATGTCTATTTTAGTAGCCATCACAATTAGCTGCTACTAGTAGCTCTGTGTGTCTTCACCCTCAATGTATTCTAATATAATCTTACAGTGAGACTAAGCAGAGGATTGTGGCAAAATATTCGTGCACCAGATGGTTAATGATTTTTTTTTTCCCCTTAATCTCCCCGAACTACCATCCCACCAGTGAAAATGTAAGTCGCCGTTGGGATGGCACACGCTTCGCAGGCGATTACAGCAAATCGCCGAAAAAGCCTCGCGAGGCAACTTCGGCGATTTGCCGAAATCGCCTGCGCATCGTGTGCCATCCCACCGGCGACTTACATTTTCGCCGGTGGGATGGTACTTTGGGGAGATTAGTCGCCCGTGACAAGGGACATTTGTCGTGGGCGACTAATCTCCCCGTGTGCCAGAGCCCTAAAGGTTCATTTCAAGGTATGGCTATATATTGTATGCGTTTAGCCTTCATTGATATATGCCAGTGCCAGATACATGCTCTGTAGACTTCTGTGAGACAAACTATGGTAAAAAAATTAGGGAATTCTTGTTACCACAAATTTCTGGGAGAATGGAATTTCTTAGTTTTACTAAGTTTTTTTTATTATGCCTTAAAAAAAGACATGTGGCAATCTTTAAATGTGTGACTATATGTGTGGGATGAAGTGGATAGAGGTGTGCAAAAGCATGGCTGATTATAAAGTGAAACATTCTGGCACAGAAGCCAGTGACCAGCAATCCTGTCAATATTTGACTATTTAGAGCAGTGTCATGGCACCACCCTCTCATATTGACGCTGCAATATCCCACTTATTGTACAGCGCTGCGGAATATGTTGGCACTTTATAAATAAATGTTAATAATAATATGAAATATTGATAACATATGATAACATTTTCTAGTATGTATGCAGCCTGCTTAGAAAATCAGTGTAGATATACAATACATGCAGCTATGGTGGCTGATTTACTGACAAGTCCAGTGCTGTAAAGAACCCTGTCACTCAGAATGGAAGAATGCTGTACGGGTCTCAGGCATTTTACTACAATCATCCTGCTCTATTTTTTTCATATCCATGAGATAGTACAACTATATATACTTACTTACATGTATAAATGGCATTCAGTAACAAAATAATTTCACAAAGCATTGTTGCAGCCATTTGTATTATTATGGAATGGGGTCTGTTACGCAGGCTTCCACTTGTGTGTCTGGCAGTGTTAAGCTGGCTTTTGGAATTCTTTCACTGCTCCATGTCTGGCAGGCCTTCCCTAAGGGTTTCACCCACTTCCCGATTTCCTTTGTGTGAAAGAAAAATATTTGTCTCACCAGAGTAGTTACATACTTTGTCTTTGTCAATATCGCCACCTGCTGCCCTTCTATGGATAGTACAAAAAGGATGATCCATGTAGAATTACGGTAGTAGGACACAGTATAATATGGTTGCCGCCATTTTGAGATGAGCAACCTATCTGACGTTTTGTGTAGGTTTCATGCAAAGTCACAGGGCCCCTGGATTGGTTGGGCAATAAAGGAAGGTCTTTTGCCTTGTCTCCTGTGTATGGCAACAGAAAGCATTGCTTCAATCCCAGTCTCTTTGTACAGTGACTACCTCAAAACTTTGTTCCTGTGATCTGTGCCTAGAACTGTATAAATATCACAACTTCTCTTGCTCATCATAGTAACATAGTAAGTTGGGTTGAAAAAAGACATACGTCAACCATTTATGCCTATAACCAATCATCATCCATTTAAAAAAGAAACATTAATATTTTAAATCTCGCAGGGCCTATTTTCTTATTTACCAACAAAAAATATCTTTAAGTTTGCTTACATGAGCAACATCCAAGGTGGTTCAGTGTCCTATACCAGTTATGGTATAGTTACATGGAGTAGCTTGCTTGTCCTTTATATATTTTTGTTCTTTGTTTGGGACTTTAGGTGGGTGTTTAAACAGCTTTATGACAAAGGACTAGTGTATCGAGGTGTTAAGGTCATGCCATTCTCTACTGCCTGCAACACTCCTCTCTCCAACTTTGAGTCCCACCAGAACTACAAGGTAACAGGATTTAATATTAACTCTTACAGTAAGGAACAGATTTATCATAGTGTCAATTTAGAGCTCACCATAGTAAAATTCTACCCTTCTCTGTTCATTTCTGTGGGGTTTTTAGAGACATATTTATCAAAGTCAATTCTCGCTTTTACCCATTAATAAATAGGTCTTTACAAATCCCATAGAAACGAATAGAGAGTGATTGCATTTTATTGTTATATTATTTCACACTTTGCTAAATCTGCACCTATGACTTAGACAAATAACATAGAAGGATATCAAAGCACTAAATCTCAGCACACATACAACTATTGGTCTCCAGTGTCCTAAATTACATCTTTTCCGTTGTTAATTTATTTCAGGATGTCCAGGATCCCTCTGTCATTGTCACCTTTCCATTGCTTGATGATTCAGGTGTATCTTTAGTGGCATGGACAACAACTCCCTGGACCCTGCCCAGCAACTTGGCCCTGTGTGTTAACCCAGAGCTGATCTATGTTAAGTTGAAAGGTGAGTCTTTAAGCAGCAGTACCTGTAGATCCTTATTTGGAGTGAGTCCACTCCTGTAATTTCGCCCCTTTATGTTAGCCAAAGCACAGTTCTATTGACTATGATGGCAGCAGTGAGTTGTTTTTGGAGGCCTTACAGTTCTACTTATGAGTTTTGTTTGTCTCCTAGATAAATCCAATGGAAATGTGTATATACTGATGGAAGCCAGGCTGTCTGCTCTGTACAAAGCTGAAAATGAATATGACATTTTGGAAAGGTACAACTACTACTACTACTACTACTACTACTACTACTGATAATAATCATAAACTGCAGGGTTTTGTGATAAATAATTACCAACTTAATATGTAACATTTTCAGGCAATCTTGTATGTGTGTGTACACACACACAGAGAAATGTATTGTTTTATGTTATATCAACTTTAGAGTAGTACAATTTGCATAATTAATAATCTTTTTTGGTTATTAAATAAATATCTTTACATTATTGATTGAATAAGTGTATCTTTAAATATATTTTATAACAGTGGTAGAAAAAAGAGCTTAACTACATGGGAGATTTTGGAGGATGGTGTTGGATCAACTGATTGCAGATTACAAGTTAGGCATAGTTGCATGGGTCAAAATATAGTGGGACTGATCTGATGAGTAAACTACATGGAAGATAATGTAAGCTTGGATACATAGCTTCTTCTATTTAGGTATAGGTTGCAGTTTTTGTTCTTTCCAGAGAACTTTTCTGAAGGCATAGATCTATATTTAGTTTATTTACTTGTTTTTTTTCTCTGGACAGATTTCCTGGCAATAACCTCAAAGGAAAAAAATACAAACCACTGTTTCCCTACTTTGAGAAGGTACATCTCTTGTTATATATGTGTTCTACATGTGTGTTTATCACCACATATTATATTCATACACAGGGTTTACCTTCTATCATTGCTTTCTCTACACCAGGCAGTGCACACTGAGCACAAAGTGTCTTTTGTATTTGTTCAAATAAATACTGCTAGGCGGAAGACAAGGCTGACAGGGCTCTATGCCAGTAGCAGGAAGTTGGTGATGCTTCTGTGGTTGTTAGTGGATTCTCGGGTTCTCTTCAGATTAGTCAAGTAATATAGCAGCAACCATTTCTATGCAAAAAGACTAAGTGGGCCATCATTCGTTTACACATATTTATAGGGGAAATACATGGACATGAACATGAACTCTTACCATTAAATAGGTTATATATGCTTTATACAGCCACAATAGGATTATTTAAATATGCTTTGTTTTACTTCCACAGTACTGTTGTTATCTCAAATTTCATGTTTACTCCTATGTTTTTACAGGCATCAGAAAGAGGAGCATTTACAGTTGTGACTGATAACTATGTGAAGTCTGAAGAAGGCACAGGAGTGGTGCACCAGGCACCTTACTTTGGAGCTGTGAGTAACATTTTTTTTCTAATTAAGGTGCATTATACCACCGATAGCCACTAGGTGGCAGTAAGATATCATGTGTTTGCTGGTGGCTTCAATTCCCGTGATTTATTTTTGACGTCAGCGGGCATATGTTATAGGATCACAGACTCCTAAGAGTAAAAGAATATGATATTGTTTTCTCACACTTCTCTTTTCTATGTAAACCAAGTAAGAGATTGCTTTGAGGGTTTCCTCGACTAACTGCTCTTTTGTACAGTTCGATGTCCAGTGTGCTGTCTCCAGAAACCCTGTTCTGCAGATGTAATGCTGTGACCTAATACTGTACTTCCACAACAAAAGCCTGATTGTTATACCAGTAGGGGCATGATAATCAGTAAAAATACAGCTAATTATGGTTTACGGGGAATAAAGTAAAAAATCGCTCTTTGGTAAACATGCCCCTAAAATCCTGCACAAGTGAAAAAAACTGGGGAGTTCCCCTCTGATGAGCTGAGGTGAATATGCCCCCATGCTGCAAGCAGTGTTTCCCTATTACCGCAATTTATCAAACAAAAAGTTCTTTTGTTTTCCTCATTTCGTTTAATGATTCACCTACTACGTGTTATGAAAAAAGGATATGGACTTAGGAAGGGGACAGTTTGATGAAGAAATATGAGACTTTCTCAAGAACAACTCAACCGACAGTTGCAACCTGGCAGGATTTAAGAAAATTTTTTTTTTTTTTTAAATTGATTTATTTTTTGCATGATTTGCTTGCAGTTCTGAATGGGTTGTCTCCAAAAGTCATGACAAATTAAAACCAATGGCCCAAACCTTTAATGAGGATAAATGCAATGACCTGTCCATTATAGCTGGCCCATATAGCTGTTTTATCCTTTTCTAAGCTATTATGCCAGCTGGACAAACCCCTTTTCCGTACCTTCCATAGCCTGAGAGAGGCCTAATGTAAATGGTCATTAATAGGTTTCCATAGGTATAACTATGGTATACAGGACTGCTGTCCAACTGGAGGCAGTGGGCTGGGTGTGCACTCCAGAGGATTTTTATGGCCCATGTCTACTCAGAGGCTCCATGGACTTCACTGTGTGATTTTTTTTAATTTAATCCAGCACTTGAACATGCTATATGAGAAATAATGTCCCCACTACATATAATAAAATGGACAGCACTGGTAAATGGTATAGGTATGTGGCTTTTTTTTTTTAGTAGTCTGGGTCCACACAAAAGATATCTGAAAATGTGCATGTTGTCCATCAGTTTATATGCTTTTAGCAGTTTTACCCTGCTTATATCATTCATTTGTAAAAACAACGCAACCCTGCCTTTCTTTGTATTGCATTATACAGGCTTTGACTGCTAGTATGACTTAAATAATACTAATTTCTCTTTTTAGGATGATTACAGAGTCTGTATGGATTTCAATATCATCCAGAAGGATTCAGTTCCTGTGTGCCCAGTTGATGCATCTGGCTGTTTCACCAAGGAAGTGACTGACTTTGCAGGACAGTATGTCAAGGTCACAAAATGAATCTGCACCTATGCATGTGTGTGTGTCTCGCTCTCTTCTCCCCACCTTTTTTCCCAATCTCACTCACGTTGTTCTAAAATAGAATATTGCTTGACTAGAGGAAACGGCCAACCTTTGATTATCTGGCCTTTAATGTTCTGGCCCTGTGACGGTACTGATGTAAGGTAACACTTGTAACATACATAATGCTGCCTTCAGAAAATTGAAATGTTAGAATGAATATTAAAATGTTATAACGCCGAAAAACAGATCTCTAGTTTATCACTAGTAAGGGGCATATTTATTATAGTATGTTAGCCAGAATCACCAACGAGGTTGCCCATAGCAACCAATCAGCAATTAGAATTTAACAGTCCCCTACAAGTTAGACAACAAAAGCACAGATCTGATTGCTATGGGCAACACCGCCGGTGAAGTTGGCTTACACACTATAATAAATAAAAGTGAACTAATTAACTGGCTGAGGACAAACCTGATCTCTGTAGAAACACTTTAAATTATTTTATTTTGGAACATTTTTTCTTTTTCTGTAAATCAGTTTTTATGTGTTTAAAATAGTCAAGAGCAAGAGTTAGGGCTTCAGAACTTGTGCCTATTGGATTTGTAAATGTAGTCTCATAGGTTTTACTTTTCCAGAAAGATATGCAAGCTTCCCTTAAAGGGATATTTAACTCACAAACAAACAATTGGATGGCTCCTCCCTCTCCTCCGGCCAAAATACTCAAATATCTTAATTAAAGCAGAAATGACTTCACTGTGAAAATTCTCATTCTCTGGCAAAAGAAACGTCGAGCAAATGCTGCCCTTAGTAAAGGAAGGTTTTCTTAATACAGAAGGGATCCCCATAGGTACATCATTGATATAGGAGCAGATATTGTGCAGGAGATCAGACTTTTCAGATCACTCATTATTCAGTAATAAATAATGTTTTAATGAATGATTTAATGTATAAATATAATTCAATGTTCTGATTTAATACGTATATTTCTAGAGCTACATAGAATCTTGCATATACCTTGAAACCTTATAAGAAATGGAAAAAGCTTAGCCTGTGCCATTAAATACACTGTGCATCATTTGTACTCTGATAACCTATTTGCCCTAATTTATGAAGAGAATAATAATAGTAGGCAATTATGTTCTTAGAATTCTAACTGATTCAATTATGTGGATATTCCTTTGTGAACAAAAGAATGGTTTATTAAAGGGGTGGTTCAGTATTAAAGAGAACTGACACCGCAAATCAGATATATATATATTTTTTTTTACATCTATCATAAAATTTTCTATGCTTATTGTGATAAAAGTATTTACCCAATGTTTTTACATCTGATCCCCATGTACCTCTATGAGGGGGCGGCCATATTTGTGCAGCAGTAGGCTGTTAGCATTAGAAGCTATAACTGACAGGCTGAGAAGGGACAGTCAGGCTGGCAAAACAGTCAGGTTTAGGAACTTCCAGTAACAATTACTTTTTAAGCAGCCTTATCAGTAGGGTGAAGACGCACACAATGATTAGTCAATGCAACTTTTTGCCAAATCCGCTTAACGAAAAATTGTGCGCGATTAGTCACACTGTCTTATACATTACCCTATGGCGGGAAAGTCGCCGTAACCACCTTTTTAAAAAGTTGCAGTGACGAATTGCCCCATGTGTCTTAAAAAAAATGACAGGACCTATAGGGAACTTTTAATGCACATTCAGATTTTGAAGGGTAGTCCTTTTCTTAGCAACTTTGCAGTTGGTCTTCATTATTTTTTATAGGTTTTTTTTTTTTTTTTAATTATATGCATTCCTCTTCTATATTTTCAAAAGAGTCTTACTGACCCCAGCTGCCAAAAAACTGCTCTGTGAGCTTATATTTTTTATCATTATTGTTACTTTTTATTCCTTAACTTTCTATTCAATCCCTTACCTATTCATATAACAATCTCTCATTCAAGCCACTACCTGGTTGCTAAGGTAAACAAGACCCTAGCAACCATTAAAATTCTCGAGACATGCTGAACAAAAATAACTGAAAAACTGCAAAAAATAAAAATGAAAACCAATTGCAAATTATCTTAGAATATCAATGTCTATGCTAAAAGTTAATTTAAAGGACACCTGTCACGCTTGCTTCACCAAAGGTGCATTCTACAACAGTCCAGTCGGTGCTAGGCTGCCCGCACTGCGAGGGAGCTCCCGGTGCCGGCGGCCACGTTATTTAGCGTGCATACACATAATGAGCCATACTCCCCCGCTCCCTTATTGTGCGCATGTGTGTGACATAGAATAGGTGGATGCAACTATTGTTTCCCCACCTGAGTGTGTGGGTCTATTAGCCTGCACCTCTGGTACGGGAAGCAATTTTAGGGTGAAAGGTGCCTTTTAAATGTGAACATCCCCTTCAAAGGCCTAATCTGGTAGATGTTGGTCCCTCTTCTCTGGTTACAGAGAATTCCACTGATTTAAGACCTTTCTTCTTCCAACGTGTTCTGTACTATATGCTTTCTTCTTACATCGTATTCACAATGTTTAAAGCAGCATCAATTTTGACAAACATATTGGTATTTGCAGGATGCTGATAAAAACATCATAAAGCTGCTGAAGGAGCACGGGCGATTGGTGCACAGCAGCTCATACAAACACAACTACCCTTTCTGTTGGAGGTAAGCACACAGTCGCTGTCCTGGAATACAAGGGAGAATACTAAACAGCAGGAGCAGGGTTATTGTTAGTCAGAAAGGCCGTGCAATAGAGATGATTTGGTGATCTGTGTACAGGTATGGGACCTGTTATCCAGAATGCTCAGGACCTGGGGTTTTTTCGGATAAGGCATCTTTCCGTAATTTCGATCTCCATAACTTAAGTCTACTAAAAATAATTTCAATATTGAAAAAACCCAATAGGATTGTTTTGCCTCCAATAAGGATTAATTATATCTTAGTTGGGATCAAGTACACAGTACTGTCTTATTATTACAGGGAAAAAGGAAATCATTTTTAAAAATTATAATGGAGTCTGTGGAAGATGGCCTTTCCATAATTCGGAACTTTCTGGGTAATGGGTTTCCCATACCCGTAAAAGTAAATAGGCAGTGGGAATTCGGAAATACAGATTATATATTGTGTAGTTGCCCTTTCCTAAACAGAGCTAATTATTTATTAATTTATTACAGTATTTATATTTAGGAAATATTTAATTCTGGTGCTGGAGTCAGAAAGGTGTAGGATTGATGAGAGTTGCAGTTTTCATTACTGACATCCCTCCTGCTTTCTGCTTTACCTTCCCAGGTCAGATACACCTCTTATTTACAAGGCTGTTCCCAGCTGGTTTGTACGAGTTGAACACATGGTTGATAAACTTCTTCAGAACAACAGTCAGTGTTACTGGTAAGGGCCATACTGCAAAGTAGTCAGACATAATCTATTGATGCAGGCAGCACAACTGGGCTGAGTGGGGCTATAGCATGTATATAACATAGCAACTGAAGATTTCAACAGACTGTGTTCTCTTTCTGAATTCCTGCTTGGCGGATATGTTTTAATTATAGGAATGCAGACCAGACACCCCTAATATATCACTATAATTATTAGCATTTCTCTGCAGTTGATTTAAAGGGGAAACTTAAGCTTTTTGAAAAGTAAACATAATTGCAAAGCAACTTTGCAATATACATCATTTAATAAATATGCAGCCTTACATGATTTTTGATATAATAATATGGTTTAATAATATATAATAATAACATGGTTTGGAACAGTTACCTAAGCCTGGCCCCTATTGTGCCAGCTGGCTACTTTAAGACTCAAAAAAATGTAAAAAATAAAAATAACGGTTGTCGACAGTCCTCAGCCTACAGAATAATTTCCCTGTCAATAAGGAAAGGAACATCACAGTGCAAAGCATTGTGGGTTATGTAGTTCCTGCATGCTGTCTGTAAACTGTGGAGAAGTTGTTAAAATTTGTATCATCAATGTTTTAGTCCCTGCAAGGATTTCAAATGATGCAGAAAGAGATGAACTGTTTTGCTGCTGGATATCCGCATATAAAATGTTATTTATTCATACTTTTTGAAGAAACAGCTGACAGTGATAGGTATATTAGTGGTTTCTGTGTTGTGTGGGGGTTTGGAACCTGGAGTTCCCCTTTAACAATCCCCCTGGAGCTCCCCTTTAACAATCCCCCTGGAGGTCAGTTCAGTGAGTTTCCCTGTTGCAGTGTGCTTATCCAGCTTCTGTAAGAGTGCCGTATGGGTGATATGAGGGCACAGGCTTAATGTTACACTTTAGAAGGACACTGCAGCATTTATTCCTGGGAAAAGTTGTTTACTGTGCAGGCTGTAGATTTGTGCCTAGCTTGGCACGTTATCAGGCTCCTGTATGGTAGAGTTTTTGTGTGGGCTGACAAACCTAGCTTTCTAAATCCATTGCCAGCTAGTTTTGTGTAAAAAAAAAAAAACAAAACAAAACAAAAAAAAAAACAGGCCAGCCTGAGAAATAACAACATTTGACACAAAATACTGGCTATTTCTGTCCTATAATGGTGGTGTTCAAGTCTTCTTTAAAGGAACAGTTCAGTATAAAAATTAAACTGGGTAAAATAGACCGACTGTGAAAAATAAAAATTGTTTTCAATGTAGATAGTTAGACAAAATGTAATCTATAAGGACTGGACTCGGCAGATGTCTAACATAATAGCCAGAGCTCTACTTCCTCCTTTACAGCTCTTTAAGCTGTTAGCAGTCAGTAGCCAATCAGTGACTTGAGGGGGGCACATGGGACATAATTATCAGTTAGTTTGCATTTGAACCTGACCTGCATGCTCACAAACTAACTGAACAGTTATGTCCTATGTGCCCCCCTAAAGTCACTGACTAACTAAGAGATTAGAGAGCTGAAAGCAGGAAGTAGTGTTCTAGCCATTATGTTAGACATCTGCCCATTCCAGCCTTTATAGATTACATTTTTGCCTAACTAACTATATTTTAAATATGGTTTGTTTTGCGCAGTCTATCTGTTTTAACCAATTTCATTTTTACACAGAACTGTTCTTTTAAGTTCAGCATTTGTTTAGGCCACTTGTTAGCGCTTAAAGAGATACTGTCATGATTTTTATGGTATACTTTAAATTTCTAAATTTCTGTGTTTACATAGCAAATAATTCACTCTACCATTTAACATTTTATTCTTGAACCAACAAATGTATTTTTTTAGCTGTAATATTGGTGTGTAGGCGCCATCTCAGTGCATTGTGTCTGAGCTTTCCGAAGGAGCCAGCCCTACACATTAGAACTGCTTTCAGGTAACCTATTGTTTCTTCTACTCCCATGTAACTGGAGGAGTCCCAAGCCGGACTTGGATTTCTTACTACTGAGTGCTACTCTGATATCTACTGGGAGCTGCTATCTTGCTCCCTTCCCATTGTTCTGCTGATTGGCTGCTGGGAGGGGGGGATATCACTCCAACTTGCAGCACAGCAGTAAAGTGTAACTGAAATTTATCAGAGCACAGGTCACATGGCTGTGGCAACCTGGGAAATGAAGAATATGGCTAGCCCCATGTGAAATTTCGAAATGAAAAACAGATTTCAATGCAGGATTCTGCTGGAGAACTCTATTAACTGATGCATTTTGAAAAAAAACATGTTTTCCCATGACAGTATCCCTTTAAACATTGGATATAATATTACTAATGTCTAGTGTTCCAGGACTATCTATATGAGCAAATCTTCATTCATTCTAGATTTTATCCTGAAACATTTTAGGCCAGGTCAGGAGACCAGCCTATGTAGTACATGGAAAATGGTTTGGCACCAGCCCTGTTTAATGTTTTGTATTTGCTATAAGCTGCAGTGTCTGCTTGCTTCTTTTATTTGTTGTCTAAAAATGCCAACTCTGTCTGAATTAAGTATATAACGCTTTTATCACGCTTGTAAGTGGGCATTACGTCACTGTGATATAATAGTTACTGATCAGTAACATATTATCACTGCTTTTAGCAGTTAAGTTTAATAAGTTATAGAATGACCTATTAGCAACTTTTCAGTTGGTCACTTTTTTTTTTTTTTTTTATAGTTTTTGAATTATTTGCCTTCCTCTTTTGCCTCTTTCTTGCTTCCCCATGGGAGTCACAATTTTATTGTTACTTTTTGCCACTTATATTTGTGTTCAGGCCCTATTCTCTTCATATTCCTGAAACTGCAGCTTGGTCGCTAGGGTAAATTAAACCCAAGCAACTAGACCAACGTATTTGGTATTAATTATACATCTTGTGTAAAAAAGCAGAAAAGGTAAAATCTTTTGGGGGTGCTGGGTTGTTAGGCACCCACCCTCAGTGCTTCTAGTCACTCACCTAATACCCTGAGTTTTTTTCTTTTCTTCTTAAAAAGATGCAGATGCCCAGGGTACTGTTTGTTGAAGGCCATGCTGCCATCATTCTTCCAGGTGCCCCCTTTGCTGCTTCTAGGAGGGTGCATGCATACTACAGAAACCTCTGGAAAGACTTCTGTACTGCGTAAATGCTCACCCCAGCCCAATGGGCCCAGACAAATGTAGGCATGTCACACAGCAAACACTACCCTGGGCTGGAATCTGCTTTCAAGAAGAGGGGCTTTAGCCCAGGTTAGCAGGTAAGCAACTAGAATCACTAGGGGGATGCCTAACAACTTGGCTTTCTCTAGTGATTTTACCTTTTGCTTCTCCTTTAACGACTTTTGCCTGGGGTATTAGGTTACTTTTCTCAAGGGGACCCTAAACAACTAGGAAGGAAGGGGGGGGGGCAATGTTTGGCAGTGTTAACTTGAGGGAAGAAACAGTTATTAAATGATCAAGTATTTGATTAATTAATATCAGGAATGGTCAGCTTGCAGCCCTTTAGTTACTGAACAACTATCAGTCTTCAGTTTTTCACTTGCTGGTATCTTATACTCTGGGATTGTTAGTGTCTAGAACATGAATATGTTTCCCCTTCTCCAGATGCCTTATGTTATTGTTAGATTGTAAGCCTTTTTGGGAAGGTAATCTTTTGGTAGGACAGAATCTGTGTGATACAAGCAGTTCTCTGCGAAATAAAGATATTAAGAATAAGATAGAAGTGTTGCATATTGTGCATGATATTGCTGTAAGGCCTGCCATAATTGAATCTGCTAAGTGCGGTGTGAAGATGCCGCTGCACTATGCCCCTCCTGTAATGCTTTACATGCCTTTGGACAATTTGTCCTCTAAATTCCTTCAAGGCAGAGAGGGAATTGAATTAATGAACCTAATTAGGGGCCCCTGTTTAGTTCCCGGGAGTACCTGCTTCAGCACCCGAAATAGAGGCCACTGCCTTTCATCTCTGATTAACCCGAGGGAATAAGAGTAATAATAGGGCTGCAGGAGGAGGAGGAGGAAGGTCCGCTCTGCTTCCTGGCAGCTCATGTAATAACCCATTTCTTTCTCTAGCTAGGGGGACATTCAGCGCGCTAGAAATGAGGTGCCTCTGCCAAGCAAACGATATCTCTGCGTAATTGGTTTCCTAATTAGTTTTGTAACTAGTTCATCAATCTGACATTAAAAGCAAGAAGGGAAACTTTGAATGAACTTGGCAAAGCTGTAAGTCGTCGTGCTGTTAGGGAGGCTGACCTAAATAAACTATAAGGAGCTGGTGGGCTGAAATGCTCTTATGTGGCTGCGTGGGCCCTAACTAATATAAAGGCACGGTATTTTTATTATCCTTTATATAGCATGAATGCATTACACAGCACTTTGCAGTGATTGCTCATTATTCACATCAGTCTCTTCCCCAGTGAAAAGAGACAACCACACACTCATACAAACACGCATCAGTTTCATCACCAATCAGTTAAGTTGTCCTGGTCGCTTTGGAATGCACGAGAACTGTAGGAAACCCATGCATACAAACCCATTGCAGGTATTGCATTGGCTGGAATAGAACTCATGAAAACTATTCAAATGCTTAAAGGGGTTGTTCACCTTTAGTTAACTTTTAGTATGATGTAGAAAGTAATATTCTGAGACAATTTGCAATTGATCTGCATTTTTTGTTTGTAGTTTTTGAATTATTTCAATTTTTGTGCAGCAGCTTATCTGTTTGCTAGGGTCCAAGATACCTTTGCAACCAGGGAGTTATTTGAATGAGAATCTGGTATATGGATAGGAGAAGACTTGAATTAAAAATAAAATATAAAAAGTAACAATAAAAAACTGTAATCTCACAGAACAATAGTTATTTTGGTTGCTGGGGTCAGTGACCCTCATTTGAAAGTTGCAAAGAGGCAAATAATTCAAAAACTATATAAAAAAAAATAATGAAGACCAATTAAAAATATGTTTACAAATGGCCATTTTACAACATCCTAGAAGTTAACTTAAAGGTGAATCACCCATTTAACAGACCAGAGTTTGGTACAAGGGTTTGCTACTTTTTGGCTTGATTGGCTTCCATGAAAAGTTTACAGGTTCTGTGGCCTCTGTCCCTGAACCCCCTTGGGCCCACAAGCATGCTGGCTCACTTTTCAATCTCCAGGGACTGGCCAGGCTCCCTGAATCCCTAGACAAGCTTCTGGCTCAGCTTACTTCCCAGACCCCCACTGGGGTTTCTTGAAGATGCAAAAATGCTTACACCTATTTGCTTCCGGACTCTGATGAGTTGAAACTGGCAGAGGAGGGGCAAGTGACAGTGTTTTTCTGGCGAGTAGTCCCAACAGGAGTCAGATACTTGTCTTTCTTCTTCCGATACAGAGAGCTTGATTGAAGCTGTTTTAGAGGCTCTCAGTGTTGCAGCACCCGTCTCTGATCCGTCCAGGATCAGTTTTAAGTGACTGAAAAAGACATCTAAAGTCTTCCCTGATCTTTGGTCTCTCTCCCCCACTGTAGACCCCCCGATCTTTTGTCTGGCCAAGTCCACAACCATTCCTGTCCCCGAAGCTGCTGGCTTTTGGCACTGAACTTGACAAGATCATCAGCCAGGCCACTGGAAGCAAGAGCACCTTCCTTCCACAAAACAAACCAAAGAACCAGCCCTCAAATCCCCGCCTCTCTGTTCCCTTCCTTTTGGTTTGGACAAACCAAGTAGTCTCCACAGACAAGGCTTCTTCTTCCAGAGGAAAAGGGAAGACACCTGCCAGGTCCTCTGTCAGACAGGGTCTTCACAGATAAATCCTCCACATCCAGAAGGTTTCCCCACCCCCGAAGCCGGAAGGGTGGGTGGGCGCCTTCTTTCATTTTGGGTTGTGTGGTCTCATCCCTTTGCAGATGCATGAGTTCAAGAAATTCTCCTCCATGGTTATTCCATTGAGTTGCAGCGCTCCCCACCTCCCCTCCAAATCCCCAGTCATGGCTCTCCTTCCCTTGCCCCCTACCTAGACGGTCTGCTCAACAAGGCTCCCTCCCCCAGTGGAACCTTTCTGATCTCTCCAAGGTGATCCAGACTCTGTAACAGCATGGCTTCAAAAAGCCATCCTCAACACCGGCTCAGAAGATGACATTTTTAGGGAAGGGATTCGACACCCATCTCTGCTGCACCTTCCTTCCTTCAGACGAGGTACAAAGCCTGCAGGCCCATACCCATCCCACTCCAGGTTGGGACGTTAACCTGGTTCTGTCGGCCCTCCAAGGGCCTCCATGTGAGCCACTTTCTCAGGCCTCTGACACACTGCTCACCTATTTTTCTCCTGGACATAATCTCAGCCAGGAAAGTCTCTGAACTGGCAGCCCTTTCCTGCTGTTCTCTTTTCCTGGTCTTTCATCAAGACAAGGCTGTGATCCACCCTCTGCCTTCCTTCCTACCTAAGGTAGTATCCGCCTTTCATTTAAATCAAGATATTGTCATACCATCTTTCTGTCCACAGGTCAAGACTTCAAAGGAGATTGCGTTCCATTCTCTCGATGTTGTTAGAGCTCTAAAATATCAGAAGCCTTTCTAAAGTCTGATGCTATCCTAGTCATTATAGTGGGTCTGCACTAGGGTCAGCAGGCTTCCAAGACTATTCTTGCCAAATGGATTAAGAGCACAATTTCCAGAGCCTACCAGGCTACCAGCGATTCGGTTCTTGCAAAAATCTTTACTGTGTTCTCTCCATAAGAAATGTAAGGGTAAGGGAGAGGTTAGGTATGCAAGAAAGAACATATGGCAGAGCTTTGATATATTGAAGGAAAGATAATTTTGGCACAGAAAATGCAGGGAAGGGTTCCCCAGCACAGTATTGCACGTATAGAGAAGCCCAGTGTGAGAACAGACCTGTAGGGTTACAGGGATTTAGGAAATGTGCTGTGTGTCTGTGTATAACACCAGTTATTGTTCCTTTATATCAATTTTTATTAGTTACATTTTTATGTATAATATATTAAACTTGTCCTCTAGGGTGCCTGAGTTTGTGAGGGAGAAGCGCTTTGGGAACTGGCTGAAGGACGCACGTGACTGGGCCATTTCCAGGAACCGTTACTGGGGAACCCCCATCCCTCTGTGGGTCAGCGAGGACTTTGAAGAGGTAAGCAGTAATGCTAATGTATTTATTGCATAACTGAATCTCTGCACTGAGCGGTCACTTTATTGATCCAATCGGGAAAACTTGCTTTAGTAATAGGGGGGGACAGAAGGCATGCAGTTCTGTAGCAAGCTAAGTATCACACTGTTGTAAGTAAAAACCACTTGTGTGTCCATGAAGGTGACCTTTTTAGGCCAGTGAATTGTGGATCTGAATATGAAATATGAATTAAGGGTGCCAATGATAATATTTTAAATGCCCATTAGTAAATTGCTCTCTATGACATGACCAGGATTCTTGCTCCCCTGACTTCTTTGCTCAGGTTATATTTTTTCCAATTTTATATGGTATTTTGCCTTTCGTCCCTCTGGATCCTTGGTAGCCTCCTTTCTCTCCCTTTTGCTCTGAAGCTATAGTGTCTCCCATCTTCCCTGCTTTCATTTTCTCTCACTCTGCACTCAAATGACTTTCTGCTGTATGTGCTGTAGAAAATGTCTGGCCTGACCCACTTTTCTTGCAGCTGTGCTGGAATACCTATGAAATGTTGTTCAGTTTAACAGTATAGCCATGTTTATTGAAGTGCTTTGCCCTCCCAATTCAGACATTTGTGTAAAATGCATTCTCTTTGTCCAGGTTGTATGTGTGGGATCTCTGGCTGAACTGGAGGAACTAACTGGCACGAAAGTCACAGATCTGCACAGGGAGAGGTCAGTCATCTATTAATCTGGCCACTTCATTTATTAGCATACCTAGCATTTAGGCTTGTATATGTTACATGTGATAATAACACAGTTGGGTAAAGCCTCCTAGGCAGACTATATAAACTATGTGGTAAGGAAGAGCCTAGAATTAGGCTGTTAAATGCCACATCATTACAACACTTCATCAGATTCACAGCACAGGGTCTTTCTTAGTTATTTGAGCTGCTGAGGAACTGACTCACAACATAATTTATATAATAAAAATTTCACGACACATGACTAATTAGTAGTTAATTCACAGTTTTAAGTGTAGCTATTCAAGAGCTGTGCAAAGCATTCTGAGCATGTGCAGTGCCACCGACACTAAAGAGATAGCTTTTGATAATGTTTCTAGCCATGTAAGTTTTTACATTACATTTACATTTTTGTTTTGCAACTCTTGGGCATGGAATGTCAACTGCTATTTGTTTGCTAGGGCCTTAATACGCTAGCAACCAGGAAGCAGTTTGGAAGTCAGCTGGTTAGTATTTTACACTTAAAGGCTCGAAAGAAGCAGAGTAGAATCACTAATGAATAAAAACATGCAGTACAATGAAGACCAGTTATGAAGTTGCTTAGGTCCATCTTCCAATATAATCACTCCTTAGTGATTGCAATGGGAAGTTAGCAGTGAAAACTGGTCAGGACTAATAACAAGTGCATACAAATAAGCAGAATTATTAAGGGAAATTTGTGGGTTGGTGGTTTTTAATATACTCTGCTGATTGCATTTCATCAGCTATTCATCCTCTTTTCTGTTTAAAGAGATGTTTAATCAGAAATATTGTACAGAAGAATCATGCTGGTACAGTAATTAGCACTAAATGTCTTGTCTATATTTATTCTTAACATATAGCGTAACAACGCTTAATATAATATCACAGATTCTCCAGCTGAGTAAGCTAACACTCATTTACTTGAGAGCCAGACTTGGCATTAGAGCTAAACTGGTATCAGAGAAGTATTATATTCTGTTAGTCTTGCCATTTGCAACTAATGTAGCTACGCGCAGGACTCTCTTTTATTATTCTGAGTGGTTGGTATATGACTGTTTGTGAATTGATGGCTTAGAGTAAATGTATGGGGCTACATTTCTCATGTGATCAGAATTATTTGCCATAAGTCTGAACATTGGGCTATGTCTGCTAGAGACCCCTCTGCTGATATTGCCTTTTTACTTTTTCCCTTTAGCGTGGATCACCTCACTATTCCATCACGCCGCGGGAAAGGTTCCCTGCGACGCGTGACAGAGGTGTTTGATTGCTGGTTTGAGAGCGGTAGCATGCCTTATGCACAGGTGCACTACCCATTTGAGAACAGGAGAGAGTTTGAAGATTGTTTCCCTGCTGACTTTATTGCGGAGGGTATCGATCAAACCAGGGGGTGGTAAGTACAACCAATACAGAGCTGTTCCTGGATGAATTTATCTTGTTTTACTTTACATACAAAGTTGGATTGTAACAAGTCTAATAAATTCTAACTTGTTCTATTTGGAAGTAAGTGAGGCAGTCTGCTGTTTCTCAGGGTAACCCCATTCCACTCTTTATTAAAAAGCACAAAACCAAACCACTTTTAGGCCTATGCTTCATAGTGAGTTGAGCAGAAGAGAAGTTTAATTGTTTTCTTTTTCTGCCCTGACTTCAAAGAATCAAACCCATTTCTAACCAGCTACAAATTACAACTGCTAATCACACATAGGCCTGAATGTCTCACTGTTAAAAACCTGTAATTTGTAGCTGCCCTTAACTTTCTACAAGTTCAGCATTATCTAAACATCTTTCCACGTGTTTCAGGTTTATATATTATCCTTGGAATTCTTTTATTTAACCTCAGTGGCTTAATTTTGGCACTCCTGATTATGGTTCTACCATAAAATGGGGTTTGGGTTCTATGCCACATGCATCAGTTGTTGCTAGAATAAATGAAGGTAAGGAATTATGATCCTACAAACGCATATAAAGAACAAGATTCAACTATGAGTTTGTTAGTACCACATTGTAAATGTTTATAGTATTATAGCATGTATGTATTGTCCGGTGTCTGCAGCCTTCATAGTTAACACATATGGCTCATACTAAATTCAGCATTGACACATTTCAGTCCAAAGTGAATTTATCTAGATCTAGACCAGGGGTCCTCAACCTTTTTTACCTGTGAGTTACTATCACAATGAGTTGAGGAGCAATACAAGCATGAAAAAAAGTTTATTGGGTGCCTAATATGGGCTGCGGTTATTTGGTAGCCCCTATGGGGACTGGCAGCCTACAGGAGGTTCTGTTTGGCAGTTCACATGGTTTTTATACAACAAAAACATTTTTCAAGTCAGGAATTCAAAAATAAGCACCTGCTTTGAGGCCACTGGGAACAACATCCAAGGGGTTGGTGTTGCTCACGAGCCACTGGTTGGGAATCACTGATCTAGACCAATAAAATTAACCTTTTTGAAAAAGATATGTTCTAACATTTTGTACCTGTGTGTTTTTTCTACCTTTCTTTTTAGGTTCTACACCCTGTTGGTGCTTTCCACTGCTCTCTTTGGGCAGCCTCCCTTCAAGAATGTTATAGTGAATGGGCTGGTGCTGGCCAGGTTAGTAGATCAGTGGGTTACCTTTGTCTTGGGGGGAGGTTACTGGCTAATCCTTTAAATCCCAGTGCAGGCTTGTTGGTGATCAACTTCCAGAAGCTTACTGGGAGGTTAGACTATTAACAATTAATTCAGATATCTCTAATCAAATTTACACACATGGAAAGAAACATTGCCACCTTTTAATAACTGTTTTCTAATGAAAGTGTATTTGTAAATGTTAGGGATGCATCCAATTGACTGTTTTGGGATTTGGTTGAATACTTCATAAAAGATTTGGACAAATACCCAACTGAATGTGTAAATTAGGCTGTGGAAGGGCCAAAGAGAACTGTACGTCCAGCACACACTGAAAATTTTTTAATTTCCATGTTTATATGACCAAAAGTCACATGATTCAGCCAAATTCAAAAAAGAATCTAAGATGGGAATTGATTTTCAGATGTTCAATGATAAACTGACACATTAACTACAGATACTCCACAAAGCTTTTAATTCAGCTGTCAAAATATTGTCATTAATGTCTCACTATGGTAAGTGAAGAACTAAAATATGAAGTAGGCTAAGCCTGTGAAGTGAATTGGTAAGGGTTACTAAAAACATGGGTATAGCCAACACGGTCTACCTGTTTGGCCTGAATATTGACCAGTTTGGTCAAATTGGATGCCAAATTGGTCAATACTGGCCCAAGTAGTCTTGTTTGTTTAGATCAATAGATGTGACAGGAGAGTCATCAATCCATGTGTGATCACAAATTTACATTGGCTCAGTTCATTATCAGAACAAATATTACCATTATGTGCCACTGGATTTTGCACAATTCCAAGCAGTTTCAAATAGTTGAGAGGAAACCAGCATATCGGTAGAGCAGTCTGGTTGAATATTGGCCAAACTGGCAGGATTTATTTTCCTATGTATTTCCTAGCTTTAGAGTAGTGTTGAAGTCCACCTAAGACAGGATTGTTGGCAGAGGTAGATTTCTGATATTAGAAACAGAAGAGTATAGCTCAGCTTTTAGAAACTATTACTCATTGCCCTAAGGTTCATATTTTACCCATAAGGTACCAGCACAATGTTTTGCAGTATATATTAATGTGCTTATTTGCTTTGCTTGTTTCAGCGATGGGCAAAAGATGAGCAAAAGTAAGAAGAACTACCCTGACCCAATGCAAGTGATAAACAGCTACGGATCCGATGCACTCAGGTCAGAATAAACAATAGTTTTCTTAATTTATAAATGACTTCTATGCAAAAGTTGCCACATTTTTGTTATTGTATGCATACCCAATTGCATCAAACATGCTATGGGTCACTATTGCTGTGACACAATAGTCTCTGATTGCAAGGTTTGTGGATGAGCTCCAAAATGTACAAGTGCAAATTACAAGATGTATATGTTTCTTCCTGTAGATGAAAAGTTATTATACTTGGAGTTACTATTAAAGTTTATAGTGAGTTGTGAGTAAGGCTAATTCCACATGGGCTGATCCTCGGCTTGTGAATAAACAAAGGCAGGCATTTTGTTCTACGCTTTCAGTCCAGCTCTCAATACAATTTACCCCATTCCTCATTCTCATGCTCCTATGTTTCTCAGGAAAATGATTAAATGCAGTTGCTATCTGATTTTTAGACTTGGATGGTAATAGCACCAAAAACACAGATAGGTTACTATCGCATCTCTGACATTTAAAATTCAGCTAATATTATAGTATGTGTTGTAAGGAACACACTGCCTTGATAGTGAATGCACATAGTTTAGTGCTTACAAAAGTAAGTAATGCTAACGCAGCTTTCTGCAGATTTATAATCAACTACAAGAGCTCAATACAGTTGAACAAATGGAGCTGTAATGGTGCTGTTACAGTAAGTACAGGGCGCCCATGGGCACCCTTCATCTTTATTTTATGCAAGTGTATTTCCCATCATTCAGTAGTTGTTTTGTTCTCAAGTAAAAGATGCAAGACAAACGTGCTTGTTTCTCTTAAAAGAACTATCCCTATTGGGAGCAATTAGAGAGCATTATCTCTGAGATTTCTTCAGGTATAGAGATGTCCTTATCTGACACCAACTGTCTGCCAACAACCTATGCGTGTGGATTGGATCTTTGGAATGAAACACTGTGCATTTCTTTTCTTACAGCAGCAATATCTCAGTGCAGACTCACCCTAACTCAGAGAGTCCATCATCCTTTATATCCAGTTTTTACTATTAACTGTTATAGCTGGAAATAATGGCATTTATAATATAACAGATGTGGAAGGGATACGATGCATATTGTAGATGTCTTGCACTACTTCTCCTCTGTATGCTACATTTCTTTGTGGGTTGCTATGTGGTAAATCGGTATTTATTGTACAGCGCTGTGGAATATGTTGGTGCCTTAATAAATACATATTAATAATAGGGAAACCTTTGCCTCTACTGACATGTCAGAGATTTTGTTCTGCAGCAGGGCAATGTATAGTACTCCAGCAACACTTTGTAGGCAGACAGGCAAACAGTTAGAGATGAATTATTTTGTACCTGTCCCTAATGCCATTTATTTGATGTGGATTTTCTAAATCAGTAGAGTCAATGCCTGGAGTTTTATGGCTTTTGGGGGTGTATTGGTTTAGAAATGACTATACAAAATGTTACTAATCCAAAACCCTGTGTTTGGCAAGAATGTATTAGGTTCGTAATACATTGTACGTACCTTTTTCTTATTCCCATGATTGGTCATGTGGCCTGCTTTGACTTTGATTGTACACTAATTAGGTTTATTTTATTAGTCTTCTTAAGAAAAGTACTTTAACAATCCTACTGTGCTTAAAAACTTCTGGTTGGAAAACCACACCAGTAATCCACTTGATATTTCCTTGAGTTATTTCTGCCAGTGCTACCTTACTTGCCCTTTACAGATTCTATTTGTTATGTTTTATTTTTTGAAAAATGATGCCTTGTATGTTTTTTCGTGCTTCTGTTTCCCGCATTTGCTATTCAGCCTCTGCCAAAACCAGGCTCTTTATCCTTATAGAGTCAAGGACTGTTTATATAGATGAGTGGAAGAGCTGATGTTCCAGGGTACAACAGGGCTTTCCATGCCATTAAAGGGAAGAATGCATTCATAGTGATCTCTTATTGGCTCCTTACCCCAAGGGAAAATGCATAACTGTCTTGTCATCCTTAAAGGAAAGAATAGCAGTGAATTCTCTGTATGTTAGACGTCTGGGTCTGCTTTGGGCTACTGATAACAATAGAGGTCAGCAAAGGAGGATGCAGATTGTAATTTTGCTGAAATAATGAAGGCAAAAATGAAATATTACATGACAAGTCTGATAGCCTGGATTTCTCACTAATTAAACAATTTGGAGGTATTGGAGACATATTTCCAGCACTTTGTTCCAGCAGACATTCTCTAGTTCCTATGCTAGTGTTCTGCTTGCAGATTATACCATACTACTAGTTGAATCTGGCCTATTCTGCTTCTGCTTATTCCCATTGTCCTGCTTATTGTCTTTCAAACTGTCCTGTTAATAAAGCAGGTTGAAAATCCTGTCAGAATAGAATCTGTCACCTCACAGATTATGGGTGTAGACCGATATCCAGAAATCCTCAGCAGCACTCAGTCGGGCAATTCGGTTAACCAGTATTAGAACAGATGCCTTCTTAAAGGAGAAGGAAAGGCTACATCACTGGTGGGGGGCAAAATGCAGGCGAGCGTTCCTTCTCCCTTCTTTGATCTTTGCTCGTGTGCAGTAGAGTGAAAAGCTGACTTTGACAAAAACGCCTGCTTTTTCACTGAACTGCATATGCGTTGGCCCTGGGATTCTAAACAAAGTAGACAGAAGGAAGAGGATCGCTCGCTTGCCTATACCCCAGGCTGGTGCAGTTTTTGCCCAACAGGAGCACCAGTCAGGGGTTTCAGGTAAGCAGTTACAATCATGGGGGGGAGGTGCTAACATTTGCCCCCCAGTGATTTAGCCTTTCCTTCTTCTTTAACATTGACTACACTCTACTTGGAATGCATGTGGCTGATTATAACTATAAATCTTTACTAATCTCCCCGAAATGCCTTCCCACTGGCAAGAAAGTGAATCACAGGTGGGATGGCATAGGCGATTTTGGAAAACCAAAGTGAAGCGTATTCCATCCCACCAGTGATTCACATTCTTACCGGTGTGAAGGCATTTTGGGGAGATTAGTCACATGCGATAAAGCTACTCTACTGCAGCCAACTAATCTCCCCATGTGCAACCAGCCTAAGGCTGATGTTCCACGCAGAGGTTAGTCGTCGGTGGTTTCTGCTACCGTGGACGACTGATCTCTTCTAAATGCTTTTCCACCAGCAACAAAGGGAATCAGCGGTGGAAAGGCCTATGCGTCGCTTCGGTTTTCTGAAGTCGTGCAGAGTTGCCTGCAGGAAGAAACTTTGCGCGACTTTGGAAAACCAAAGTGACAGTAGGCCTTTCCACCGGCGATTCCCTTTTGTTGCGGGTGGTGGCTCCATAAGACATTAGCCCAAGAGTGAAACAGATAACAAGTTCAGTAAAGGCAATGCGTATGTAAACTATATAAATACATCAATGCTGAACTTCTACTATAATAAAGATCTCCCTTTTTCCCTCGAGCCACCATATTGTTTACCCTTACTACTGTTGGTGTAATTTAATTCCCTTACCAATGGCCGGTCTCCCATGCATTTTTAAAGGCTGTACCTGATAAACTCCCCAGTGGTTAGAGCTGAAAACTTGCGCTTTAAAGAAGATGGTGTCCGGGATGTGCTCAAAGATGTCTTCCTTCCCTGGTACAACGCCTACCGCTTCTTAATGCAGAACATCTACAGGCTGCACAAGGTAACCCTTGAATCCTAATGCTTTAAAATAGGATTGTCATACATCTGCAGGCTCAGTACTGTGTACTTTTTAGTGTAGATTTCAGGGGTTCTACCTTTTTAAGAATTGCCATCACCCAGTGTATAAAGCTGTCAGTCAGTGTCCTTGGTATTACTTTCATGGAGTTTTAAGAATTTCATATGTGGTTCCTTATACCAGTAAATATGACAGTGATGATGGAAGAAAAATTAAATGCAGTTGTATTTATAGGAAAAAGGGCACATACAGACTGGCATTCCTACCGACAGCTTATATGTTATTAGCCTTAATATAGCCTTGTCATCTGGCTGGTGAATGCTGAGGGTACATTGCTTATAGAATGCTGCCGCAGTCAGTCATGGATTCTGGTATTAAATGCCCAAAATAAATCATAATGAGGCTGTGTGCCTCTTCCATGGGTACCTACAGTTGTTTATGACAACATTGCATCCCACTTACCCCATGTACTATGCCTATGTGGATCTAAAAAGCATTCTGTTCAAATACTTGTACAGGTATGGGATCCCTTATCCGGAAACCCGTTGTCCAGAAAGTTCCGAATTACGGAAAGGCCGTCTCCCATAGACTCCATTATAAGCAAATAATTGTAATTTTTAAAAATGATTTTCTTTTTCTCTGTAATTATAAAACAGTACCTTGTACTTGATTCTAGCTAAGATATTGATCCTTATTGGGGTCAAAACAACACTGGGTTTATTCAATATTTAAATGATTTTTAGCAGACTTAAGTTGAGATCCAAATTATGGAAAGATCCCTTATCCGGAAAACCCCAGGTCCCGAGCATTCTGGATAACAGGTCCCATACCTGTACAGGTATGGGACCCATTATCCTGAATGCTCGGGACTTGGGTTTTCCGGATAAGGGATCTTTCGATAATTCAAATCTCCTACCTTAAATCTGCTAAATAAATTATTTAAACAGTAAATAATCCAATAAGGATTAATTACATCTTAGTTGGGATCAAGTTCAAGGTGCTTTTTCATTATTACAGAGAAAAAGGAAATCATTTTTAAAAATCTCAATTATTTGCTTAAAATGGACTCTATGGGAGCCGGTCTTTCCATAATTCAGAACTCTCTGAATGACAGGTTTCCGGATAAGGGATCCAATACCTGTACTGTTTTAATCATATTTTCTTTTTACAGTTAGTGCACTTTCCCAGTGGTCCTTTCTAGTATAGAATAAATGTGGTTTCAAAGGGTATCTGGTACCCAAATGCTTGGACAAACTATATGAGAAAAAATAGGAAAGTTTGGTACTCGTTTGTCCAAGCAGTACCAAGCATACCAGTTAGATCTTATCTGTTCCCAGGTATCTTCAGAGAACTATACACAAATAAAAAAGAACTGCTCACAATGCAGAATAGCTACTACTCTCCGCTGTTGGTGTTTAGGGAGCTGTTGTATAATATAATAGTTTATATGTTATCTGCCACTGTCATGTGCTCATTTGGCCCTGCAGCATCCTATGTGTCCCCCTATACTACGACAAAGGATTGGTATGAATGATACTAAAGCTTTTGAGAGAAACTATTTTTGCAAGTACAGGGGGGCAATATATATTATTTAAATTCTGAAAGTCTTCCCTCCCTATACTGTATATGGAAGGGAATCTGCAAGGGCATGTACAAAGGTATAGAAACAAAAAAACATCAATGCCAGTTAGCTCAAGCATCCTAGGTGTAAATAAGCAATGTCAGTATATACACAAATATCATTTTATTAAAAGGCTAAATATAGTTTTGATAACTTGTTCTAGTCAAGTAAGCGTGGTGCTGTGTATCTCTTGCCTGACTGTACCAAATGAGGGGTCACTGTTATTTAAATACCATGATTAGTACAAAGAAACAAGTTAAGCACACATTACATGGATGTCTAATGAATTCTTTCATAGGAAGAAAACATTCACTTCTTATTTAATGAGAGCACCAAGCAGCAAAGCAACAACATCATGGACCAGTGGATAATCTCCTTTACTCAGTCTTTAGTGCAGTTCTTTAAGGCTGAAATGTCTGGTAGGCAGATCTCCATCTCTCTCTCTTCTCTCTCTTCTCTCTCTTCTCTCTCTCTCTCTCTCTCTCTCTCTCTTCTCTCTCTCTCTCTTTTCTCTCTCTCTCTCTCTCTCTCTCTCTCTCTCTCTCTCTCCGATTTAGACAAAAAGGAATTATGTCACTCACTGTAATTTTTCTCTGCAGCCTACAGATTATACACAGTGGTCCCACGGCTTGTTAAGTTTGTTGATATGCTCACAAACTGGTACGTGCGCATGAACCGCAGACGGCTAAAAGTAAGTTAGCCTGGATGTGCCATCCCATGATTTCTCAGTGATGTTATGTGCTTTTCCACCAATTATTTAAGCTAGCATACACTGGCCAATATAAGTTGCTGGATCAGCTTCTCCAGACTAAGTTGGCAGCATATTTTCACATATATTGGAGCGTTTTGCCTCTAATTGAAATCTGGCTGAAAAGCAGCCATATATCTATAAGGCATGTTTGAAAATCCCATTGGGCAAGGGCTGCATTGATATCTTGATGCAGTCCTCACCCAGTTGATCTCCGTAGACCTGCAAAACAGCCCAGTTATTGGACCCTGGGCAGCTTTGCTAAACAAATAAATCTTATGGTCTATGCAGATCTTTAGATCATTGTGTGCTATTCATTGCTTGCACTGCTTGGTAATTATCTATGCCTTTATTGTTACTTTTTCTTTTGCATTAGGGTGAGAGTGGTACAGAAGATTGCCAAATGGCTCTGGAAACCTTGTTCAGTGTCCTTTTCTCCATGTGCAGATTAATGGTGAGAAACACTGCTTACTACATAATAATGTTTCAGTGCGGTTTGGACTGTAATACAGACTACAAGGACTAAAGGTGAGGAATAATGTCATGGTGTCTTTTCTCATTAATACAGGCTCCATTCACACCATTCATCACTGAGATGATGTACCAAAAACTGAGACTGTTAATAGATCCGTCTTCTATGCAGGATAAGGACACAAAGAGCATCCACTATCTAATGCTGCCCACAGCCAGGTAAGTTCATAGCAAGAAAATGGCAGCATATCTCTTGTAAAGTATTTAAAGTGTAATGTTTATATACAGTTCTTATTGTCTTTGTTGGTTCTTTTCTTAATCAGGGAGGACTTGATTGACAAAAAGATTGAGAGTGCAGTATCACGCATGCAGTCTGTTATTGAGTTAGGAAGAGTCATCCGTGACCGTAAGACCCTTCCTGTTAAGGTGAGTGATAAACAGTCTTGGCGTAGCCACTGTCTAATTATCTCTTTTGTGTCAGCACAGGCATTAATATGTTGCTTTCACTCATATGATTTGGCACTTGTTCTTTTCTAGTACCCACTGAAGGAAGTGATAGTCATACATCAAGACTCTGAAGCCCTAGCGGATATCAAATCTCTGGAAAAATACATTAAAGAGGTCAGCAGTTGTTTGTCATTTTGCCCTATATCCCACAGTTGGCCAGCATGTAGCCTTCCAGCTGATATTGAACAAAACCTCTTAGCATTGTCATTCATTAGAATCTAAAGTGTCTCATGTTGGGTTGCCATAGGTTATTCCATATGCCTTCAGAACCCCAACATTCACCCCTTCTAACAAAAACTTGCCTTAGTAGTAGGGGCAGAGTATGCTAGTCCATAGAAATTACCAATGCAAATTGGTCCCTTTGATGTTCTACTGGATTATCTACATTTCAGATTATTAATTAACAATATGACATTTTGCTTTTAATTGCTTGAGGGAGTTATATTTAGACGGTTCCAGATATCCATTATTCTTTGCATTTTTATCAAAGGGTATGCTTTGCAACTGACGTTTGATTTGTATGTCATGGCTCCCTTTAAAAAAAACTGCTTGCAGATATTGAGCTTTCAGTCATACAAAGGCAATGACATTTTGCTTACTTTCGGGAATCTGTGAATATTCCTACCAGGAATTGTGACTAAGGAAGTAGAATTCTGGTGCATAGGAATAACAGAAACCCACTTCTTGGCACCCACGGGCACTTACCCACTGGCTCCTATGCTCGCACACCCATGATCACATACATATTTCTCAGTCTGTGTTTGTACATAGTTATTAATATCCCATTGACTTTCCTAGTGAAAATATACAATCTAACTCTCCTAATGTTCTCAACTGTGCAGGAACTTAACGTTAAACAAGTTACAGTTTCCACGAACAAAGACAAGTATGGAATTCGGCTGAGGGCAGAGCCAGATCACATGGTACTTGGAAAGCGGTTGAAAGGGGCTTTCAAAACAGTTATGGCTGCGATTAAAGAACTGAAGAGCAATCAGTTAGAAGAATTTCAGAAGACTGGTAGGGGAATCTTCATTTTCCCTAAATGCCCCCCCCCCCCCCCCCCCCCCCCCCTTTTTTTTTTTTTAATAAAAAAAGTTAAATAGATTTTTTGAAGAATTAGAATTGCATTTGATGACGAACATAATGCATTTGTGTGGTGCTGTGTGAGTTGAAGGGGTATTTCGCCTTCAGGTTAACATTTAGTATGTTTTAGAATGGCCTGGTCTTGGCAACTTTACAATTGGTCTTCATTTTTTTATTTTAGTTAATATTTTTTTAATATTTTTAATTTTATTTGACTCTTTCCAACTTTCAAATGGGGGTCACCGACCCCAGCAGCCAAACTGTTGCTCTGTGAGGCTACAATTTTATTATTGTTGTTACTTTTTATTACTTATCCTTCACTATTCATACTCTCTTCATTGTCTCTTTCAAACCACTGCCTGGTTGCTAGGTTAAATTGGGTCCTAGCAACCCAATAGCTGTGAAATTCCAAACTGGAGAGCTGCTGCAAAAAAGCTAAATAATTCCAAAACCACAAAAAAATGAAAACCAGTTGCAAATTATTTTCTGAATTGCATTTTCTACATTATTCTAAAAGTGAATTTAACAATCCCCTTAATAGACACATATGTACATTATTATATATCTTATTTTTTATGTTTGTGTGCCTTGCAGGTTCCATAGTTGTGGATGGTCATGAGCTACATGAGGAGGATATTAGACTTCTTTATACTTTTGATCAAGTGTCTGGAGAAGATGCTCATTTTGAAGCTCATTCTGATGCCCAGGTATGAAACATTGCTCAATTCATCCACTTACTTTAGATCCTCAGTGAAAACTTTTTAGAATTCCAGGTACAGTCTGCATAGTTGAATTATTATCAGCCACATTTAAAGGGGACCCGTCACCCTCACATAGAAATCTGTATAGGAAAAGTAATTTGCAAATTAAACATGGGACCCATTTTATTTATTTAATTGTTATAAATGTATTTAAACATCTGAGCTGTCAGTCATGTATTATCTGAGGCATAGCTGTGGGACAGTCGTTTACTTTAACTTTCCATTCAGCACTTAATGTCACTGCACTCCTCACATTCCCAGGCCTGGATTTGTGCAGAAGCCACAAAGGCCCAAGCCCAGGGTGGCACAAATTTGGCGGTGGTATGCTGCCCTGCCGCACCACAATTTTGAAATGTAGCACCCATATGGAGCAATGGGGCCGGGGGGCGGCCTCAGGGAGCTTGCATATGAAATCTGGTGCTGCACATTCCCCCTACTTTCTCACTGTCTGTAACTGCTTAGTCTATGCATGATGGACACCTGGTTCCCCTATTCTGGTGCATAGGCAACATTTTGGGGTGATGAAAAGCTTGCCTTTATAACTATTCACAAACAGGTGCCTTTCTGCTTGCTTTGATTGTGAATTCCAAGACTAAAGAGAACAAAATATAAATTTGATAGTGTTTATTTTGCTTAACTAACATGATAAAACAGGATTTGGACTTATTTCTTAGGCCCAGGTTGCATATGCCTTCAGAGACATTTGAGGGCCTGCCCTAAAATGAATGTCCAGAAAGCTATGGAAGGCTGATTAGATGTGACTGCCCAAGGTCCTAATTCTAATAATTGTTACAGTGATGCCCCTCTGCGTACATAGCAGCCAGAGCTTTTCATTTCAAATAATACGTTGCTTACCTAAAAGCTCATCTTTTTACCTTTCTTTGCAGGTACTGGTCTTGCTAGACGTTACACCAGACCAGTCCATGGTGGATGAAGGTGTAGCTAGAGAAGTGATTAACCGCATCCAAAAGCTAAGGAAAAAGGTCTGTTTTTTATTTAAAAATTCTGTTAATTAAAAAAACAATTTAGTGGAGTTTTTTGTTTATTTTTTGCAGCATTTCTCAAAGATAAAATGGCAAACATTTATTTTCAAGCATTACTAATCCTATTTTCTTGCAGTTGTAAGCAACTTCTTATAGTATCTAATTTCCACTTTGTATGCACCTTGATAAAGCCAATGGTTTGTGTGCTGCTTTCTGCTGTAATGATAACTAAACATAGCATTTTCACAAAGCAAATGTATTTTTGTCTACAGATAATTGCATTCATTGTAGCTTTAGTATCAGATAATTGTTCTTCACCTTTTAATACTATTTCCTTGACCCTTGAAGAGAATAAAAAGAGCATTACAGCTGGCGATGAAAAAATATCCTTAAGTCTCTTAAAACATTACCAGAAGACACACAACCTTTAGAACTGTTTCTTTTGAGGGGAATCGTTCTGTAAAATGCCCATTATTGGCCAGTCTCATCATAATTTGCATTGGTTTTCATTTCTAGTACCTTATTGCTGAGACTTTAACGACCTGCGATATCTCCATAAAAGCAACTGTTTGATGGTATAATATTGTATAAAGGAATGCCAAGCATAATCTTTAATGGGATCATTATAAAAATGAGTTTTCTTAAACAGGAGACAGTGTACATGTGCACAGAAATGATGAATTTATACTGCAGTCTCCATTTAGACAATTTATTTGACTTCTGGAATTGATACAGTCGGGGTCCATTTAGTCATCAACGGATCCACTGGGCAGTTTCCGTGGATAAGTGCTTTTTGATGCTAGACCCTGTGATTTTGTATTTATTATTTATTGCCCTTGTTACAATATTTTCTGTGAACTAATGAATTAGCTTATACTTGGTCTAAAAGAAATGCAGCCCACAGGGAAGAAAAAAATAACATTACGCAGTGAAAATGTTCATGGCTGCATAATAGATTTCATTCAAATTCTCTATAGAGGCTTTTTATTAATAGCCACAGGGCTCATAAGAAGGTTTCCTTTAAAGGACAAGAAAAACCTCTTTAGCCCAAGTCTCTCTTGTTTAATTGCTATTCCTGATTGCTAACTTAGTTCCCGCTTTCGTAGCATGTCACTATAGCAACCTTGTTACTCTGTTGTTATTGGTGTGTGCTGATAAAAGGGTGTGCATTGCGGGGCCCCTCCTGTTCACAAACTAGATTTATACACATGCATCGCTTACTAGTATTAGCTAGTACGCACGTTCCTGCAGGAGAGCTACATCATGGGATTTTTTTTTTAAATTGTGGAGTTTAAACACATAAATGTCTGGGAATAAAGGAGATTCAGTAGCACTGCAGAACACTGGTGGTATGATCAGGAGGAATTAAACTCTTTATTAGACTTTCCTTGTCCTTTAAAGCCTGTACTTTTAACTTGCCCAAATGAATGATCACTGAATGCTCTCAATATATTATGTTTTTTTTACACTGGCAGTTTTTCTTCTGGATTAAAGAGATCTGCTGTTTGTTGCATCTCTGCCCTGCTGTGACTCACTGACTACAGATATATGCAATGAAAATGTTTTGGGCATTTTAATAAGGTTTAAAATTAGAAATATTCTACACCAGACTGTAATTAAAGTTTACAGTCTGTGCATCTATGGCATTGACCTTGTACTGTTCTCCAGGGAAATTTGGTTCCAACTGATGAGATCACCATTTACTACCAATCACTCCCAGAGGGAAATTACCTACAGTCTGTTATTGAGAGACACACTGACTTCATTCTAGCCACCGTCAAGTCTCCTCTGAAACCTTACCCAGTGCCGCCATCTAGCAATGTCGTTATAAAGGAGAAGACACAGGTATGTGAATTAAGTTGATCTGGATGGTGAGTGAATCTGTACCAACCATTGTCCAAGCGGGACCACTTCCAGTACTTCTTCCTGACCAAAGAGCCATAACCATCTCATGTAAAACCTTAGCCCTTGAAATATTTATATTTTTAAGAATCTTCAGTGTAGAGTAAGGGTTTATGGCTCTATCTTTCTGCTGCAATGGTTATACTTGGCTTCTTGCAGTTCAGATCATATCTGCCTTGTGGCCTGTAAAATCCCTTTGTCAGATATCAAGGTAAAATTGTAGCTTGGTTCACCTGTTATTGTCTCGTCTGTGAGTACTTTCCATATATGGAGCTTCCTGTTACATATAAAAGCAGACCTCTTCTCTTGCACAGTTTTATAGCAATTCTTGGCCCAGATAAATAGGAAGTAAAGGGAAAACAGCCCAAAACAGGAGGAAAGCATGTATCTGAGAGGAGACTAGGATATCAAACTGAGATTGTAGGTTGGGTAGATGGGGCGGTGCACTGTATTAGAAAGGAGAGAGAAAAAGAGATAGGAGACAGGAAATTGCAGAACAAATAGGTAAGACGAATAGAAATGTTAAGGTTGAGACAGTGATCAGAACACAAGGGAGACAGGGCAGAGAAGAATATCATAGAATAAGAAAGGTACAAGGGCACAAGAAAAAAAGGTGGTAGTAAGGAAGAGTAGAAAACAAAAGGGGTAAATTGGAAAAGCATAGGAGGAATGTAGAGAGCAAAAAAATTGAGAGAGAACTGGTCTGGAGGGGGAGAATAGAAGGGAAAGGAACTATAATGATCATAATGAAGTATCAAATAGAAATAAAAAGACAGATAATGGGGGGAAATAAAGTGAAATGACCCGTGAGCAACATTTAAATATAAAAAAAAAGTTGTTCGGCAACACAAGCATGAATAAAGTTCTTAAGGGTTGACTGATAAAGGTTGTGATTGGCTATTTGGTTGCCCAGTGTGGACTGGCAGCCTACTAGATATCCTGTTTGGCAGTGCACATGGTCTTTTATGCCTCCAAGCCAGGATTTAAAAAAATAAGCACCTGCTTTGAGGCCACAGGGAGCAACATCCAAGGGGTTGGGGAGCAACATATTGCCCCTGAGCCACTGGTTGGGGATCAGTGATGTAGAGGTTTATAAAAGTAGCACGTCTGCTTTGCTGCGCCAGGGTCCTGAGTTCATTTCCCAGCAAGGTCACTAACCACAAGGAATTTATATGTTTTCTGCATGGGTCTCCTCAGGTTACTCCGGTTTCCCCCTACACTCCATAATCATACAGGCAGGTTTACTGGCTTCTGACTAAACTGACCATAGTGTGTGAATGTGATATGGACCTTAGATTGTAAGCTTCTCTTGGGAAGGGTCTGATGTGAATGATGAATAATCTGAATAGATGTGGCCCCAGCGGCCCCATATTTGGGAAAAGGTAGAGTTATTGTATGGCAAAAAGCCTTTCCTGTTCTGCTTGCCCTCTAGCATCTAAGTCTGTCAGTATGTGGCCCCCCAACTCCTAGAAAGTGGGGCACATTATACATTAAGCAGTGACATTTATTATGTAGTATCAAATTGGATTTGTTGTTTTCTTATATAAAAAATACTTTTTAAATACCGTTGTATCTAACTGTTGTGTTTTCTCTGTTTAGCTGAAAGGGTCTGATTTAGAAATTACTCTGGTCAGAGGGTCGCCACAGCCTGTTGCTGGAGATTCTGGTCCTGCCTGTGCCTATGTCAATCTGAGAATATCTGTAAATGGCACAGAACAAAGTAAGGCCTGAAAATGAGTTTTCTTAACCATTTATCCTTTTGTATACAATCATATGATATTGCTGGCATACTTGTATATAAGGGACTTCTAAGAGCAGGGGTACACGGGGAGACCCATAGACTCACAATATTGTTTGACAAAAATAAAACCCATCATTTATATTCTTAGGTAATAAATAGCTTTTCATTTGGTTTGTTTTAGATGGTTGCCTACTACTAGAGAATCCTAAAGGTGATGCATTATCTAAACTGGCTGAGCTAAAAGCTGCTGTCTGCAACATATTCCACCTGAGCCCCCAACTTAGCATGTACTGTGACAGAACAGGTAAGATCCGATTGGGTGGTTCAGGCCTGTGCCCTCTGTGTCACTATAGATAAGGAAGGTGTATGTAAAATCTGCTGCAGTTTCATTTTTTTTCAGCTGTAAGCCATGGGAATGCGTTTCAGGTTTGAATTATTACCCGTGCTTTTGTCTCGCCTTTAGAGCTCCGGAATGACTGCAACCTTTTAAGTCTTAGTGGGAAAACCCTGCATGTTTCTTCTGCATCACCTGCAGAGGTATCTCCTGATGGAAGCCAGCTGCTGTGTCAGTATATCAATCTTAGGCTATTAAATGAAGAGAGGCAAGGTAAGGCGTAGCCCGGTTTCAGAATTATTACTGAAAGCCTAGTGTGCATCGGTATGATCAATGTGTCTGTTCATCTGTATAGGAACACTACTGCTGGAAAACCCTATTGGTCAGAATGGTCTGACGTGCTCTGGTTTGTTCCATGAAGTAGCTAAAGTTTTCGGGCTTAGAAGCAGACGGTTTAGATTGTTTTTAGACTCGGCACTAAATGAAGGTGAGTAAGAAAAGCAATTTAACGCTTTGGTGCCAGCGCACATCACAGTTAACAATGGCAAACCATACCTACCTATTTTGTGTACTTATGGAGAATTGGTTTCATAATAACTTTAGCTATTGCTAATTACAAGAACAAAGGCTCATCACTGGAGACCTGTTTTGCAGAAAAGGCAGCCCCTAGCACAACTAATAGCTTACCAAGGAGGAATCGGGCCTTCCTTTGTGTGTCAGAATGTAGGACAGCTCCCACTGGTGTGCACGAAAGGAGAAAATCCTCATAATTATATTGGCTGCAGAGCATCGGTACAGGGTTTTATTCTTGATCTGGAATAATATTCAGCACAATGGTGTTCAAACATTACTCCTACATTACACTAAATCGGTTGTGCTCCTCTTACTTTTGTCATTAAATGGACAATGTACAGTGTATTCACTTTATTTTGTATGATAATTCTTCTTTCAATTGGGATAGGTAATATATTTATCTGCATATTGGTATGTGTATGGGATCCTTTATCCAGAAACCCGTTATGGAGGAATGCCATCTTCCACAGAGTCCATTTTAAGAAAATTATTTAATTTAAACATTATCTTGTATTTGATGGTAACTAAGCTGCATGAATTCATGTTGGGGGCAAAACAGTGATTTTTAGATATGATGATAAAAGGTTATGGAAATAATGGGTAATAGCTCCCCTACCTTTTATATGTGTGTATGTAAATAAATGTACTGCAGTTGATATTCTGGATTCACTGACCTGAACGACCAGTTAGCAGTCTTCTATATTTCCAATTTGGGCACTCTCCCATTTATTCTATCGGTGGTTTCTATTGGTTCCACATATTTCTCTTATCCCAACCATGGTTTGGATGTTTGTGCCAGTGCTCCACTTACAACACAAGCTCTTGCGAGCAGGGCCCTCCCCCTAGTGTCTCCGATCCTCATCCAATGTAACTGCAAACCATTTTTGTATATTGTTTATATGTACATGTTACCTGTTCTGTCTTTTGTACGCCTCTATTCTGTAAAGCACTGCGTAAATTGATGGCGCTATATAAATAATAATAATAATAACACAGAATAAAGATCCACATACACGGACCGATTGTAGCTGCCGATATCGGTCCCTTGGACCGATTCGGCAGCTTATCGGCCTGTGTAGGGGAAGAAACAACGGGCATACCCTACCTGATCGGGCAGGTTAAAACATTTAGTCGGATCGGGGACCGCATCGGCTCGTTGATGAGGTCCCCGAACAGACTGCCCCATTGCCGCCATTGTAACAGGGCCAAATGATCAAATTAGCCTACATGTTCCCCGATATTGCCCACCCATAGGTGGGGATATCGGGTGAAGATCCACTCGCTTGGCGACCTCGGCAAGCGAGCAAGTCTTCACGTGTATGGGACCTTAAAGGAGAAGGAAAGGTAAAAACTAAGTAAGCTTTATCAGAAAGGTCTAAATAAATACAGCCATAAGCACTCACAGAAACGCTGCACTGACTCCTCTATCAAAAGATTTCTCTGTCTGTAATTCCTGTGCCACAGACACACAGCTTTCTGCTTTCTCCTCTCTCCTGCTCCCCCCTCCCTCAAGAATGCTAAGAACTCACTCCCCCCCCCTTAGGAATGTGGATCTGAGCCAATTAGCAGGAAGCTGACTCATAGTCTAACTAACTGAGCATATTCACTTGGTCTGGGTGTCTGTGCAGGAGCGAGGCATCATGGGAACTTTCTTTACAGAGCTCAGCGTTTTTTCTTCCTGTTTGGCTTCTGATCTTCTGAACAGGTGAAATATGGGGAGACTTAAGGGCACTATTGAGACAACTGAAGGTATGCCTGCAGCTTGGGATTAACTCTTTATTAGCCTTTCCTTTGCCTTTAAGGGAAGAACTTCCGAATGACAGGTTAAATAAGTTACAACCCATAAAAAACTACAAGTAATTGCCTTTGTCTGCAACCACCAAAATGTTACTTAATTTTTAAAGTGAATTTCCCTATTAAGACTAGGTGGGGCCGAGAGGATGTTTGCTTTAGGGACATAAGGGCTGTACTTTTCTGAAGAGGAGAATGACAGAGATGCAGAATCGGTGCCAGTGGAGTTAAAATAACATTCCTTGTCACTTGTGATAAGTTTACTGCTTTTCAATTCCAGAGACAAAATTCAATTACTGGTATCTGATTTCCAATACAAAGTATTGTTTCTAAAATAAAATCAATCCACAGTTTTACCAACTGAAGCAACATCATCTGTATTCTAGTAAATAAAGGCCTACAGTTTTTTTGCCCTTTTATTGGAGACCTCAGAAGTGTATATTTCATATTCTTCTATAGGGTTCCTTGAGTCACACCCATGTGCTATTTTTCCTTTTTATTTACTTTGTTTCTAGCCTGACTTAGGCCCCCACATTCCTTACAGCAGGGCTGCAAATAATCAAACTAAATGAAAATATAACATGCTTTGTCACTGTAATTGCTTATTATGCTCACTAGCATGTAAGGAAGCAATAAACGCCTTCCATTTCTGCGTTTCTTTGGTACATTTTGTAAATGTGCTCACTTTTGGCTTAAAGTCACAGTTTGAGCTCTTCTGTTTCCAAAGAAGCTTAAATCCTTTTCCAGCTTGTAGTATGGAAGGGTGACAACTTGGCCGGGTCAGATTCTGTCAGTCACCAGCTCTCCATACAGCAGTACTAACATGGAACAGCTTTGGTAAAGCCCTAGGTCTTTGCTGCTAATCTTCACTGGTCTTGTATCAAGGCTTAAAGGATAAGTACACCTTTTATTTTAAAATCCCCTAAAAAGACTTTAAACAGCCCCCAGAGTAACATAACTCCTTGCATTCAGTCCCATGCAGATTCTGTATCACAAGCAGCTCAACTTTGTATCTCTCTGCTACTTCCTAGTCTAGTGTGAAGCCCCTCCCGTTTTGTTTACCTTCCTATTTAGCAACTCTCTAGTTTGGAATTCTAGCAGCTATATTGTTGCTAGGGTCCAAATTACCCTAAAATACCCTAAAAAAAAAATAATGGGGGTTGTGGCCTGCGCTCGGCGGATAGAAGACGTGTTCTAAGCCTTAGAACGCGTCTTCTATCTGCTGAGCGCAGGCCACGCCTTCTTCCGCATCGCATCCGGCATCCTTGGGACCTACCCTACCTTGCCCCTGCGCTCGGCGGATAGAAGACGTGTTCTAAGCCTTACAACACGTCTTCTATCCGCCGAGCACAGGCCACACCCTCCTCTGCATCGTATCTGCATCCGGCATCCTTGGGACCCACCCTACCTTGCTCCGCAGCATCCGTGGCCAAACATATTGTATGGCTCTCACGGAATTACATTTTAAAATATGTGGTGTTTATGGCTCTCTCAGCCAAAAAGGTTCCCGACCCCTGGTATATAGGGACACAGAATGGCTAAATAGACCATTTAAACAGCTGCAAGAAAGTCTGTTCTACTACACTGGATCATGCAGGAGTCTCCTTCCGTAACTGTATTTGCTTTTATATCAGATACATATGTCTAATGTTCAGGAACTATACTAGAAAGAGTTCTCCACATAGATTTGCTGCAGCCCCAACTGGCAGCCTGTATGCAAGGTTAAGTGAAACTGTGACAGGGGTATAAATAGAATGCGGAGCCTGTAGCTGCCAGCAGCACTCTAATTAAATATATACAGGTATGGGACCTGTTATCCAGATAAGAGGTCTTTCGGTAATTTGTATTTACATACTTGTCTACTAAAAAATAATTTCAATATTAAATAAACCCAATAGGATTGTTTTGCTTTTAATAAGGATTATATCTCAGTTAGGATCAAGTACATGGCAGTTTTATTACAGAGAAAAAGGAAATCATTCTTAAAAACAGATTATTAACTTAAGATGGTGTTGATGGGAGATGGCCTTTTTGCTTTCTGGATAAGGGCTTTTCTAGATAACTGATACATACCTGTACATTCTAATCTGCTGGAAGTTTTAGTGGTCCTATCATGAATGTTTTTGGAATCCACTAAATCGTGCACCACTGCCCGGATATATGTTGATATTGCAATATGTGTATACCTGGGCGCTATCTCTCTATTGAGCAATTGTTACTTTTTTTATTAATTCATGTTTGTGCTTTTTGTGAGTGTTACAGTTATCCTTTTCTTCTATAACTTGTGTTTTTCTTTCCTGTAGAGTTGAAGCCGGGTACAGCTCTGTCAAGCCTTAATCAGAAGACCCTTTACGTGCAGGTCCTTCCTACTACAGCTGAGTGTTAGCGGGTCTCTTCCCTATCTGAACTCCTTTGCTCTTGCCACTGAGCTGTTCTAATGGAATCCAACATGCACACTCCCTGTATCCTCACAGGAACCAAGAGAACAGCAAAACAGCTATCCATGTGCTGCCCAGACATCTGAGAATTTCCCAATGTAACAATGGAATAGTAGTGCCTAAGGCGACACCTCGTCTTGGGGTGCTGGTGGCTTTGTGCTTATCCTTATTCACTCAATAAAATCAGCAGTGCAGGCAGGGACACTATGACGACATCCTGCCCATCCTACTACTGCCCACTCTGTGCCCAGTCTTCCTTGTATTTTACACTAAATAGCCCGTACAGTACAAGTGGCTTATTGTGTGCATACTGTGTAACCTTAATGCATATATATTGCATTTATATAGGCGAATGGCATCTTTGCTTGTCAGAGCTCTCGAGCATTCTTTCTAGATCTTAAATTAACAGTGTAATCTAGTGATTGAAATATATAGCGATTATCCTGTCTGTGGAGAATGCATCATCCAAGGCAAATCATATTGGCAGCTTCTGCCAATAAACTATAAAGAGAGCTGTGCATACAACAAGCTTTGTACGTAGACATTTAATGTAAAAGAAGTGAAAAATAAGAACTAGTTTCTACCCGGAGCTTCCAAAATGTCAGGTCTGGGACAGTGTTATTTATTAGCTAAGTTTTAACCATTTGTCTGCAAAATTCTCTTTGATCTATATGTATTTTGGAACTGGATTCTTCATAGCACTTTTCAGCAATTAAAGTGTCTTTCAAATGAAATCTGTCTAATTTGTCTAATTCTGGTGTGGAATGTTTAGAAATGGGGTTTTAAACCGTTGTCCTCAATTCAAACATCATTAAAGGGGAGATAGAGCCCCAAACAGCTTCCAGTTTGGCAACGCTGCACACTGCTGTACAGGTTCCAATGTATAGCAGCCCGATTCAAGTGAATTTATGGACCTATAAGAACTTCATTTAAAGGGAAATAAAGTGAGGGTTTTCATTTATCTGCATATGGATTAAAATTAAGACTCTATGCAGGGCTCAACAGTGACTACCATAACCCCATAGTAGCACAGCATACAGGAGCATAGGTTACCAATATTAAAGGTTTTGATTGGCTTGGCCTCCCCTAAAAGAAACCAACCACTGTATGTAAGTATATAATTATAACCCTTCCTACTGGGTGTTGCTGATTGCTAGCTTACCTATATGAATGTCTTTGATATCCCACATCATTAAAGGGGAGATAGAGCCCCAAAAGCTTCCAGTTTGTAGATTGCCAAAGCTGCGCACTGCTGTACTGGTTCCCCTGTATAGCAGCACAATTCAAGTGAATTCATGGACCCATGAGCAATCCCTTTCTCTCCCAAACATTGTTTATTGCTGCTATTGAGCTGTAGCCTTAACAGTAATCCAGTAGCTGAGCGTAATGACTGCAATGAATATTTAAAAATAAAATGGTTTCCTATTCCGAAGCTTTTTTATTGTTGTATATAAATGGATGTGCAACGGTTTAATGAGAATGTGAATTTATTAGTGGGTGAATGAGTAAAGAGGCAGCAGTTACATTAAGATCAGTGGGAAGAAAAGGGTCTGGGTTTGACACTAACAGAAGATAGACATGCCAATTGCTTGCAAGAAGGGGAATGGGATGTAAAAGGAAACTAAAGTGAGGGTTTTCATGTATCTGTATATGGATTTAAATGCAGACTCAATGCAGGGCTTAACAGTGACTACCATAACCCCACAGTAGCACAGCATACAGGACAATGTTGCAAAGCTCATCTCCTCCAGCAAGTCAGGTCCGTCAGGCTGCTGCCTTGTGTTACATTGTTTCAAATGCTGGAACCACCAGGGCAGAGAATAGAAAAGGACAAACGCTGCTTTTAATAGCAATAATATATACAAATAACTTAGAACCCATTAGAAATTTGTGTTGAATGTATATGATATGATAAGTCACACAACTTCACAACTTTACAAACAGTTGTGTCATTGTATTGCAAACAGGTTAACTGCATTTACATGGGGGTTGAATGTTAACTGTTTTTGGAAAAATAATAGGGATCCAGAGCAGCTGGGGGTTATCAAACATCAAAGCAAGTAACACCTCTGCTGTTATCCTGGAAGGAGTGGTTTTCCCAGGCAATTTGTGGATAGAAGTCTAGATGTCTGTAGAGTTTTTGGGTAGCAGCGTTTAACATCTTGCTGTGCTGTCTCCCACCCAGTGCTAATATTTATGTACTTGAACCTGGATTAAATATTTATGCTTTACTCTGTTCATTAAACAAAGAAATAAATATACTTTATTTTTATATAAAATATTACGAGCATGAAGATGATTATCATACTTCTAGACACACAGGTGAGTCGGCACTTGTATTTATTATACTGCTAAATCTGCAGCAGCCTAACACTTCCGACACCTGGTTACTATAGGAGAGTGATGCAGAGACTGCACCCTGTTTGCCATGGGCCTAAAATGACTCTTTTTACCCCCCCCCCCCTCATTAATCCCTTGCCTCCACCTCCACAGTTTTCTTTTACCATTTTTAGAAGCTTATTAATACTACAGGTATGGGATCCATTATCCAGAACCTGTTATCCAGAAAGTTCAGAATTATGGGAAAGCCATCTCCCATAGACTCCACTTTAATGAAATTATTCAGATTTTTAAAAACCATTTCGTTTTTCTCTGTAATAATAAAACAGTACTTTGTACTTGATCCCAACTAAGGTATAATTGATCTGGATGCAAAAGAATCCTATTGGGTTGATGTAATGTTTAAATGATTTTTTAGTTGACTTAAGGTATGGAGATCCCATATCCAGACCCCAGGTCCTGAGCATTCTAAGTAACAAGTTCTATACCCATACAATCTTATTACAAATCCAATGTTTTTGGCGCATGTATGTGACCTTCCTTAGGATATATGTGTGATATAAACCATTACAGAATAGAAATGCGTATTGTGTATATACAAATCAGTTTGCTGTAGCTGCCAGGCACACACTGCTGTTATTTTTATCACAATAGGGGGGTATTTATAGGTAAATCCATTTGTGTCACTGACTGCACGTATGTCCTTGATGAAGGTCGCAGGGACATGTGACACAATGCTGGGTTTGTATTGTATTTGTCATGTTAATAAACCTGTACACATTTTCCAATATCTGTTGAGTGTAGTTCCTATTGCTGTGTTAGATTTCTTACTCGCACCCAGGCATTTTTGAGATTGGGCTCCTTCTTGGACTTAAATGTGTTTAACTCACGTTGCCTGACGGACAATAAGTCAATCCCTGCAGTGCTTGGGCAGCTTTTGAGAACTGGCCACTTAATATTTTAATAACTAGTTATGCATAGAGGTTGTCATTATCTATTGCCCGTGGCTTTAAATCCAGCGCCTTCAAATGCATTTGTGATTTATGGGTTTTATTGACACAACGCGGCTGCCGAGAGCTTGCCTTGAATTAGTTAAAAGCCATATTTCATTAGCAGAGTGGTGCAGATGCTGAAAATAGATCAACCTAAGAATGCGCCATTAAGTCACGCTCCAATGGATTTCCATAATTCACACTGACAATGCAATTGGAAAATGTTTGCATTAGAAAGTGCTCTGATATTTACACCCCCTTTATTTTAAGCAATGCAGTCTGCAGATTATTGCATCGTTGCATTTTAGTGGACCCTCTGCCAGTTTAGAAAGTGCCTTGTGTATGTTCAACATGTGCTTCTCTTACACTGTGTGTTCTTTGCCAAGATCTGGTGAATGTAGTCCGGTAGCAGGAGCAGCACAGACCTGACATACCTGCTTTATATGATGAGCACGTACTCCTGTGCCTTTATTACTCTGCAGTACAACTGCTTGGAATACTGTAAATCATGTATATTTGCTTGGTTTTCTGGTTTGGAGAACAGTCTGTTATTGGGACAACAATATCACAGGACAGATCAGTTTGTATAGACTACATTACTGCTCATAGGGCAAACTGTAAGTGGGTCTGATATGATCTGGCAGCTGTTCTAAACACCGTGCTGAAAGTTCTCCCAACTCTTAAGGTCCCCATACACGGGATGATTGTAGCTGCCGATATCGGTCCCTTGGACCGATTCAGCAACTAATCGGCCCGTGTATGGGCAGAACCGAGTGGCCTGGCCGACCGATTTCTGGCCTGAAATTGGCCAGATCTCGATCGGCCAGGTTAGAAAATCCAGTCGGATCGGGGACCACATTGGCTCGTTGATGCGGTCCCCGAACTGACTGCCCCATGGCCGCAAATGTAATCCGATTGTTTGGCCCCAGGATTTTTTTTTTTTTAAGCTACTTGCTACCCGATATCGCCCACCCGTAGGTGGGGATATCGGGTGAAGATCCGCTCGCTTGGCGACATCGCCAAGCGAGCGGATCTTAGTGTATGGGCACCTTTAGATGTGCTACAGAGCTAGGCTGGCAGGGTCAGTGACTGCCATTGAAAAGCTGGACTGAGGCAGATGAGGAAGGCAAACTAAGAACGGGGCATTCTGTATCATACTAAGGGTAATCTTAAAGTTGAACCACCCCTTTACATTTTAATATTTTATTATTATTGCCCTTTATATAGTGCTATCAAATTTAAGAGCTTTACAGTAAGTATACATCATTCACTGCCCCCGGGAGTTTACAATATAAGGTCTGTTGCATTCACACACTATTTTTTATCAGGAGCCCTGTATATTTTTGAGGTGAGGGAGGAAACCGAATACACAGAGCATGAGTAGAACATTCAGACTTATAGCAGATAGTCCCCTGACGGGATTCGAACATAGGACCCCAGTAGTATAATGTATTTTCCTTATTGCTAAAGTCTTGTTTAATTTGTTGTTGGTCTTTCAAGTTCATATTTATGATGGTCTGTTATTATAAAAATATGTTAAAGGAATACTGACATGGGAAAGCATGTTTTTTTCAAAACCCATCAGTTAATAGAGCTTCTCCAGCAGAATCCTGCATTGTAATCTGTTTTTTAAAAACACAAACAGATCTTTTTTTTATTTTATTTTGACATTTCACATGGGGCTACCCATATTCTTCATTTCCCAGGGTGCCACAGCCATGTGACCTGTGCCCTCATAAACTTCAGTCACACTTTACTGCTGAGCTGCAAGTTGGAGTGATATCACCCCGCCCCCCCTTCCCAGCAGCCGATCAGCAGAACAATGGGAAGGGAGCAAGATAGCAGCTCCCAGTAGATCTCAGAATAGCACTCAATAGTAAGAAATCCAAGTCTGGCTTGGGACTCCTCCAGTTACATGGGAGTTGGAGAAACAATAGGTTACCTGAAAGCAGTTCTAATGTGTAGCGCTGGCTCCTTCTGAAAGCTCAGACTCAGGCACAATGCACTGAGATGGCGCCTACACACCAATATTACAGCTAAAAAAATACATTTGTTGGTTCAAGAATAAAATGTTAAATGGCAGAGTGAATTATTTGCTATGTAAACAGTGTAATTTAGAAATAAAAAGTACCCCATAAAAATCATGACAGTATCACTTTAAGAAAAACATAATCTATGCCACTCAGCAATAATGAGGTATTTGGTATATAAGATAGTGTCCTGGCCCCTTGTACTATCTAAATCCATTGTACTCTGCACATTAAATACGAAGAAAAAATAGCCAAGAAAAATAAAATAGGGAGCAAATTGCCTTGAGGAGGTGCACATATGTGGAAGGAACAGCTGCCATCTAAAAACAAGATAACAGATAACTGTAAGAAGAAAATGACTGCTTTGTGTCTCCATTATTTATTTATTTTGACATTAATTAGCACAGCCTTTACTCATATAGAGGCCAATGGAGTAACCAGGTCAGTGCTTGGTTTGTATCAGCCCACACCACGGCCACTAGTCTACATTCAAATTCAACTTTTGACAATTTACGTTTTTATGGGAATACAGGTATGGGACCCATTATCCAGAAAACATTATTTAAACCGTAATTAAACCCAATAGGATTGTTTTGCCTCCAATAAAGGGTAATTATATCTTAGTTGGGATCAAGTACAGGTACTGTTTTATTATTACAGAGAAAAGGGAATCATTTAACCATTATCTAGTATAAATAAATTTAAAGCAACTGGACTTGTTTAGTAATCATTGAAGACGTTTCACTACTCATCCGAGCAGCTTCTTCAGTTCAACTGACTGGTATGGGAAGTCCTCATCTTATATACTCTTCCACTAATCCAATCACAATGGCACTATGTAACTCTTCAGAGAGGTGACATCTGAAACTCACAGAGGTGTGAATGCTGTGGAGTTACTTTGAGAGGATTACCAAAGTATCATGCAACTCTTCAAACAGGTGTTACTTTTTGGAGTTGCATGAATGGATGTGTGAATAGTTCTGAAACTGCCGGGGTACAGATGTTAGAACAGCATTGTATGTAGCAGACAGATGGTGTCGAAGTCCCCCGCCTCTGTTAAGGGATGGTTTCTCCACTTTGACATGAATGGCCTCTTTTACACCTCTTTCAAACCAGCGGTCTTCTTTGTCCAAAATTTGGACGTTGCTATTTTCAAAGGAGTGTCCCTTGTCTTTTAGGTGTAGAAATACAGCAGAGTCCTGGCCTGTAGTGTTCGCCCTCCTATGCTGAGCCATTCGCTTAGAGAGCAGTTGCTTTGTCTCATCAATGTAAAGGTCTGTGCACTCCTCGCTACACTGGACTGCGTATACAACATTGCTTTGGATGAGTAGTGAAACGTCTTCAATGATTACTAAACAAGTCCAGTTGCTTTAAATTTATTTATACTAGATATACCATGACCTGGATGAATGAAAATCTTCATAGACATTTAACCATTAAATAAACCCAATAGGGCTGTTCTGCCCCCAATAAGGGGTAATTATATCTTAGTTGAGATCAAGTACAGGTACTGTTTTATTATTACAGAGAAAAGGGAACCATTTAACCATTAAATAAACCCAATAGGGCTGTTCTGCCCCCAATAAGGGGTAATTATATCTTAGTTGAGATCAAGTACAGGTACTGTTTTATTATTACAGAGAAAAGGGAATCATTTAACCATTAAATAAACCCAATAGGGCTGTTCTGCCCCCAATAAGGGGTAATTATATCTTAGTTGGGATCAAGTACAGGTACTGTTTTATTATTACAGAGAAAAGGGAATCATTTAACCATTAAATAAACCCAATAGGGCTGTTCTGCCCCCAATAAGGGGTAATTATATCTTAGTTGGGATCAAGTACAGGTAGTGTTTTATTATTACAGAGAAAAGGGAATCATTTAACCATTAATTAAACCCAATAGGGCTGTTCTGCCCCCAATAAGGGGTAATTATATCTTAGTTGGGATCAAGTACAGGTACTGTTTTATTATTACAGAGAAAAAGTGAATCATTTTTAAAAATATGAATTATTTGATTAAAATGGAGTCTATGGGAGATGGCCTTAATTAGGAACTTTCTGGATAATGGGTTTCCGGGTATATGGGGTCCGATACCTGTACTCGTAAATTCTGAAACTGAAACTCAAATTTTCAAGACTAACTGTATATAGCGCCAAAATGCAAAAACTTGAATATATGAATGGATATAATGTATAAGTCAATGGGAATTGTATTAACATTATAGGGTAATTCATTTGAAATTTAGCAGACCTTGAAAATCATGGTTAGAATGTGATCTCTTATTTTTAATAAATAAGGGCATAGTTGATTCTATTGTGAGATGACAACAGCAGGATGGCTTTGGGAGTCCATATAGATAATAATAGGACAAGGAAGCAATGTTATTCTACGCTATGGCTATCCAATTGGCAACCCTTTCACTCAGATTTCTGACCTGTCCCTCTTTAAAAGATGTCTGCCAATCATCAATGCAATGATATGCAATAGGGGGATTATGAAAGGTGATTGACAGCGATATTGAACATGGGAGCACTCTGCAAAAGAAATATCAAATAGTTATTTCTAATAGACAACAGCAAAACAAATACAAATGAAAGTTTGATATGTGTTTAGTTTGCAGTAAAGTAAGGTTTCACATGCTGCAATAATTCAATAACAATTCCAGCAGTAAGTACATGGGGGAAGCTTTAGTGTGATGCCCAGAGGCAGTGAAAGTATCTATGCCGGCACACGTGGGATTAAAAATGACATGAAAAAATGTAATTTAGCCAATTCCAGTACATACCGTACAATCTCAACTCATTATATTTCCAACTTCTCCTAAACAATTGTCATTAGCACAGGGAAGTATCTCTGATGGTAGGGTTATACAGGATCTCTTCTGCTATGGTAAAAAAAATTTCAATTAAAAAAAAAAAAACTTGAACCTTTCCTGCCTGTTAATTAAAAAAATCCCCCCACAAAACGTGAAAATCTCGTATTGAAACAATGGCTTGAATTTTGCAGAGGACTCCCATTGAGAAGGAGAAGGAAAGGTAAAAACTAAGTAAGCTTTATCAGAAAGGTCTATGTAAATACGGCCATAAGCACTCTGAGAACGCTGCCTCGAGTCCTCTATCAAAGGAAACACAGGATTTCTTGTCTCCTTTTTTGGGAACATGTTCTTAGGGTATCAGACTTCCTCTTTTAGGGCTCTTTCAGGTTTGGGGCTTGAGTCTGCTCAGTTCTCTCCTCTCTCCCTCTCCCCCTCCCCTCTCCTGCTCCCCCCTCCCATAAGAATGCATAAGAACTCACTCCCCCCACCTTTAGGAATGTGTGATCTGAGCTTCCAACGGCTATAACTGCAGCAGGAAGCTACCCAGACCAAGCTAAAATGGCAGCTGCTATTAGAGGGAGCTTCTAGGGCTCTTTACTAAGCTATAGTAAAGCTTTCTGCAGAATAAATGGATAGATGTTTCTTCTTAAAAATGACCGGCTAAAAGATTCCCAATGTAAAAAATTAAATAAGGATGCTAATAAACCAAATATTCACCGCTGCTAAATTAACGATAGCTAGATCATTTCTGCCAATATTACAATTAAAAAATAAAATTAACTGGATACTTTTTAATGAAAAATTAACTAGCATTCTTAATGACAAGCAAGAATGATTCCAAAAAATATGGGCCCCTTGGATACAATATTCCACCCCCCCAACCTAAACCATGCCTTCCCCTCATATTAGATATAAGACATAAGATAAAAGGAAACCTGGAAGAGGGGGGAGAAGTGGGGGGGGGGTAAGGGGTAAAAAAAGAAAAAGGGAAAAGGATGGAAGAAATGCACGGAAAGTCCCTAAGGACACACGGACGATGCAGAACCAAAATAAACATGCAAACTCACAGGTAGAACCCAGATCCCGGAGAGAACCCAACAGAGGCACCCCACTCAGTTAGTTTTAGTTTGAGAAGTTATAATATCATCTTTTATTTTCTCCTCTATGTATACATCTCTTGACTTTTACTTTTCACCCACCAGCAGGTCGGGACTCTGAGAAAGCAAGATCCTGACTTGCACACCCTCCCTAACACCCTCCCTCCCTTACCTTCCCCTCCCCTCTCCCGTTCACTCACCTTTCCTGAAAGGAACGACACACAATGAAGCATATTTGGTTGGCAATGATTATTGATGTAACCATATGCAATTCTTTGAACCATTGATTACAATGTTATGTAACATGTCACGATCAAAAAAGTTAAAAAATAAATAAATAACTGGCTAATACTATGTTTAGCACTATCCTCTCAACTCATGCTCAGAAAAGTGTTGGTGAGTCTCCTTTTAATGTCTCAAATCAGTAAGACAAAAGCAAAAGAAAAATTAAAAAAGGATGCAATGTTAGACCTTTAAACAAAAGAAAGTTAAAAACACTGACAGAAAGCCATTAGGTAAAGTCATCTGGTTAGCAGATAAGAGGCGCAGTGACATTTCCCAGGCCATGGTTCCATGCATGCAGCTTGTGATGTTGTAATACATAACACTATTTGACACACTCAAGTGGCAATGACATGCTTTGCATCAGGAAGCTGCATATGCACGTAATTGTTTGTCTGTACACCATTTGTATTATCAGCTTCAATGACTCCGAAACCGTTTTATTATGATCTTTTCATTTATAAAGCTATAATTAGCTTGTAATGTATAGGAGCGAGGAGGCAACTATGGGAAATGTAATTTTAACTGTCAAAGAGGAGATCAAAACCATTCTTCATGAAGAAGCAAAGTCATTTGGAAAGGCTACTGTCATGGAGTTTCTTTAACATTTTACATCTTTGCAAAACTTACCTAAAATCTATAGGTCTTTCAAAACAAAACACTTAAAAATATATACTAAATAGGGGGTGTGGTGCTGAACCCCCTGTAACCCCACTTCTGCATTCATGCCGCCATGCTGACTGTCAGTAGTTGTGCAGCACCAGTTCAATGGCTGCAGGACGGTCGGAGCCAGATTAAGAAGGGAGTCTAATTGGTCTACAGACCAGAGGAGAGGATGCCTTGGCTCTGATTGGTACAGAAGTAGTCTGTCCATAGAAACAGAACAACTGTTCTACTGAAAGAAGAACAACCACCTGCAAAAGCATTTAGGACTGTGAGAACTCAGTGATTCTACTGTGAGACTATTACAGTTATTATTAATGATGTTGATTGCAGTTTGGACTGAGTTTAAAGGAGAAGGAAAGTCATTTTGACATTTTACTGACAATAGATTTGCCACATTAGTGCCACCTAGAACATTATATTTATTCTGCAGAGACCATTTTCATACCTGAGTAAACAGCTTTAGAACTTTCTCCGTTTGCTTAAGATAGCAGCTGCCATTTTAAGTAGCTTCCTTCCTGCAGTCTCTAACCATTATAGCCAGGGGCGATTCTGGACATATCGCCGCCTGAGGCGGCTCCTGGATGCCGCCCCCCCCCTCCCCGCTCCCCAGCGCTTACCTTCTGAGCGCAGGAGCGGGTCCGGGGGCAGTGAGATCGCTAGTGCAGAGAGCCGAATTTCCGGTTTAAAAACCGGAAATTCGGCTCTTAAAATTACCAGGAGCGGCTTTTTGCCACCCCTGGTAACTGGGGCACTTCTGCCGCCTGAGGCGAGTTTCTCAACTCGCCAAATGGCAGAAGCGCCCCTGATTATAGTTCAGTTCACACATTCCTAAGGGAGGGGGAAGCAGGAGAGGGGAGAGAACTGCGCAGACTCTGGCACCGGGAATTAAGGATGTTTCTGAGAGAGGAAGTCAGACACTGGAACATCATGTTTACAAAAAAAAGAGACAAGAAATCCTGTGTTTCTTTTGATAGAGGACTCAGTGCAGCGTATCTGCGAGTGCTTATGGCTTTACATAGACCTTTCTGATAAAGCTTACTTAGTTTTTACCTTTCCTTCCCCTTTAAAGGAATTTTGTTAGTTGGTAAGGCTACTCACTCTGGCAAAGAAATTGAGACACTATTAGGAATTTGTTAGCTTTACCATTTTTTTTTGTAGATAAGGAGATATTAATTGGACTGTTAGGGACAGATTTATCAACATTCAACATTCTGTTTTTACAGAAATATTTGCAATTTATAATTTCCGAACCTTGAATTTTAAGTCTTTCCAGGACTTAAAAAAACCTCAGAAACTCAAATATGTGGATGGATATAATGTAGAAGTCAATGGGAGTCTATTAACGAAATTCAAAGTTTTTTTCCATTTGAGTTTTCAAGAGTAGTTAAAAATTTGACTCATTGAAAATGTTGGTTAGAATGTGATCTCATTGTTACATAGTTACATAGTTACATAGTTACATAGGGTTGAAAAAAGACCAGTGTCCATCAAGTTCAACCCATCCAAGTAAACCCAGCACACTTAACCCACACCTACCAATCTATACACTCACATACATACACTATATATACACAACCACTAGTACTAACTGTAGATATTAGTACTAGTGTCATTGTGTCCGAGTTGTGTTTTTAAAGTTATATAGTTTTGAGGTTCATGGTTTTTAATAAAGTGCCAGGGGCTCATTCGCTACCCATCCCACCAATGACACTGCTTTGTCCTGTGCAAACAGTAGGGATATAATACTGTAAAAATGACAGAGTGGGTCTGCATTGACATTTTGGTTGGATTTCCTAAGCTTTTTCAATAGAGTGGATACAGTTTTTCAATACAGACAATACAGTAGGATCGAAAAGGGTTTGATTCCACCCCATGAACTGTGTTTTTATATAATTTATACGAAACAAATAGAATCTTTTAGTGAAAACGCTTCTTGGAAATGTACTTTCAGTTTTCATATGTAAACCCCGGGCTGGTGCCCCTGTTAGGAGAAATCCTCACCGGCCGGGGAAGCTGCGAGAGAGCGATCCTCTTCCTTCTTCTTTCTTAGCACTAATTGCACATATGAAATAGAGTGAAAACTAAACTTTAACAAAAAAAGTCAGCATTTTCACTCTACTGTGCCGGCTTGGGATTCAGAGGGCAGAAGAGAGAGGAGCTGCTCGCAGCTACCCCCGGCTGGTGCAGTTTTCTGCTAACAGGAGAACCAGCCAGGGTATAAGGTAAGCGATTACCTAATATTTAGCACCCACCAGTGATTTTTTCCATTCCCTTTTTTATAATAGTACTTAAAAGTTACTGAATAAATATGGTTCTCTAAAGGAGACATATTGTAACATCACCAGACACTCATGAGATGCTCTAAAAGAGTGATTCAATAATATGGATTCTCAAACACCTAAAAATGTGAAATTGTTAATTGGTTTTTCTGCTTGGTTCCACTCCAAGTCCTACTTCTCAGAAGCTGCGTTCCAATATCTGTCACAGATGAGATCTAACAAGATGGAAACAGGCTGTTGATTTACTGAGTAACTTATGTTAAATAAGAAAAACATCCATCAAGTTCAACCTTTTATGTCTATAAAAACCTAAATAACTGCTAGCCGACCAAGAGGAAGGCAAAAAGCCCCATCTGAATCAGACCAGTCCCTGAATCAACTTTGTACTGAGGGTATATTTTTCATGCTATGTACAAAGTGGAGTGAAGCATGACTGTGATGTTGCCCAGGGCAACCAATCAGCAATTAGATTTCAACTGTTAGAAAACCAAAGCAAAGCATCTGATTGGCTGTTATGAGCAACATCACCGCTAATGATTACTCCACTTTTTACACAGAATGATAAATATACCCTTTAGTAAGCCTGTATCTTCTCCCTTGCTAAAAACCCATACAACACTTTCTTGAAGCTATCTAATGTATCAGCCAGTACGACTGATTCAGGGGGGGAATTCCTCACAGCTCTCAATGTAAGGGACTATATGGGAGATATTATAGGATGGTGTTGGATTGACAGATCACATACTACAAGTAGTATGTATTTGCATGGGTTAAAAAATAATGGGACTGATGGAAAATTCTGATGTATAAACTACATGAAGATTTGCCATCTGACACAAGGGAACACTGCATCCAACAAGAAGCTACAATCTATTGGTGTCTGAAAGACTTTTTTTCTCTTATTGAAATACACTGACTGTCAGATGTAGATGCAGGAATAGAACTCACCAACCTGGTCATTATCCACAAAATGTGCTTGTGGCACAGGTAATATCTCTGGGATAATTACTTGGGAAGTCCTCACCCTCAGCCTTTCACCTAGTCTTTTTTTAAATAATTCCTGGGCACTCCCTGCCTCCTCTAATCTAACTTTGTGATTGGTACGTATGTGTGCCCAGACTGCCGGGTCTTCCCCAGCCCCTCCAACAATCTGTCTACTTGTTCCACCACATGCCAAACCCTAGCACCAGGCAAGCAACACACAGTTTTGCATATAGGGTCCTTGTGACAGATTACCCCATCTGCCTTCCTAATAATTTCTTCCTAATAACATTAATATATCTAGACCCATCCTTTCTCCCGGGCCCACTCTCCTTGGGGCCCACCAGACACCTTATCACTAAAGGAAATGTGTGTGTGTGTGTGTGTGTGTGTGGGGGGGGGGGGGGGGGTGCACATTCTGCACTCGGGCCCAGAAGAGCATAGTCTTGTTACTGACTCCTCCCCCACCTGTATTAGATGCCCCCAGAGTGCCCTGAGAGTCAGCCTGCTCCATACATGCCAGTTCAGAACTGTCCTCCCCATCATCTTTACCCAAAATTGCATTTCTATTGGTTTGGCAACCAGCCAAATAAGTCGACAACCAGCCCCGAAACCCTTTAGTTCACTATTTACCCTCTTGCCTGTAACAAACCTGTCTCCCTCCTTCCCTGCTGTCCCTTCTCCACCCCCCACTTTACTGGTTCATGCCAGTTACTGGTTCCTTACCCTCCTATCCTCCCCCATGTTTGCATTCCCACTCAGTTAGTTACCCTCTTGGATTTTGCAATTCAGATTTCAAGAGAAAAACCCACTTGCATTTCTTATAAGTGAATGCTCCCTGGAACTGCTGCTCCAAAATCACATACATGCAACATGATATACATTGAGTGACCATACCTGATTAATTCTTACCCCTTAATTAGTAGGCAGAGAGAAAGAAGAAAAAAAAGCTATTTTTCACTAGCACCCTGAACTTGTTAAACTGCCCCTTAGTTCCACCTGACAAAACAGACAAATTAAGGGGTGTACTTATTAACATTGGAGACAAACATCACCAGTGATGTTGCCCATAGCAACCAATCAGACCTTTGCTTCTGTTTTCTAATTTGCAGGATCTCCGGGCAGAGTTATCAAGCTCATGGTCCTGTGCCATTACACCATACATCACCAGACTTATGCCACAGTATACCATGTAAAATAATATGTAGTTATAAAACTGGAATGTATTTTAGCATGTGTGGCATGGTGCAGAATTCTGGGGTAAAAAGGTATAAGTCTGAAAAATCTGTGTAACAAGCAGCAATTTGCTCATTGCCTGAAGATTTGGACCTGAATTTGACTCATTTAGGTTATGCCAAGTCTGAGTCTGTGTAAATGAATATATTAGTCTTTGCTGAGACAATATATAAACATTGAGAACTGCACACTCCTCAAAGATTTATTGGTATACAAAAGTGCCATAAAGAGACATGTTTGAACCCCACAATATAGCAATATAGCAGCACAAACTGGTTTCCAGTAAGATCATATACTAAACATGATATAAAGAAGGAACAAACATTGCAATAAACAAAAACAATCAATAAACAGTTAATAAGATTAAGGACAAACAGAGATCTTGGAAATGGAGAAACAGAGATCTTGGACCATCAAAAACAATATTTCTTTTTTTTGCTGTTGATAGTAAAATTCAGATGTTTTTAAATGTTTTTAAATGATTTTTAATCTGATGCAGAGAGAACATTAAATAGGATCCATCCAAGGCAAACTGTCTAATGCATTGGTTGTTGAACTATTCCAATTTTTATACCCGTGAGGTCCAGCCTTGGTTCAGCCCACCCCCCCAGCACATAGCTAGGTTACTGATATAGGAAAATATTGGTGTTATCAGTTATTCAGCCATATTTTTAAGAATACACAGGGCAGCAATTAAGTTTTCACTCAAAATCTCACCATAACTGACTTCAAGCTGGGCCTCCAGGAGTATCTAGGAGAGCAAAACAAGCGTTCACTAGTAAAGGTAGAAACAACTACACACAGGTTTCTTCAAAATGTACATTATTGCAGTAATCCTAAACATACCCCCAAAACAGTAGCACAAGGCAGAGTACACAAGTGCTCCTTTTCCCGTATCCCCTTTCTTTTTTTCACATTTCTTTCAGATCTTCTGCTTCCTGCTTTCCCTCACTCTCATTTACCATTCTGTAAGACATTGCTTTGTTATCCCCATAACTGTTTCTTCTACTGAAATTCTTTTGAAGGTTTCTGTTTTCACATTCCACCCCCCCAATTTTCTTGACAAGCCTGAAGCTGATGTTTGAAGACCTGTTTGTTATATTTATGTGAATGTGTAGGTGTGCCCTGTGTTGAGTTTAGTGTCTTTGGGGAGAAGAGAAGTATTGTTTAAACAGTCAGATGTAAAGGAGGAATGTCTCTATGGCCAAAGCAGACAACAAGAGTACATCACCCCCCCATGTCCCTCTATGAGTGGGCTGCACAAATAGAACTGCACATTTCAGGTAACAATTATTTACAAAAGCAGCTCTAGTGTCAGTATCACTTTAATATACTGTAGGTCATGCACCTAAAGCTTCTCCTACCCAAACTGTAACTATTTGTACACCCATGCACAATAAAACACATCGGGGTTGATTCACTAAAGTGCGATAAATTTTATTGCATGGTTTTTTGCGTTAAAATAGACGCGATAATTAGCGCGCGATTCACTATAGTATTATCGCGTGCGTTAAGTCGCCATATCGCATGCGTTATTTTTTGCGCGACCGCATGCGGTAGTTTTAACGCATGCGTTAATTAGCGCACAGAAAAGAATACTTAAGCATGATTCACAATCACTTAGGCGCGCTAAATATCGCATTCGGCTATGCGAAAATTAACACCTACTTTAGGCAGGCGATAATTATAGAAAAGTACAGTAAATTGGCAATAAAATATGGACTTTGCAGTGTTATTTATTCAAGTCTGTGTTTCCCCTAGAGTGATGCAGCCGCCAGTTTGCAGTGAAATGGTCATTTTTAATACAGAAATTTTCCGCAAGTATTGGCGTGTATGGCTAACATGGCGTGCGTTCATTCACACAACTATTTATATGCGGCTACAAGTGATGAAATGTTTCGGCAGGCATGGATTCGCAGCGAATTTTTGGACGTGCAGCGAATTTTTCTGCGGCGAATTTTTTCATGCGTTTCGCTATACAATCTGCCAATGGCAAAACGCATGAAAAAATTTGTCACACAAAAATTCACCGCACGTCCAAAAATTGACACAGGCGTCAAAAAATAATAGTCGCGGGCAACAATTTTTTTGCCCGCACAACATTTTTGCCATTTCGTGGATCTTTCAAAAGATTTGCTAATTTTTCACTAAAGATAACCAGAACACATTCGCTCATCACTAGTGGCTACTATTTATAAGCAGCTACTATTTATATGATACCATTTATATGTGGCTAATATTTATATACACCATTTATATGCGGCGACAATTTATATACACTATTTATAAGCTACTATTTATATGCGGCGACTATACGCGTGCGCTATTTAGCGCATGTATCGTCAAATACCGCACGAAAATAGTCTTCGCGAGTTAAATAACGCATGCAATATCGCGCGTAAAATAGCGCAAGTATGCTTATAGTGAATCGTGCGATAAGTTGCAATAATTTTAGACGCGATAAAATTTTTAACGCACGCTATAAATAGCGCCCGTTATTTCGCACTTTAGTGAATCGGCCCCATCATCTATAAACATCTATTATTTAAAAATGTATTTTATTTTCATCTGGCACCCTATTTCATCACATGCTCACGTCTGTACTGATAAATACTACAGTCATTAGACAAAGCCAACATTAGCCACTACTCCATGCTCTATCAAGGATATAACCTCTTAATACCTATTTGACAAAGATACCATTGCAGCCTAGAGACAGTTACATATCTCAGCATAGGCAAAGGCTGGAAGATACCATTGAAGCGCAGGGACAGTTACATATCTCAGCCTGGGCAAAGGCTGGAAGATACCATTGAAGCGCAGGGACAGTTACATATCTCAGCCTGGGCAAAGGCTGGAAGATACCATTGAAGCGCAGGGACAGTTACATATCTCAGCCTGGGCAAAGGCTGGAAGATACCATTGCAGCCTAGAGACAGTTACTGTATATATCTCAGCCTGGGCAAAGGCTGGAAGATACCATTGAAGCGCAGGGACAGTTACATATCTCAGCCTGGGCAAAGGCTGGAAGATACCATTGCAGCCTAGAGACAGTTATATATCTCAGCCTGGGCAAAGGCTGGAAGATACCATTGAAGCGCAGGGACAGTTACATATCTCAGCCTGGGCAAAGGCTGGAAGATACCATTGCAGCCTACAGACAGTTACATATCTCAGCCTGGGCAAAGGCTGGAAGATACCATTGCAGCACAGGGAAATATACATATCTCAGCCTGGGCAAAGGCTGGAAGATACCATTGCAGCACAGGGAAATATACATATCTCAGCCTAGGCAAAGGCTGGAAGATACCATTGCAACCTAAAAACAGTTACATATCTCAGCCTGGGCAAAGGCTGGAAAATACCATTGAAGCGCAGGGACAGTAACATATCTCAGCCTGGGCAAAGGCTGGAAGATACCATTGCAGCCTAGAGACAGTTATATATCTCAGCCTGGGCAAAGGCTGGAAGATACCATTACAGCCTAGAGACAGTTATATTTCTAAGCCTAGGCAAAGGCTGGAAAATACCATTGCACCCTAGAGACAGTTATATATCTCAGCCTGGGCAAAGGCTGGAAGATACCATTGAAGCACAGGGACAGTAACATATCTAAGCCTGGGCAAAGGCTGGAAGATACCATTGCAGCTCAGGTACATTTACATATCTCAGCCTGGGCAAAGGCTGGATGATACCATTGCAGCACAGGGACAGTTACATATCTCAGCCTGGGCAAAGGCTGGAAAGTACCATTGCAGCCTAGACACAGTTACATATCTCAGCCTGGGCAAAGGCTGGATGATACCATTGCAGCACAGGGACAGTTACATATCTCAGCCTGGGCAAAGGCTGGAAAGTACCATTGCAGCCTAGACACAGTTACATATCTCAGCCTGAGGAAAGGCTGGAAGATACCATTGCAGCCTAGAGATAGTTACATATCTCAGCCTGGGCAAAGGCTGGAAGATACCATTGCAGCCTAGAGACAGTTACATATCTCAGCCTGAGGAAAGGCTGGAAAGTACCATTGCAGCCTAGACACAGTTACATATCTCAGCCTGGGCAAAGGCTGGAAGATACCATTGCAGCTCAGGGACATTTACATATCTCAGCCTGGGCAAAGGCTGGAAGATACCATTGCAGTCTAGAGACAGTTACATATTTCAGAGCCTGGGCAAAGGCTGGAAGATACAATTGCAGCACAGGGACAGATACATATATCAGCCTAGGCAAAGGCTGGAAGATACCACTGCAGCCTAGAAACATTTACATATCTCAGCCTGGGCAAAGGCTGGAAGATACCATTGAAGCCTAGAGACAGTTATATATCTCAGCCTGGGCAAAGGCTGGAAGCAGGGGCGATTCTAGACATATCGCCGCCTGAGGCGGCACCTGGATGCCGCCCCCCCCCCCTGCTCCCCAGCGCTTACCTTCTGAGCGCAGGAGCGGGTCCGGGGGTGGTGAGATCGCTAGTGCAGAGAGCGCAATTGCTCTTAAAGTTACCAGGAGCGGCTTTTTGCCTCATGGCAGAAGCACTCCTGGCTGGAAGATACCATTGCAGCCTAGAGACAGTTCCATATTTCGGTTTAAAAACCGGAAATTCGGCTCTTAAAGTTACCAGGAGCAGCTTTTTGCCTCATGGCAGAAGCACTCCTGGCTGGAAGATACCATTGCAGCCTAGAGACAGTTATATTTCTCAGCCTGGGCAAAGGCTGGAAGATACCATTGCAGCCTAGAGACAGTTCCATATCTCAGCCTGGGCAAAGGCTGGAAGATACCATTGCAGCCTAGAGACAGTTATATATCTCAGCCTGGGCAAAGGCTGGAAGATACCATTGCAGCCTAGAGACAGTTATATATCTCAGCCTGGGCAAAGGCTGTAAGATACCATTGCAGCCTAGAGACAGTTTCATATCTCAGCCTGAGAAAAGGCTGGAAGATACCATTGCAGCCTAGAGACAGTTTCATATCTCAGCCTGAGAAAAGGCTGGAAGATACTATTGCAGCCTAGAGACTGTTACAGATCTCAGCCTGGGAAAAGGCTGGAAGATATTATTGCAGCCTAGAGACTGTTATAGACCTCAGCCTGGGCAAAGGGTGGATGATACCATTGCAGCCTAGAGTTAGTTATATATCTCAGCCTGGGCAAAGGCATCCTAGAGACAGTTACATAGCTGCTTTTAGCCAGACAGTATTGTTATTTGCCAAACTCTGTTAACAAGTATGGCTTAAGATGGCCATCCACTGGCCGATTCTAGCTGCCGATATTGGTCCCTTAGACCAATTCGGTAGCTTATCGGTCCATGTAGGAGCACTAACGACGGGCCTGCCTGACCGACATCTTGCCTGAAATCGGTCAGATCTGAATTAGGCAGGTTTGAAAATTAGTCGGATCGGGGACCGCATCGACTTGGTGATGTGGTCCCTGAACCAACAGACGCCTATATCCGTCGTTCTAATTGCAAGGCCAAATGACTGAATTAACCTGATATCGCCCACCATCTTAGCGTGTATGGCCACCTTTAGACTGATCAGTTTTCTACGTTTCGCCTGTATTTTCAGAAATGCTAAAAATGCTATGCAGAATAAATACTTCTCTGTATGTTGCTCAGGGAGAACAGATTCAAATGAGACAGTAAAGCAATTATGTTTTTATTGGATCAGCAACATAGGTAACATTTCGCCAACCCATCCAAATATCTGTTAAAGAAACAACATGAAGTATTTCAGCAGAGCTGTACGACACAAGTTTTTTTAGTTTTCTGTTCTCTCTACTACATCCATGATTCGGGTCGGGATTCTGCCAAGATTTGCCCTTTTTCAGCAGCATTCAGATTTGGTCAACCCGAATCCTTAAAATTACGTGACTTTTCGTCATACACGGAAGTTGAACATTTTTAACCCTTCCATGGCTTAATTTGCATATGCAAAGTAGGGTATTTATTAGTTCAGTACTCAGCCGGATCTTTTATGAAGGATTCGAGGTTCTGCCAAATTCCAAAATAGTGGGTAAGGTGCATCCCTAATTATGGAGCTGTGAGTGACAGATTGGATTTATTCATAAGAACTACATTTTAGGGAGGACATATTCAGAATCATAGCTTTTCAGAAAAATGGTAAACAACCCCTGGCCCTTGCAACACCCCCTCCACCTCAGATGGCACCCAGGCCTTCCTGAATTGTTAGGGCCCTCGCTTATCTATCACCAGCCTTGAGCAAACACTGTATAGCAAATGACATTCTGTTGCAGCTTTACAAGTTTGCCATATGAGGCTGATTCTTGGCCTACGGACCAGCCTTTCTGTGTGCCTGCACCCAGAGGCATTGTGTTGGGCTGGTGGAAGTGGTGATTCTATGTCCTAAACTGCCCTAAAGGCAGCTCCTGTGATGCTTCCCCCCAGCACTTACCTCTCCTGCACCAGAGGGAGTCAGGCTGGCCGCATCACTAGTACAGAGTGCAAATTTGACTCTTTAAGTTACCAGGAGCTGCTTTTTGGCACGGTGGGTTGATTGATACAGACGCTACTACTGCTTGTGCTAGGTGACAGCCTGCTTGGATTTCCTATCATCAAGACACTGCAGATTCAGAACCGGTAGCAGAGTTTGTGGCCATCCTCTCTGTAGGTAGAGGCAGCCTAATACTCAGTGGTGGATATAAAGACATAGTGCTAATCTCAAGTCTTCAGTGAGGAACAGCAAAGCATAGTAGCGATCTCTTATGGAATTCTGGCTTTGAATATTGCCTTGGGGTGAGGCTGGCAAGGTCCTATTAATTTAATAAAATGTAAATAAATGCTGTGGCCATTTTACTCATTCCTAGCTCCTGGTGTTTCAATAAGGTATGTAACAATGGGGGCTCAGAGGGATGGTTGAAAGTGAAGGGTCAATGGAGGAATCCCCTTGTCATGATAAACAATGTATGAAAAGGGCTTGCTGTGACATAACTAAAGGATAACAGTAATCCCATGGGCCACAGGATGAATAAATTGATTGTAAGAGTAATGTGTCCCATCTATCTCTCAGTTAGTCAAGGGATAATTGAAAATTACTGAGCACAAAGTTTTGTAACCCTTACAGTGATGGGGGAATTCAGGGGAAAATGCTGCACTGTGGAAAAAACGATGGCACATTGAACCTGTTATTGTATCTTTCCCATTTTAGTAAATGAAGCCAGGGGCTCCCCAATTCAGGAATAAAAGATTGCATATGGTGCATATGTCCGGTGGCAAAAGTTGTGACTGTCCTAGGAATACAGGAACTTAACAAGCCCTGCTTATTTGCTGCCTGATGTTTCACTGGAATCTACGAAGAGAGAGAATTACCCGTGATATAAATACATTTTCTCTCTCAACAGATCAGTATCTTTGTTTAGGGAAAGGAAAAAGCCTACCACAAGAGCAGCATCCTATATGCAGACTGCGGCATTTTATTTCAGTGTACTTATGGATTGTCTGAAAGCAGCCCTGTGAATAAACATATTAGCTGGAACAGTGATCAATTTGTATTTAAATTTAGGATTTTATTCTGGAGGATGGCTGAGGCCAGACAGCGCAGTAATAGATACAGTGTAATGCCCTCACTGCAGCATTATGGAAAGCATGCATTTCTGTGCTGCCTGCAAGCAAGTCTGACAGTTAGATTATTAATACCAGCACTTTAACAAGAGAACTAGTTAAGCAATCAATTGTTGTACTGTCCAATTAATTCTACATTTATAATCTACTAGAAAGCTTATTTACTGGAAAATAATACTATCTTCATATGGTTTAGCAGGCTCGCTTATTATTCAACGTATATTTCCCTTGGGCTTTAGAATGTGGGACTGTTACAAAGAATATATTTATTATGTTTCTGCTTTAGTTTGTGACATTATTATTCTATTTGGCAAACCACCTTTATTCCCTGCCTATGGGAATCTTTTAAGGTTGCCATCTTTTCTGGAAAATATCCTTCCTCTCAATATATTCCTTCCTCCCTGTTGACATTAGTGTAAAGGGTCATTTTTACTGGATCTGCCAATAAAATACCAGCCAGGTGGTGACCTTAGTATTCCTTGGGATAGCGGGAATCACCAAACCTTGTGCACTTTTGACCTCCAATTTGTGTTTATGTTATTCATCCACTTAGATTGTAAGCTCTATGGGGCAGGGACCTCCTTCCTACTGTGTCTCATACCATATGGGACTAAATCTCTTCTATACCAAAGTGATAGTCCTCATACTTGTTCTGACCACCTCCTGTCAAAGTTGACAAATTTTACTTTTCTATGCCACAATACCAATAAGATTGGGGAGACAGAAATTAAGACAAATGAAAGCTATTAGGATGAGGAATTGGTCTAAAGATTAAATGATCTACTTCTGCAAACTGATCTCTAACTAGAGTCCATGGTTATAATTCCCATAAACCCATCAAGTTTAACCATTCCAAATGAACCCCAGTGCACCTATATATATACACATACTACTATAAACTAGCTGTAAATCTTAGGATCCCAATAGCCTTGGATATTATGCTTGTTTAAGAAATTAGCCAAGCCCCTTTTAAAGGAGAAAGAAAGGTAAAAACTAAGTAAGCTTTATCAGAAAGGTCTATGTAAATACAGCCATAAGCACTCACAGTAATGCTGCACTGAGTCCTCTGTCAAATGATTTGTTGTCTTTGTTTCCCTGTGCCAGAGACACATAGCTCTCTCTTCTCCCCTCTCCTGCTCCTCCCTCCCTCAAGAATGCTAAGAACTCTTGATTTTTTCAATGGGAGCAAAGATCCTCCAGTATCTGTTTATAATTTCCCTCTAATGTACTTGTACAGAATAATCATGTCCCCTCACAAGCACCTCTTTTCCAGAGAAAACAACCCCAACCCTGACAGTCTCACCTCATAGTTTAACCCTTCCATCCCCTTTACCAGTTTAGTTGCAGTCTCTGCACTCTCTCCAGCTCATTAATATCCTTCTTAAGGACTGGAGCCCAAAACTGCACTGCATACTCAAGGTGAGGCCTTACCAGGGACCTATAAAGCGGCCAAATTATATTTTCATCCCTTGAGTCAATGCCCTTTTTTATACAAGACAGCACTTTATTTGCTTTAGTAGCCACAGAATGACACTGCCTGGAATTAGACAACTTATTATCTACAAGACCCCCAAGATACTTCTTAATTAAGGACACTCTAAAACGCCATGTAACCAGGGAAATGTCATTCAGTCTAATGACTTGCTATTAAAGAGCAACTCCCACTGGATGGGTCCCCTACCTCCTACTTTAAATAAATGGATAAAGTTGATTAACTCACAACTGGAACTCTACAGGTTAACATATCTATCCAGAGGATGCCCACTAAAGTTCGAGAAGATTTGGAACCCATGGTTGGAGTCTCCAGCAACAACTGTCTAAAGCACCATAATATGCTCTCCATTCCCTACTTCCCCCCCCCTCACTCCTTCTCACTTTCTTCCTTCCTTCTCATTTCCCTTGTTTATAAGAAAATCAATAAAAGTTAACTATTAAAAAAAAAAAAAAAGAGCAACTCCACCCCAATTGTTTTTTTATTAATATGTTAATTAAAATTCATTTGTTTTTAAAGTTTTAGAATTTTGAAACCCTCGTTTGCACTGCTACCTTTCATTATGAAGACAATGTAGCAGAAGTCATCTCTCCAATTCACCCAATGCCTTGCGTGCTTCTTCATCAGCTGTGATCCGCTGCATTGTTTCTACAATCAGGACCAGTAAGTCAGATTGTGCACTGTTTGTCTTTTACTCCAGATGTAGGTTCCTGTGTAAGACCGAAACATTGACTAATAAACTCAATTCAATGAACCCCAGGAGTGCTGTTCTTGTTCCTGTGTATTTTTTTGTACTAGCACCTAGGATTTGTTTCTGCATATGGTGTGAACTCTTTGGACTACTATATATAGTGAATAAAGTACCCCCTGTTGTAAAATATGAGGATATTATAAGTCACTGAGGAATCAGTGACTCCTTGGGCCTTTGGCCTTGTGCTTTTGTAAGGTCATAGAATTCCAAGGTGACTTATATCCTCATATTTTTTAACAAGGGTACATTATTTATTATAATATAAAAGTTTAAGTGAGTTGTGACAGAAATGACATCACTAAGAACCATTATAACTGGTGACATCACTACGTACCATTTATAAGGATATAATTTACAGGATATTCATGGCTATTGTGTATAGTAGGCCTCACAGCAGATGCTTTGTCTGCTTTCACTGTTATCATGTCCCAAAAAGATGTGGAGGATAATTCATCCAAAGTATTTGTCATTTCTCTCTTTCCTTTTCTTCCGTTTATTGCTGAAAGGAAGAATGGGGCCTCATTTATGAAGAGCAGGCTAGGTGCAAACTGCAAAAAAACTTGCCATCTGTTTTACCTGCAATGAAGTACATTTGCCATAATTCCAGTGCCATTATGTGTGTTTGCACCCACAGCGGCATGTCATCCACCCTTTAAATATACTATGCACATTGCATTGGGTGTGTAATGGCTGGCAAACAAAATAGAAGTGTAGATGCAGCGTTCAAAGGTAATTCCTTGCTAAGTGTTACATACAGGATTTCCCTTTGTTAATGAGGCCCCGGAGATACTGCCCAGGCCCTTCTAGAAATTCTGTTTTATAAATGTTGACATTTAAGTAAAATGATGGTGAACACTGTCAAGAACTGGCAAAAATAACAGTTTTTGACAATTGAGTTTTTGTTACCCCAGCTAAGGTGCATCTTGCATGGCATTACTGTCACTGTATTACTTATTAACTATGGCATATTCCTTAAGGTAAACTGTTTTTTTGTGAATGTTAATACGCAGCAGACCAGGAACACAAATACACAGGAACACAAATACACAGTAGAACTATGTGTGAAAATGGGAGCCTTCCTAGCACTGCTTACTTTCCTAGTACAATCAGTAGAACAAAACATCTATTTGCTGTTGATGAACAGGAACTCCTTTTGTCCTGTAGCCAACCGTGTGTGTTTGAGTAATTAGGTTTTTTTTACTGTGCTCCCTAGTGCCCAATTGGATTGTGTGCTGTAAAGAACAGCGGTACATTCTCTCTTTCCGTCCTTCTGTCTGGCTGCCCACGCATGGCTATTGTCATAAGGGGGAAATAAACAGCGCTTTTCTTCTGTTATTATTATGTGTGAAGAGAATGGAAGACTTAACTAAATGGCTCAACTCTAAGAAGCTTTCCATCACTTGACCCCAGCGGGCTGCCATTTCTATGTATCCTCCCACTAGAACATTTAAATGGAGCACTTCCAAGAATGAATGGAGCTGAAGTATTTTATACCCAACCTGCTTGCAAAAACAGCCATAAAGTACAGCTTAAGAAAAACTGAAAAAAGATTCTTTTTATAACTGCTGATACCTGACAATCAGCAACCCCCCCATTATGTAAAGGGATAGGGACATATTAATCGGGGAGCTCACCACAACTTATCAGAGATAAATATCACAACTCTCCATAATGAAATGCTTTCCTCTTCTTCCTTTCTCTTACAAATTAGCCATTCCATCCTACTCTGTTGCTGAGGTTCTTTTAGTCCTTATAGCCGAGCATTTGTGTCACTGTTGCCACAGATTCTGAAACCCAGACTTTTCATGACTGTGATTCCTTCTCGGTATAAATTAGCGGAATGGTTGCAATAAGACAGCTCAGTAAGGCAAAGCAAACCGTTCCACAGCCGTTTTAAGTATGTGATGTATAAACAATGGAAATGTTAATTGAGATAAATGTGGCTCACTAATTATTACTGACTAAAAAACAGTAAATAAACAAAACAAAACAATAATAACAACTTTGGCATTGGTACCAAAGGGGTCTCTTTTACCAACCAAACAGGTAATATACTGGGGAACCCTACTCTTCCTCTGAGCCCTGGCTTAGTTTGCCTTTGGAATAACTTTTTAATAATTACCCCTGCAGAGCATATACATTTCCATTGAGATCAGTTTCCATCCTTCTGTTTTATGCATTGATGCATTGATGATCTAGACTCAATAGCAATAGCATTACCTGTTACATAATTAGTTTTGAAGACTGCCAGGAGTTTAGGCAATTCTAAAATACAACATGTTTGCTTAAATGGATAGTTCACTTTCAAATTAACTGTTAATATGGTGTAGATCGCCGGTTCTCAACCTGTGGGTCGGGACCCCTTTGGGGGTCGAACGAACCTTTCACAGGGGTCGCCTAAGACCATCGAATAACACATATTTCTGACGGTCTTAGGATTGATTTTATGGTTGGAGGTCACCTCAACATAAGGAACTGTATTAAAGGTTCACGGCATTAGGAAGGTTGAAAACCACTGCTGTAGATAGTGATATCCTGAGGTAATTTGCAATTGGTCCTGTTTTTTTTAACTTTTCTTGGCTCTCTAGCTTGGGAGCTTCAGGAGCTATATGGTTGCTAGAGATCAATTTATCCTAGACGTGGCAGGATTTAAAATTCAAGGCAAGGCACAGAGTGGCACAAGGTCCCTGTAAATGACCATTTTTGTCTGGGGCAAAAGTAACTGCCCAAACTCTTCCTGTACAGTAATAATTCATGGGTTGGGATGTGGGCATTGCTTCACAGAGTCGGACTGAGCCAAATGGGCCCTGTGGCTCCCGCCGCCCCAGCCTCCTCCTCCTGCTCCCCCACTGGGAACTGTGTGCTCCAGCAGCCCCCCCCCCCTGCTCCGACCCAGATAGCTGAGTGGGGTGCAGTGCAGGGGGAGCAGGAGCTTGGGGCTGGGGTGGGGGGCCCAATGATCCCAGTTTAGGATGGGCAATCCTGAATCCAGGACCCCATAAAAAGAGGGTCTGTACAAAAGATGTGGTAACTGCAGTGTCATGTTACAGTTCAAGGTGGGTTTTGCTGCAATAATATTCATGACTTTAATTCAGCATGGGATTATTATTTGAGTAAATCTGTATAAAAAGTGCCTTTGGAGTCTCGGATGCTGTCTTTATGTTGGAAATAAATTGGTTCACAAGACATTTCTTTAAGACAAAGCAATTTCGTCTGCTAATGGATGCGAAGGAAGCAAAGCCCAGGGCGGTAATGTTTCTGTGCGCTCCAATTTGATTTCTCTGCAATGGAAGACTTTCTCCACAGACCACATCATTTTCTCTTTCATACACGGGTTCAGTATAAGCTGCAAGATTGTATTCATCATTTATAAACACGGATAGACAAACCCACAACCAAGTTAGCAGAAGAACAAACAAACAAATAAACCCTTTTAAACAGAATAAACAAAAGAAAATCAATATCACATGATTTCCAACTTATCCAGACTGCCTCACAACTAAACAAAGGGTTTCCGATCCAATTTGAAATAATAGGACGGGCAGAGTACTCAGAAGTCACAGCCCATGAGTGCAGCAGAATGATGTGCCCAGAGGCGGCACCAATCATATGAGGCAAAGCATAAAAGAAAGAGAAGTATGTAGTGTTTATGCTTTGTGTTTTATATAAACATATGCTAGATTTTCTGCAGAGATGATCTGCAATTAAAGTATCTCTTTCATCTCTTTATCATTGACTTAACCTCTTATGGTTGTTAAGCAGTTTTATTTGCTAATATAATTTAGTGGAGCTCTGCTAAAGGCGCAGTGTTACTCATTAAAGTCAAAATTGCTTGCATTTCATTAAAGAGGGACTGTAAATGCTCTCATCATAGCCAAGTACCAGCCTTAACATACAGCATATTGTTTCCAGAATAATCCCAACTGGTTCTTCCTCATAGTTCTTGAAAAACAGACATACATTCATCAATATCAACCTTTATGTCTAAGTGAATCCTGCCCAAGTGCTAGTTTCATTTCAGCGTACCTTTTTAGCCAAAGCACTCTAAAGGGGAAAATATGCCCAATATACCTTTTTCTATTTACCTAAGGTTGAAAAAAAAAAAGCACCAACCCACGAAGGTCAGTCTAAATAAAGATTCTACTCTATGTAATCTAATCTGGAGGAAGCCATTCCCATTCCCACTGAAACATTAGCCAGTTGAGTCAATAGGGATGGGGAATTCCCTTCTGAACCCAAGAAGGCAATCAGATACCTTACTGGGTCAATAATCCCACCTTGACTCTGGTAACATTATTAGTATCCTTTATTTATATAGCGCTGACATATTTACTTACAAAGATTGTTCATCATTCACATCCATTTCTGCCCCAGTGGAGCTTACAGTTTGAGCTCTCCGTCATATTCATACACAATAGGGTCAGTTTCATCAGGACCCAATTAACCTGCCTATATGTATTTTTTGTACCTTGCAGCAGAAACTGAAGTATTCAGCAGAACTTACATAGAGAGAACATACAAATATATTTAACTAAACTGCAAACTGGGCAACAAGCAGGCAAATGAAAATCAATGTTGATAAGTGCAAGGTTATGCACCCTGTTAGAAATAACAGAAATGCAAGTTATACACTACATGGTAGTGTGTTGGGAAGCCTTTATTAAGAAGGATTTGGGTTTTTTTTTGTGGATAACATGCTGTGTAACTCAAGGCAATGTTACTCTGTGGCTACTCATAATCAAGGGCCACTCCTTTAGATTACATGAACAGAACTTCCAGTTGAAGCAGCGTAGGTGGTTCTTCACAGTGAGGGCAGTTGGGGCGTAAAAAGCCCTGCTGGTCGATGTTGTGATGGCAGATTCTGTTAATGCCTTTAAGAGGGGCTTAGACGATGAACAAGCATAATCACAACGCTATTGTGATAATAAAATCTACAGTTAGTATTGATGGTTTATGTATATATATAAACTTATATACATATGGTTTATGTGTGTGAGTGTATAGATAGGTCAGTATGGGTCTGTATGTGAGTGTATAGATAGGTCAGTATGGGTCTGTATGTGAGTGTATAGATAGGTCAGTATGGGTCTGTATGTGAGTGGATAGATAGGTCAGTATGGGTCTGTATGTGAGTATATAGATAGGTCAGTATGGGTCTGTATGTGAGTGGATAGATAGGTCAGTGTGGGTCTGTATGTGAGTGGATAGATAGGTCAGTATGGGTCTGTATGTGAGTGGATAGATAGGTCAGTATGGGTCTGTATGTGAGTGGATAGATAGGTCAGTATGGGTCTGTATGTGAGTGGATAGATAGGTCAGTGTGGGTCTGTATGTGAGTGTATAGATAGGTCAGTATGGGTCTGTACGTGAGTGTATAGATAGGTCAGTATGGGTCTGTATGTGAGTGGATAGATAGGTCAGTGTGGGTCTGTATGTGAGTGTATAGATAGGTCAGTATGGGTCTGTATGTGAGTGTATAGATGGGTCAGTATGGGTCTGTATGTGAGTGGATAGATAGGTCAGTATGGGTCTGTATGTGAGTGGATAGATAGGTCAGTATGGGTCTGTATGTGAGTGTATAGATAGGTCAGTGTGGGTCTGTATGTGAGTGGATAGATGGGTCAGTATGGGTCTGTATGTGAGTGGATAGATAGGTCAGTATGGGTCTGTATGTGAGTGGATAGATAGGTCAGTGTGGGTCTGTATGTGAGTGGATAGATAGGTCAGTATGGGTCTGTATGTGAGTGTATAGATAGGTCAGTGTGGGTCTGTATGTGAGTGGATAGATGGGTCAGTATGGGTCTGTATGTGATTGGATATATAGGTCAGTATGGGTCTGTATGTGAGTGGATAGATAGGTCAGTGTGGGTCTGTATGTGAGTGGATAGATAGGTCAGTATGGGTCTGTATGTGAGTGGATAGATAGGTCAGTATGGGTCTGTATGTGAGTGGATAGATAGGTCAGTATGGGTCTGTATGTGAGTGGATAGATAGGTCAGTATGGGTCTGTATGTGAGTGGATAGATAGGTCAGTGTGGGTCTGTATGTGAGTGGATAGATAGGTCAGTATGGGTCTGTATGTGAGTGTATAGATAGGTCAGTGTGGGTCTGTATGTGAGTGGATAGATGGGTCAGTATGGGTCTGTATGTGATTGGATATATAGGTCAGTATGGGTCTGTATGTGAGTGGATAGATAGGTCAGTGTGGGTCTGTATGTGAGTGGATAGATAGGTCAGTATGGGTCTGTATGTGAGTGGATAGATAGGTCAGTATGGGTCTGTATGTGAGTGGATAGATAGGTCAGTATGGGTCTGTATGTGAGTGGATAGATAGGTCAGTATGGGTCTGTATGTGAGTGGATAGATAGGTCAGTGTGGGTCTGTATGTGAGTGGATAGATAGGTCAGTATGGGTCTGTATGTGAGTGGATAGATAGGTCAGTATGGGTCTGTATGTGAGTGGATAGATAGGTCAGTATGGGTCTGTATGTATGTAGTTGGTATTTACATATACCTTATTATTGGCCCAAGGCTAGACCACACCCTACCACACTTGATATAGGGAAGGGGTGGATCTTCCTCTTGGCCTGCAGTATTTGATCTGTGTGAATGCTCCTTGAAGGCTGGGATCCATCCTCAACCTTTTTAACCTGTGAGTAACATTTAAGTATAAAAAAAAGTTGGGGAGAAACACAAGCATGAAAATCGTTCCTGGGGGGTAACCAAAAAAGGCTGTAATTGATTATTTTGTAGCCACTGTATGGATTGGCAGACTACAGGAGGCTGTGTTTTGTAATACCCATGGTCTTTATACCTCTAAAACGTGTCTCCAAGCCAAGAATTCAAAAGTAAGCACATGCTTTAAGGCCACTGGGAACAACATCCCAGGAGGTGGGGAGCAACATGTTACTCACAAGCCACTGGTTGGGCATCACTGCCCTAAGGGAACAGTTACCCTTAGTGAAGTCAGGGACAGGGACCTCGTGAACGAGGTTAAGAAAAAACAGGCTAGAGCAACTTATAGCAGTTTCTAGGAAAGTGAGTCAATCAACATTTATATAGAAAGAGTGGCTTTCTTGCCAATAAAGTAATGTGGACTTATGTATGTGGGATTCTGTATTTCATACATAACATGACATTCTGGAATTGTTTTGCTTACCTAGAATGCTTGTGAGTTTCTCCATGATCAGGTCGATAAGCTGAGAGCCATGCTTATGCTTTAACTTTAGTGGCTGTAATAAAATAGGCTATTAAAATGCTTTGATTTAGGAGTATTTAGGTTTTGTTGGGCATGTTTATGTGCACTATAGTGTGTATTTATTTATATACCCTTATCCATAGGTTGGTTTGTGTCATATTGGCAGAATGTTTGTCACACTGTGCCTACATCCTCTATAACAGTTGGGATTTGCTCCTGGTGGCCATTGAGCTCTGTGGTGTGGAACCAAATACCATCTGTTTCTTATGCTGCCTTTCTTTAATAAATGATCCCTGTTTGTATCTTCATCCAGGTAATTTCCAGGGTTTATATACTAAAATCCTGCCCTTTTTTATTTTTAACTATTCTTTTTAACTGAACTATTTAACTATTTCTTTTAACGTACCTGGAGTTGAAGCACATAATGCTTTAATTCTTAGGTCCAAGAATGTTTAAATTGGCTAAAAACCATGAGCGAATGAGGTGAGCATGTGCTCAGTGAGCTCACTAGGCAGGCGTTCCTCCATGGGAACCACATTACACATCTCTATATGAGGTCCTGCTTCATACAGAGCTACTATTTTTGTGTCATATGTCTTAGGCCTAAATAACAAAAATAACCTCTACCCACTGTAGTTCCTTACCATTTTCCTTATTTAATTGCAATATAGTTATATAGTTAAGTTGAGTTGAAAAAATTACCAAAAAGACCAAAGTCCATCAAGTTTAACCCCTCATACACTCACATACATATCTATAGCTATACCAATATCTATACTCACTAGCTGTAGATTTTAGTATCACAATAGCCTTGGATATTATGCTTGTTCAAGAACTCATCCAGGAACTCATACAGGCCCCAGAATCTGCCATTACAACATCACAAGGAAGGGCATTCACCAACCTCACTGCCCTCACCGCGAAGAACCCCCTTCACTGCTTTAAATGAAAGTTCTGTTCCGCAAATCTACCCCCCCACTATCTGTCTGTAATGCCCTTTAATATACTTGTAAAGAGTAATCATTTCCCCTCACAAGAGAAACCAACTCCAGCCATGACACCTTCATAGCTTAAATCTTCCATCCCCTTTACCAGTTTAGTTGCAGTCTCTGCACTCTCTCCAGCTCATTAATATCCTTCTTAAGGACTGGAGCCCAAAATGCATGGATATCCATGTGATGTGGGTTAGACCCATTTTTACACCAAGGTCTACAGGCCACAGATAGGGAGAACACCACTTTGTACGAGTCACTTGCACGCCATTGGTTTAATTTGGATTTTGTGGTTCACTATTACAGTGCCCAAAGCCAGTAATGACTGTATTGCAGAGAGATTTATTTTTCCATTATTAAAGATGGTAATGGCGCTAACTCTTAACAATGACATCATGTTCTTGGCTCATCCATTTTAGCAGGAGCACGGAACATCTTATGTTTAATTGAATCTACACAGCTAGAGCCTAGTTAAAAAGCCAAGTGTATTTGCCAGGAAATAATAACCTAACAAGTCCCTCGCATGTGGGCGTTTGATGTTCTAGCTATTAATTTGCAAAATAAATAAAATAAGCGGAAAGCACAAACACCCAAACACATTTTTTATGGATTCTTCAAGATTCTGTCAGTGTCCTCATAAAACAACGATAAAAATGTAATAAAAGCCTATTCAATTTGGATCTCCCCCCATAAGGAACCTTGTAATTCCGCTGCCTCAGGGTTTACAATCAAAGATATATTTATCTGCTGCTTCTGTTCTCCTATAAATTATTTTTAGTGCATCGCACTTGTTCCACACTTCAATCTGACAGCAAAACTTCTGCTTAGAAAATAATCATTATATTCATGTAATGATTGCATTTTAGCTGTTTTCAGATAGACATGCAAGGATTTATTTATAGTTTACAGGTAAATAGAATAACTTTAATAATATGCTGAACTTTGCTTAAAGTATTATGAGAAATGTCTTTTCTGTCTGTTTGAGCTTTTATAATTCATGTAATTTGTTGGGGATGCTGCTACTTCAGGGAGAGCAACTGACTGACTAAAGGAGAACTAAATCCTTGATAAGAATGGCTAGAGATGATGTATTTCATAGACTGAACTTTCAGTCAGAGTCCAGAGGTTCAGCAGCCCAGTAATAGCACTGAACCAAGCCTTCAAAGATTAAACTGGGGGCATCATACTGTTGGGCTGCAAATGCCAGCTCCCTTAGAGAACCTTATATACATCTGTAAACATGGACTATACTTGTGGAAGGTGTCCTCTGACAGTTTTACAAGATGCAAATAGATTATATAACCCAGCCATGTTTGTCTTTATCTTCTATGCCCTGTGGGAGGAGGTTTTCCCATTTGGATCAGCATAATATGGAAAGTTCTTTTCCACAGTCTATAAAAGGGAAGGAAGCACATGGTTCTCTCTCTCTCTCTATTTGGAGTCCTCTATAAGGAGGATCATATTTGCTGCCAGACTCAAGGGGCTTCAGTAAGGACAAGCCCCTATTAGAAAGGCCTTAGAGGAAATTGGAGTAAATGAGGTCTTCTAGATATGGGCAGGTATCTGTATAACACACCAAAGGTGGCCATACACGGGCCAATTGTAGCTGCCGATATCGGTCCCTTGGCAGCTTATCAGCCCGCATAGGGCCAAACGATCGAATTAGCCTACATTTTCCTGATATTGCCCACCCGTAGCTGGGGATATCGGGAGAAGATCCGCTCGCTTGGTGACCTCGCCAAGTGAGCGGATCTTAACGTGTATGGGCACCTTAAGAGTTGTGAGATAGATAGCACAAGTTATTAAGAAATTTGTGCTCCACTAAGTAGATCCCCAGGCAACATATATCATATACTGTATCTGTAGGCATGCAAGTGGGTAGGACTTAGTTATAGAGAGTGAAATTCCCTGGAGCAAACTGTGAGGTCTTGATATGCAGGGGCAGACACCGGTTGTAAATTTTTCATGTTTTTAGTTACTTCCAAGCAGTGGCAAGTTAAATTTGTATCCCTTTGCTTTGTGACGATTCTGCTGTGAATTCCCTGTGTACAAAGGTGGGTTAAGAACAACTGGCACCCAATATTCTTTATGAAAGTTTAGTGGGTTTAGACAGTTCAGTCTGGAGACCCTTCCTAAATACTTTTGTGAGGGCCCAGCTGAGATGAGACGTTGCACATAACAGTGCACTGGCCTTGGGAACAGCTGGAAAGCAGAACCTCTAGTGTTTATAGTGCCACACAGGTACATACAAGATAAGAATATTTAGACCATGTATGTTTAATTGTGCCCCCCATCCCTATGCTTCCTGTTCTGAAATAAAATTCACAGCCTCTTCCATCAGCCAAAGGCCATTGCTTAAAGATGTAGATTAAAACTTTTGTGGAGCAATAAGCAACAAGATTGGTCTAATACAAGGATTCTTTCCATATTCAAGGTCTGGCTGCATGCTGATGAAAATCCGTGCATTAATTACTTAGTAAGTCTTACTAATGTTTAGACAAGTGTTATTCGGTTCACCTGAACAATAATGAGGTGGAAGGAGTCCTTTTCTCTGGCGCTGAATGCACAGTGTAAATATAGCACTTTCAAACGTCAATGCCAGGTAATCCGTGCAACATGAACGCAGGTGAAACCCGAGACACCGTTCAGTGTCAGTGGGATTGATTATCAGGGAATACTTTGAGGTGCTTTTCTGTTATTGTAGAATAATTAAAAATTCACAGGGTTAAGGAGATAGCTTCTAAATATTTCAATGCATGCTCTGTTTGTTTCTCAACTCATTTTTTTCCCCTCTAGAAATTCTCATGATTGAGCACCGAATGTTCTATATCCGTAAGGATGAAGTCAGCTGCAGTCAGAGTATTGTTTCTCTTTTGATGGGCCACACAGACCACAATCTCTGCCCCAGTGGAGCTTACAGTCGAAGGTCACTGTCACATTGACACACATTTGGGTTAGTAACTTTAAGCAGAGCTATTTATGGGGTCAGATTTATAGTCTGTTACACCCCAAATCTGGGCAGCTTTAGCAAAACCCAACAACAGGCATTGCTTAGTAAATAGAGCCCTTTTGCCTTTTGCCGGAAGAGTCCATGGTATAACACAGCAGCTGCACTGTATAGTCACAGAGTATATTCATCCAGATGTTAATAATCCACAACTCCCAGTACCCCACTGACACATTACTACTGACTGGGGGATGCTGGGAACTGTAAGCTAACAACAGCTCAGGGGGGTCACACGTTGGTTTTATTTATGCCATTATTAACCCTCCCCCCTCCTTCTTTAGTAAGTCTGGTTTTGGATGTGCTTAAATGAACAAGTGCATAAGCTTTGCATTACACTGAGGTATGTTCCAGTATAAAGTCATGTCCCATCCAGGTCAGTCCAAGCTCTACAAACCCCACGTTGGTGAACGCGTGCACAGCTAAGGGCAGGACAGCCAGTGGGTTGCCTTGGGAGCCTAGGCCTGGCACTGGTCCAAACAACCATGAAGTTTCCCCCTTTTACACCACAACATCTAACAAATAAAAAGGGACCAAAAATGGGAGCATCATTTCCCTAATACTGTGGTTGTCAGACTTTTTCAGTTCTAGACTCCCATTGGAGGTCCATGTATATGAACAAATATCCTCAAGGCTGCCCACCTATAGGTTGGGATGTATTGCTCTAATGCATGGATAAGGCATTTTGTACATATTTACACTGTTCACAATCAAATAAATAGAAGGATTCTGCCAGGACATAGCTATTGGTCTTAATTTGGAAAACAGCACTGTGGTGTAGCCCCTGATTAACCTGCTTGATTCCCTAGGGTATAATACACACAGCTATCACTTACACTCCTTTCAGCCAACGGCTGCGACTGTCTAGCAGAATCTGTTGAGTAAATGTGTCAGCAGCGTACTGCAGGGAAGAGGCGAGCCTCGCCAAACTTACACGAGATGAAATGGCCCTTCAGGTTTACTGAGTGGCAGTTTCATTAGCGTACCCACAGTGCTGCTACATAAAGGGAAACTATGCCCTGCACACTCCCAATTATTTCCTATAAATAGACATTCAAGTATGAAGTTGTTGTGCTAACAGTCAGCATCCATGTAACACTGTCAGTGCATGGCCACAAATACAGATACTGTGCGCTAATCATTTTCTTTGCTGTCTTATTGCTGACTAGGGCATTACCTCTTGTCAGTATTTGACTGAATGTTTAAGGGTAATTGCACATGGGGCAGCTTGACTGCCACTGCCCTCCAGCAGAAAACAGCAGCCATCAAAATGCCCCCATCCACTCCCAATGGGGCAGTGCCAGTCTGCATCACCCTGAGAAATTTCTACTAACTCACAATAGGACTGGTTACAGTCAGACAGGGGCATTTTGACCCACTTACTGCATTACAGCAGCAGACAATATGCCCTGTGTACCATATACCTTTGTGATGACACACACGACATAGAGGCGTATTTAGGCCCGGTACCTAGGGCAGCACCGGACACACCCCTGTCTCACGTCTTTCCTAACCAGAAGAACATCAGCCCAGCCCTCTTTCTTTCGCCTGAAAATTTCCTTGACCAATCACGGTCAGAAACTGACCAGCAGGTGGCGATGTTGTAACAAAATTCATTCCTATTAACAGTACATATTCCCCTTAATATCTTTATAGTAAATTGCAAAAGTGTTTAGAATAGCATTCTCATCAATTTTATGTTCTTTATTTTTATTTTTTTTTCAGTTCTCATAATTTTCAAAGTTTACTAATCTTTTAAAAGATATATTTATCTTGATGATGATATTGTCCCATTCAGCATTCCCTTCCTGAGATTTAATGGTTAAACTGGTTGCAAATTGAGAACTCGGTGATCCCCATTGTCAGGTGTATGAGGAGAGGGTGGCCTGAGCCACGTGGTGAAGCTTGGGCCACGAGAGAGACATTGAAACCAGTGATGTCTAGTTTGTAACCATCCCATCAGCCATTTCACTGCAACTCCCAGTAACCTTTGACAGTCCACAATGTGAGAGTCTAAAAGGATTGGAGAGTGAATTTCCTAGCAGAAACAGGAGTGTTTAATAAAGAGCTGGACATAGTATTTTATAGACGCAATGAGCAGAGAATACTCATTCTAATGCCTGGGGCACAGGAAGGAAAACTGCCTTAACGAAAATCCCAAGTAGCCTGAATGAGACAGCACTTCCCGTGTCAGAGATCAAGGCCCCAGCCCAACGGCTCTTTGGAGTAAATGAATGTATTATTTGCCATGGGAAGAGTCAGTCAACACCAATGCAGTTCACATCTATCCACAACCTTTAATGTTTTATATTGGCTCACAGGGGGCAGCCATCTTCTTGCAACCCGCACGTCCCTGCAGCACTTTGATCACTAGCCTTTCTAATAATCAGTTCTATATATTTCTGATGTGGGTGTTTGTACCTTGTACCTTCTGTACTGTATAAAACCTTCCATTAACTCAATTATCTTCAATCATTTCTAAGAAGCCTGAATCTGTTTCAGTGATGCCATAACAACAAAATAAGGGTGAGAGGCAAGGCCAGAGGCTTCTGCTCATGTAGTGACAGAGGTACATAATACACTCTTTATCATACAGGTATGGGATCCATTATCCAGATAGCTCCAAATTACAGGAAGGCCATTTCCTATAGACTCTATTATAATCAAATAATTAATTTTTTTTTAAATGTATTTCCTTTTTCCTCTGTAATAATTAAACAGTAGGTGGAGGGACCCATAGGGTTAATATGCCCTTATGGCTTTAAACCCTACAACTTCCTAGTTTATGCTGTTACTGGGCAAAGACCCATGTATCAGTTCAGAGTTATGCACTTATGCCTTATTGGTTTCCAGGTTGACTCCACCCTTAGCACTCCAATATAGTGTTTAAGTCTTCCTCTTTATCTCAGGTGAAGGTCCACTGAGCATGGGATCACATAGGCCCCAGTAAAGCCATAATTTACCCTAGAGTCATCACCTACTCTAGTGAAGTCGGGGACAGGGACCCCATGAATGAGGACCAGTTAGATAGTTACTCTTGTGGAGCACTCTCTAGGAGAGTGAGAGAGGGAAAGAAGTAAGAGCAGTTTCGGTTCCACCAAGGAAAGTAGTTGGAAGTACCCTTCCATACAGGCACTGTTGCCTCAGAATAGGGCCACGGTTAAGACATACGAGACAGGTAGTATCTAAACCCTGATCCAAAGTCAGCTGGAGGACTCTAAGGGCTCTGGCACACGGGGAGATTAGTCGCCCGCGACAAATCTCCCTGTTCGCGGGCGAATAATTAAAATGTAAATCGCCGGTGGGATGGCATACGCGGCAGAGTGATTTCAGTGAAATCGCGGAAGTTGCCTTGAGAGGAAACTTCTGCGATTTCACTGAAATCACGCCACCGCGTATGCCATCCCACCGGCGATTTACATTTTCGCCGGTGGGATGGCTTTTCGGGGAGATTAGTCGCCCGCGAACAGGAAGATTTGTCACGGGCGGCTAACCCTCCCGTGTGCCAGAGCCCTTAAAGCTAAAGGTATTCAACCTGAGGACTGAATACCTCAGGTTGAATACCTCAACTGCAAGAACCTTCTGGTGTCCATTGTTGGCTAAATTGCATTGCACACAGCTACAGTTGTAGTTGCACTACACCCCTGATTACTTCCATATAGCAAAGGCCCATCCTGAAGGATTGAGTTGCATGTACCCCATGCTCTAACCTATTCTTGCTGGTGCTTGACTTTTTTACAGCCAAACGGGGTTACAAGTACCCTGTACTTAATCCCAACTAGGGTATAATTAATCCTTATTGGGGGCAAAACACTCCTATTGGGTTTATGTAATGCTTAAATGAATTTTTGTAGGCTTTAGTTATAGTGATGTAGCTAACATCGCCGAAAATGTTCGCGAACCCGTTCGACCTGGACAGTGGCATGCAGGAGGGGTATCAAGGGCAAAAACTTCTCTGAAAAATACTTTGTAAAAAAAACGCCAAAAAAAACGCCAAAAAATAACGCCCAAAAAAAAACGCCCAAAAAAAAACGCAAGCTATTCCTATGTATATGCATAGGCGATAAAACGAAGCGAAAAAATGCGGCGGAAAAACCAAGGCGAAAAAACGCGGCGCCAAAAAAAAACGCGGCGAACCCAAAGTGGCGAACATCGGCAAAAGTCCGCAAATTTGCGCGAACGCAAACACCCGATGTTCGCGCGAATTAGTTCGCCGGCGAACAGTTCGCTACATCTCTATTTAGTTATGGCGAAAATACAGAAAGACCTCTTATCCAGAAAACCCAGGTCATATCTGTATTTAGCACTGTTTACGACCTTGAATGGAAGTGATGCCACCATGGACAGGAAGTGATGTCACTCTGGAGGTGAATCATTAGCTGTATTGTAAGTGGTGGTTAGGAAGTGATCACTCGCACAATTCCCGCAGGGTCAGGGACATTCTCCTCGAAATCTAACTGGTCTGCACGTAGTCTGTGGTCACCTTACCCAATGGGTTTCGAGCATACACACATTAAAAAGTATCATAATTAAGATTTCAACAGAAACATCAAAAATCCGTGGATTAAGGGTGTATTTGGTACCTAGGTATTTCCTAACAGTTAGAAAAGTGAAATGTGAAGTTTTGATTCTAAACTGTATAAAGTTGCATAATTTTTTGATTGAAATAAAGTTTCATTTTTAAATTGCATTACATAAGATTGTGATAGAATGCAGATTGTACAACATTATTCCTTTCTGGATGCAGGTGCACAGCTTTTTTGAAAAACACATTTATTCATGAAATATATATACTGCTAAATAATTCAGTAATCAGTAGCACAGTTCATCATGCAGGGCAGTTTTCTGCAAGGGCAACACAGTTATTAGGGGGCCTTATTTTTCAATCTAGTGTTGCATTACAGTCCCTTCCCAGAGGCTATTATCCCACTGCTATTATAGGCACCATCTCTCCCTACTATACCTGCTATCCCACAGCCACAGTCCTTTCCCAGAGGCTATTATCCCACTGCTACTATAGGCACCATCTCTCCCTACTATACCTGCTATCCCACAGCCACAGTCCCTTCCCAGAGGCTATTATCCCACTGCTACTATAGGCACAATCTCTCCCTACTATACCTGCTATCCCACAGCCACAGTCCCTTCCCAGAGGCTATTATCCCACTGCTACTATAGGCACCATCTCTCCCTACTATACCTGCTATCCCACAGCCACAGTCCCTTCCCAGAGGCTATTATCCCCCCCACTGCTACTATAGGCACCATCTCTCCCTACTATACCTGCTATCCCACAGCCACAGTCCCTTCCCAGAGGCTATTATCCCACTGCTACTATAGGCACCATCTCTCCCTACTATACCTGCTATCCCACAGCCCCAGTCCCTTCCCAGAGGCTATTATCCCTCCACTGCTACTATAGGCACCATCTCTCCCTACTATACCTGCTATCCCACAGCCACACCCCCTTCCCAGAGGCCATTTGCTCATTGCTGTTGCTACTGAGTGGAGGTGCTCTGAGGAGTTGTGACTTTCTCCCAGGCCCGGCTGGGTCTGGGGGTTAGTTTTGTGGGTACTTTTTCTTTGTTTTTTACTGTTTTTCCCTACTCAATGGGGAAGAAGGCGAAACCATTTAGCCGCGTAGTTGAGACCCGTTTGAGAAGCAGCAGGAAGGCAACATCATGGTGACAGTGGAGCGCACTGCAGAAGGCAATGTTTCCTGCTCTGATAAAGGAAAGGAAAAGAAAAGCAAAAGCTGTTCCCAAAGCGGCATGGAGAGTGACTCTGAGGACCTGGATGCCGGTGTTGTAGCTCCGCAGCTCCCTGCAGTTACTCCAACAGAGGCAGACCAGGAGGTGAGAGGAGAGTCTAATGGCTGCAAAATGGCTGCTGGCAGTGAGGGGCATGGAAACCATATGGCAATGGTGGTTGCAGAAAGTGTTCTGACCAATCAGGAGATGGCTGCTGCCAATGGGGAACATGGAAGCCGTGTGGCCCTGGAGGTTGCAGAGAGCGCTCTGAGTGACCAGGAAATGGCTGCTGCCTGTGAGGTGCATGGAAGCCGTGTGGCCCTTGAGAGTGAGCAGGTAATGGCTGCCGGCCCCCTGGGGAAGGCTGGGGAAGTGCACAAAGGTACTGACACAAAGGTTATACAGTATGACACCATTATTAATGCTTTGAAAGAGCTGCGGTGTTTGGAGGAAAAACAAAGTAAGTTAAACAGAGACATTGACAGACTGATAGAGTGAGGATTCGCTGAAAGGAGAGAGGAGAACTCGGTTTATCAGAGAGGTGACTTTCCTCAATAAGGAGCTGGAAGACACTGAGACTTACATTAAAGACATTCTGGCTGTTATAGAACCATGGAGAGAGCTGTATGGCAACAAGCAGAGGTTTGAGCAGATGAAAGAAGGCAATGTGACTACTGAGAGACTGCTTAAAGTCGCTGAACTGCTCAAAGAGACTGAGGTTTCAAAAACTGTTGCAGAATTTAGCGTTGCTACTGATACTGTGCATAGTAACGGTCTTTCCAATACTGATGGGTGTGCAGCTGCCGTGAGTGGGGTGAGGGCTGAGGTGCAGGTGATTGCAGGTAATGCAATGTGTGTGAGTGAGGGGGGTGGGGCAGTGAGTGCTGGGGCAGCTGAGGTGCAAGTGGCTGGGAGTGGTGCAGCTGAGGTGCAGGTGATTGCAGGTAATGCAACGTGTGTGACTGAGGGGGGAGGGGAAGGAAAAAATGTTGTTTATTCTGCTGGGGAAAGCAATGTGCAAGGGGGGACTGAGAGTGTTGCTGGGGGCAGTGTTTGGGAGGGAAGGAGATTCTCTGCACGTGAGCAGGATGAGGAGTTTGATGATGAGTTTGATAAGAGGAAGAATGTTGTGAAAATTAAGTGGGAGAAAGAGAGGGAGGATTTCCCGGGGCGCAGGTTTGTGGGCAGAAACATCATTAAACAGTTACTGGGTTTTATCCCACAGGACGTTTATGCCTTGCTGAGTGTCACAGACACAGAGTTTGATGTTAGCTATAAGTTATCCCAAGGGTTAGAGGAGTTCTGGAGGCGGTACCATCTGAGTAAAGAGGCCAAGGAGTGGGAGGGGTTTAGGGTAATCCATGTGTCCAAACCCGAAACCAAACTGGTCACCATTATCATGAAGAGAGAGACCGTGCATGAGCAGGACATCCTCATATGGCTCCGGCGCCAGTGCACTGTACTATCCCCCCTGGTGTTTGATGAGGAGGTATTCTGGGTAGGGGGGTATAAAGTCCAAGTAAAACTGCATGTGGATCAGAATGTTCAGAAACATCTCCCAAATTCCTTTTTCATTGGGAAAGCAAGGGGTGTCTGTTTCTATGTGGGCCAGCCTAGGCTATGCTATAAATGTGGGTCCAACAGGCATTATGCTGTAAAGTGTAATATACAGAAATGTGCTTTGTGTGGGGACACTGGGCACCCAAGCAAGGAGTGTGTAAAGGCCATAAATTGCAACCTGTGTATGCAATCCGGCCATGCTTATAGGGCCTGCCCCGACGCCTGGCGCAACATTAGGAAGGCTTGTCCCAATCTGGAAAAAGTAATGAGTACCCCAATGCCAGGGGAGAACTTGCCACAGACTGAGGGAGGGGGGAGGAGAGGGCAGGTGGGGCAAAAGAGACATAGGCACCATCTCTCCCTACTATACCTGCTATCCCACAGCCACAGTCCCTTCCCAGAGGCTATTATCCCCCCACTGCTACTATAGGCACCATCTCTCCCTATTATACCTGCTATCCCACAGCCACAGTCCCTTCCCAGAGGCTATTATCCCACTGCTACTATAGGCACCATCTCTCCCTACTATACCTGCTATCCCACAGCCACAGTCCCTTCCCAGAGGCTATTATCCCACTGCTACTATAGGCACCATCTCTCCCTACTATACCTGCTATCCCACAGCCACAGTCCCTTCCCAGAGGCTATTATCCCCCCCACTGCTACTATAGGCACCATCTCTCCCTACTATACCTGCTATCCCACAGCCACAGTCCCTTCCCAGAGGCTATTATCCCCCCACTGCTACTATAGGCACCATCTCTCCCTACTATACCTGCTATCCCACAGCCACAGTCCCTTCCCAGAGGCTATTATCCCCCCACTGCTACTATAGGCACCATCTCTCCCTACTATACCTGCTATCCCACAGCCACAGTCCCTTCCCAGAGGCTATTATCCTCACTGCTACTATAGGCACCATCTCTCCCTACTATAGGCACCATCTCTCCCTACTATACCTGCTATCCCACAGCCCCAGTCCCTTCCTAGAGGCTATTATCCCACTGCTACTACAGGCACACAATTTTGCGTGGGTAAGCCATGGTTTTCTCCCTGCTACTATAGATAGCATCTTCCCCATTTTCCCCATGCTGTCCAACATATTACATATAAAGGGCCAGTTGTATCTCATACAGCAGGCCCAGGGGCCAACTAATGTCACATAGTGAAGTCTATGGAGCCATAAAAATTATTTGAAGGACCACATCGGGCCCGCAGGCCTTCAGTTGGACAGCCCTGCCATAGGGTATTATTTCCACTGCCATCAGCATTGTAAATGTTATTGATATCTTCCATGATCCTCAAACCTGCAAAGTGCTGCAATGTGAGGTTCCACAATTTACAAGGCCCAATGCGACTACCCTGCTTAAGCCCCTGCCCCCTAAAGACAGCGTTGTCATTAAAGATAAATACAGTGTAATTAGCTGAGTCGTTAAGAAGAGCAGCTACAGTTAAGTTTTGGAGAGCAATGCACGGAGGGGGAGGATGAACTACATACAGTAACATGATTAAGGATGAGACAAGAAAACATTTAATGAGGCAAATGCTAATGGATGGCGGTGCTGCCTTATAGTAATAAGCCAGATGCTTGGACTGAAGTTGGTGATTATTTTGACAAGCGCAGCCCTCTAGTCCCGCACGGTAGCTTCATCACTGTATCGCATTTAGCAAACTGATTATCAGAGCTGTTAATCCTGATTTGCTTCACGGGTTTTTATAATGCTGACATGATTAGTATGGCAAAAACAGAAAGCTTAATTCAATTCTTGCTCTTACTTCTAAGTTAATTCAAGGCAACGCTGCATTGCAAAGATAAAACTTAGTAAGTAACGAAGTAACTGCCGCCCCGGAAAATGAAGCCGCCAGATCTATTGACAAATGTTACAGCAAGAGAATGGTTATAGTGTTCTTCCAGGGTTTCTGATCTGTAGCCCCTCTAATGATAGTCACACTAGCCGAATCACAAATAATGTTCAGTATGGATAAATAGATATATGTTCTGCTTGTTATGGAAATCCACCCAAACCCAACTTAAGCTTTTTGAAAAGTAAACATAATTTCAAGCAACTTTGCAATATACATAAATAAAAAATATGCAGCCTTTTCATCATGGTTTGACTGGGGCCCCCGGTGCCAGCCCATCCCCTTAGCGCATGGACAGTATAGTTACTTTCGTTTGCTGCGGGGGGGAGGCAGAACAGCAGCCGGCGGGAGCTCCAGGGATCGGGTCGGGGCCAGCAGGGCTGACCGGGTCTTTTCCTGGTGCCCCGCTGGCCCAGTCTGACCCTGCTTTTCATAACTTTAAATGTAATAATACATATAGTTTGGAACAGTTATCTAGGCCTGGCCCCCTGTTCTCCTGCTGATCTGGCTGGTTACTTTGAGACTCAAAATGTAATATTAGGGCTCTGGCACACGGGGGAGATTAGTCGCCCGCGATTAACTCCCTGTTCGCGGGCGACTAATCTCCCCGAGTTGCCTACCCCTGCCATCCCACCGGCGAACATGTAAGTCGCCGGCGGGATGGCAGATGCGACGGCGCGATTTCGCGCAAATCGCCGAAAAAGACTCGCGAGTCTTTTTCGGCGATTCCCTGAAATTGCCCCGTCGCGTCTGCCATCCCGCCGGCGACTTACATGTTCGCCGGTGGGATGGCAGGGGTAGGCAACTCGGGGAGATTAGTCGCCCGCGAACAGGGAGTTTTATCGCGGGCGACTAATCTCCCCCGTGTGCCAGAGCCCTTAGTTCATGGTCCTCAGCCTGCCTTCAGTCTGCATTGTCTGAATCCCACAATTCCCTGCACATGTGATGTCAATAAGGAAAAAACATCACATTGCAAAGCACTGTGGGTTAGAAGAACTGTTTTGCTGCTATATTTTAGCATATAAACATGTCAAGGGGTCACTGCAAAATAGCCCCTGGCCTCCGCTTGGCCCACTTCCTCACCAATTGCTCCCTTCTGCCACCCTCCACCCATTTAACCCTTAGCCACAATCGCTCATTCTGCCTTTGTGCCCCCACCTCATTGAGTCTGAGGCCATTGATCTTGTGATCATGTTTTAGACAATTGTTTTTGAAGGGATTAATCAACTTTTTCCTTCTACCCCCAAACACCAATATCTGCCCTTCTAAAGTTTTGATAGCGGTGTATCATTGGCAAGCAGGACTCAGGATGATGCTGCAAGCATGGCCAGTATTTTATTCTCCTTACAACAAGAGTGCATCATAATCCCGATATGTTAGATACTAAAAAGATGACTAAGTTTTAACCCCTCCTCCCCTGCCAGGATTTCAAATGATGCAGAAATTAAAGAACCATTTTGCAGCTGTTTTCAGCATAAATGGTATTTAATTATAGGAATAGATTACAGTGATAGGTATATTAGGGGTTTCTGTGTTGTCTGGGGCTCATTAAGAAACATGGTTCAGAAGCCAGACTTCCTCTTTAAACCAGCCTTGAAGGTCTTACCTGTATTCAGGGCTCCCTTTAGCTCATGAAATGGGTACAGATAAAGGAAAATATTGACATATTAGTCACCCACTGTTCTGAAAATATCTCATCCTAACTGATGTTTTAAGGAAAACTATACCCCCAGAATGAATACTTAACCCGCAGATAGTAGTGCAGGGTTTTCTGATCAGCTTAGGTAGAGTCAGGAGTGGGGATTCACGAACAAGCTAAAAGGGTTGAGGAGACCGCCTCAGAAAACCCTGCACTACACTGATGAGCCCCAAGAAGGGCGAAACCGGTCTGTAGTTGGGAATCTGATCAGCTATTATCCTGGCTTTTGCATTGAAAACCCAGTGGGTAAGCATTAGTCTATAGGATAAACCCATGTAAATCGGACAAGCCCATGTAAATGGGACTTTTCTAAGAGCCTAAAGGAATTTGTTCCCAGAATCCTGTTATGACTTACTTGAATCAAGAGATAAATGATGAATGGACAGTGCGTAACACCACACAAGTAATTACTGAACATTGTAGAACCAGGGAATCTCTGATGTTGCAGGTTCTCAGTATTTGCACTGGCAGGTTTAGAAATGCCTATACCAATATATCAAATTCCTCCATTCAAAAACCCGGCATTTGCCCAGAATTTATAACTAAATCACTCTCTTGTGCTTACCTTTAAATTGATATGACTAGTCACTACAAAGCAAAAGGGAAAAGTAAATGAGGCAGAACTAAAATACAACGGATGCTTGCGGTTCATTGCTTCCGTTGCTTGCAGTCTTGCAGTTCATAAGCATAATTCAGTTCTTGCTGGGTCTCTGGTCTATTGACTCCATTCTTATTGTTCCAAGAAGACGTTCATCTTGTTTATGTTGGTTTCTTTTAATGAAGCAATTTGAACTCTTTGCCCTACGAAATATGGGTGACAATGCAGCTTCTTTAGATTTAAGAGGTTGTAAATGTGGAATTTATAACTCTTCTCTTATGGCATCTTTTTTTGGGGAAGATAATGTTAACACCATTTCAACTAAGAATGTCAATTTTTGAATTTTTATATCACCCTAAAATGGTACATAAGGACAATATATGTTATAATTTTTCATCACCATGTTATTTGCCTATTTAAAAAGAATTTGTATAGGCATGTTCATTTCTACATAACTCCCTGGGGCTGTAGATTGCCTTATTAAGATTTACACCTGTTCAAAGCCTCCTCACTGCAGGATATCCATATGGAGGGCTAATCAGCTTGTATTACATGGAACAATAGTTCTGGAATAAGATGAGCTGCCATTCATTAATCTTAATTCATTCATTTCATGAACTTTGACGACTGGAGTTTTTTAATTGCAGAGACGGGGAAAGACAACTAAAGCAGAGGTAGATAGTGTGGAAGGGAAATTGGGGAAAAGGTGTGGAATGATTAGATCCTTGCAGGGGAGGAGGGACTAAAACTTAGTCATCTTGTTATTATCTAACATATTGGAATTATGATGCACTCTTGTTGTAAGGAGTATTGGCCATGCTTGCAGCATCATCCTGAGTCCTGCTTGCCAATGATACGCTGCTATTAAACTTCAGAAGGGCAGATATTGGTGCTTGGGGATAGAAGGAACAGGGCCGGAACTAGGGGTAGGCAGAAGAAGCAGCTGCCTAGGGCACAACAATTGAGGGGGGCGCCAGGCAGGAGACTCTCTTGCCTACCCCTAGCCCACGCTCCCTTCTCATTGCCCCCGCCGCTTGTCATTACACAGTGGGGGCAATGAACTATCCCTTCACATCGCACCCCCCCATCCGAGCAAACTGCGCATGCACGCAAAAACACGCAGGGTTGGGGGTGATGTGCGCAGGTGCAGATGATGCGATAGCGCAGGTGCAATCCCTTCAATAATAATTGTCTAAAACATGGTCACAAGATCAATGGCCTCAGACACAATGAGGTGGGGGCACAAAGGCAAAATGAACGATTGTGGTTAAGGGTTGAATAGGAGTGTGAGGTTTGATATAATATCCTATATTTTCATATCGATATAATCATATATTCATATATGCATGTATTTTGATAACTTTGATATACTTAGATGTTTTTCCCAAATAGTACCCTTGCACAGCTTGCACCTTACAAAATATATGCCTTGAAAAACAAGTTAATCTTATCTATGAACTGATGCATTTTCTACTCATTGTGTCCTTAAAATTCCTGTCCCACATTAGCCATCCTTGAAGGCCATCTCTGATGCTAATGAGTTAGGCCATGTTTGAAGTTAATGAGGTTCTACTCTATTTTTTTATAATGATTCCTTTGTATCTGCACGTACACAAGGGGTATAAAAGCTATGATCACGTAAGAATAAACTGAACAAGTTTGAACTTCCATTTGGTTGTGTCCTTCTTGTTCCCTTATACGTCTTTTTCCTGGCAGGAGGGCACCCACAGATTACTAAATTTACAGTTTGCGGTCAGGAACCCTAACAAGGAGGATGGCAGAAGGGAGCAATTTCAATCTGTGGAGTGACTTTCGTTTTATACTGATCAATAGGGAACCCCACAAGAAAAGTAAAATATTTTGAAAAATTGCCAAATATATTAGCACTGCATAGAAAATTGTTAAATAATATGTCATAGTCGTTCATTGTGTAAAACTTATTTTTAAGTGGAGCTCCCCTTTAGGAACACACAAAAAAAGCATTTATCGAGACCTTCCTTGGTCCACCATTACCTTATGGTCATTTGTTATAGTCTGGCCCCTCTCTCCCTGTTGGATTTCTCTTTTTTACCACAAGGATCTAAAATTAAACTTCTATTTAGATGGGATTTAATGCTTTTGGACTGGTGGATTCTGCTACTTCTGCCCGGAGGTCCTCTTTCCCATCTCTGCAGGTTAAGGAGTCCCACCTCACCTCATGGCTGTAACAGCTTTACTTCTGCTCATTGATTGGTGTTAGAAAATCCTTGACTAGCTAGATTGGCCTAAACTCTGAATATTTTATTGACCTAGGCTTCCAGCATATTCTGCTCTTATGTTCATGTTGTGCATGACCTTACCATTTGATTGTCTGCTTGTTGGTTTGAATTCAATTTGTGTTATCTGTATATGAGTATTACCATTCCAATATATTGCACCAACAACAAATAATTTGTAAAATGAAAAATGAATGAACTTACATTATTCTTGCAGATAGGCATCCTAAATGTCAACATGATATGTTAACACATTCATTTCAAAAGAACGTTCAAGATTATGGGATTTGGGGTGGTCTCCTAATTATACAGGTGCCAATAAACATAAATCTAATACACAAAGAAATAGAAATCATAAAATATGCAGGGGAATAAGGTGTGAAGATCGATTTCTAATGAACATCAAAGTAAGATCTTCAAGCAGCCGTTGCAAAATCAATTTTTCAGAGAAGTGCCAAAGTCAACACTGCAGAGCGATTAGTTCTTCAGTGAACAATCAATTTTGGCACTTTGCTGGGACAGCACAAGTGTCTTCCCAAGAGCACCCATCTCTGGCCCATCCAACTTGCTGCCTTCTGTTAGGCCCAAATTAGTGCTATGTAGAGCATCACATCTTAGTCCTGTGAAATTTAACCAGCCCTAGTGTGATGTTGGCTTAAACATGGACTGAATTTCCAATGTAATGGGGAGTCCATGCCAACTTCTTTAGTGGCACAAATAGTTTGATAATAATTGGGTCCCTTATGAACCAACCTGCACGTAAGGGTGCACTAAAATGACCAAAATAGAGAGCTCATATTGATGCAATACATATGTCCAAATGCACTCCTGCGCTTCCACATGCTGGCCAATAAGCCCTGCCTCTTCTCATTAATAGTGAGCCACTGTGCTTACTGATGCTTTGAAACCCTGGAGCTACCACCACCCTGGATGTGGCAGCAGCAGCTTGATGTTTCCCACAGAGGTTGCAGATTTGACTGGTCAACCAGGATACTGTGAAAAATCCCAGTGGGACCAACCCTGTTGGGCCCTGCTACCTGCCCCCAGCCACAACTGCTCCCCACTCGACTGTTCTACTTACTTCAATGTTTAAAATTAAAGATACCTGTGCATTGCACAGTGGAACACACAGCCATCTTTAATTTTTAACAAAGAAGTAGGTAGCACAGCAGAGCAAGAATGCCAGTGGTGGGGGTGGAGCAGGGAGCTGTGGTGGCTGGGTGGGGCCCTTGAGTCAGGTACCTGGTGGGCCCCAGAAACCCCAGTCTGACTCTGGAGGGTTGTGTCGATATGTGTACCGGACTGGCGGACCTGGAGGCAAACTCTGTTTTAAATGCAGATTGTTTAAATAAAACACCATTTTAAATGCATTCCCTTTCTAAAAATGCTAGATATAATTTTTACTTGATTTGTGTCAAAACACAAAGGCAACCTTGTCTTTTTTGACACATAGGGCTCAATTGCAGTTGATGCAGCTTGGAACTATGGGTAAACTCTGTATTATGGTCAAAAGGAACACTTAGGGCTGCACCCAAAATTTGTATTTTGGACACTGCAATTGCTTTGTTCTGATATCTTTATTTCCAGATTACAGCGGATTGTAGATTTTCTAATTACAATGATCAGTTTATTACATTTTTTAATTTATTACATATACATTTGTATTTTCTAGCAGTCAGGTCTGTCGTACATGAATTATGCTGGATTTTACTGTTTCTAACCTGGTTGTTACTTTTGTAATTAAGCTGTTATGTATGTTCAATAATAAATTTGATTATTTCCCTTAATTGAAGTTGTGCAAGTATCTGTGGATGTTTTAGATCTCATTGTCTCAGCACGTAGATTCTGTATAATTAAAGTATTTACCAAGAGCTTTGGCATTATTTCAATAAGGATTTAAAGTTGTTACGTTCTGTACTGTTATGGCTATCGTGTTCTTTACTAATAACCCCCCGTTGGTTTAGTTATGCAACCTTAAATAAAATACCTCTATTGTTTTATAAATAAGGCTCTTCTAGACTGATCCCTAAAGGACAGTCCTAAGAATATTGTATTCTAACTCTGTTTGTATGCGTATTTAACAAAGCCTATAGCTCTGCATCAAAGTTAGTGAGGTTGGCACAAGCCAAGCTAGTCCCAGATGGTCCACATCAGCCTTTGGGCAGGAATATGTAGCATTCCCAGGCTGTACAGCACTGGCAGAGTTCACCCTAGTCCAGTAATTCATATCAACCAGACATTTGTTTTCAAAATCAATTCATGACTAGATGTAAAGGGGATATTACAACAGGTCATACCTCCTCATATTTTAACTTCTAGGGTCCAGGTTGAACTTAGAGAACTTAGAGGAAGCCTGGGGCCACAACCTGAAGAGAATAAGGTTTATAAATTAGGGGTGCACAACCTACCTCAGCAGTTGAGGGAGGAATATGGCATTACGGGGCAGGGTTATGATGTTGCAGGGCAGGGTTAAGACATCATGGGGAGGAGAGTGGGCAGAATCAATAAGCAGCAGTGGTGGATTCAGAGGATACAGAACTATTTAAACACAAGTTGGAGATGAAACTTTGCAATTGTAAATTTGTTATACTGAACCTGGCCTTATCATATGATAAACAAAGTAGGCCACTGAAATACTGCATGGTTGGCAACCCTACCCCACAGCCTTAGGCTATGCAAGGTATGCTGGAGGTTGGGAACTCCTGAGGTCTATATCAGAATTATACAACAACTATAATTAGCAAATTTAGCATCATTCTTCTCCAAGGGCCACTCCCATGGCAAATGACCCCCTTGCCCCACCCTAAAACATTTTAATTTTCATGTGAAGAACAAGAAGCATGGCGCCTTTTTATTTATAAATACAAAGATATGGACACACATTTCTTCCTTTCTGTGACGTCATACGGTGTCTGCTTATGCCAGGTATACCTATAAATAGTGTATATTTTCCATTTACGGCAAATTATGCTCGTGCATTTAGCTGGCTGATTTCCATAAGATATCCCAAGGGGCCCATGTGCTTCCAAGGCTTACTGCTACTCAGCCGTGTTATTACATAACAATTCTATTTAGCTGTTGGTAGATGTACACGGCGATGACCTTTCATTCTAAGGCTGTGAAAAAGTTGCATTTGCTACATAGTGTAAGAACAATCTATATTAAGAGTGCTTAATATAGAGCTTCACACAGATGGCAATGCAGTAGGATAAATAATTCTAGAGACATGACTTATTGCTGTGCTCTTATTGCTTAATAATTCTGGATTAGCACAAATATTGCCATTACCGTTGAAGCTTAACTATCTGTAATGAAAAAGTGATTTATTCTCCTACCTCTGCATCAGTCTAGATCTTAATTACTAGTTAAATGTGGTGATATTATTATCTAGACAAACTTATTTATATAGTAATTCTGACATCCATCTTATACATAAATCATACATTTGTGCATTAGTCTAAATGACAAAAACATGTTTGCTAATAAACTTTCAAGAAACTGCCAAATTAAGAAGAATGTGGAAGACCAATCTCGGTGCCCTCATATCAGAAATGGGGATTCCTATTAAACAATTAAAGAGGCAGTTTACCTTTAAGTTAATGTTTAGTATGTTATAGAATGCACAGTTCTAAGCAGTCTTCATTTTTTGTTTTTGAATTATTTTATTATACTTTTTTTCAGCTTTCAGATGGGGGTCACTGACCCAAAAAGCCACAAACTATTGCTCGGTGAAGCTACACTTTTATTGTAATTGTTACTTTTTATAGCCTATCTTTCTATTTAGCCCTCTCCTATATCATATGTCTTTCATTTTGGTTTGTAAACCTAAAATTCAGCTCTTCAAGTGCAAAAAGTGCAACTGTGGTCTCCACACTAGTGATGAAGAACTCTGCAACTTTCAGCAATATGCAGTACTTTTGGCTTCTCACCCTGGTGGGCATCTGCCAGACCGCTTGGGAAAGGAGCCCATGTGGAATAACTGTCAGATTTGGTAATTTACTAGAGCCACAGGTATTTCATGCAGAACAAACAAACTTCTTTATTGAATCCCAGGCAGATTATCATCTGGCAATGTCAGTAGGAAAGTTCAGGAATAGCATATGAAGTATAAGCAGAGAACAGCTTCTTAATTCAGAGAAAGACTTAAAAGTTATCCTTACACTTGGGAAACCACTCCTCCCTGGAAGTAATGCACTTCCTTTGGGTGATCCTATCCCCAGTACAATGGTGGTGTCTTGCTCCCATGGTGAAGTCTTGCACACTACCTGTCCCTGAGCTCACTACACTAGAGGCCTGATCACCATGAGGTCTTAATCTCTATAACCTCCTCGGTGGAGCAAACAGCTGCTCAGCTAACTTTTCCTGAGCTTGCCTTTCGCTCCAAGAGTTACTATCACCATGAACTAACTGCACACTAACATAATACTAGCTAGGCCTGCCACCCATGTCCTTATCCTATTTTCACCTCCTGGCAAGCTGAGATCCCAGAAGAGCAGATTGGTGGTCTCCCTTTTATATCATTATATCTACTGGGCATTTTTAGAACTGCAACCCAACTATCTTAATCTGAAAAAGAAATAACTTTCACCTCTAAAACTCAGGACCACATCTAGGTGTCCAATCACAGGGGGACTGCCTGAATAATGCGCATTACATTTTTGGGGGTACTACATGAAGTAGATTTCAGGGACTGTTCCCATTACCCTTTTGGAGTCAGGGAGGATTTTTTTCCCTTGAGGCAGATTGGTGGAACTTCAGATGGGTTTTTTACCTTTCTCTGATAGGTGGAAAGGACTCCAGTGCTTTACTATATAATCATTACATGGAACAAAACAACTTGTGGTCTGTAGAATAACTAAACCCTAATACTATATACTTATATATATAAGTATTTAGTATATAGTGTATTTATATATATATATATATATATATATATAAATACATAATGATTTTATTTTTTCACATTTAATGCATATTTCTCAGGGTAGCAAAGTGATTTTATCACTATTTTCTCTATATTAAGTTTTAGTTCAGTATAGGATTATTCATGTTGATGGCTGAGTAATGGTTCTGGATCATTAATGGCTTAAGGTCTAAGCACCAAATCAGATTTCTTTCAGGCATTATCTACCACCAATAACTTGTAAGGAATTTAGAATAACCTTACACTTAGCATGACACTGATAATGAAAAAGTGGCCTTTTCTTTCCTAAACTGTTTCATCTTTATTTTAAACACAGGACAACAGGGGTTTTCATGTTAATTGTATCTAAGGAGAAAAGAGTTAGTAAAGGGGAAACATCATTTAAGTAAAAAGTTGTAAAAATGTAAATGTAAAAAAAAAATTAAAAAACCATAAATCCAGTCAAATCAGCTCAGTAGCCCAATTTTTCCATTTAAAAAAAGGCATTTTTAATAGAAAATGTTATAACCTGCAATTTTGTTTGTGTAATAAATTAGTGATGAGCAGGTCCCATTCACATAAACCAGACACCTGGCCTGCAGTACAGAAAGGATTTATGCCTGACCCACCCATCTCTGACATGGCCAGGCAGGGTGGGCATAGGTGTATCAGGGTGGGCATAGGAGTATCAGGGTGAGCATAGGTGTATCAGGGTGGGCGTAGGAGTATCAGGGTGGGCATAGGTGTATCAGGGTGGGCATAGGTGTATCAGGGTGGGCGTAGGTGTATCAGGGTGGGCGTAGGAGTATCAGGGTGGGCATAGGAGTATCAGGGTGAGCGTAGGTGTATCAGGGTGGGCATAGGAGTATCAGGGTGGGCATAGGTGTATCAGGGTGGGCATAGGTGTATCAGGGTGGGCATAGGTGTATCAGGGTGGGCATAGGAGTATCAGGGTGGGCATAGGTGTATAAGTGGAAGCAAACAACAATTTTTGCAATCACAAAAATAGGACATTGACAGGGTGGGGAACGTTGGAGGGGCTGAGCCGGCAGCAAGTGAGCTCTACTACCTGCTCATGACCCACCGCAGAGGGAAATCTAACATCTTAAATCCACCTGACCTGAGGGTCACTACATTATACATATTTGTACATCGTATCTGGAGCTTATTTACCAAGTGCAGGGCAAACAGCAAATAAGAGGCCCATCATGTTTTTTGCACGCGTATTCCCAAAACTTTGCTGAATGGTGGTAGGTTTCTACATTTCAAAATAGACCATAGAGACTAAGGTTCTCTTCTTTCCTAGTGAGAGTTTTTTTCTCTCTCTATATTTTCATAGTGAAGGGCCTGTATTTGAGATGTAGCCTAAACAATAATATCTAAAAAATGATTAGCAATATTATTCTTTCATCCCTCCAAACAAATGCTATTTACAAGCTAACTTTCTCTTAGTCTTAAAAAAGATAAGCCTGAAAATGTAGGCACGTTAAAATTAATTATAAATGTAAGATTGGTCAAATTAAACAGAGGCAAGGGAAAGGTTAGGAAAACAGAAATATAAATGAGAGGACTAATAGGTCCTTGGGATGGGAAGAGCTGGAGTAAAGAGGGGAGGGAATGGGTGGAGATGTGAAGCAACTGGCAATGATGTTCCTATCGCTCCTTTCTTATTCTGATTGCTCCTTGTCTAGTGGCTCAGGGTTTCCCATACTGTTACCAAGGAATGGATTTTTTAAAATTTGCAATTACTAAGGCAGCTGTAACCCATAAGCTGCAAAACTTATTTACAAAGTACAGCTCAGTTGCGGCCATCAGGCTAGCATTTAGGTGCAGTGTCACCCTAGGCACCAGACCCAAGTTTGCCTCCCCAGATGGCGGAAGTGACATTAAATGCATGGTGTAAGGAAAAATGTGCCGGACCCCCTTAACCCCCCCCTAGCTCTGCTGCTAGATTGCCCCTCGTAGGTCTGGCAGCGACTGGGGAGCGTTTTTTTTTATAGATTATATAGGCACCTAAGGGCCACCCTCCTAATGCTGCCACCCTAAGCACAGGCCCTCGGGTGCCTATATATAAATACAGCCCTGTGGTCATGCCCACTGTATTGTGGGTATGGTGACTTGCACCTGAAATTGGACTTGGAGCATTGCACTTGTCAGCATAAATAAACCCTTATTTATGATTTTTGTCTACTGTTGTGTTTAATGGTTTGTTTGTGCAGTGAGGAAGGCTGTAATACAGATTTATTTACACAAAATACCAAGTTAAAGCAGAGCTGAAGAGGTTATTTTTGGAATACATTGGTGCAGTATTCCCTTTAATTCCCATAGCTGACATCTATTTTAATCCTTGGGAAGGAGTTTGATAGGTTCTGATTCCCAGTTCTAACTACTGGAATTAAGCTAGATAAATGTATAAAATTGGTTATAGCGACATGATCATTTTCATGTGCATTTTAAGTGTTCCCAGTTCAACTACTTAAAGTGACAAAGATGTTATAATAAGAAGCTGTAAAGCTGAAATGAGCAACAAACAATACACTACTCACTGATACCTTTGTGTACAGATACATATGTAAACAATTTTGTAATTTGATAATAATATTCTGTGTCCATATTAATTCCTAATACTTTGTTGAAATAGCATAGCAATATCATACTATGGGCCAGATGCAATTAAATATGAAAAACTTTTCTCATGAAAACTCCACTGAGGCCTATGGACAATTATTCCCAGGGCCAGAGTCTGCGCAGCTCTCTCCTCTCTCCCCTCTCCTGCTCCCCCCTCCCTTAGGAATGTGTGATCTGAGCTATAAGGGCTAAAGCTGCAGCAGGAAGCTATGAAGACCAAGCTAAAATGGCAGCTGCAATCGTAAACAAACAGAGAAAGCTTCTAGGGCTCTTTACTCAGGTATAGTAAAGCTTTCTGCAGAATAAATAGTGTTCTAGGTGGCACTAATGTGGCAAATCTATTGGCAGCAAAATGACCCCTAAATGCCACTCCCATTTTTACAAAATTTGGCAGGTTATTTAAATTTTGAACACATTTCTGGGGGGTTTTGGGTCTTGTTTTATGTGTTATTACAGTTTTGCTTAAAAGGTGAAATTGCCTTTAAGCTGCAAGTTTCAGTTCCCCCAAGAGACCTGTTTAGCTTATTAGTTACAGTTGTATCTAAGTGCAGGTGTCGCCTGTTAACGTTCAAAAGCCTGCTTATGTAATTAAGTTTGAGAAACATTGTATCTTTTTTAGCATTCAGTGCAGGAGAGCAAAGGGAAATGAGGGACTTTTCAGTTAGAATTCGGGGCTGCGGGCTACTGGCAAATCCTACCAGACGGTAGCTCCAGGGTTTCCTTTGAGCCCAGTGTAAATGCACAAAGCACACTTGCATAGGCCAAACACCGAAAATATTACCAGATGGACCAGGCAATTGCATCTGATTTGCAGAAAAATGCGTGTGCAGATGTGTTTATTTTGCCAAATAGTACACATTTGCGGTAGGCGCAGTGCACATTTCCCCCTTGCAATTACAATGATTGTGAAATTCTGGGGGAAAAAACACTGCATTGTGGGGAAAAAAAACATGCCCTAACCCTCCACTGAAAACAATGCACCTAGACACGATCAGGAGCAGGTAAAGACTGAGAGACCAGCCTCACACGGGTGCTGTTGAAGTGCCCAACCAGTTGGAGAGTAGTTATATGCATGAGCGAGATTTCATGTATTCTCTGTATGAATTGTTTATCCATATACATATACAATAGTACATTCACATTACTGTAATATTTGCTGCTTTTTGAAGGCAGTGTCTATTGATATCAGCAGTGTTTTTCCAGATTTAGTTGTCACCCACTTACAATATGATAATAACTATGCGTCTGCAGTTCTGCTGTATAATTATACTGAGCACTGTGTAGTTAATTATGTAGGCTAGGTATACTTAGTTTGACTTTTTATTCTTAAAAAAAATGCAAAAGGTTCTGGGAGTCGCTGAAAAAAAGAATTCAGTGGAAAATAAGAGGTCCCTATATTTAGCCGACATGTGGGAGACTGGAAACCTTGCTCTGCGAGGACATGGGAAGTTCCTTGGAATAAAATAACAGTCAGATAGGCTACTGTTTGTTTTCTAACTTCCTGGAGAGTTGCTGGTTCTTACTTCTGACAAAGAAAATGTCTAGTCACATCGCAAAGGTCCTGCCCTATTCCTTAAGTAACACTAACAGCACAAACTTTAAAGGGGAACTATCATGAAAGCAAAAAACATAATACAAGCTGGTGGGTTGTGGGGGCCCTGCACATTAAGGTGTTATGGTGGCCATACACAGGCATATTTAACCTGCTGATTCACTTCCTTCAGACCAAGTTAGCAGCTTATCTGCGCATGTCTGGGGCCCTACTCAGCTGACATCTTGGCAAAAATTGGCTACATATCAATCTGGCAAGTTTGATTTTCCTGTCTGTTCAAGGACCACATCTACCCTTCACGAATGCAGCTCCTCCATCTGACCTTCATGAATACAGCGCAGCCAATCACAGCTGTAATCATGAAGGGCAGACGGGGATGACAATAGGTTATCCCCCCTGGTCTTCTAATTTGTGTATTGCGTGCAACGCAAGCACTATCCACCCTTTCAGTTCCACAACTGCCCACCCCTCTCATTCCCCCTCCCCATCCACCCTTCATGTCCCAACTCCACGCCTGCCCTCCCTCATGTTACCCAGCCCAGGTAGCGGAGCAGTGGGGAGGAGGGTTTGCTAAAGCTATACAGGAAGCAGACCCCACAGGCTGGGCCCCCCTGTCCCTCAAGCCCCTCTGCTTCCTCTATAGTTATGCCATGGGGCCCTGGCATTTCATATACACATAGGGTTACTACCTATCTGGTTTTGACAGCCGGTTTACAGAAGGGCTGTCCGGGTCAGAACCTCCTGCCAGATTTCAAAGTTAGGATAACTGGGCAGGACTCACTGGCCAATCGCCGTGTCATAGACCCGGCCAGTGACATCATGGCCCCGTCTTTTCCCCGCCCCTGTGACATTGCGGTCCCACCTCTTCTTCACCCCAGTGACGTCACAGCCTGCCCCCTGCCTGGCAACAAAAGCTGGCAGAGGTGGCAACTCTATGTACACAGAGTTTACCCAGTAAATAGTAACTGTCTATGGCATCATTCAGCAGCCCCTCTGGCATCTGCCAGAACCCACCGATGGCTACAGGATGTCAGCCTGCGCCTGTGCACAAATTATGGAGTGCTGTGGGCACAGGTTACAATGGAGCCCAGTACTTATTCTTCCCTATGAAAGATGGAAAGGGTAGGGCTGCCCTGTGCCTGCCAGTTTTATGTTCTGCACCTTTTATTTATGTATCAGGTGCAACCAGACCTTTTTTGCCCTCACATTGCTCTTGCACTTGCATTCGGGGGGTCTCAGCAAATGAACCCATAAATATTTTCCCCTTGGGCTAGGGCACCGGGGCCCCTTTGCTTCAGGCTCCAAAGCAATTATATTTACTGTAGCGAAACAATAAATGCATTGAGATTTTTTAAAAGGGAAATTATACTGATTTTTATTTTTGACATTTTGAAAACAGTAAAAAAAACGTGAAACTCCCATGTCTTGCCAGGCCTTGCATTCAAAATGAATGTCTTGTTGAAGCAAATGAACCATCACAGGAGACCCCTGTTTCATTTGCGTCTATGTACCTGACAAAGCTGCCCCCACTCATATGAATAAAGACAAATATACTGAGGGTCTCCCTGGGGAGTAGAGCCTGTGCCAGCGAGTGCTGCTGAGGGCTTTATTAATTAGAACACAAGACTCTGTCAATAAAGAGATTGATCTTACTGTCCCAGGGGCAGGAAGGGCCTTAGGCTACATGTTACCCTGTGAAAATATGTGTATTAGGAGATTTTCCCTCTTCAAAGTAATAACATTAAAAAATAATTTCACTGCAACATGTAAAACAGCTAAAATACACTACCGTCCATATCCTCAGAGAGCCACATGCACTGCAGGAGGTGAGGCTCAATATATGGCCCAAATGTATATATTCCTTGACAGGCAGCATATAATACATCTGTAGAACTCTGCTCTAATCCAATCTAAATCTAAAACCCACATCTCCTATACCTTTCATGTTGCCACTTTCTCTCTGCCCTGGCTTTTGCCTTAAGAGAAGCCAATTCAGCCAAGAAGATGCAGAGAGTAGAAAAACGGATACAATGATCTTTGATTGCCCTGATATTTTACTGTTTCCTGTAAATACGTTATATAGTTTCCCATTAACATTTGAAAGGCTTCTGTGTTATTAACACAGTTTATAAGATATTCCTTACTGATTAGTTAGGTGGCCATTTAATTGGCGTTCAATAAATGTTGCTCCTCTTATGGAAGACTGTATAAGAATATAATTGTGTTATGACAGTTGGGTTTTTCTGAGTTTTTCCTTGGCACATTCAGGGTGGCTGTTGGCTACATGAATGTTATTTTGATTCTGATCTTTCTTAATAGTGAATCAGGGAGCGTATACCCTGCCGAGCCATCTGTCTCAATGCAGTCATAACAACTTTGCAAATCATAACACACTGACAGTGCTGGGGATTCAGTTCTATCCTTTATTAATTGAAATATTTGCCATAATATTAGCAAGTTATTGATCTCCCTATTCTCCAACGGTTTTCTGTTTTCAGATATGGCTGCTTTTTGCTGGTAAATGCTCTCCGCTAGCTACCAAGAAGGCTATGGATTTAATAGACCAAATCAAAAAGCATAGAAAAGCACAGCATAAGTGTAACAGTGTGAAACAGTTTAAGGGAAGATTAAGATTTATTATGGTGCGCAGCATAAAGATTGTTCAAAGCTTGTACGCCGAACACCGGAAATGACACCAGGCAGAAAATATTTGGTACAACTGCATCTATATTGCAATAATGTGCATGTGCAGTTGCACCAATTTTGGCAAACTGAATGCAACTGGTAGGCACAGTGCAAATGTGTCAATAGAATTGCAGTTTGCATCTAAAATGATACAAGTATTCTGGGGATAAAACATTTCATTGTGGGGAAAGAAACATAATGATTACACTTGAAATTGCACTTTGCACACTGCGTCAAGGTAAGTGACTACGCCCTTAAAGGACTCATTTACAAAGGGTTGTGCTAGTGTGTTCAGGAAGGCAAAATGTTATCCCTTAGATTGCCTTATTCCTTGTGCCAAGCCCTTGGGTATTATACATTGTGTTCTGAACCCTTGGTGGACTAAACATCCAGGCCCGGATTTGTCTTGAGGCCACAAAGGCCCGGGCCTAGGGCGGCATGCCGCCCTGCCACAACAAAATTTTGACATTTTGCTCCCATACGGAGCAATGGGGACTTCTCCCCACTGCTCCGTATGGGAGTTTAAATGCCCGCGCAGGCACGATTGCGTCGGCGTGGCCCGGGGGGAGATTTGTTTGCGCATGGGCGGAGCACGAATGTGGGGCGGCCTAGGGGCACCCGGATTTGAAATCCGGCGCTGTAAACATCAACTGAAAGAGTAGAGCACAGAGCTTTGTAATGCATTAGAGCCCTTTACTTAACTGCCTCTGCTAAGTAGGATGTAAGTACAGGACTCCAGAATACACAAAATAAGCACTATTCCTAAATAATGGTGCTAAAGGGTATTTTAACAGTACAGGGCCTAGGGTTGGGTGTACCTATACAAATCGATTGGAGGTAAAAGCATTACCTTGTGAGTATAGCAGTGCTAACCTAAACTTGTGCCTATAACAACTCTATTGTTTGTCAAAAAATATAGTTACATGGCAACTATTACATTCCAGCGTTATCATGTATTTATAAGACACCAACTTTGTTTTATCAGAGCTATGTAGCAACAATAGGGAAGCTGAGCAAACAATAGTTCATTTAAAGAGAGGAAAAATGAGAAATAGCTTCCAAGGAAACCCTCAATGGGCTGGCCTAGACAAACACAGGTCCTCGCAAGAGCCTCAGAGGGCCTGTGTGTAAGAGCACTCATACCAGAGCACTTTTGCTCTTCCCTGAGAACAATATATTTATTATAAAAAAACTCTTGTTTTTTTAACCTATTTTGTAGTTAAATAGGTTTCCGAAAGTGGCATATTCTCTGTAGATGTAAAGTATTACTTACCATGAGTGCAAATTTCTTTTGGTTCCCACTAAGACACTCACCAAAACATATTTGCACAATGGAACCCAAGAGGGTTGGAGACTGCTCTGACTTACATTCGACAGCCATGTGTTGTATATCTCATAAGTTATGAGTGGAATTCAAGAGCTTATACCCTTCCTGCATTATAATTGGCAGCAGAATGTTATCTGCAGCTTGAAATCCTTTCTGTGTTTTTTTATGCTGTTATATTTGGATCTTTCTTTCATGTGAATGTTGTGACTACTGTGTCACAATGCTTCCTATATTATAGTAGATCCAAAGATTTATTATACCCATATGCGGAACAGCACACAATTAGTCCTATTTGATATCCATACCTCTATAAAAAGCTCAGAGTATCCAGAACCTATTTAAATATTTAATCGGTAAACAATTTCATGAATGAGTATCTCTGGTTATTTTAATATATTTTATATTGTCATATTACTGTTGACAGTAAAGAAGGGTCATTTACAACAGCAGTACAATGTGCAAAGGGCAATTTTGGATCTAAACCACCATGTTTTTTAACCTTGCTCTGGTAAATAAACCTTTGCAACCTTAAATATGCAAGATTCTGTAAAAAAAACAAACAAAAAAACCCATCGCTAGTGATGAGTAAATCTGTCCCGTTTCGCTTTGGCGCAAATTTGTTACATGCAAAATGCAACTACTGCACAACCTCTTTGACACATGCACCTTTTTTTGATGCGACCGTGACTTTTTTGACGGGAGCGTGACTTAATTTGATGCAGCTGCTACCTTTTTGATGCCACTGCGATTTTCACCAATGGCGAAATGTGGCATTTCGCAGCAGATCCATGCCTGGAGAAAAAAGGTGCTCATCACTACCCTGCACTACATATATATCTCATCATGCCCATCCTTCCAACTAAATATTAAAAATGTACCTTGTCATATTCTGCTGAGTACAAGTGGTCAGTATTGTCTTGTTCTTTTTTCATTTCTTGTTGTTGTTGTGGTTGACATACGATTAAGCTCTTCACTGCACATATTTTTCATCCGGTGCTCAGTACAAAGCACAGTGTAGAGGGGGACACAAGTGCTCCATAGAGAACTAAGGGGCGCAATCTCACATCTAAAAATAGATGTAAGGGGTAATTTATGACCAGAGGGGGTATGCTCTTGCTCCTTGCTCCTATACTTTCACCCCCCTCCAGGGTCATAAATTACCCCATACACATATTTGTTTAAACACATCTATCATCTGGGCCACCTCCTGGGATTATACAATATGCAGTGCACACAAACAAACCCAAGGCACAAATACATGGTAGGCCACATCAGCCAATTAATGGGCAAAGTCCTCTCTTTTACTCCCACACTTCTTAGAGTTGTATTATTTCCTGTCAGCTGATCTCTGAGGGAGCACACAGCCCATCACTAAATAGTGGATCAAGGGAAATGATATAAAAGGGCAATATTTATTGATATGTATATTCCAGTTTGGCAATACAGCAATACACTTAATCTGATATACTGTAAACTGTTGATTAAGTTTTAATTTTGAGGTATAGTTTCTTTAATGTATGAACGTTCCCAATTACTATTTCTTAATTGTTGTTAGAAGGGTGTGTTTACCATGTGAGTCAGGTGCTACGTCTGTAGTTTTAATATGGAAACTGGAGGATAAACTATGGGGCCATTTGGACTGCAGAAGGATTATAAACACCAATTCCCCGTGGGAAAAAGAACTGGGATATAAATATACTTCACAAAACAGGGAATGGTAAGAAACAGTGCTGAATCATTTGTACTATTCCAACCAGGAAAGAACTTTTCATGACAAGGATTTCCAATGAAGCGAGGGGACATCAGAGAAAGAGAACTTTACAGTTGGCAAAGAACCAGCAAGCTGTGGAAGCCATTCGCTTCCTGCCATATTTCCATTAAGATGAAGTCTATGAGATCTATACTTTCCCCCTCTTGGCAGTATCCTCTGCAGTTTTCCATTGTTTTGATGTAGTGCTTTCTGGTCGCTGCTGTATAATAAATCACCAGAATACTCCTGACGGAATAATTCATCCTCTGAGGGGCCATTTAATCAACACCTCCACGCTTTCTGATTTTTAAGCGACAGGAAGCTAATGAGATATATGACTTTAGCAGCTCTGGTAAATGTAAGAAATTATCAAAGTTTACCAGCAAAATTGGAAAATCCTTTAACAGAATGAAATTCACGACCTAAACCTGTACTTGCAGTATAATACAAATACTTGCAGGTAATCTGGTTCTAAAGACCAATTTATTAGAAAGGGTCACTTTTCTTAGTCAATGATAAATAGAAATGCAATGAAAATGGGCTGTTATTGCCAAGAGACAGAAGACATTTATTTTAACCAAATAAAGAAGTAAGACGAAGGTCTGGATTAATGTCTTGAGGTTAAATGAGTCTATAGTTTTTTATAGAAGAAATCACTTGATTCATGAAGGGCTGTTGCTCTTAGAGCAGATATTTTTAGAATTTATCTCAGAACAGATATTCCCACCTGACCAAGATGCCACAACCTGCACTTTTACCCACTACCTGCTGCTCATCCCTGATGCCTCTCATAGGCCACACAAGGTAACCAGACAGAATTAGTTATCATGTTATTTTAACATTATAAAATGACCCAGCTCCCACCTGGGGAGTTAAAAAGTTATTGCCTAGGTTCTCCAAAAATACAAGTGACATAGTTACTGTTACGGCTATAAGAAAACTGCCTCACTACTATCTGATTCAGAGGAAGGCAAAAATAAACATGCAAAGCCTCTCCAATTTGCCTCAGAGGGGAAAAATTCCTTCCTGACTGCATGATGGCAATCGGTCTCTGGATTAACTAGTACTAAGAGATAGTTTTCAATAATCCTGTGTTTTCTAAAAAGCCATGCAGACCCAAAATCCAAATAGATCACATCTAGTGCAACACCACTGTCCAGCGTCTTACTAGCCTCATCATAAAAACTATGACATTTGTCTGACATGACCTATCCTCCATAAAGCTATGTTGATCACTACTTAAAATGTCCAGAACATAATCCTGAATATGATCCTTTAAAGGGGACCTGTCACCCTAAGAAATAACTCCAAATTATTTTCTATATTGTTAGTTGAGCAAAATAAACTTTACTTACTCTATATAACTAATACAAATCTTGTTTCCTTCCGTATTGGAATTACTCAATCAAAGCAAGCAGGCAGGCACCATTTTGTGGACACTGTTATGAAGGCAAGCTGTGTATCATGCCAAAATCTTGCTTATGTGCCAGAATGGGGGGTCAGTTGCCCATGCACTGGCTACTACACAGTTAGATGAGGAGGAGGGAGAGGAAAAGTGAGATGTGCAGTGACATCTAGGTAGTGCTAAGTGCCTAAGGCATAGAGGCGGGGCAACCAATATATGATTGACAGCTGGGATTTTTAAATGCCTTTACAATGGGTTTGGATGTGTTAATATAAAAATGAATTTGGGTTTCATGTTTAATTTGAAAAGGATTTTTATTATACAGCTTTTTATGTCTGGGAGACAGGTCCTCTTTAACACATCTTGAAATAACAGAGATGCCAAGATATAGTTTGGCACAACACAGGACAAGTAAGAACAAATCTATTATAAAGGGTGCATTACAATGACTAATGTTTCAATCCTTTTGCAACCCTGACAAAGTCAGTGCCGAAACAGGGGGCCTGGGTGTACCAGGAAAAGAAATAAACGGAAATGTTCATCATAGGTGCGTAGTTCATAAGGGTAAGAAAAGGCACAAGGGAGTATTTCTTAACATTGGAGACAAACATCACCAGTGATCAGATCCTTTCTTTTGTTCTCTAACTTGTAGGTGACCATTCAAATCTAATTAATGATTGGTTGCTATGGGCAACGTCACCAGTGATGTTTGTCTCCAATTTTAATAAATATGGTGTCAGTTTGCCACCCGAGTCCTAACAGTTACACATGAGGTAGGGCTCTGCCTATAAACATTGTGTGTTTGCAGCCTCTAAATAAACAGCATACAGCCCTTGTGCCTGACCTAATAGCATTGCCCTTATTTCCCAATTTCCTGCACTCTGTTCCCATTCCTGATTGAGTGAAGGCTGGTGTAGCTGAAGGTATGTGTAGCAGGTCATGTTCTCCTTCCACTCATGTTATGTGGCCCTGTACATCTCACAGGACTGGCAGATTTCCTCTGTTGTGATGCTGTTCCTTATAGAACTCGCTATTTCATTGATTTACTCAACAGTTTCTGTAAGCAATTCCTATCTCTCACAGTCTGATTTTTCCAGTATCCGAACACAGCAGGTCAGTTTCATGCAGTTTTAGTGAATCTCACCTGGAACATTTTCCTTCCCTCTCAATATTGCTCAGCTATTTTATAGAGCAGTTTTCTGCAAGCTACCCGATTAAAGGGAACATCACCTATAGAAACCTATAACATCTGGTAGGAGCTTTTTACTTAATTATCAGTAAGAATTTTATGGGTGATATGAAGGAAGGTCAAAAGAGTTGACCCCAGAGTTCCCTGTGAGAGAACCCCTATTAGCTGCCCAACACGAGGTTCCTATCCTGTATCATGGCTGTAACATCCTTAGATACAACTAAATATCCCTTGCAGGACATTACTAATTACAGAGTAAGAAAAGAGACAGACTAATAGTGACAATAACAAGTGGCTCTTGATAATGGCCCATATTGACCCCCCTTGGGAGCAATGCAGTCTTAGATGCACATGTTTAATGTTGCCCAGAAAATGTGTAAATGCCTAGGGCTCTTCTATATATTACCCATTACAAATTAATAATAATCTTGACTGCAGAGTATTTATCACTGTGTAAATGTTGCTATGGGGACTTCAGCTTTCAGTTTCTGGCTGGGGTCTGATATGCACTCCATCAGTCCCATGGCATATTTACTGCATTGCTTTGGGATTCCCCCTGGCATAGTTCCACAGGCAACCTGCAAATTCTTCCTGATGTGCCTGCACCAAATACGGTGAAACCTCAGACTCCTAATAAATAAGGTGACAGAAAGTTTCCAGACCTATTCTGGCTGGAAGGAGCCTGTTGTCCTCTGCCAAAGTACTCGCTCTGCTTGGCACGGGAACGGCTTCTCAGTAACTGCCCTTTATTCCTGTTCAACAACAGTTGCCAACTGAACTGTTTATTAAAACACACAATTTGATCGTTTTTAAGAAATGATTGTCCCAACATTGCCTATAGACTTTTTATTGTCTCTTGCAGGACAGTCAGGACAGAAACAGTATCCTCCTTAAAGCTCACAATAAGGAAGCCATTTATTAACTGACAGGTTTTTTTTTACAATTCAGATTTTTAGAGCTAAAAGTCACAAAAATAAATTTACTATGCGTCAAAACAACCAAAAACCCAAATGTGACAATGTGCCAGCTAAAACTTGCTGAGATCATGTAGAATAGTCAATAGCAGATGTCCCTTCCCTTGCCTGGAGGATCTTTCTTTTGCTTCAAAACATTAGAGGTTTCGGATTTTTTACCTTTTTTTTTTTTTTGTGCAACAGTTTGAAAAAGTAGCAGTTTTCATGCGACTTTTCCCATGTGGACTTTTTCGTTTAAATTCGTTTCAAATTTTTAGTAAATGCCAGACATTTGTAAAAATGAGTTTATTTGAATTTATTTGTATTGTAAAATATACCACAAATCCTACTTTATGTATAGGAAATATCTACATGCCAGGCTGGAATCTTTGAAATTTTAGTTGTCTAGAGGAAATTTACAGAGCATCTTATCTTTAAACAAACCAGTAAAGCTGGGACCTTGTGGTCTTGCGCTTGCACCTTTCCTGCACCTTACTACCAGAGTTATATGGTGATGTACTAAGCTTGGGCAGCCAATCAGACATTTGTTTTCATGTTTATTCTATTAGATAGAAGTGAACAGATTTTTTTTTGCCCTATACCGTTTTTAAAGTAAAATTTGCATTTTTTCCATGTCTTTTGTTTTGCCAGAAAAAACCCAATGCCAGTATAGGTAAACTATCTGTTATCCAGAATGCTTGGGACCTGGGATTTTCTAGATAAGGGAAATTTCTGTAATTTGGATCACCTTATCTATAGTCTGTTAAAAATCATTTCAACATGAAATAAACTCATGAGCTTTGTTCCCCCAGAAAATAAATGCCAACATCATTATTATAATGTCTCCAGGCTTTTTTTGCAGAAAAAAGTAACTTTTTTGCACCAGTAAAATAAAATTGGAGAAACATCCCCTGACTCCAGTAAAGTGATAGCCTTTGGCTCCAATGAATTTTTTTTGGAATTATTCGGTTAAGAAAAACAAGGTTTATTTATTGTTTAAAGATATTTTAGCAGACTTCAGGTATGGAGAACCAAATGGAACAAGCCCTTAACCAGAAAACCCCAGGTCCCAAGCCTTCTGGATAAAAGGTCCCATACCTGTATGTTTTCTAACGAAGCACTGCATTTACTGTGAATGTGTAGAATATCCCAGGAAGCCTTTGACAGAAATCAAAAATGCAATGCTGAGGGATATGGATAGTATATAATTGTGCCATACACCTTTGTGCACCCAGTCTTATTTGATAAATGGTAGGATGTGCAATGTTGCTTTTGCTTGCATAATTAAAATAGGAGAAAAAGTGGCCTTTCTTTAATTAAAAATATACTCTACTACCCTTCCAATTTAGGGCACAAGGCACATTAAAGAATATGTGCATACGCAGCACTTTCCTTAAGGGAGAGGGAAAAGTTTATTCACTTGTATGTAAAACTGACATAAAGGGAGCTACCTTGTCTGGAGTGCCATCTTACTCATGTTAGTACATGATGTTGAGTTTCACAACAATGGAATCCTGACAGACAGGAATATTATATAATTATTACCTTTGTACACTCAGGTTAGGTTACTAAATATTAGGATGAGCATGGCTACATGGAACCCAAATTAATGGATCAAAGATGTCTATAAGTATCTGCCCAGTAACCAAGGCCCCTCCACTTTTACCTTGGGCCACCCATGTGATTCCTGTAGCCCATGTCAAAAATCTTCTCTCCCTTACCCTAAAACAGGGGTGTCAAACTCAATCACATAAGGGGGCCGAAATCTAAAACACAGGCTAAGTCACGGGCCAAATTTTTTATTAATATACTTAGCAAGATACTAAGGGGTACATTTATCACAATGGGTAAAAAGTGGAGTAAGACATTACCGGTGATGTTGCTCATAGCAGCCAATAGATGCTTTGCTACTGTTACTGATTACTAATTGGATGCCTTGGGCAACATTACTGGTAATGCTTCACTCCACTTTTTACACAGCATGATAAATATACCCCTTAGTCTTAGTTACTATGTGAGGAAAATGGAAATTGATCAGGCTGGATGGTCAGACACACTCACCAAGGGCCACATAAAACAGCCAGGTGGGCCGGATTTGGCCCCCGGGCCTTGTGTTTGACATATTTGCCCTAAAACATCCCTTAAGCAGTACTAAATCTACAGGGTGGAGATGCCCAGTAAGCAAGAGCTCCATATAGCATAAACTATCAGAAATAGCAAGTGGCATGTTGGAAAGATCTGAAAGGATATGGAAATGAAAGCAATATCTGTACCCCTTGTCTTTTTTATTAGAATTAATGTATTTTAGTTAAGAATGTATAACAGTCCATATGTATGTGAAGCAAGACTAAAAATAATGAGAAAATGTGTACAGTGTGATGATGAAATATTAAATATCTCATTATTAAATGGCTCTGCATAGAACCACCCATTGTACCCCCATGCATCCAACTCTTAGCTGGGATGAACGTACAATGCAGAATGGCTGGATAAAAATAGGAACGCTAAATCATGATTTCTATTACCAGTGACTGCAGCATGGCACACACCAGGCCGAAGCTGACATGTTCTAGTAATAGGAAGGAACAAGGTGCAAGGTTTCGCCGTGTAATGAAATTCATTCGCTGAGTGCTTTGTGGGGCACCTCATTCTAAAGCAATAATTGAGTAGCTTTCTGGAAATAAGTATTGGATTTTTTTTTGACCTACTTGTTTACAGAAACCCATCAATAACAGGCACTGCTATATCCAATCATCTTCTACAGGCAGCGAGTGTAGTGCCGCAGTCCAGTGCAGCTTGCATTGGCAGGACGAAGCAGAGAATTCACGCGTAATAGAGAGTTATTTGTACCTGGCCTAAGCTGCCATGTTGGCTTTATTGTTAATGAGAGTGTTTAGCAATTAGATTTGAAAAATTCTTATATCACTTGTAATGAGATGGCAGAGAACAGAGCTTAATGGGGAAAGGAGAAATTACTTTTCTGGTGGTTTTATCTAATTATTAGTCTGTCAGTTATATAAGGATTTCAGAACCACGTGTATCTGGTAGACCAATTAAATGGCTGCGCTGGCATTGTTTCTCTTGATGTAGGTGTTAGAGGAATCCTGAGCAGGCAGTTTTTATGTGGGATTGATGCTAATATAGGCTTGTGGTACATAAAGGTTGCTGATGCATAGAGAATAATCTTTGTTATAACAAAGCAATAGCTCCAAACCTTGTTTTATGTGCTGGATATATGTACACAATATTTAACAATTAAATACTGAATGCTCAATATATTGTCTGTGTATATTTATTTTATGCATGATTGCCTCTATGACAGCCACAGTGTGGAAGCCAGGCAGGCTGTATGACTCAATGATAACCTCCAATTAGGATTGGATTAAATTAATATAAAGTATATAAAGTTCTATAGGATTACTGGCATTTACATGGTTAAGCTAGTTGTTATACTAAAGATAGGCAGCATTGAGTAAGATTACATTCTTTAGAATTGTTCTGGTGTCTTCTTGTGTCAATGCAGTGCTGAGTATCCCTGTGTAGGAAGTCTGACTGGTTGTAAAATACCTGCCATAGAGTCAGACATATTTTATAAACAGGCATTAAACAAATACTCATACATGCTAAATACAATATGTTATTAATAAGAACACTTCTTTTCTAAGAGCCTATATTGTTCTTGGATTCGAAGCACTAACTGGGCAAGCTTGCAAGCTTTTAGTTTTTATCAGGCAGGGTACTAAGCCCACCATGCTTTCATATTGATGCAACTACTGACTGGAGATCAAAGTTCCTCTGCATATTCTAGATGGGGCCTTACCAGTGCTCTGTAAAGGGGAAGAATAATCCCCTCCTCCCGTGAATCTATGCCCCTTTTAATACAGCTCAAAACCTTGTTTGCCCTTGCAGCTGCTGCCTGGCATTGCTTGCTACAGCCAAGTTTATTATCTACAAGGACTCCAAGGTCCTTCTCCATTATGGATTTGCCTAAGTGTATAAGTGACTGAATATTTTTACATCTCAGGTGCATGACCTTACATTTTTCAACATTAAATCTCATTTGCCACTTAGTCACCCAGAATCTTTAAATGAATGGTCCATCCCTATATGAATGTCATTAAACTCATGATTATTGACACTTTAGAAATAAACCATTGTATTTTACCAAAATCTGATATGCGAATATGGGCCCTACTGCCCTACTGGAACTTGAATGGATATGTTCCATTCATGGAGTTGCCTGTAGTAATGGTGTAAGAACTAATGTTATAAATGCAGGGTACAAATACCTCCACAGGAAGACCTGAGTTTAATAGCCCTTGCCACCACTGGCTGGCTGATTACTGATACCATTGTCTCCTACTAACATCCCCTGAGCTTGCAAACCTTTCTCTTAGACCCTTGTGCTGACTTCTTTAGCAGGACCTAGGGAGGCAAGGAGGGGAGCACTGGGACTTCTTGTGGTTTCCTGGCGGGACAGTTCAATCCTGGCTACCATTGAGGTTTCAATAGGGAAATAAAGTCTCCATGTGTGATTGTCTCACTGATCCCCTTTATTAAAGGCATAGTTTACTTTCAAATTTATTTTTCATATGTTGCAGAAAAAGTGCTTTTTGAATTATTTGTTCTGCAGTATTTTGAATTCCAGTGGATGCTGCTTACTCTAGCAACCAGGCAATGGCATATAATTAGGCTTATTATGTGGCGGGATTCACTTTTTATCCCTTGATAGAGGACAGCAAAGGAATGTACAGGGCTTTTGCATTGCTCTTATTAATTGTGATTTATGGTGCTGCCTTGTGTATAAATGTCACAATGACCCATTCAGCCTTTTGAAACCAAATGTAGCCTGGAACTTTTTTAATGAGCATCATTGTTGATTCTTGTTTCTGAAGAAAGAACGGAACACACAAATGTATGTTTTATACACATTTCTATCCACAAGCAGCATATAAAAATATATTCCCATACCGGCCCAGATCAACAAAGAGTAACCAATAAAATCTATATAGAAAAAGAATGTTTCTATAGAAATAACTGCCTACAAATAACTGACCAATTTATATAATATACGTGTCATTTCCAGGTATATAATGTTTATTACTGAGCTGCCTGAGAATGAATTTATTTAAAGTGTTTGACCCAAGTGATGTTGCTGGATGAATTCCCAGGGAGAATAACTCCGAAGGCAGCGGTTACAGTATAATGATGTGTCAGCAGTTGCTCCTGTGAGCAGTCAGTAGGTGTCAGTTGGCATTAACTCTGATTGCAAAGTTTGTAAATGTAAATCTGATTAAACCCATAGGATTTGTCATTACTCTGTGCCTCTATCACATCCGCAGTCTTGGTAAGAACAATAAATAAACTGATGTTGTAGCAAAGGATATTATTAGTGTATGCACAGTGGCTACTAATGGTCTTGATATTATTTGTCCAAATAACCAACAGACGAAATACGTGTATTAAATACTATTAATCATAAAAAAACAGTGGGATCTGTGACAGTATATGCTTTTACCCTTTGGATTCTTCTAATTTTCATGTTTAAATATTTATAGATTGTTCTACTAAAGTGCTGTGTGCAGCAGCCAAAAAACGATTGCATTGTGAGACTACAATGTATTTGTAATTGCTACTCGTTATTAATTATTTTCATATTCAGCCCCTTTCCTATTCATATTCCCGTTCCTCATTCAGACACCTACCTGGTTGCTATGGTAAATAAGACCCCAACACCCAGATAAAACTGAAATACCAAACTGGAGTTCTGCTGAACAAAAAGCTAAATAACTGAAAACCACAAAAAATAAAATTTTCTCAGAATATCAATGTCTATATCATAATAAAAGTTAATTTAAAGGGTGAACTACTCCAAAAAAAACACTTTTGCTAAACACAAGCAAATGAAATAGCACTTATTTATGGAGCTCATTTTTTTGTCATTATAAAAAAACCCTTATGGTAAACTTTTATTTCACTGAACTTCTTCTCCCCCCCCCCCACTATAAATAGGGCAATTTGTTTAGAGGTCCTTATCTGGTTTTTAACACAAACAAAGCCCCCCTTAACAAAGCTCCAGCCTTTAAGCTGGCCATACACATTCAGATTTTATTCACAATATGACAAATGTTCAGATATCGATCATGCATTTTATAGCAATGATCTAAAAACAACATTCAGATTTAAATTATAGGATTAAAGTCAGAAAAATAACAAATCGGACAATGTTCTGGAATTAATTGACAGAAAATAATTGTACGAAAGTTACATCACGGAAATAGTGACTTATATTGTCAGATTGTTATCATTATCCAACATAAATTTTTTAACCTGTCTAACCTGACCAATCGCCACGGTACAAAAACAAACAGGACAATTATTCGAAGCCCACACATGGACTGAGCAATTGTACGTAACTTTGTTTGGTAGGATTATATCAGTACATATATGCCCAGCTTAAGGCTAATAGCAAATGGGCGGATTCTGGAATTCTGCTTAGTGTACCTGCACCCAGGCTAATGCAATGGCTCACTTGGTTGGCAATATCTTTGTTTGCAAAGTCGCCTAAAGATTCCTGTGCAGGTAACTTCAGGCGACTTCAGAAAACGAAGTGCCAAGTAGGTTTTCCCACTGGTAATTTGTTTCTTCTGGCTCCCATTCCTGCCTGTCTGTGTCAGATTCCAGCTCTGCAATTGCGCTCTCTGCACTAGCAATGCAGTCCCTCTCACACCTCGTTGACACTCAGACACATAAGCATCAGGTGCACCCGAAAGGCCGCCTCAGGGTAGCAATGACCCTAGAAACGCCCCTGGGTGTTCCTTATAATGAGTGCACATGTGGCCGCAGTCGATAACTTCATACACGCTGCTACACAAGATTATTGTACAGTGTTTGTACTGTTGAACATGCCTTTCATTGGATTTTGCGGATTTCCACATCACTCCATGGAACTCATTTTCATGGGGGGGGAAAGGGCAGACATCTAGAGCATGTATAGTTACTCATTATTGGAAGCATCAATTATTGGGACTAAAGCATCAAAACCAAAGCTATTGCTTGTTTGTGTTTTTTAAAATCACACAACTGACATTTCCAAAGACTATACCTTGTCTAGAGCATGGCATTAAAACAGCATTAGTGTGTTTTCCTGCAACTCTGTCGCGCCTATTGATGCACATCCAGGGTGGTAGTAGCTTCAAGGTTCCCAAGTGTCAGTATGTGCCCTTACACTCAATACATTACAAAAGGCAGGATGGACACAATGGCATCAATACTTGCACTCGTTATATCCAACACAGCGTGACCACATTTGCTGTCATAAATGACCCTTGAAGTTTTCACTTTACCTCATGGCAAGATTGCTCCTGATGCTTAGTGAATGAAGTTTAAACATCTGAGGTCTAATTATAAAGTGCATTATTATTATTATTATTTATACAGTACGATTGATCAGAAGAACCAATTGCTGTGCACTTAGATAAGGAAGATTTTAACACAAAAGAACGTGATTCTCAGGCTTTTTTAATACCCTAAATGAATTCTAGAATTCCCATTTCCTATTGAAATCAACATGAAATAACTCATTAGCTATGAATGGATTTTTCCTAAAACAAGAACAGCTTTTCCACAACATTTCCTGAAAGCAGTGTCCCTTAAGCCTTTCTTATAAATCCTTCTGGAAGCTTCTCAGACTGCGCAGCAAGTGTATCTGCTTCTTGTCATCTAGCAAGGCTTTTCTCTGTATAAGTAAATGGAGAATGACATAGAATATATGGGAAAGAAGAATCTTCCTTAGAATAAGTCTGTGGAGCAACCATAGGTTTCTAGAACAAAGATTGTGTGCTGGGATCAGATGCAGCTGAAAGAACAGGCAAAATGCATACATTATATAAAATTATTAATATTTGATATTGTTCTTCCCTCAGTCAATTGAATATATGGGTTTCTTGAAACACATGATCAGAGTTTCCGACCTATTGGTTGCCTATCCCTTGGAGGAGTTAATAGCCTGAAGATGATGCTCTTGCCACATATGATATTTCCCCCCAACCTTCCCAGGCACAATGTCATTCTGCATAACAGTAAAAAGAATATATGGCCTGAATGGGTAATGTTATGCTCTTCTCCAGGACACTGTTCTTTTTATTGGCTCTGGGAAAGTGTTCATAGAACACAAGCACTGACAGTTCTAATTTATAAATGATCACTTACAATGTATTTGTTGTTTTTCTACTACACTGCTCTGCCATTTAATTAGCAGCTTTTATGGGCTGGGTTCTGGGAAAAGCAAAATTTTCAGCCATTAAATCAATGTATTCGGGAAATGTCACCTGCTAGGTTTTAGGTTCAGAGCTATAGCATTGGTTTGTGTCCCAGAGGATTTCAGGGACTTATTCCTTTATTCCTTCTGCAGCCATCTACTTCTACTAGAAATCTATGTATATATTTATGATTTTAAGCAGTAGTCAGGTTTATTACGGCCAACACTCCAATTCCCACAATGCCTTGCAAGTTCTGAGATTAACAGACCATTCAAGAGGGCCAATGACAGAAGTGTGTGCTTGCAAATTGTAGCGTACACAAGTAATTGTGGTGCATATACAAATATTGTACACACAAGCCTAGCATTGAAATATACCCATCACCAAAGAAATATTTCAGGGGGGAGTCTGTTTGCAGTGAGACACACGGACACTGGAAAAAACAAAAAAATATTTTTTAGACCACCCTCAATAATCTAAGTCCAACAGTGATGGCCCCAGGTCCCAAGCATTTTGGATAACAGGTCCCATACCTGTATATATATATATATATATATATAAGAACCCACCCCCCTACAAATACCCCTCCACAGAAAAAGGGCGTGTTGAATATGTAGAGAACAGAACAAAGTCAGATAGAGGACGCAATCAAACAGTATCACCAAGTAACATAAATGGGTAACATGTTGCAAAAAACAAATCAAGTGATATCAGGAAAAGCACAGAGGCACATCAGGAGCCCGTAGGTATATTATAAGGAGAACTACCTGTTCGATCATAGTAGGACAGCGCACGATTGATGCGAAGCCTGTCGCAACGGGAGTGAAGGAGTGTCATCACGTTTTCTTCCCATAGAAGCGCTAGTCAGCGATATTGACTCTCATAATTAGTTACTGTGGCCAATGATAGCTAGTTCAGTTATTTTCCTGATATCACTTGATTTGTTTTTTGCAACATGTTACCCATTTATGTTACTTGGTGATACTGTTTGATTGCGTGCTCCATCTGACTTTGTTCTGTTCTCTACATATTCAACACATTGTTTACACTGGTTACTGTGGTTACAATCACTAAGCTTTGGCGCCCTTTTTCTGTGGAGGGGTATTTGTAGGGGGGTGGGTTCTTTTGGTCTTTTGGTTTGTCCCTGAAGAAGAGTACAGTTAGTACTCAAAACATTGGATTTTCTACAATAAATTTTTTCACTATTTGCTAAGTCCTTGCGTGTGCGGCTCTCTGTCCTTATATTCCTCATTTTTTGCCAGCACCCAGGGCATTTGAACCCTCCACTCTTCCTTTTATATATATATATATATATATATATATATTTATATATATATATATATATATGTATATGGAGGCAGCCCCTGGATTTAGTGGATTGACTTCAGCAATTAATTTATTATGACATACTCCACCAAAGAGACGAAGGCATGACATCTGTTTTATTTTAGACACAAGTACGCTTTATCCAAGACACAGGACGTTGTGGGAACCCTGGCGCTACCTTCACCTTCAAGGTGGCATTAGCTTCCAGGGTTTCCCAGCTTCAATAGATGCATTTGTACAAAGTAGTTATTATGTATACAGCCTGCTCTCTTCTCTTTGTCCAAATGAAAGGAAACAAAATGCCCTGGAATTACTGAGCTCTCTTGAGGCAGAATTGGCTCCTGACTTGAGCAGTAAATAAGTCTGAGGCACATTACAGGGCCATTTGCTTGCCTGCAGGTTGTTAAATGATCTAAAACCAACATTTTTCACAGCTGCAAGCCAGTAATCAATTAGTAGATTTATTTATATTTAACATTTCTGTAATGACGAGCTAAATGTACAGCACTGAGCCATTTATATCCAGCAGGCAGTCTGTATATCAGAGGGAATCAGATAAAAACAATATCACACAGAAAAATACTGGATTTAAGTTCAGCGTTAACCTTTGCTGCCAAACATGATATTTTTTCTATCCAATACAGCACCTACCTGGGGGCCAGATTCTAAGGAAATAATAATTTCATACAAATCAATGAAGGCTGGAGGCCAAAATAATCCCTTGAAGATTTGCATTGGACCGTTGGGCCTACAACTAGCCAGGAAAAATGTAAATACAGATATGGGATCTATTGTCTCAAAAAGAAAATAAGAAAGCTAAAATGGTAATGTATTGTATTATGCTTCTCTTCAATTATGTTACAGATAGTGCCGGCTATGGTGGCACATTATATTGTGTATGGGATAACAGTAATTATAATCATAGCACATATTTCTCACAATTAAATCTCAGGCCAGATTATTTGCAGTTGACGTTTAACTGTATTTCTGAAAACATGGCATCCGTTCACCTAAAAATTCAGGGACACGTCTAGAAAATCCAGCTGCACTGATTGCAATATATTTTAAATGAGAATGCCTTGCAACATGCATTATTAAGGATTCTCTCTGAATTTTCAAGTGATCTGGTAAACCTATGTCAAACCACTTACTGGTTGCTATGGTAAATTGGACCCTAGCAACTAGACTGCTACTGAAATTTTAAGCTGGAGGGCTCCTAAACAAAAGGCTAAAAAAGTAAAATACACTTATGAAAAAAATAATTTTAAAAAAGCAAAAATATAAAAATAAAAATGAAGACCAATTGCAAATTGTTTCAGGATAGCACTGCCTACATCTGGGGTTGTTAAAGGACTCCTATGAGGCACTAACCTCCAGAGAACCTGTGGTTGCAGCCAAATCATTGGCATGGAGTCCTAGGCACAGGACCCCATTACAAAGCAATCCAGGGAGAACCCGATGGATCTGGAGACCCAAGCTGTTCAGCAATTTCTACACTTACATTGGCCAGTAGGGAGCACATGATAGAGGAACATGGTCTGGCTGCACATAGTGGGGATCCAGACAGGTTTTTTGGGATATGAGAGAGTTTTGGAGAAGCCTGGTACAGGGAAGAACATGCAGAGCTCAAGTTGGGGTGGATCCCTGGCCATGGTGTGGGCAGGCGCATAGCTTTATAGGGGAACAGCCTATAGGTCTCGTGGCACAGGGGGAGCTGCTTCAGGTATCCATATGTGTGGGAACAGGGTAGGGTAGCAGATTGCAGTACAATAAGAATAAGGCAAAGGGCTCTGACGTCTCGTTTTTTTCCAAGGGATTGTTTTAAAGGCCCATGTTGAGGTAAAGGGAGACATTTTAAAGGGAGAAAATGTTTCTATTTTTGGGCAGCAGTTTTGGGGAAATCACACCTCAGAAATGTACAGGCTTCTTCTACTTTTTGGATAGTAGATATGATGGGGTATAAGGGTAAATCTTGGCTGCAGTATACTGAGCAGGAAAGTGGTGAGGCCATTTATACAGTTCATCGTCTTGTTTCAGGGTTCAGAGCTGCATTAGGAAACAACGGACTTAAAGTCACTGGAGGCTGCAATGTTTCCATGCACGTTGCTAGGTAAGACTGGACAAGAATAGGCACCCTAAAAGCTGTAGTGTTTCCCATGCTGGGAATCTGTGCCCTTATGCAGAGTCATTGATGCAGAAACAGAAGAATGGTGTGTTTGTAACTCAACACTGAATCCTCTGCTTGTAAAGGCCCAAGCGGTACAAAGCGTTAAAGGAAAACAATGGGCTGAGGGGACTGTATATGGCATAAAACAGGCTGCCTATTCTCATTTCAGACCATCTCTTGTAGGCACCTGTCTGCTCTAGACTACATACATTATTACACTGAATATTTCCATTAACTCTACCATAAGCCATTAAACACCCCTATCCATTTGCTTTTATTTATTTCTTTAAACACATATCTCTGATTATCAAGGCGCTCTTTAGAACATGGCTGGCAGTTGTATTAGGACATTTCTTGTCTCACTTATGAGGGAGTAACTTCTTGCTGGGACAGTGACCCATTCCTCTACAGTAGGTTCCAAGGAATCTGAGATATGAGTGATGTATCTAATATTAAAAGAGACATTTGCTGTTAAGATAATGCTCAATATATTTCTATTTAACAGTGCTGGTTTAGGTTTATTTCGTCACTCCCATCATGCAGCATTAATACTGTTGAAAGTCAGTAGTGCCTACAGATGCTACACAAGGGAAAGCTTTAATTACTGCCATCTCCAGGCTGCCAGTAATTCCAGTATTCCCCTGTGTCCGTGTCTGCACTTACATGTAACTTATCGTAACAGGCTGGATGGGTGCATTGGTGCTGCTGCACGTTGTTATCTTTACATATAATGTTGATGCGGGCTAAATTTTAGCAATGTGCACCTACAATCATAAACAAGCCTTTTTGATTTATATTCTGCGTACATATATATCACTATGCAATTCATTTTATGGCAATAAAACAATAGGATGATATAAAATATCAAATAAAGAGCATTTTCATCAGTGCAACTGAACTGATTCCTTCTTTGCCCATTCCTCTGTATTATCTCTGTGCAAGTCTCTTGCGGGGCATCTGAAAATGAAGTTATTGCCCTTCTCGCTATTCTCCACTTTCTTCAATAATGCCCTTTTCATGTGTTCACCCAAACATAACGTAATATTAGACCATTCCCTCCTAATAACAGCAGTAACATCAGCTGGATATTGTCATTCAGCTTGCAGCTTAGTTATACTGTTGTGCATGGCCCAAGTGTTCTTATGGTCACTTAGTGCTGCTTCTGGTCTGGAACTGGAACTAGAATAATAAAACCATTATAAAAGGGTAGCTAATTAGCAAATCTGTCCCGTTTCATCAAAAAAATTTCCAAAACCATGGAAAAATTTTCAAAATGGCAAAAAAAATTTTGCTGGTGCCATAACTTATTGCAAATCCATGCGTGGCTCATTACTAGAGCTAATAAACCAAGAGCACTTGAATAAATCTATTTATTCTCAAGCAGTGATGAGCCAATCTATCACGTTTTGCTTCGGTGAAAAATTTGCAAAACTTCCTGAAAAGCTGAAAAATTTGTGAAACGTGACATTTTTGAAGTGACTGTGACTTTTTTTGACTCAACTGCAAATTTTCCGCGGCAAAATTTTGAGGTCATTTCAAGAAAAAATTTGCAGATGACGAAATGCGAAATTGTGCTGCAAATCCATGCCTGGCGTAAAAAGCACTAGTATATTTAAGAAAAAATTTGGACAGAATAGTAATTGTCATGTTTTGTCTCACAGGAATGAAAATCACATTACCCCGTTACTGTTCAGTGAGGCTAAAATCTTGCATAATAATAAACTTCCGCGTTTCAGCATTGGCGGATTGTTTCCCTAAACAGGCATCAAAATTTGCCACGTGGCAAAATATGGTCGCCCATGGAAAAAAAAAATTGCTGCACGTCTAAAAAAAATTGTGTGTAAGCATTTTCGCCGTTGAAAAGATTTTGAAAGATTTCCAATTTTTTTTCTTTAATAAATCACAACTATTCGTACAGATTCGTTTTCAAAAATATTTGTGAATTCATATGTTAACCTAATTTTTACTTCATCAGTGGAAAAAACGTAATCTTTATTATTGATACGTCTCATCCTATTAAAGGAGAACTAAACCCTAAAGATGAATATGGCTTGAAATGCAATTTTTCTATACTGACTGCACTAGCTTAGAATTTTAGCTTCTCTATATTAGTAGTGATACAAGTGTTTACAGTTGTCACAAGAGCTTCCTATCTCGGATTCTGTTAAAACTGTCCAGGACAGTGCATGTGCCCAGTGTGCTCTGAGCAGTTGTAGCAAATTATCAAGCAGAAAATGAGGCTGGCCTGTCATAAAAACAGATGCTAAAGGGATGATTATTAAATCCTGATGCTAACTGCACTGGTTTCAGAGCTGCCATGTAATGTGAATCTGAATGAATTGCTAATCAGCCTTATAGTGTGACATATCTATTCTATATATACAGCCAGGGCCGGAACTAGGGGTAGGCAGAAGAGGCAACTACCTAGGGCGCAACAATTGAGGGGCGCCAGACAGGAGCCTCTCCTGCCTACCCCTAGTGCTACTTTGTCATTGCCTCTGCCGCTTAACATTAGCGGTGGAGGCAATGACTGATCGAATCGCACCGCCCCTCCTCCTGTGCTTTGGCGTGCATGCGCTGTTTGGGGGGGCGGGGAGGTGGGCGGAGTTGGCCGACTGGGTTGCCTAGGGCGCCTGGTCGGCTTGGCCCGCCCCTGTATACAGTATATTGTGAGTGGGCCCCTAAGCTCAGGTAAGTGCCAGCAGCACAGAGTATGTGCAGGGAATCAGCAGAAAAGAAGATGGGGGGCTAATGGGGCATCTTTGGGGGCACAGATCTTCCCTGCTAATGGGCTGTGGGTGCCTTGGGCTGGTACAGAACCACAAAACATAGGGGCACATTTACTAATCCACGAACGTCTGAAAAGCGTCCGAATGTGTTTATTTGTAATGATCGGTATTTTGCAACTTTTTCAAGCGCTCAATGCGAAAAAGTTGTGACAATTCGCGAAAGTCGTAATGGCTATGAAAAAGTCGCGACAATTCATGAAAGTCATAATGGCTATGAAAAAGTTGCGACAATTCACAAAATTTGTAATGGCTATGAAAAAGTTGCGCAAGTCGTAACGGCTACGAAAAAGTTGCAAAAAATACGAAAAATTCGCAAAATGTTCGTTTTCCAATCCAAATTTTTCCCATTCGGATTCGTGGATTAGTAAATCAGCCCCATAATGTACAAAATTTCTAGCCTACTTCTTTAGCTAGGCTTTAGTTCTCCTTTAAACACTAAGGGGCTGATTTAATAACATTTGAATTAAGCTTTTGCCTGTGATTTAATTTTTTTGTGTGAAAACTCAGATATTCAAATTAGGGTGTCCAAAAACGTGAATATTCAATATTTATTAGGTGCAAAAAATCTCGAAGAAACTCAAATGTAAAACTGCCATCTAAAAGCTTGTAAGGTCATGTAAAAGTCAATGGCAGTTGTACTAGCAATTTATATTAATTCAAATTTTTCAAGTTTAAATGTATTTTTGGGGAGTTTGCAGACCCGTTGAACACGGGTAGAATGGGAATTTGTTGCACTCAGGTTTTTTCATTTGATTGAGTTTTTTTTAATATCCAACTTTTTAATAAGCACCCAATTTAAGTTTGGTAAGTTAGAGAACTCCTATTGACTTCTACATGAACATTTTTACATTGAGCTTTAATGCAAAAAACCCTTCTCAATTTCAAACGTTGATAAATCTGCCCCTTAGTACTATACAATTTTAACACAATCTTTTATGTTCTGAACATAGGTAAATATTGCCCCATTAAAAAGAATCTAGCCTGTATAGCAAACCTGTTTTTTATTTATATATTTTTTAATGATAAATGGCTTATAAATGGCTTTTTCTTTGTTAAATGTATTTTACCCTTGCTATACCCCTTTTCTCCTTCTGTAATAAAACAGTACCTTGTACAGGTATGGGATCCCTTATCCGGAAACCCGATATCCAGAAAGCTCCGAATTACGGAAAACCTGTCTCCCATAGACCCCATTTTAATCAAATAATTCAGATTTTTAAAATTGATTTCCTTTTTCTCTGTAATAATAAAACAGTACCTGTATTTGATCCCAACTAAGATATAATTAAGCCTTACTGGATGTAAAATAATCTTATTGTGTTTAATTAATGTTTTATTGATTTCTTAGTAGACTAAAGGTATGAAGATCCAAATTACAGAAAGACCACTTATCCGGAATACCCTTGGTCCCGAGCATTCTGCATAACAGGTCCTATATCTGTACTTGATAATAACTAATCTTATTGTGTTTAATTAATGTTTTATTGATTTCTTAGTAGACTAAAGGGATGAAGATCCAAATTACGGAAAGACCACTTATCCGGAATACCCTTGGTCCTGAGCATTCTGCATAACAGGTCCTATACCTGTACTTGATAATAACTAAGCTGTATTGATCCATATTAGTGGCAAAATAATCCTATTGAATATATTTTATTTTTTCAGGAGACTTAAGGTCAAAAATGCCCATAGATCTCTTATCTGGAACATCCCAGGCCCCAAGCATTTTGGATAATAGATCCTATACCTGTACAACTAGCTTTTTTTAAAGTAAAAATATCCATATAAAGGTACGGAACCTGTTATTCAGAATGCTCCGACCTGGGGTTTTCCAGATGAAGGGTCCTTCCTTAATTTGGATCTCTATTCATTAAGTCTAATAAAAAATAACTGAAACATTAAATAAACCCAATAGGATTGTTTTGCCTCAATGTGGATTCATGCAGCTTAGTTACCATTAAGTACAAGGTACAGTTTTATTATTACAGAGAAAGAGGAAATCATTTTAAAATAATTGAATTATTTGATTAAAATGCAGTCTATGGGAGATGGCATTCCAGTAACTTGAAGCTTTCTGGATAACGGGTTTCTGGATAACAGATCCTATACCTGTATACATACAAATTAATACAAATTAATGGTTTGATTTCCTTGAAAGACAATATTTTTTAGTGTATCTATGCTTTATGCCTGAGAACCCGAATTATTTACATGTGTGTATATACTGTATATATATATATATAAACATGCAGGAATCTTGGCTCTGCTTATGAATTTTTGTGGACGCGTATGAGCTGAATTCAGATGTAGGAATCTCATGCTGCGTTTGGACCAAAAATAATCAGGTATTGTAACTATACTGCTGACATTTTTATGGTTATAAGGGGAGCTCTGAGCGCTCTAGCGTCTCAATAAAATCTCGCAGTAATATATCTGCACCAATATATGCTGTAGTTATACATATATAAATATGCATTGAGGCTGCAAGAATACATCAGACCACCATGTTCAATCCTTCACAAGATCTGGCTTCCCAATGCAGCATCAGGGAGGAGGAATCACTAATCGAAATTCTCCTCGGATAGACATATTGCTTCTGACTGATTAAGGCAGCCCTGAATACTGTGTTTATGGGAAAAGATGTCCAACATTTTTTGAAAGCGTTTACCATATCGGCCTGCTTAATTTCCCCCAGAGAGTGCCGTCATTTTACTGCTCTCGCTGTGTCGAATTCTTTCACATGCTGAAGGTCAAATCTCATTTCCACTTATCTTAGGAGATGACCTCTTGTTCCTTATACTTTTCTTAAAGATCCCCTGAGAGTTCATTCTATTGGCCTTGAATACATTTCAAATATAGTTATCATATCTGTGGTTATTTGTGCTACAGAGGAACACAGCTCTGGGCAGATACATCTTCCTGATGTGATGATCACTCCGAGGGACAATACCACTGTCACTTCTTTGTTTCTTAAGGGCACTGAAAGTGATATAATGCTGAGAGCTGACATTTAACGTCAGCCTATCACGGCTATTGAAAGTGCTCGGGATTGTTCAGACAATGGATTTGGACTCAAAGAAATGGCTGAGTTGAGTTACATATAGATATAAAGAAGCTAAATGGCACAAGCTGAACCAGGCTGAAGTTTCATTAAGTCAAGGACTTTCTTCCTTTTCTCCTTACTTCACTCTTATTAATATTATTATTCTAAAAATTTATTTATAAAGCGACAACATATTCCACAGCGCTGTACAATAAGTGGGTTTCATACATTGGACATGTACAGTACTGCTCGCCTTTTAACTGTATACTGTGTTGCTTATCCAGCTGGCAATTATCTTTTGTTCCCCACCCTCAGTATATCAGCTCAGGCTATAGAGGGAAGCATGAGTGTGGTTCAGCAGCTACAAAGTCATTATGGGGAGCACAAAGCAGTCTTACAATTACATAGTTACATAGTAACATAGGGTTGAAAAAAGACCAGATTCTATCAAGTTCAACCCATCCAAGTAAACCCAACACACACAACCTATACTTACCAATCTATACACTCACATACATAAACTATATATACAACCGCTAATACTAACTGTAGATATTAGTATCACAATAGCCTTGGATATTCTGCTTGTTCAAAAACTTATAACCATAGAGTTAAATTAAATTGAAATTAGAGAATATATTCTCCACACCCACAATGCTCCTTATGACCCTGGAAATAAGCACTTCTATAGAGGCTTCAAAATAAGATGCCAATTTTTGTTACCACAGCAAAATAAACTAAAAAGCTGTCCCTTATTCACCTGTTATATTTCAGTTTTTTCCATTTTGTAAGAATTACGAAAATGATTTTGACGAATTCAGAAAGAGAACGTTGTGTTGCACATCAAACACTTCCAGGAAAGAACTGAGTTTGACTGTGCAAAGTAGTAGAACTCATTGCGACAAACTGACACATTGATCTGCTTAGATCAATGCGTTGAATCATTAACACTTTCCTGACTATCAGAAAATATGTTCCTGGGAAATTTAAGCTGCTAGGGGCCCATCAGAATTCCCTGGTGCAAATTGCCGTAAATCTGCCCATGTGTAATAGATTGCAGCAATTTTTGTCATGCAGTATATTTTGATGGAACAATGTGAGATTTGTTATTAAAATGATTTATTGTTTTTCCAGTTATTTCTGATTTTGCCATAAATTAATGGCAAGGAACATAGTCATAGAACATGCATTAAAGGACAAGGAAAGTCATTTTTGCATTTTACTGCCAATAGATTTGCCACATTAGTGCCACCTAGAACAATATATTTATTCTGCAGAAACCATTAACATATCTGAGTAAACAGCTTTAGAAGCTTTCTCCGTTTGCTTTGGATAGCAGCTGCCATTTTAAGTAGCTTTCTGCCTGCAGTCTAGCTGTCATAGCTGAGATCACACATTCCTAAGGGAGGGGGGAGGTAGTTCTTAGCATTCTGGTGGAAGGGGGGGGGGCAGGAGAGGGAAGGGGGAGAGAACTGCGCAGACTCTGGTCACGGGAATTAAGGCTGTTTCTGAGAGAGGAAGTCAGACACTGGAACATCATGTTTACAAAAAAAGAGGCAAGAAATCCTGTGTTTTTTTGATAGAGGACTCAGTGCAGCGTTTCTGTGAGTGCTTATGGCCGTATTTACATAGACCTTTCTGATAAAGCTTGCTTAGTTTTTACCTTTGCTTCTCCTTTAATGGTATATTAAAGTTTCATTCACCTTTAATATGTTCAGAAAAAATATTGCTATATGTTATTCTGCCATTTTACTCTGGACACATTTTAGCTGGAGGGAGATAAATAATATCGACCGACTACTGAAAAGTTTCCTCCAGTTATCCTCCAAATTATCAGGCAAAATGGTGGCAGCTTGCTCAGTTCAAAAAGAAAAACAATACATAGTCTGCTTTTTTTTTTTTCTAAATCCATAAATGGTCAATATAATCTCCTCTTTAAAGCCTGCTTCATCTCTATTTTAGTACACAAATATCACTGTTGTATTCAGCCTTTCAGTGTTTATGCTTCTCTAAATAACGTTAAAGGAGAAGGAAAGGTAAAAACTAAGTAAGTAAGTAAGTCCTCTATCAAAAGAAACACAAAATTTCTTGTTTCCTGTGCCAGAGACACACAGCTCTCTGCTTTCTCCCCTCTCTTGCTCCCCCCTCCCTCAAGAATGCTAAGAACTCCCTCCCCCCCCTTCGGAATATGTGATCTGAGCCAATCAGCAGGAAGCTTCCTGAGCGTGTACACCGGTCTTGGTCTTGGTGCAGGAGTGAGGCATTATGGGAACTTTCTTTACACAGCTCAGCGTTTTTATTCCCATGAGGCTTCTGATCATCTGAACGGGAGAGATATGGGGAGACTTAAGGGCACTATTGAGAGAACTGAAGGTATGCCTGCAGCTTGAGATTAACTCTTTACTAGCCTTTCCTTCTCCTTTAAGGCTCCAGAAACAGGCAGCACATTATCAGCAACTTTCCGTAAGTTTTATTCAGCAAGTAATATCTTGCCCCTAAACACAAGGTGCAACTCTGCTGTACGAGAGAAAGATAGAGAGAGACATAGCAGGCACAGCAGGGCACAGCGCCTCTAGATTACTACCAAAAGTAGAGCAAAAGTACAAATGCAAGCATTAATCTCTAGTCTTTATAGAGACTGGGTGCCCTGACTATCCGACCACTTTTTATGACCATGATATGTTGAGGCTCAGCAGAATCTTCAGTACTGGTTTCGGAAGGTTTCTCTGTTGGTTCTTGCTGTGACATGGTGCAGATTCTTGGACCTCCTTGTGTGTCGTTGGTCTCTATGTTTCCATCTATCATTGGACCAGTGTCTTGCTGCATTGGAACTTTGTTTGGCTCGAAGTATCGTCTCCTCCGGAAGTGCTTTCCTTGAGATGTTACTACTGCTGCAGTGGGTTGAGTACCCGTGGATTACCCATCCCATAAGAAAAGCAGGTACCATGGGGCTTGTGGGTAGATATTTTGGATGCAGGTATAGATGTGTGTATAGATGTGAGTAGGGTCTCGGGTCTGTGGGTCTTATCCATATTTATTATCTTATATTATATTACCTATATTTTCTATATTTTACTGCCTTAAACATTTTTTTTTCTACCCCCTTCCACTTCTGATGTCCCTGCTGGTGTGCAACAACACACAATTGTGGTCAGTGAGTCACATATCAGGTTGTGGATAAGGCAGCTGGGGGTCAGGTTGGGTGGTGAGTCAAAGCAAGTAAAAATGTGGTTGTGGGCTGCGGACTCTAGTTACGTTTTGTACCATTGCTGGCTGCCAGCCCTGTCTGGCTTCCATCCTTATTCTGTCTCCCCTCTGAAATGGGATGAAAGTCCTGGCTCTGCGGTCATAGTATGTCTTTTGATTGGCTTGGCGTCTTTGTACATCAGAAAAGATATTCTGTGGAATCCGGTGGGTTCCGTAAACCCAGCAGTGCTAAGTGTGGGACAAGCCCAGTTTCAGCAGCTTTAACAAAAGTCTTTTTGGACTGCCCATTCAGCCCCCCATTAGACTGGGAATAGCTTGGGCTTGAGAAAGTTCCCATTTATTGGCAAAAGTGAATTAGTCGCCTATCATTACCAAGTCATCTTCTATATGAATTTCATACCTCAAAATACCTCAAATGGTTGTACTACTTTGTCAGCTGCACAGGTTTGGCCAGAAATTACTGTGAATGTTTGAGTGCCAACAGCTCTGCAACAGACTCAGTTGCATCTTTCAGTTCTTGTAGAAGTTGCTGTGGGCGAGCTACAGCAATGTTAATGGAATAGACCACTTTCATTTTCAAAGTCTGAATATCATATTTCTGTAGCTGGAATAGCATAGGCTGCAGTATTAAGGGCTTTGTAAGAATGGCTTCCTGATCACAATACTACTTGAATGTCCAAACACATTGTGATGGAACTTTTTACATGCAAACACAATGGCAAGGAGCTCCTTTTCAATTTAGACATAGTTCTGTTCAGTTTTTGTCAAGGCTATGAAGGCTATGGATGCATAGAAGGTTTTTTTTTTTGGAAAGGGGAATTAAGGTATGAGGTGCAGGCGAGCATGGAACAGGAACAGGCAGTTAGTGCTTGGGTTACACGTCGGGCCCCTCTGAAGATATTTTGTGGGAGGGGGCCCATCTTGGTCTAGGTATGCCACTGTCTGAGTGCTTTATTCAGGCTTTAGGCTTTCAGAGGAAGTACCTTCACTGAACTTAGGGGCTTTTGTGTCTCTCTATTAGCATGAATTTAAGCTATATGGATTAATGGCCACCTTCCTCACATCCCAAATAAAGTAAATCAAACAGAATGGCATGTAAATGATAGGAGTTACAGATTATTGTTTTAGTGCCTGTGCTTCATCCACATTATCATAAGCAGAAGATTTCAATGCCATTGTTTCAGTCATACACACATTACACTGATGTGTAGGAGGGCAGGCATGAATAGATGTATGCGATGCTATTGTGAGAGACTCATGGTTATTATGTGAGTGATGACATTAAGATGCTTCATTGTAACTAAACGCTTGACAGTTTCAATAAAGGCAAGTTGCAGTGTTGCAATGAAATTTTAATAGATGCTAAATACTTAAAAAAGTATAAGAAGTGTTGGATTGGTTTTCATTTTTTTCTTAAAGGAGAAGGAAGTAAAAAATTAAGTAAGCTTTATTAGAAAGGTCTATGTAAATACAGCCATACAGTGCTTCACTGAGTCCTCTATCAAAAGAAACACAGGATTTCTTGTCTTCATTTGTGTAAACATGTTCTTTGGTGTCAGACTTCTTGCTCTTAGAAAAATCCTTTAGGGCACAGCATGAGTCTGCTCAGTTTGCTCCTCTCCCTCCCATCATCTCTTGCTCCCCCTCCCAACTGTGCTGTGTAATCTGAGCTACCAGCTGCCAGAGCTGCAGCACAGAAGCTTCTGAGACCAAGCTAAAATGGCAGCTGCTACCTTAAAGGAACAGAGGGAGCTTCTAGGGCTGTTTACTCAGGTATGGTAAAGCTTTCTGCAGATTAAATATAGTGTTCTAGCTTGCACTATTGTGACTAAACTATTGCCAATAAAATGCCAACATGCCTTTCCTTCTCCTTTAAAGGATGCAGTCCTTAAGAACTTAGATTGAAAATTTTTAAAGGAGAACTAAAGCTCAACAAAAAATCATAAAATGATAACATATAAAATTCTGTTATTCTGTTATAACATATACAATTCTATTCCCAAACCACCACATCTATTTAATAATAAAATCTGTGATTTTGAAGATGCCCCCAATAGCTCCCCATCATCTTTTCTGCTAAGACCCCCCCCCCCCCCAAATTTTGCCTCCATGTTTGCATAGACTGTTGCAGTTTTCTAATGCTGTTATCAAAACACCCAGTTCTTTGTAGTTAGAAAAAGACTGAACATGAACCAGAACCATCAAACATTTGGTTTTATAAATCTTCTGCTTTCGGACTCTGAACTGTCAAAAGGGGAACAAGTGCTGTTTCTATTTTAGTCCTTTTTCAGTTCTTTCTTGCACTAAAAATCATATGCAGATTGGAGTTAGCTTCTCAATGGTTAAAGACCTAGATCAGGGGACCCGAACCTTTTATATGTGTGAGTCACATTCAAATGGTACAAGTGCTGGGGAGCAACACAAGCATGAAACAAAGTTCCAGGGCTTCCAAATGAATTGGCTATATGATTCGGTAGCCTCTGTGTGGACTCGCAGCCTACAGGAGGTTTTTTTAGTCTGTACATCTGCTTTTTATGCAACCCAAATTTGCCTCCAAGCAAGGAACTCAAAAATAAGCACCTGCTTTGAGGCCACTGGGAGCAACATCCAAGGGGTTGGTGAGAAACCTGTTATTCCCATGGCACTGATTGGGGGATATTAGATCTCATTTCAGATCTACATACTATATGCTTGCATTTGCCAGGGATGGGCTGCACCTCAATGATGCACCTCAATGATGATGGGGCAGCTGCTTTGGGGGAAAAGATGGCTAGAGGGTTGGAGGAGATTTTAAACTAGGAGTGGGGGGGGAGGGTGCAGCGGGAAATTCTGTGGTAGACAGGATAGATGAGGTAGTGGGCATAGTAAGGAAAATTGGGGGAGGAGACTTGCTTCGGGATACTGATAATGGCAGGGAGGCCCATAAGTTGTTTACACGTCATTCTCACGCCGGAACCAGTATTAAATGTATGTTTACCAATGCAAGGAGTCTGACTGGTAAAATGGGAGAGCTGGAGGTACTGGCGTTGGAGCGGAAATATGATGTGATTGGTGTTGCTGAAACTTGGTTGAATGAGTCTCATGACTGGGCTGTTAATATTGGGGGGTATACATTGTTTCGGAGGGACAGGGGCAATAGAAAAGGAGGAGGAGTGTGTCTGTTCATTAAGCACGACTTAAAAGCAAATATTAAGGAGGAAGTGATGGGGTTAACAGAGGGAGCTGAATCCTTATGGGTTGAGCTTCTCACAGATAGTAAAGAATCTACCAAACTAATTGTAGGGGTATGCTATAGACCCCCTAATGTAAGCGAAGAGGAGGAGGCCCAGCTCCTGTTGCAAATAGAAAAGGCTGCTAGTTTGGGGCAAGTGATAATAATGGGGGATTTTAATTACCCTGATATTGACTGGGGCAATAGTACTGCCAGGACAGTAAATGGGAACAAGTTTATAAACTTGCTGCACGACAACTTTATGTCACAGGTTGTTGAGGAGCCAACCAGGAACAATGCTATACTAGATCTAGTGATCTCTAATGACCCAGAACGTATAGCAAATGTGCAAGTGGTTGAACCCCTGGGTAATAGTGACCATAATGTTATTTCATTTGATGTTTGGTGCAGGAAACAAATTTACACGGGGGCAACAAAGACACTGAATTTTAGGAAGGCAAATTTTAGCTCCTTAAGGGCAGCGCTTCAGGGCATAGATTGGGGCATTATGTTTTCTGATAAAAATACAGAGCAGAAATGGTTGTCATTTAAAATGATATTAAATCATTACTGTTCTCAATTCATTCCATTAATAAGAAAAAGTAGAAGTGTTAAGAATCACCCCATGTGGCTTAACTCTGAGGTAAAGAAGTTAATAGGGAAAAAAAGGAAAGCTTTTAAGAAATATAAGTCAGAGGGGACAGTAGCTGCGTTTAATGATTATAAACACTATAACAAGTGTTGTAAAACAGCAATCCGGAAGGCAAAGATAGAAAATGAGGAGCGCATCGCGGCCGAGGCCAAGACTAACCCCAAAAAGTTTTTTAAGTATATTAATAGTAAAAAGATGCAGGTTGAGGGTGTGGCCCCATTGAGTTATAATAACAATATGGTTACAGCGGATACAGAAAAGGCAGATGTGCTTAACCAGTTCTTTTCTTCTGTGTATACAGTAGAGGAGCCAGTGGGCCAAGTCTCACCCAATAGCTTCACTGTTGCCTCAGCTCCAACTACACAGTGGTTGGCACAGGATATGGTGCTTAAAGGGTTACACACGATAAATGTAAACAAGGCACCTGGGCCAGATGGAATACACCCTCGGGTACTGAGAGAGCTAGGGGCAGAATTGCAGTGGCCCTTGTTTCTGATATTCTCAGACTCTCTTTCATCAGGTATGGTACCTAGTGATTGGAAGAAGGCGAATGTCATTCCCATATTTAAAAAGGGAATAAGATCTCAGCCTGGCAATTATAGGCCTGTAAGTTTGACATCCGTGGTGGGCAAGTTATTTGAAGGCTTGTTAAGGGATCACATTCAAAATTATGTAGTGGAGAATGCCATTATGAGCAGTAATCAGCATGGCTTTATGAAGGACAGGTCATGTCAGACCAATTTAATTGCTTTTTATGATGAGGTAAGTAAGAAGCTGGACAGTGGGGATGCAGTAGATATAATCTATTTGGATTTTGCCAAAGCATTTGATACCGTTCCCCACAAACGACTGCTTTCTAAGCTAAGGTCTATTGGTCTTAGTGAAGTCGTTTGCACATGGATAGAAAACTGGCTACAGGATCGGGTACAGAGGGTGGTTGTTAATGGCACATTCTCTACTTGGAATAAGGTCCTCAGTGGGGTCCCTCAGGGTTCTGTACTGGGTCCACTTTTGTTTAATTTGTTCATAAATGACTTAGGGGAGGGTATTATGAGTAATGTATCAGTGTTTGCAGATGACACAAAACTCTGCAGACCAGTCAATTCTATCCAGGATGTGACATCCCTGCAGCAGGATCTTGACCAACTGGCAATCTGGGCAGCTAAGTGGCAGATGAGATTTAATGTGGATAAATGTAAGGTCATGCACCTGGGATGTAAAAATATGCAAGCCCCGTATAACCTTAATGGGACTGCACTAGGCAAATCCATAATGGAGAAGGACCTTGGAGTCCTTGTAGATAATAAACTTGGCTGTAGCAAGCAATGCCAGGCAGCAGCTGCAAGGGCAAACAAGGTTTTGAGCTGTATTAAAAGGGGTATAGATTCACGGGAGGAGGGGGTTACTCTTCCCCTTTACAGAGCGCTGGTAAGGCCCCATCTAGAATATGCTGTTCAGTTTTGGTCTCCAGTGCTCAAACGGGACATTATTGAGTTAGAGAGGGTCCAGAGAAGGGCAACTAAGCTGGTAAAGGGTATGGAAAGTCTCAGTTATGAAGAAAGACTGGCCAAGTTGGGTCTGTTTACACTGGAGAAGAGGCGCTTAAGAGGTGACATGATAACTATGTATAAATATATAAAGGGATCATATAATAACCTTTCTAATGTTTTATTTACCAGTAGGTCCTTCCAACGGACACGAGGGCACCCACTCCGTTTAGAAGAAGGGAGGTTCCATTTAAATATTCGGAAAGGATTTTTTACAGTGAGAGCTGTGAAGTTCTGGAATTCCCTCCCCGAATCAGTCGTGCTGGCTGATACATTATATAGCTTTAAGAAGGGGCTGGATGGATTCTTAGCAAGTGAGGGAATTCACGGTTATGGGAGATAGCTCTTAGTACAAGTTGATACAGGGACTGGTCCGATTGCCATCTTGGAGTCAGGAAGGAATTTTTTCCCCTCTGAGGCAAATTAGAGAGGTTTCAGATGGGGTTTTTTGCCTTCCTCTGGATCAACTTGTAGTTAGGCAGGTTAGGTATAGGCATTATGGTTGAACTTGATGGACGTATGTCTTTTTTCAACCCAACTTACTATGTTACTATGTTACTATTCCTAATTAACTGTGTATTGGGAATCCTCCATGGCTATCTCCTCCTATTGACCATATCTATTTGTGCTTTAGGCAGAAAGCCGTTGGATAGACAAATCAGATAGCTTTAAGAAAGAGTTTGATGCCTTCTAGCAAGTGAGAAAATAGAAGGGGACTGGTACTCCTGATGGTTGATCAATGGACTGATCTGCTTACTATTTTGGAGTAAGGCAGGTTGGAGTGGTTCACTATAAATCCTTCTCTAATTAAACTAAAGGTAAGGTAGGGTCTTTTGAGGTTGGACTTCATGCACATGTTCCTTCTTTCAACATCAATCTCCTATGCGACAATATATTGCCTTTTATTTTATGATATATGTCAGAACCCACTTGGCTTGAAAAAATGTGGTGCATAGCCTTGCGCTAAAATAGCAGAGCCATATCAGGAATAAATAGGTTCTTAGATCCCTGACTAAATGAAATACAATAAATTGTTTCTCCATCATGCATTGCATCCGGTGGTACTTTGTTTATATTTATTTATTCATTATGTTTTATGTAAATAGCTCTGGTATATTCTGCAGCGCTTTGGAGAGATGATATATGATTCCCATCAGTCTCTCCCCCAGTGGAGCTTACAGACAGGTCTCTATCAAATACACACACTATAGTCAATTTAATCAGGAGCCAATAAGGTTTAATAGAACAATGAAGTATACAAATGCATTCTGTGTATAAGAGATTGTTGGGTCCAAAACTGCTCAAAACATATAGAAAAGTGATGTCCCGCAGCCAAAGTGAAAAGAAAAAAGGGCATTAAAGGTACAATGTCATAACTTGAGATAACTTATTCCTTGGCATACAAAGACATTGAACTGCATATAAATACAAAGTAAAGTGAATTGTGCTTTCTTTTATTAGTGAGACTCCATGGAAATTTATGAAGCCATTTATAGCAAAAGTTAATGAGCTTCATTCCAAATAAAGACATAATCGGAATGCTCTGTGCTGATTTACTTCTAAAACTCCCAGATTTCCCTCATGTAAGCCAGTAACCAGATTAACATACAGAGGGAGGGTTCAAATTCTATTGAATTTATACTAAATGTTTCCTATCAAAAAAACAACTGTAATCAAAATATTCCTTTGTTTTGGGAGAAAGTTAACACAGAGGTAGGGCAGAAATGCACATTATGTTTTTGGGTTCGGTACCAGCCCGGGGCAATTCTGGCCTCTCTTCCAACTAAGGTGAGCTCTCTGATGCCGCCCCCTCGTCCTCCCCACGCTAAATTTTTCAGCCTTGGAGAGGGGCACGGAGGGACCGTATCGCTAGTGTAGAGAGCACAACTGCATTGGAAGAGACAGAATTCTGATTTAAATATCAGAATTTCTGCTCTTAAGGTTACCAGGGGCAGCTTTTTGCCACTTCTGATAACTGAGTGCTGCTGCCTGGGGCAATCAACTTTCTGATGACAGCAGCGCCCTTGGTACCAGCCCAAGGCAACCACAGCCCTTTAGCGTTAAGATCTGAATATGCCCCCAGTAGCTTTCTATCTTCTTCTCTGTTATTCACAGTGTATTCTCTTGGCTCCTGTCCATCACCTGAGCTTTGGCCCGACTCACAATAGCTAATATTAACTTCTCACCAGCTGCCCAGACTACAGTGAGAATGTGCAGTGTCACTGACACTCCTAACAAACTCCAAAATGCTCAACTCAAGTGCACAACTTTGGCGGGGATCATTACTGTTATCCATATTCATTTTTACGGTTCAGTTCTCCTTTAAGCCTGTGTTAATAATATACTGTCACTAAGTTGTAATTGCTAGACAGTGTTGGATTCAGTAGAGTCAAAAAGTCAGACCATTTCCAGTAAATGATGAATGAGCAGACACAATGAATTGGATGTGAATGAATGCATGAAAGAATCTGAAGGCCTGATTTATGATTGCTTTTTGGTGCATATAAAGAATATACAGATTAACTATGCAAGAGGCAAGGAGGGCCCTGCCCAAAAAAGCTTTCAGTCTAAAAGATCATTATGTCCATATGTCTCACTGATATTCAATAACAGACTTTTAATTAATTGATATTATAAGAAATTGTGAACCCACAAGGCCATGTAAGACCAATAAGTGGGGCTGTCTTTATACAGTATTTGGCTAATAAAAGTGACAGCTGTACACATGATGTCCAAAACCCTTGGTCACCCACCTTCTTAAAATGAGTACCAATCTGCTGCTGCTGCTTATGGGCAGATCTTTAGCTGCCAGGGCTCTGGGGATTTTTCTTTTTCAAACATTTGCAAATGTCTGCCTCCTTAACTAGTCACTGAATAATTTAACTAGCAGGGCTCCAGAGTAAATGCATGCACATACTGTAATAAAGCCTGAATCCCAGAAATAGAAGCTCACATTATTCATGGGTCAGGTAGATGTAATGTATGGATAACCTATATAGAGCTATGTTGTAATAAAAAAATGAATTTAGAATGCATTTTTTGCACAATGGACAGAAAAAGTATATGCATGAGTTCATACATAGGCGTACACAGGCCAGGACTGTGTGTACTTGAAGTAGGCATTTCAAGTACACAGAGGCCCAAACACCCCCCCCCCCCCCACCAGCCCAATAAATAGTGACTGTCTATGGGATCTTACAGCAGCCCCTCTGGTATTTGCCTGAATCACAGACTGCCAGCCCAGGCATGGCTGGCAGCAGGCAGTTGATGATCTTCCAAATGTCAATACGAGGCAGGAATAAGCAGTAAAGTGCTGCTACAGGTATTTTTAAAGCTACTTGGATTCTGAGCATTTAATAACTGGAGATTATTGAACAAGATTCTCTGTTGAAATCTCTGTTGAGATCTTGATCAGGTACTAGTCTCCACATGTGACTAGTATAAATATAGCTTATTTATCGCAATCTTTGTGACATTCCGTTCTACATTACTTGGATGGTGAAGGCACCATGGCAGGTTTATGTATAAGAGACTATATTAATTGAGTGCACGTCTGTATCTTAAAGCTTCAAAAAACAATTGTTTGTAGAGTCCAATAAAAGAGATCTATGACAATGCCACTGTGGCCACAGCACATCTGAACAATTTTACAATCAAATTATCATTCTACTTATCATTTCCCCCAAAGTGCAATGCAGATTGAGAAGGCGGGATTACATGCCACTGACCTTCCATAGTTACATAGTTACATAGGGTTGAAAAAAGACCATTGTCCATCAAGTTCAACCCATCCGAGTAAACCCAGCACACAACCTATACTAACCAATCTATACACTCACATACATAAACTATATATTCCAGGTTGTACATTGTAGATCTGCTTTTCCCATATACATTGTGGCACAGAAGGCAGGTAAGTATACTCAGCCAAAACATGATCATACAGTAATTTACTTGCTAGGCTGGTGAATACTGGGAAATTGGCAACCCTATTTAAACAAAAGGGTTCCCGTCATGCCATAGGAACAAGTACTCGACCTGGTACAAAATGTAAATAAAGGTGCTGACAGGCAGTAAGTAGAGGGTTCACCCCTGCCTTGTGCCTCCTGGCACTCCCTATCTTGCACGTCTAAAGGGTCTGCCTACCATCCCATCTGTAGCACCAAACACAGGCAGCACCAGGCAATTGGGCTTTTTCAGGTAAATCTATGGAAGTAGGAAGTGTGAAGCATTGTTCCACCAGTACTTACAACCTTATAGGGGGAAACAGGGTATTATATATAGGCATATTTAAGTTATAACCCTATCCATCAATAGCAGGGATCCCCAACCTTTATTACTCGAGACCCACAGGCAAATGTAAAAAGACTTGGGGAGCAACACAAGCACCATAAAAGTTCATGGAGGTGCCAAATAAGGGCTGTGATTGGCTATTATGCACCCTATCAACTTACTATTTGGTAGGAAATCTTGTTTTTATTCAACCAAAACTTGCTCCCAAGTCAGGAATTCAAAAATAACTGGTTTGGGGGCACTGAGAGCAACATCCAAGGGGTTGGGGAGCAACATATTGCCCCGGAGCCACTGGTTGGGGATCACTGGTCTAGGGCACGAGACTCCTTTAGTTCTCCCTTAGCAAGCTGGGGATCACTGATCAAGAGGTGGAGGGAATACAGGGTTATGGGAGATAGCTCTTAGTACAAGTTGATCCAGGGACTGGTCCGATTGCCATCTTGGAGTCAGGAAGGAATTTTTTCCCCTCTGTGGCAAATTAGAGAGGCTTCAGATGGGGTTTTTGCCTTCCTCTGGATCAACTAGCAGTTAGGCAGGTTATATATAGGCATTATGGTTGAACGTGATGGACGTACGTCTTTTTGGAACCTAACTTACTATGTTACTATGTTACTATGTTACTATAGCACTGTGTATACTGTACATGCCCTGCAAGCATCTTCTGTATTTGCCATTCGTGTATGTTGATATTTACACTGATTTCTGCTTTCCTTCTTAGACTGATTGTTTTCTCTACATCATGTATATTTTATAGGTTATTGATCTCTGATGCAAGATGCTTATTCCAGTCACCTAGTCAATAGATGTTCTTTTATTCTTCCACTTTGTTTTATCTTTATAATACTCAAATATCTTAATTACAAAGCTTTGCAAATACCAGGGTTTATGCTAGCTGCCTTAATATACTTCCTTCATTCTGGAGAATGTTTCATTCACTTTTGTATGTTTTTGTGCCCCTACTTCATGTTCTTCAGCAGAAATTGTTTAGATTGTAAGCTCTTGTGAGCAAAAGCATCTGAACCAATTTTTATTGTGGAACCCTAATTTGCTGAATTATTTTAGGACCACTGTGTTTAACTTCATTTCAGGCTCTGCCTTGGTGGTGCTATATAAATAAATCAAGATAATAAAACATCTAAGTTTCATTTACTTATATAAGTCATATCATCATATGATATGCAGGACCTAGACACACACTAGCAAAGTAGAGGGCCTGTGCCTAGGGCAGCCGCTTTAGGGGGTTGTCCTCTGGTGCCTATATATTTGATAACATGAAAAAATAAATAAGACACTTCCCCAGCCACCAGATGCTACCTAGGCAAATACAGTGGTAGATAAATTATGTCGCTTCCACAACATGGGGGGGGGGGGGGGCATGTTTAGGTCTGTTGCCCTGGGTGGCACTGGACCTATATACAGCCCTGCCCATACTGGAAGTGCACTACCAGGTAGGGGACTTGCCTGACTGCATGCAGGAGTATAGAGGCAAACAGGGGCCTCGTGATTTTAGAAATGGTGCGTATATATTTAACATAACTGTGCCCCTTCCAATAATGTGCCCACAGCTCCTGCCTTCTCTGCCTACCTGTATTTCAGTTTCTGGCCGAAGTGCAAAAAAAATGCTGCAATCACCCATTTTTTGCCCTTTCAAAAGATCCGCGAAACGGCGAAAATGTCGTGCGACAAAAAAAATTGTCGCGCGCGGCTATTGTTTCGTCACACTCGGCTATTATTTTGTCACGCGGCTATTGTTTCGTCGCCCGCGGCTATTGTTTTATCGCACGGCTATTGTTTCGTTGCACACGGCTATTATTTTGTCGCGCGGCTATTGTTTCGTCGCCCGCGACTATTGTTTTGTCGCACGGCTATTGTTTTGTCGCACGCGGCTATTATTTCGTCGCCCACGGCTATTATTTCGTCGCCCGCGACTATTCTTTTTTGACGCCGGCGACAATTTTTGGACGTGCGGCGAATTTTTCGCGGCAAAATTTTTCATCCGTTTCGCGAAACAATCCACCAATGGCGAAACGCGTAAATTCGCCGCGAAACCATGCCTGGCGAAACTTTTCGCCCATCACTACTAATAGCCAATCTTAGCCCTTATTTGGCACCTCCATGAACTTTTATGGTGCTTGTGTTGCTCTCCAAGTCTTTTTACATTTGACTGTGGCTCACGAGTACTCCTGCCCTAGAGTAATGCAACTGACAACCCTCCTGTATTTAAATTGCATGAAAAGCACCATGAAAGGTGATCTAAATAAACTCTCATTGGGAAATGGTTGGCTGCTCTGATCTACTGATGAACAGCTAAGGATCTACTGGTCTTCTCCTAGTTCACTGGCAACTAGAAGGGGAACTTTCAGGACCCCCATATAACCCAGCACTCAGTTTCAAGTTATAGAAATCTCATGGGCTTGTGCCTTGGTCGCTTTGCAGCTGAAGATAGTAGGTTTGTAAGTGGTTTATTTCTTTAACAGTAAAACAGGTGCTGAAAATGTCCCAAATAACTGCAAATGCAGTTAGAGTCACCCAGACAGGAAAAATTATTGAACTGCAGGGATCCATCATTACTGTAATTTGAAGATAAATGACTGCATACAGTGATCTCTTAATAAATCTATAATATATTATTGCAGACTTTCATTGTAATAACTTGTCATATTTCCACAACTTTGTTCTAATCAGAATGTATGTGCGACAAGCAGACCTTGGTATTGGCTCTTTCTGGCAGACAAATCTTAGCATTTCTGCCCCCTAGTGGTTTTCTATCTTATATTAAAGATGCTGAGCAAAGGATTTCAAAACATTCTTTCTAGTGGAGCAGGATACAGATAGAGGCTGGAATCAGCTGAGCTGGTATCATTGATGCACTAGATAGTGATAGAGTTTCTCTTGCTTAATATTCTGCCCCAGGTTAGAAGAATATAAAATGTTGTGCAAAAGGATTTGCTTTAAGCAAAAAAAAAACCTAGATTAAATATAATAATAATCATCATTATTTTTGTGCTATATAATCAGATCAGCACTTGTCTTTGCTCAACCTGGCTCCATGCATTTGTGTCTCTGCCCTTCCCATGTAAGAATAATGTAGAGCATAGTTTATCATATTAATATCCATCTTGTATTCGGATCCAGACACTTTGATTTATGGATAAACCAGTCCATATCACAGATGTGAACAAATAAAAGGACAAGTAGAGCAGTGATTTTTTTTATTGTACCTATGCAGTGCAGTGTTTAGAGCAGCTGAACAGAATCCCATCATTAGCATCCATATGCAAGGAATGATTAACCTCTTCACTGCCTGCACTATGTAACAATCTACTATGCACCAATCACACGGCTGTATGACAACTCATGCTATTGTGTTAGAAATTAGGAGATGTCGTCAGCCAGTATGTACTGCTGCTGAACATGGGCATCATACAGCTGCTCTACACACTGCGCTGCAACAATAACAATAATTATGTGCAATAAATATGAGTAGTTCTCCTTTAAGTTATTGAATGTCTCATTCTTAGCAACATTCAGCGTGTCTTCATCCTTTATTTCTTTATTTTTTTGCCTTCTTCTTCTACCTCTTTTCAGCTTTCAGCAGGGATCATCCAAAAAGGATTAATTTTATTATTATTGTCATTTTTTAATATGTATATTTCTCTTAAGACCCTCTCCTATTTACCTTCCACTATATCAAACCACTGCCTGGCAGTGCCGGGTCAAGCCAGCCAGGTTCCCTAGGCAACCCATCCGGCCTCCCTGCCCTACTACCCCATGCGGGAGTGGTGGTGGGTGCATTTTTGCTGTGAAGGGGACAAGGGCCCGACTAAGGGGCAGGCAATAGAGGTAAGTACTTAGCACCCCCACAACTGTTGCACCCTAGGCTCGTGCTCTTCTGCGTGCTCCAAGTTGAAACACTATAAAGGTGGCCATACATGTAAAGATCCGCTCTCTTGGCGAGGTCGCCAAGCGAGTGGATCTTCTCCCGATATCCATACCCACGGGTGGGCGATATCGGGAGAATTAAGGCTAATTCGGTCATTTGGCCCTGGGGCGACACGATTGAATTATAACGACTGGAATAGGCACAGATATGGTCCCCAATCCGACTGAATTTTTTAACCTGCCCGATCGTTAACTGGCCGATATCAGGCAAGATATTGGTCGGGCAGGCCAGTCGTTGTTTCCCCTATACGGACCTGTTAAGCTGCTGAATCGGTCCAAGGGACCTATATCGGCACCTACAATCGGCCCATGTATGGCCACCTTAATAAATATGCCTCTAGATTAAAACCTTTAGACAGCGCAATGTCTTCCTACCCACAGACTGTAGTGATGTGGCTGCATGTACATAACTGAAGGTCATGATCAATACTTGGCCATAGGATCTGAGGAGACCACAGGTATAGGAAGAGCTAGATCTTATCACAGATGGGAATAAAATGGGAGAAGGTCAGTGGAAAAGTCAGTCATACAAAACAGCATGGGACTGACAAGGCCAAGGCAGGGGGTTAAGGCCATTGGTATCTAGTTGCAATAATGGTGGCACTTCCATGTGTAATGTATTCAGCATCAAATTGCATGTCATTAAATGTCCAAAAACTTTAACTCAACCAAATAAATACATGCAAGCGTGAAGCAAGTACATAAGCACACATACGTTACAGCTCATTTTTTAAAAGAAATCCTCTCAGTGTCATGAAAAGGTTTCATATTATATGCTAAAATACTGCTAAAACCTATATGACAGGTGTCGGCCATAAGAAGACGTGCTACAGTATGTGCAGCTGGCTGAATATTTCTACATAGCAATGGAAATGATATGCATAGGAACTGATGTTAAAGGATTTTACCCTTGACTCGGTGTTAGTTAATAGGAGGATTAGAGCCGTCAGAGAATCCTTTCCTAAGAATATGAGGATCAGTGTAAATGAGTCATTTATCCCACCCATGCTAAACTGGGATATCCTCAATAACTGGCTTGTAAGCAGAAACCCCATAGATTTAAACACAATAATGGATGAAATAGCCATGTTCTTAGTGAGGTTTTGGGAATCTTTCAGGATTAAAACGTGGGAGATGTTTATCTGGTGGTCATACCTGCTAACTATGGGGCTATAGCTTACAGGGCTTTGGCTTGCAGTACTGCAATTCAGGAGTCTAAGGTTCTGAAATGATGTTGTTAACACTTAAAAGGGAGCTAAAGGCTGATTAAAAATTAATTAAATATGCATGAAGTCGGCTCCTGAGCATTTGTGCACTGTATATTTATAATTTTTTTTCTAAACAAGCCTTTTTTGGAAAAAGAGACATTAATATCCTATTTTGACTGTGCCAGCAGCTGCAGCAATACAAGGATCTGTGCCAAACGTCCCCTAGCTCTGTCAACTCACTGTTCTGGGCTTTGGATGTTTGTATGACATTTGTATGATGTTTGTATGACATCCCCAAGTCCACCACAGAGACTTGGCACTAGCAGACAGAGAAAAATTTCAATCAAACCCAGTGCTTAGTGTTTTTTTAGCCCAAAAATGTACAGTTGCTAATTAGGGGCAAAGTGGTGTTCTTCCCCAGGAAAAATGACACAAGTGCACTGGGTTTTAAAGCACAGTTAGAGAGCTTGATAAGATCTTTATTGAGAATAAAACAAGTCTATAGTTGGGTCTACTCAAGTGAAATGCAAATGCTTCTGGAGTCTTTCTTCCTCTTGTCCACACAAGGCACTGTCCTCCTTGCTTGTCCTCAGCTTCCTCTCAAGAGGGCCTTGTCCAAGCACCAGCTCGATACAGTCCCCCAAAAAGCTCTATATAGTGAGATTGTTCAGGGTTATTTTGTTGCTGCTCCTGTACTGTATAGGTGACACTGCACAGTCACTTTGTCACTTAAACAATCATTACCTCCCAAACTGTACGATGTTCAGTGGCTGTCTCTGCATGGGAAACTGAAGGTGTAGGGTAATTACCGGCACCTCTCTCGGCAGGACAGGGTGTGCCCCCGGGGATGTGCTGTTGAGGAAACTCAATGCCCTTTTTTGGTTCACTGCCCAGTGTCAACAGTGGTCAGGTGTTCCCTAGCGACAGAGCTACAGCTTCCTTCTCTGAAACTGGCCGGATATGCTCCCCTGGCCTATGGAACACTAGATAACTCTACCTACAGTGTTGACCAAACTTACATCATTGTGCCGGTATTTCCTGTGGCAGTTCAGGTGTAAGAAGACCATTGGGCACCCTAACACCTCTGTAGACAGCATGGTGAGGGCAATGGTTAGTGATTTGGCCAAGCTGCGCGTCCCAGTGCCATGATACCAGAGCACACATTAGTCCCCCTTATCCTGTTAGCTGTTGCCTGGCTGGTTATTTGCGGTCTCAACTGGGATCACCATGGGGCCATAGTTCAGGTAACGTTATGTTTCTCCAAGGTTTTCTAGGAGTTTTAACGTTGTTATTAGACTGTGTTCTTACATGGGACTTGGACCTTTCTGGACCTGTCAAGCTCACTATTTTGGATTTTGCTCCTTCAGACCATGGCAAAGGCATAGACTCTTCCTAGGACTGAGATAAGTTGAAATTATTGGCCGCATGTTGGCCTGAGGTACGTTAATCTTTTCTTGTGAAGTTTTTAATAAAAAATATAAAAACCCTCAGCTTCCTCTCAAGAGTAGGCTTTGTTAATGTATTTCATCTTTAAATCGACAATTTTAAGGTCTCTCGAAAAATTATCTAGGAACCCTGCTGATTCTGTTCTGTATTATTTCTACAAATTATTTTGCTGCAACAATAATATCCATATAGTTATCAGCTGAAAAGACACTTCCATCCATTTCACTAGACTAGAACATTTCCAAAAAGCATTGTTCTGTATCCAGTATAGTCTCCGGACAGATATCTTCCTTCCATCAAATCTCATCAGATTATTAGTCAATACAGAGTGGTCCCCAGTAGAGCATGTGTTTTGTATATTAGCCTTGCTTATAGAGCTTTACAGTAGGTAGAACACAAACAAATAAATGAGAAAACCCTCCTTGCAACAGTTTTCATTCTAGAGGGACCTGGGGAGCAGGTAAAGTAAAAGGCAATAATGGATAATGATGAAGGTTACAATAAATTAGTGGAAAGGGATTAGGCTTCTATGAAAAATTGGGTTTCTAGGGATGAAGTGAAATCTGAATACCTTAAACAGAGACTAATTGATCGGGGGAAGAGAATTCCACAGATAGGCCAGGGCCAGTGAGATGTCTTGTTCACATGAGTAAGTAGGAGTTATTACCTCTATGGGCCAGAGAAGATTATTAGTACAATTCGGGGAGTGATTGAAGCCTGAAGAAGAAGTGTTGATAGAAGTTAGAAATGAGTTCACAAATATGTTTGAAAAGTCAGCAAATTATATTATGCCCCTGGAGGGTGAGTATGTGAGACTGATACTCTAGTAGCAATTCTAGCAGAATAACGGGGAAAGGTTCACAGTATGGGGTCTGCAGCAATGCAATCTCATCTTGGCACAATTTTTGTCTTTGAAGTCAGAATCAGGAAATTCTGTGCACTGAAGATAGTGGTGAGAGGAGATGTATATCTGAGTGGCGGGCTTAATGAGCAGACGAAGCACAAGAGGAAGAAGAAGATGGTTGGGTGGCTTGTTGGTAGGGCTGAAGACTAAAAAACTGCTGTGCTGCCATATTAAGATGCCTATACTTCCTGTCAGTTCAACCCAATTCCCAAATAGGCAATGTTTTTACAATATTTTATTGAACATAATGCCCCCCCCCCCCCCAGTAATTTCTTCATAGAGGAATGAACCATTCCAAAAACATCAAGAAATAAATCGGATGCTCCCATTTCTCAGGGGTGACAGGGATCGCGCATTTCTTCATACATGCTACATGCATGAAAAAGACATAGCAGTTTCTGTAAAAGGAGATGGGTTTAAATTAAATCACTTTACATGAACAGTGGGAATATAATGGAACAGCTATTAATTGAACAGATGAAAAACGATAACGACATTTCAGCATAATTAGGCAGACACATGATTATCCTTAGCATAAAAATGCTGAGTGCTAAATCTGTAGACACACACATGATCACTTACACACACACATAGCAAGTACCTTTATACACAGACAGATGAGCAATCAAATGCACACGCAAGTGCTCTGTAATATTCCCTGTGCTCAGTGCATATTATAACAAACAGGTTACAATTCACACTATAATAAAATTTCTCTAACTTACAGCAGATAGTTTTTGTCTATATATTTACCAGGTTATTTGTGGATTGGCTGATTCTAACCTTGTTTCATACAATATTTGGTACGTGTATGACTAATTGGCTGATTCAACCTTGTTTCATACAATATTTGGTACGTGCATGGCTAATTGGCTGATTCTAACCTTGTTTCATACAATATTTGGTACGTGTATGACTAATTGGCTGATTCAACCTTGTTTCGTACAATATTTGGTACATGTATGGCGGATCGAGGTGACGACCAATATTGCAAGAGCATCGGATATTGGTCATTGATCGGACGGGACAGAAGATTTTGATCAGGCACCATTGAAGGTGCCCGAGCAAAATCTGTGTTGAAGGCTGAATCGGTGGAAGTAGAATCCCCATTGTTTCTACCACCATATCTGACGATTCAGCCCTGAACGTCAGTGGAGGGAACGAAAGATCTTTCCTGCAACCAATGGTCGCAGGAATTGGTACGTGTATGGCCACGTAAGGTTTATGGCCCACCGGGAGATTATCCACCCACAGTTAAACCTAATCACAGGTACTGAGATTAAATAATCTTCCCGAATTCCTTTTCCACTGGCAACAAAGTGAATCGCCGGTGGAAACGCATATGAGTTGCTTTGTACAGTTGCCTGCAGGAGGAAACTCAACTTGGGAAAAAATAAGCAACACATATGCCCTGACTGTAAGATTTGATATAAAATATAAAATTAATAATAAAATTATTTACCCCTCTTACTAGGGTCACGGTTCTCTTGAACCTCACATGCTGCCCCCAGTAACTTCAGATGCTGTCCCCCGATGCTGTGTAGTTCATATTTTATACACCTTTTCAGCCACTGCCCCCACATACCAACTGACCATATGGGGGTGATAAAAAACAAACTTAGCCAATTGTTGAAAGACTGTTACATAAATGAGTTTTTATGGCTCCTGTGGCCAACATATTGCCATTCACAGAAAAACCCTTATGGAGATTTGGCTTTGGGTGTGACTTGGACAACTGGTTTTTAGTAGGCCTACCAAAATGTTAATTTCTTACACAACACAAAGGGTATTTCTTGGAGATTAGTCGCCTGCAGTAGCAGAGATTTAACTGTGGGCGACTAATCTCCCCGTCTGAAATCAGCCTTAGAGATAATAAAACATATAACATTTCTAGCAATTTCCATCTGCAGTTCAATAGACAATCAAATTGAAATAATCAGAATTTGGAACTAAACCTTGGATTTGGTTTCAATTATCTACCTCGACCTTTTACCTCTTTCTGAGTCTGTATATAACAGCATATAAAGCATCCCTTGATCAAACTCCTTTTTATTTTTTTTTTGCAGATTTTGTATGCAGTCCAGCCTTCTACCCTAATCTCCCCATCATCCATAACCCTGCCTTCTTTAAAGAAAGAATTATGATTGTAAGACAATCACCAGTCACTGATCCAACTGCTCAAAGTGATCAGGATATTTAAAAAACTGACTTCTTATATATGTCGGAGAGTTGTCCCTATGTATCAACCTGGTGTTAGAGTTCCTGAACCATAAATCTGCCTTTACATCTGCAATCAGTTAATTCTATCTCCTTATATTTGATACTTCCTAGAAATAATAAGATTCACCCTATCTTTCATGTATCTTATGTAGCCAGGCAAGTAAACCTCCAAGCCTATACTAGTGGACCATAGGCTCCCTGTAAAAAGAGGCAAAAATTGGCCATTTTTTCTGCACTTTGCAGACTGCGTCCTGCATAGGCTACCCTCACTAATACAGTGTTAACTACTTTAAGGTGACCATACACTGGCAGATTTAAGCTGCTTACTAAGACCCTTCAGGCCAATTTTCACATGTATGGGGCCCTCTAATGAGCCTACCAACTGATATCTTGGCGTAAACTGGGCAGGTTTGATTTTCCTGTTGGATCGAGGACCGTTCGTTAATGCTATCCTTGCTCCCTTGGCTCATATCTCCATTGTTGTAATTAGCCCGATATCGCCCACATTAGGAGGGCATTCAACCTTGCCAAATGAGCAGATTTTAAAGTGTTTGGACAGCTTTAGTCACTGCTGTACTGGTGAGAGGTGGATGGGGGAAAGCATGCCACCACCTTGCTTGTCATTCAGAGATGCAAGGTAAGTAGCCACAAGAAGCAGAGCCCGTTCACAGTGTAATGTAACCCTGCCCCTCACCTTGTTCCATTGTGAAATAATGGATTCTGGAATAAGAAGTCCCTCTGCTTTCCATAGTGGGCGGAGCACAGATTTTCTGCAAAGCAAAGGGTCTTCTATTCGGTCACTTCACAATGGAACAAGATAAGGATGGGGCTGCATGACACTGTGAGCCTAATGGGGGTTGGAAAATTGTTGTATTAGCATTATGGTTTCCTTTCAACTATTGGAATCAGGTAAAAAAATGTTTGGTATATTTTCCATTTCAGGTCTTCAAGTCCAATATACAGTATAAAGTAATTTTAAAAGCAGGCATTAGTGTCAGGACCGATTCTTCAGTCTTGCCCTGCCCATTCCAGATTTTTTGTTGCCTGCTGCTTTAACCCTTTCCGTGCTAGCCACTAGACACACATTGCATGTCTCTTTAGCCTTTCCTTTATTAACAAGGCTATCTTCCCCAAAACCCAATAATACAGTAAATATGAAGCTGTGTACTGTGGCAGTCAATAAACGAAACCTGAGAGTCTGTGTGCAGACAGGGTCTTTTAGCATTAAAATAAGCTGACATTGGTTAATGGCACAAAGCATCACTGTGATATTGTCAGAAATTCTAAAATATTCAAACATTTGTCCTTATTTTATTCTACATTTACCTTTCTGTCACAAGCAACAGACTTGCTATCAAATGCAGTGACTTGGTAGAAAATTCTAAAGACAGCTATGCGACACAAATCTGCAGATACATATTATCCTGGATGTACACAGCAGACATTACATGCAGAATTGTGCGTTTGCCAGTTGTATTGTTCTCTTGCCTGTGGATTTTTTTTCATTGCGTGCGTGTGGCCCAACAACTGCTCCCCAGAAATCTATGGGGGAATCCAATATAATTAATCAAATTCAGACAGTCAAGCAAAATAGGTCAGGCAAAGAGAACGACTCTATTCCTAATGCCTCAGCAGAGCATTCTCTTTTTAAAGAAAAAAGCCTGCAGTAAAACATATATTTTTAGGGACGGTTAATGGACATTGTGCTAGTTTTAAAAAAACAAACATTTAGCTGCATTTATAAAAAGAAGGGTAAAGGCTTTCCCAAGATCAGAATCATGCAGTCAGAATAGTTCTGCTTCCATATAGACGAGGAAATGTAATGCACTAAAGCCATTGCTAAACTGCCTTAGTGATGAATTATGCAGTGGGCAGTGCCATAGGATCCAGGCTGGAAATAGCCATATAGGTTATGTTTGACATTTCCAGGACACACGTGCACATGATTTATTTAAAATTTTTTTGCTGAATAACAAAAAATCAGTTTCTTCTGTATGGCATGCGGAGGAAATATTGACTCAAGAGCTTATGTTCTTTGTTAAGACTATAATGGATTTTACAAGTATATAAAATAAAGATGAATCTGTCTAAAAGCAAAAATGGAATAAGATCAAAAGAATGCAAAGAATAAAATGGGAGGAGAAGACTGACTGGGTCCAAAGGGATTCCATAAAGAAAGCAAATGACACATGTGGGTCACTGTAGACAAAGGACGGTTTATACTGATCTGTAATAAGGCTCTTGTACCACTAAGGTGATCCATCACTGTGCCTGGGAACTGAGTGAAGAACATGTATAGATGCAGCCACTGTTATCCCAAAAGGAATTTGTATAATCTTGCGTTCTTACAATATGAGTAACTAGGAAAGCATCTTTGCAATAGGCTACAGGCACAACTGTCCAGCAAAGTCACACTTATTACACTGGGGTAACTCTGGCTACATCTGTATCAGTACAACTGAGTATGTTTTCTCTTTGTATTCTTTGTATCCCAGTGTTCTTCTATGTGCCTGTGAATGGTTGTCTTGGATTAGCACCATATTTTATATGTTAATGTCAAGCAAAAGTCCCTGCAAGGAGTACCAAAACCAACAGAAGTTTCAGCTTAGGGACTGGCTGCATATAAGGAGAAACCATTCAAAAAATGAAAAACACCTTTGTCCCGGGCATTTCTAATCCCTCCCTCCCCTTTAATTAAATTGTGTGATCCTATGTGGCCAAATTAGAGAGGGACAAGCCCACATGTGTACACCTAATCATTAATAGAGACGCAAGCAGTGAAACACATATGATAAACATCATTATTAAAACAGAGAAGGGCGGGGGCAGTTTTGTTACAGACAAATGTGATTATGCAGCCACAACTTTAAGGGTTCTGGCACACGGGGAGATTAGTCGCCCGCGACAAATCTCCCTGTTCGCGGGCGACTAATCTCCCCGAATTGCCATCCCACCGGCGACACTGTAAGTCGCCCGTGGGATGGCACACGCTGCGCAGGCGATTTTGGCAAATCACCGAAGGTGCCTTGCGAGGCATTTTCGGCGATTTGCCGAAATCGCGCCGTCGCGTGTCCCATCCCACCGGCGACTTACATTGTCACCGGTGGGATGGCAACTGATGGCAACTCGGGGAGATTAGTCGTCCGCGAACAGGGAGATTTGTCGCAGGCGACTAATCTCCCCGTGTGCCAGAGCCCTAACCAGACTCAGTAACAGATAGCCCTCTTATAGCTAAAAACAAACACGAGCTAATGAGGGTCTTGCAATTAATTAAACTGATTTCATAAATGACATGATATGCATTGTCAGTACTTGCCCCATACACACGCAGTTATTATACACAAATATGAAGGAAAGGATAGAAAGAACTGAGAAAGCCAGTGAGAATGTACAAATGTTATTATTTGTATACTTACTGTCATCCTCACTTAAAGAAACAAAAACAGTGGCTCAGTGGCTAGTACTTTTGACAAGGGTGCTGGGTTAAATTTTGCCCGTGATGTTCTCCCCGTGTCTACGTGGGTTTCCTTTGGGTACTCGCACAATCCAATTTCCTCCCACAATCCAGAAACATACAGGCAGGTTAACTGACTCACAAAGACATTTACCCTAGTATGTGTGTTATGTCAATGTGAGAAGGACCTTAGATTGTAAGCTCCACTGGGACAGGGATTAAAGGAAAACTATATCCCCCAAAAATGCAGGTCTCTAGGTGAAATCTTGCTTCATCTGATTCATAATGATATACTTTTTTAGTATTATGTGCCACTGGGTACTCCTAAATAGAAACCTGGGATCATAGGATTCATGGCGCACACAAACAAACTAAGGGAACATATACATGCTAGGTCACATCAGCCAATTAATGGACAAAGTTCTGCCTTTTACTCCCACACTTCTTCCTGTTTTAGTCAGAGCTGCATTATTTCCTGTCAGGTGATCTCTGAGGGAGAACACCGGGGTTGCCAGGTTGGTGGGTTCTCTGCCAAATTGAGCTACTAATTTAAAGCCCAGGCATCTTTCCAAAGTACAAACCTGTCAATGTATGGATTTGGGCTACTTTATGGAGCCTTGGGAATGTTGTCATTTATACTAGCCAACTTTTTCCCCTAGTGAACCTGGCATGCAGCACATGTTGGGTACTGTATTTAACAATAAGACTAAAGCCAAGGTTAATGTAAAACTACACTACCCAGCATGCACTGGGGCTGGTGTGGAAAGAAGGTCCCTTTCTACTGCTTTTCTGCTGATTGTACTACTACTTTGCTCAGTGGTGTGGGGGGCTGACATTTGTTACTTTCTGCAGTTGATTTTTTCACTGTGGATATTGTGCTATTTTTAGGCTACTTGGGCTAGGTTTGGGCTGGTTTTGGGACTGACTTTGGTTGGTTTTGACAATTAGACCTGGCAACCCTGGAGCACACAGACTATCAAAAATGGTGGATTAAGGTAAAAGATCTGTTGGTTATGTATTCATTCTATTTATTCATTTGTTTTTCTTTAACGTTAACAATGAATCTCTGTAAAGTGCTGCGTAAATAGATTTGCCTTAAATAAAAAGATAATAGTAATAGATTCCTATGTACAAAAACAAAGGCTAAGCAGGGTACATATGTAGCCAATCATGTTTGACAGATGATCAAAGTTGATTGCTAAAAATGGTCAAGAAGTTCAATACAGTAAATTATTGGATGCTATTACTCTTATAGTAATAGAAATATTCATTTCTTAAATGTACTTGTAACAAGAGAAATGGTATCCTATAATTTACTGTATTCCACTTTGTGGCCATTTTTAACAATCGACTTTGATCAGCTGTCATTTTGACTTACATATATATACAATACAACAATACAATACATACAATATAACAATATTCTGCTGGCTGGCAGTTTTCAGCCAACTGTTTGCTTACAGGTGACCAATTAATGCTACCTGCTAATTGGTTGCTATATATATGACTACAAGTATACCAGACTTCATTCCTTTTGTTACATTATCCTGGCACAACTGAGTCCTGTAATTAACAAATGCCTCGACCAGGGCTGATCGGTGCAGGTTCCCTTGGCATGCTGTGCCTACAGGCATTGTGTAAATGTACTCCCATGTCGTGCCTGTGTGCCACCCTTTCAGTCGCTTGAGAAAAAGTTACTTACTGTAACCAAAGTTTGGGCCTCCAATATACGGCACAAAATGTTGCTCCTGAGTCAAACCTACTGAAAAGAATCACTTCCCCAAATGATGTGTCTTGTTCAAAACTAAATCTTAAAAGATCTGAATGCCCTTTATTGCCTAGCTTGGTAGAGAGCTGTCCATGAGTGCGTTAGTACGCCTACATCCCTTTGGTTAGCTCAAGCTGAATCATCAAAATGAGTCCCTCACCACCTCCAGGCTTCCCCACAGATACTTTCCAGGCATTAATCAATGTTGTCCTTCTCTGCTACAAGCCTAAAATAAAGGAGTAAATCAGATACAAAATGATGTCAATAACAGAAGGAAGCAATGACAAGCGCATAGTTTGCTCTGGGATACTCGCTGAGTTCCAAGCTCTCACACAGTACAGTGCGGTAACCAGGAAAATAAACATTCCAACCTAAGGCCATTAGCATGTTTGTCCCAGTACACCAGCGCTTTCATTCAGGGACCCAAAAGTATGCTCAAGAGACAACTGGGGGCCCTGTGATCTATTCTACAAAATTCCTTTTTTTATAATGATATAAAATATATATTTATAAAATTAAGAAACAAGACATATTTAAACTGTTAGAATATCAGAAAACACATGCCAAAATAAAATTAGGTTCTAGTATTAAAATTCAGGTAATACTGACCCCTCTAATAATAGAGTAGTTGCACCACTGGCCTAATTGCATGTCTTAGTTATTAAGGTTCTAGGTGCACTACTGATTCTGATTGATTTTTTGAATATTGACTCTTTGGGGCACATTTACTAATCCACGAATCCGAATCACGAATGGGAAAAATTCGTATTGGAAACAAAAATTTCGCAAATATCACGAAAATGCTTACGAAAAAATCGTATTAGTCACGATAATATCGTATTGGTGATCCGAAAGTCACAAATTTTCGTACCGAACAATTGTAAACAGTGGTAAAACCTTTCCGATTTTTTTGTACAAACGTCCGAAAAAGTCGTGCGGTGTACGAAAAAGTTGTGCGGACACCCAAAAAAATCAGCGAAAATACGCTCGGAGCGTTCGTGCTTTTGTAAATGTGCCCCTTTGCCTATTGCAAACAAGACAAAAGACTCTTGCAATCATAAATGTGCCCCTCAAAGTTTACTTAATCCCTTTAACTACAGTTTAATCTCACATTCCAATTGACTCCAAAGCATTTGGCAAAAATTGTGCAAATTTTTTACGCAGTCTATGAATCTCTTAGCCCAGCTTTGCTCATCGTATTGGGGAAAGGCTGCGTTACAGTACTACCAAGACACTACTGAAGAATCACCATAAATAGAGGGCAACCTGGTAGTGGTAAAATGTGGTTCAACAAACCCTGCTTGGGAGCTTGGGAAAGAAGACATTTTGCCGGCAACAAAACCATATTTGGCACAAAAAATTACCCACATGTAAAAAAAAAGTTGCAGTCGCGTCAAATTGGGCGTGGCCACGTCAAAACTGATGTGGTCACTTAAAATTGGGAGCGGGCATGTCAAAATGGGCATAGTTGTGTAAAAATGGGCTCGGTCGCATAAAACAAGTCATGGGCAAGCGACACCTGCGTTTTGCAACATGAAACAGGACAGATTTGCTCCTCACTAGCCAGAGGTCTTTGTGAATTCATTAACTACAATATCAAATGGGCTGTTACCCCCCCGATACAGTATTTTCCAGTATCCTCTGTAAGAACATGTTTAAAATGTTCCACAATAGCATTTTTTACACGTGAAAACACTGTATTATCTTCTTTAAGAATCTTATCAATATTCAAATTTGTGAATCTTAATTTTTTTTTTAAACTGTATAGCTCGAAACTTTACCAAACTCAGATGTTTGCTTCTTTATTAAAACATTCAAATCGAAAACACAACGAAATAAACCCATGAAACAAATGGAAATGCATCAAATTCATATTCTACCCATCATTTTTAATGGGTCTATAAACTTTCAAAAATATTAGAAAAATTCAAATTGATAAAATCTCTTGCATTTTGCCTAGGAAAAGTCCCATTGACTTCGACATGAACCCCCAAGCTTTTAGATGCTTTTAGAAGTTTTACATATGAGTTTTTCATTTTTTTGTGCTTAATAAATTTTAAACATTTGAGTAATCAAATTTATGAGTTTTAGCACGAAAAAATTTGAATCATGGAAAATAACTGAATTCGACCATTGATCAATCAGCCCTTAAATGTTGATATGTTCATATGTCATGATACAATGCAACAACTCTTAGGGGCTGATTTACTAATCCACAAATCTGAATCCGAATGAGAAAAATTCGGATTGGAAAACGAACATTTTGTGACTTTTTCGTATTTTTTGCGATTTTTTTCGTCGCCGTTACAACTTTTCCTTAAATTGTCGCTACTTTTTCGTAACAGTTACGACTTGTGCAAATTGTCGTGACTTTTTCATAGCCATCACAAATTTCGTGAATTGTCGCGACTTTTTCATTGCCATTATGACTTTCGTGAATTGTCGCGACTTTTTCATTGCCATTACGACTTTCGCGAATTGTCGCAACTTTCGTATTGAGAGCAAAAAAAGCATTCGGACGCTTTTCGGACGTTCGTGGATTAGTAAATGTGCCCCCTAGAAGAACTTTGCCTTTTGACAACCACCTGACTTCGGTATGACCCACTAACAGTTGCAGGCTTCATTAATCCTCAACAATGGCATATTGGCTTTGTTTTCCTTGCAATATGTCAAGCAACATAATAAGATGCCAATGCAACTTTCTACAAAGAATATACCACCATCTGGGCTGGAGTGTCCAGTATCTGTTTTTCTCCATTTTCTCTGTTTTTCTCCAATTACTTCTATGTTTAGCACCTAAAATACCGTGTTTGTTTCAAGGTGTCTCTTAAACGAGAAGGAAAGTCATTTTGGCATTTTATTGCCAATAAATTAGCCACATTAGTGCCACCTAAAACACTATATTTATTCTGCAGAAAGCATTACCATACCTGAGTAAAGAGCCCTAGAAGCTTTCACTGTTTGTCTAAGACAGCAACTGCCATTTTAGCTTGGTCTTCATAGCTTCCTGCTTGCTGTCTAGCCGTTATAGCTCAGATCACACATTCCTAAGGGTGGGGGGAGTGTGGTGAGTGCACCTCACCACAGATAACATATTGTGGATTTTCTACTCAATGTTCAGTGGGGTGTGTGAAGTCTAGGCCTGAAATTCTTCTCTATATTGATGCTTCCTCATTTGTCCAGAACTTAACACAAGTCTACAAAGGCTACAAGTCTACTAAAATAGAAACTTTGTTTTCATTTAAAGGAATTTATTGTGACAATGTCAACAACTTCTGTGTTACATAACAGGGTCAAGTAGACTCCCATCAGCACTCTTCTATTCTAGCTTAGCTTAGATACCCAGAATAAATGATCTTCCTATGCCCTCAAAAGCAATTTACACAGAAGGCATTTTCTCCAGATCTGCATTGCAAGACAGTAGTTAAAAACTTATCCCTCAAAGTGAATTACACAAACTACACAAAACTACATTTTGTAAAATGCACCCAAAGCACCCAAATGTGCTTTAGAAAACACTTCCCACAAAAGTGCAATTTGAATTTTCCCATCATCAGCCATTTCTGCACATCTGCCTACAGTGCCTGATGGTATGGAATCCACTAACTAAATCCTTTCCCCTAACTTATTCATGCCCCAGTTCTTGTTCTGCAAATCACATGGACTATGTGCCAGGCAATTGAATGGACCTAAAAAAAACATTTATCATCAATCTATCTATCGTCTATCTATCATCAATCTATCTATCATCTATCTATCTATCTATCATCTATCTATCTATCATCTATCTATCTATCTATCTATCTATCATTAATCTATCTATCATCTATCTATATATCTATCTATCATCAATCTATCTATCATCTATCTATCTATCTATCTATCATCTATCTATCTATCTATCTATCTATCTATCTATCTATCTATCATCAATCTATCTATCATCTATCTATCTATCTATCTATCATCTATCTATCTATCAGCTATCTATCTATCTATCTATCTATCTATCATCAATCTATCATCTATCTATCTATCTATCTATCTATCTATCTATCTATCTATCTATCTATCTATCTATCTATCTACAGTATCTATCTATCTATCTATCTATCTATCTATCTATCTATCTATCTATCATCTATCTATCTATCTATCTATCTATCATCAATCTATCTATCATCTATCTATCTATCTATCATCAATCTATCTATCTATCTATCTGTCTGTCTGTCTGTCTGTCTGTCTGTCTATCTATCTATCTATCTACAGTATCTATCTATCGATCTATCTATCTATCTATCTATCTATCTATCTGTCTGTCTGTCTGTCTGTCTGTCTGTCTGTCTGTCTATCTATCCATCTATCAATCTATTAGTTATTCGTCTGCCTGTCATATATCAATCAACCTATCTACCTATTATCTATCTATCTATTATCTATCTATCTGTATTATTGCTGCCATTAGCCATCCATATTAGTATTGAAATGTGGAGCCTACACTGGTCACCAATAAAAAAACAGGCTGAAAATACAATTTTTGTTTCTTTTCTTGAGGGGACATGTGACCCATCTGAAAGCTAGCCTGGGTCACAACTCAGTGGTTACGAAATACTGCATTTAGCTGAACTTTTTCGGTACAATACTTTGTGGCATAGCACCTGTAAAACAACATTCTTTACCCGACAGCATTTATCAAAGTAGATCCACCTGGTAAATCAATACAATTTTGCAAGGAGGGGAAAGCTAAGGTTTACTGACAGCTCAGAGTGTCGGGGGACACCATTGCTAATCACAAAGGTGCACTCCAGTGATAAATATGTCAGGGAATGGACGTCTGCAAACAGTGATTGTCAGAGTGGAGTCGCTTGGCTTGCCAGAAGTGCTGTTTCATAAATGAGTTGGTGGTGGATCAATTTTGACCTTTCTCATGTCAGTGACACAACAATAAATTAGTGGTATCTATATTCATTACTAGTGCCAGTGATGCAGCCACACTGTATAATGATTGCATTAGCCAAGCTAAATGTTGAGGGAATTAAATAATTGAGCCAAATGAGAAAGTATTGTAAGATGGGCAGATACTATCTGATATAGGGTACATGTAGTAGCTCTAGTTCCTCACCTTTTCGATAACTTTATAACAACACTTGTATTTCAGACAAAAATGTCAAAACTTCCCAGTGATGCCAACCGGCTTCCAATGAGCCTAAACCAAAGGTCAAGAAAAGACAATATGGCCAAACAAATACTTACAGAAGCCAGTGCTGATACTAAAGGTGCCCATACACTATAAGATCCGCTCGCTTGGCGATGTCGCCAAGCGAGCGGATCTTCACCCGATATCCCCACCTACGGGTGTGCGATATCGAGTAGCAAGTAATTTTTAAAAAAAATAATCCGATCGTTTTACATTTGTGGTTATGGGGCAGTCGGTTCGGGGACCGCATCAACGAGCCTATGCGGTCCCCGATCCGACTGGATTTTCTAACCTGGCCGATCGAGATCTGCCCAATTTCAGGCCAGATATCGGTCGGCCAGGCCGCTCTGTTCTGCCCATACATGGGCCGATTAGCTGCCGATTCGGTCCAAGGGACCAATATCGGCAGCTATAGTCGGCCCGTGTATGGGGACCTTTAGGGTATGAGGTCTTGCAAAGGAGGTGGTAGTCAGAAAACTCATTTGTAAACTTCCGTCACTGTCTACAAAAGTAAAATCTGGTACTGTATATGAAAAGCAACTGGGCAGAAGCAAGGGAGCTACTGTGGCACAAAGTATCAGGGACCCCATTAAAGGCTCACTAGAAAGAGACCAAATCACAGATTTGTGGGCCTCCTTCTTTATTTTATATTTATAAGGATATTTAAAAAAAAACAAATAGAAGCAGCTACACAGAGTGCCTACCAATGGCCAGATTCTAGTACAATAATAAACAATGGGAATGTTACATTTTTTCAATTTCTGTAAAGATAGTTGCATTATTAATAATATAATGTATATTTCAACATTGGAATAAGTCACTGGTGTTAATAGAATTGATTTAGTTTGTGGGAGACTGAAGTTTTCTTGGCCTTCATATTGAAATAGCACATACATAAACACTGCTCTGTGAATATCACCAATGCTCCACAATCACCACCTCTGAAGAACCAATTCTTATTGCAAATTTCTTTGTCATGCAAGAAACAATCTATTCATTTGCATCAGTCTTTAGGTTGACTAGTTCTCTTTCCACATTTCCCTATATTTTTGACTTCCTATAATGTCCAATTCCAATTCCCTATTCTTTTTGACAATTAACCATTACAGGTAGGCTTCTTTCTATCACCAATTTTGGTATATTATTGTTATTATTATTTATTTATATGGTTCAAACATATACAGCAGATCATACAAAATTCACATCACTCCTTGCCCCAGTGGAGCTTACATTCACGCACCTTGTTTGGCTCCAGTGACAGTCAATAAACCTTTCTGTATGTATTTTTGGAGTGTGGGAAGAAAGAAAAACCGGAGATAATACAAACCTTGCTAGGAATTAAACCTAGGACGCCAGTGCTGCACGACAACAATCAGCGCCACTGCTGGCCAAATGGGTGCCCTAAGTGCCCCCATACACAGTGCCCCAATTGCCCCCATAAACAGTGCCCCCAATAGAAAGTGCCCCATACACAGTGCCCTAATTGCCCCCATAAACAGTGCCCCCAATTGCCCCATAGACAGTACCCCCCATAGATAGTAGCCCCCACACACAGTGCCCCCAATAAAAGTGCCCCCATACACAGTGCCCCAATTGCCCCCATAAACAGTACCCCCAATAGAAAGTGCCCCCATACACAGTGCCCCAATTGCCCCCATAAACAGTGCCCCCAATTGCCCCATAGACAGTAGCCCCCACACACAGTGCCCCCAATAGAAAGTGCCCCCATACACAGTGCCTCAATTGCCCCCATAAACAGTACCCCCAATAGAAAGTGCCCCCATACACAGTGCCCCAATTGCCCCATAGACAGTAGCCCCCACACACAGTGCCCCCAATTGCCTCATACACAGTACCCCCCATAGACAGTAGCCCCCACACACAGTGCCCCCAATAGAAAGTGCCCCCATACACAGTGCCCCAATTGCCCCCATAAACAATGCCCCCAAGTGCCCCCAATAGAAAGTGCCCCCATACACAGTGCCCCAATTGCCCCCATAAACAGTGCCCCCAATTGCCCCATAGACAGTACCCCCCATAGACAGTAGCCCCCACACACAGTGCCCCCAATAGAAAGTGCCCCCATACACAGTGCCCCTATTGCCCCCATAAACAGTGCCCCCATTCACAGTGCCCCAATTGCCCCCATAAACAGTGCCCCCAATTGCCCCATAGACAGTAGCCCCCACACACAGTGCCCCCAATTGCCCCCATAGAAAGTACCCCCAACAGACCAAGTCATCGTCGGCAGCTCCTTCTCTCTTATGCCGCGGCAACAGGCACTTCTTTAAGGTTGCGCCTCGTCGCTGACGTGTGACGTCATACGCACGGGCACAACCTTATAAAAGGGCCTGTCGCTGCCGCATAAGAGAGAAGGAGCTGCTGGCGATGACTTGGTCTGTTGGTGCCCTACACAGACTGCATACTCTGCTTATAGGGAGCGGCGGCACTGACAACAATATTAACCCCTGAACAACTTGCTGCTCAATCTGTGCATTACTCAGCATCTACTTTCAATATAAAAATGCTAAATGCCGTCTGGGTGATTCTCCAACCATATTGCAACAAACAGAAGGTGTTGAGGAAGCATTTACATTTGTGAAGATCTTTGTGAAGATCATCATCATCATTCAACTTGCCCCATTTAAGCAGGATTTAAAAATAAGATATAAGTGTACTTATCTGCCCCAATATTATTGACATTTGAAAGTGGGATGAATCTTTTCAAAGCAATATTCTATAAAGTAGTGTAACGGTCGCTGGACACCCCCCCCCCAACCCCATGACCATGGGGTCTGCTCTCTCTATAGTTATGTGCCCATAGGTATAATTCACAATAAGCTAACTGAAACACCAGAGAAATGAAGAAATGAACATGGGAAAACAATTTAAAATGTCATGTAATTCACCTAATAGGAAACTAATATACAAATGTTTAGCAAATAGAAACTGCAAGAAAGCTGAAGGAAACACTTATTAACATTGGAACATACCCCTTACCGACTCATACAACTGATATAAGAGCCAGATCCTGTTAATATATGGAAATTAAATAAACATTTTTACCAAGCAAATGAGAAAGCCTTGAGTGGGCATTATACAGGGCTACACAGGTCCCAAGGGGAGTGAATATATCCAAGATGGATGTGCATATACTAATTGTAACACTAGATGGGTTATTTGGAAAGCCTTCCATTCGTAGCCCTAATTAGGAGCAGAGTTTGGACACATTGTGAAGAGTGGAAAGTATGCTCTTTTTCTTGGAAAGGGTCCCTCAGGAACCAGATTAACTGCCATTAAACATATATCTGCTTTCAGAGAGCGTGTGAATCTTTCTTCTCAACTACTAAGCAGGGAATCTCCCAGGATTTATACTTTAGGTACTTTGTCTTACCAGGGCAGTTATGAGAAGGCAGATTTATTATTCAACATTTTCCTTCCCATTCGTCTTTACTGGATACATGACATGCAAGTGTAGGTATAGGATCTGTTATACAGAATGCTTGGGACCTGGGGTTTTCCAGATGTTTGGATCACCATACTTTAAGCCTGCTGTAAATATTTTAAACATTAAATAAAACCAGTAGGATTGTTTTGCCACCAATATGGACTCATGCATCTTAGTTAGGATCAAGTCCAAGCTATTGTTTTAATAGACAGAGAAAAGGAAAAACATTTTTAAAAATCAGAAATTATTTGCTTAAAAATGGACTCTACGGAAAATGGACTTGTATCAGTATAATAATATTCTTCTTATTATTCCTTATTTAATATGGTACCAAGATATTCTACAGTGCTTTACAGAGAATATACATCAGTCTCAGCAGTCCCTGCCCTAGCAAAGCTTATAGCCTAAGGTACCTATCAGATTCACACAAACTATCCCATGTTTTATCAGCAGCCAATTAACTTGCCTGTATGATTCTGGGGTGTGAGAGAACACCGGAATATCCAGTAGAAACCCACACAATCATTGGACCAAAATACAGTCTCCTTCCGGTGCCCTGGCTGAACCCAAACACACGACACCAACATATGATGACAATGAGACGAAGACAGAGGAATGAGCTCTGGACTTATAGGGGTTGTTCACCTTTAAATTCACTTTTAGGGTGACAACACACTGAGCTACTAGTAGCAGCTTCTTTTTCATGGCTACTAAACCCCAGAAAATACCTTGCCATAGACAACACTGAGAATTGCCTCTGCTAAAACACAGGTCGAGCCAATTATCAGTAAATGATCAGCATTGTCTATTTTAGTAGCCACGACAAGTAGCTGCTACTAGTAGCTCCATGTGTCTTCACCCTTAGTATGATATAGACAATGATATGCTGTGACTATTTGCAATAGGTTTTTGTTTTTTTATTTTTTGTGGGTTTTCAGTTTAGCTTTCTGTTCTGCAGCTCTTTAGTTTGAAATTTTATCAGCTATCTGGTTACTAGGGTCTTGTTTACCTTAGCAACCAGGCAATGGTTTAAAGGAAAGACTGGGATATAAGTAGGAGAGGGCCTGAATTGAAAGATTGGGAGTAAAAAGTAACAATAATAATAATAATAATAAATTGTCAACTGACAGAGCAATGGTATTTTGGCTGGGGGGTCAGTGACCCCCCTTTGAAAGCTGGAAAACTGTGGAAGAGGAAGGCAAATAATTCAAACACTATAAAAAATAAATAATGAAGACCGACTGCAAAGTTGCTAGTAATAGGGTATTCTATAACATACTAAGGGACAGATTTATTATGCTGTGTAAAAAATGGCAACAAAATTAGCCACGCATCACCAGGCTTTGGCGTGTAAAAAACGGCGTAAAATCTGGGGTTCAGACAGCGAATGTCTCCATTTATTTTACACAGCTTTTCAGTGAATTTCATTTTTCACAGCATAATAAATAGACCCCTAAAAGCTAACTTAACGGTGAACCACCCCTTTAACACAATTGTTTACTTTATGCATCATGCCAGTGCTTGATTTGTGCTATTCTGCTGTTGATATGGATTTAATTCCATCATCATCTAATCATCATCTAATCAATTATATAACCATCATCTTACAGAGCATTAATTTAAAGAGATAAAGCATCAGTTAAGTCAGTCCCTGCCTCAGAGGAGCTTACAATCTAACACATTTACACAACACACACTCAGCATGAGTTTGCTCAGTCATTTCTCCCAACAACCAACATAGGAGATGACTCCAATTGGCCCTCACAGCCGCAGTTGCACCAGTGTCATTGTGCCCCCACTGGGAAATCAGCAGCAGCAGCAGCGTCAGAGCAAGAGAGTAACACACGGGAGCTACAAATGCTGCACAGATCCACTATTGCTGCCCTACTGACACCAATGCCACTATTCCCCTATTCTGTGAGTACTCACTCAAGTTCTGAACTCCTGATATTGACTATATTGACTACTCTTCAACTCTGCCTGCTTTTGCCTCTGCCTGGACTGGACTGACATAGAACTGGCTGTATTGCCAATCTGCCTTATGTACCCTGCCTGCTCCAGTGCCCGTTCCACTACTTTGTTTGCCCAATTTAACCTGCCTGTCTTTAAATAAAGTGTAAGCTTGTTCTCCAGCACCTGTCTGTGCCCCAGTTCCTATTTCCTCTGAAATCTGCACATCCAATCTAGAGGCCATTGGTTCTAACAGAGAGCCACCTATTTGTTGGTACCCCCATATGTAATAAGAAGCACTAAGTTTGCCCGGGAGCAGTAACCTATAGCAACCAATAAGATGTTTTAATCAAGTGACCAGTAAATGCTACCTTCTGATTGGTTGCTGCCGGTTATTCAGGGGCGGGCCAAGACAACCGGGTGTCCTAGGCAACACCCCTGCACCTCCCGCATGTGCTTCAGCGGTGCACATGCGCAGGTCCGTTAAGCGCACGCGTGCAGGTGGGGGGGTCATTGCCCCCACCGAGTAATGACAAGCGGTGGGGGCAATGACAAGGGAGCATGGACTAGCAGTAGGCAGAAGAGGCTCCTGCCTGGCACCCCCCAATCGTTGCACCCTAGGCAGGTGCTTCTACTGCCTACCCCTAGTTCTGGCCCTGCAGTTACTGCTTCTGGCCAAACTTAGTGCCTTTTATTACATAGCCCATAGTTTAAACATAGGTGGACCTGGTGTTTCAGTGACGCGGCTGCCACTATTTTTGGTGCAGCTGATATAATCTGCCGGGAATTCTGGGAAACAAATGGCTGCCGGCACTGTGATGATGCAGCTGGTCTTGGTTTCGGCACTGGACCCCCTGCATAAAGGACACTACAGAATACAAATGTCTAGATTTAGCCCTGTAGAATGTGTAAAGTACTCTATGTTCTACCTGTATGATGCTAGAGAGGGTTCTAATTTGTGCAGTAATAATGTGCACAGTATAAAATTGCAGCATTAATTAGGCAATTCCATAAAATGCTGACTTGTTTCCATGCTTTTAGTTGTAGAAAAGGCAGCTCCTCAAACCTCATTCATTAAGCATGTCTTAAAATGATACGTATAGTGCATAGTGACCCAGATTCAAACATGTATTTTTTATGTCTAGCTAATTAATAGGATTTTACATGTATATTTATCAGCCCGCGTATGTGCATCTAAATTTCATGTTTATTGCTGAAGCTACATCTCTGAATAATATGAATTTGTAATTATGTGCTAATAAATTATTACGTGCCGTTACAGTTCTCTTTTAATCTTGTCATTTTTTTATGTTTCCTTTCATAGTCGGTACCTTATCTAGGTACATGTTCAAAGACAGAACTAATTAATTGCTAACGAACTTTTGGTGCATTGTGCCACCTTGTTTTACAAGTAGGGGAATTATTGTGTTTTTTTTTTTTTTTTTTTCAAATAATATAGTGTTTTTCAGACTGCAAGGCTCAAGTAGACTTCTTTCCATCCATCACGCTCAAACCACAAAATGATAGCATCTCCTAATTCTCCTAGAGATGAAGAGGCTGATATAATTGTTGTTGACCAACATGGGAGGAACTGCTGTATCTGTAGGGGAAATAGATGTCTGTACAGTATTTGTAGGGAAAGAGATGCAGAGTCCAATATAAATGGCTGGGAGCAATGGTCCCTCTCATATTTCAAAGCTGTGTACCAATCCAGGCCCAGCACAGTGGGTAATATACATAAATGGAGGGCACTCACTTCGCATACAAAAAAACAACATAGGTGTTTGGTGCAAAAAAAACCAAAAGCAGTACCCCCATACAGGGCACCAAAAACAGTTATTTTAAATAGGATAAGGGTTTGCACACAAGAAATACAAGCACAGTGGTAGTATTAAAAAATATAGTCCTTTATATAGTATACAAAAGATTTAACAGCAGTCAATTTTAATTGCAAAATTACAAAACTTATGCATCAGGATTCCCCTTGAGAAAGGCTCTTTGCCGAAACGTTGGGGTAATTCTCATCTTTGGCAAGTGTATCTGCTAACTTGTGTGTCTTCTTTTGCCTATGCACATTTTGTGGTATGTATTATCTTATTACTCTATGTACTTTTTGTAACTTTGCAATTAAAATGACTGCTGTTAAATCTTTTGTATACTATATAAAGGACTATATTTTTTAATACTACCACTGTGCTTGTGTTTCTTGTGTGCAAACCCTTATCCTATTTAAAATTACAGCGCAGTGGGTAAATCAGAAAATCCCTCAGTTATACTTTTATTCTTTAAATGATCCTCCGACCAATATAACTACACATATGCACATGATATTTCCTCCTCTAACCAATCCCCAGCCTAGTTTGACACTTCAACATGACTTAACTGAGATCTGGCTCTCTCAGTCACACTGGGATCAGCTGGTTGGAGGACTGCTTACATTTGTACTTCTAGAAAAGTGTAACATTGATCAATGCTCCCTCTCCTTCTGGTGGCTGTCCTAAATGCCCAAGGTGGTAACGTCATTAACACGTGGCAGCCTGTAATGTCACTGAGCCATGACTTGAAAACAAATTCAAATAAAAAGGACCCAGGCTTAATGCCTGTTGTAGGTCTTACTTAGTAAGTTCCTGGGAGTGCTATAGATGCTATTTCTGCCTGATTATGCAATTTCTATCTCCTTGCTAAAGGTGGCCACACACGTGGCGATCTGACGATGTTTTGTGCGACCATCAGCCGCACGAAACATCGTCAGATCCGCCACACACCGTTCAGGGCTGAAACAGAAGATAAGGAGGTATAAACAATAGGATTTCTACCTCCTTCTGCCGATTCAGCCCTGACGGCAGATTTTGGTCAGGAGCCTGGCACCTGGCCGATCGGCGAGTCGACCGATTTCAGCAGCTTCCTGCAATATCAGTCGACTCGCCGACATGCCATACACGCACCGAATATCGTACTAAACAATGTTATCGGTGCGTGTATGGCCAGCTTAACACTGTTCCTGACTACTCCTGACTAATCTGGCCACTGTCTGAATATTGACTATATTTTTGCTTAACTCTTCATCTTGGTTTGAACTGTTCTCCAGTTCTCCAGTATCGTTTTTCTTCATAGTCCTGAATTTCAACCAAAAGGACATGTGACCCTTACACATGCCGCCTCCAGCCTGGTGTAACTGATGGAATGGCTTTCCCTGTTCAATAAATTTGCCCTCTGTTGTAAGTAATTGTGGGCTGGGGGTATCCATATTCCTATGGATTATAGAAATGTGTCAGTGTTACATTAAGAATGTTTGTTTATATATACATTAATACCTGCATGTATGAACTGCCAGTGCCACGCTATTTGAGTCTTTTTCTGTGGCTTTTTCCAGATGGAAATGATCCATAGGTTTATTATTACTGCTAGTGTTTGCCTTGTATTCTAAAGAAAGTACCAGCTGAGCCAAGCAGCATAAACAGAAAATGTGAATTATGTGCATTAGATAAAAGGATCATTTCTTCCTTTATTGAAGTAGCTTTATTAAGACATAGTTAACATTTGTACAGCAGTAACGGTACATTGGGAAAGAATTCCATGAAAAGAGAATGCATTTGCTAAACAATACAGGGCAGGTAATATACTGTATGTACCAGTTGTACAAGGGTACGATGGAGTGAAAAAGAAATCCCTGCAACGTTTGCAACGTTTGCAACAGGTTCACAATTATTGGCATGTAGTGTAAGGACATAGGTAGGAACTTGGGAGTGTCCAAATCTTAGAGATGCAGGGGCAGATTTATTAACATTCTGATTTTTGTGGTTTTAGAGTTTTTTGAAACCATGACTAAGCTCATTTCCAAAAACCCTACAAATGTCTAGTCATTTATTAAAAGATCCGAACTGAAAAAGCACAAATGAAAAAAGACGCAGAATAAACACAATAACCGTGACCTTTTCATATTGCTGCACAATTGCAAGTGTCATAAAAACTCAAAAACCTCTAAAACCACGAAGCAAAAAGATGAAAAGGACATCTGCCATTGACTTCTACGTGATGGCAACAGCTTTTAGATGGTGTATTTTTCTTTTGAAGGGAGATCTGCAGCTTGGGGAGCTCTGGTAGGGTTTGGGTCTTGGATTTCCATACTTTAAGTCTACCAAAAAAATCAGTTATCCATTAAATAACCCCAATAGGATTGTTTTGCCTGCAATAAGGATTCATTATATCTTAGTTGGGATCAAGTACAAGGTACTGTTTTGTACAGAGAAAAAGTGAAATCATTTTTAAAAACTGGAATTATTTGATTTAAAAGGGAGTCTGTGTTTCCACTAAAATGGGACCCTCTCTTCTCTTTTTTCCTCCTTTCTTTTCCTTCTTATTAAGTATACATGCTGTTCAAAATGAAACTGCTCTATCTTGATATCCAACCTGTAAAAGTTAAAATGCAAATAAAAACTAGAAAAGTAAGTTTGAGAACAAACTTCATGTTGGGTTGAAAAACATGAAGTCACTGAATGGGCTCCGCCCACTTTCTCTAATCTTGGGCCACAGTTATATAGTAAAAACCACTATGCAAAGTTTGGGGACCCTGGTTTTTATAGTGTCTGAATGGCAGCAATTTAAATTTCCCCACTGAAAGTCAATGAGTGACATCTGATTGGCGGTTGGTGGCTCCACCCCCTTTTTCTAACCTGGAACTGCAGTTACCCAGTGACTAACCCTGCGAAGTTTCGTGACCCTAGGATTAATAGTTAAGAAATGGCAGCAGTTAAAATTTAAACCAATAAAAGTCAATAAGTGAATTGTGATTGGTGGTTGTGACCCCACAACCATTTTTTAACCTTGAGTAAAAGTCACCCAGTGACAAACAGTGGGCACTCTGGAATAAATTGTGTGAGAATGACAGCATTTTAAATTTAAACCAATAAAATTCAATGGATGAAATCTGATTGGCTGTTAGTGGCCCAACCCACTTTTCCTATTTTTGAACTGCAAGCCAGTGACTGATTGTGCAAAGTTTGGGAACCCTGGCATCAAACCAATAAAAATCAATAGGTGAAATTTGATTGGCTGTTGGTGGCTCCGCCCACTTTTCAAAACTAAAACTGCAGTCCCCTAGTGACCAAGTGTAAAAAGTTTGGGGACCCTGATGTTATTACTGTGAGAATGGCAGCAGGTTGAATTTCCTTCAAATCAATAGATAAAATCTGATTGGCTGTTCACAGCTCCGCCCACTTTTGGGCATCCAACAATCATCATATTTTCATTCAGGCTGAGCCCATGACTGTGTGATTCAAGTTTGGTGAGTGTGGCCTCAAAGCTGTAAGATTGGCAGCAGTTTCAATTTCCCCATTAAAGTCAATGGGTGAAACTTGATTGGCTGTTGTTGGCCCTTTCCACTTTGGGGTCATCCAACAAATGTCGCTGTTTCATTTGGGGTGACCCCATGATTATGTTATTCAAGTTTGGAGGGTGTAGCCTCAAAGCTGTAAGAGTGGCAGCAGTTTGAAAATCTTCCCTGTCAAAGTCAATGGGAAAATTGGGGGGTTCAGAGCGGCGCCACAAAAAGACGGGGGGCGGGATCGCTTAGAAAAGCACAAGCAACCTGCTCCGCTATAGGGCGAAGAAGTGTGGGGAGTTTGGGTAATGTACCCCTAAAACTGTAGGAGGAGCAGCGTTTAGAAAATGGGGGGCGCTAAGAAGAAGAAGAAGCGGAAGAATAAGCCAAAGTGGAAGAACAGTCTGTGGGGTTTTCAACCCAACACAATAACTATTAAAGCTCTAATAATGTTTAACAAATTGATATTGGAAAGTTGCCTTGAATTATGTTTTCTTTTATGAGGCAAAAAAATATTTTTGGGGTTGACATGTCCTTTATAAAAATATATGAATGTAAATTTTTCAAAAAAAAGTATTATATGAACTCCAAAAATATAGATAAATTAGGTAAATTTTGTTGCATGTTGAAATTTCATATTGCGAAACAACCCATATGATAAAAAGGGCACATTGACTTCAATGTATCTTTTTGGGGGAAAACAAATGTTTTGCAAAACATTCACTCGAGCCAGTATAGTCCTCCACGACCATGGAGATTATTCATACTGGCTCCCATTCACACAAGCCAGTATAGTCCTCCACGACCATGGAGATTATTCATACTGGCTTATCACTCACTCACACATTCACACACTAAGGGAAGGGGGAACCTATCTGTATGTTTTTGGAGTGTGGGAGGAAACCGGAGAACCCGGAGGAAACCCACGCAAGCACAGGGAGAACATACACTTAAACTCCTTACAGACGGTGCCCTGGCCAGGATTGAACCTGTGACCAGTGCTTCTGTAAGGCAGCAGTGCTACTCACTGCGCCACCGTGCTGCCCAGTTAACTGACTGCCCATATAGTAATCTTGTCTTTTACAGCTCATGATGTCATCAGTGCAGCTTTCAGATAGGGCTACTTGTTCTATGGAGTAACACTGGGGCTGACAGTATCCCAAAATGCAGCCTTTTCTCCTAGTATCATATTCCCCCTTCCTTTAACTGTATAATATCAAATATACAATTGGTTTACAATGCATTTTACTGTTTTAATGAGGGCTGGGCAAGTCCTTTCCCTCTCCCACAAGAAACAGCCATAACTGTAAGTGACAAACAGAACTGTGCAGTAGCAGCAGCCCAAGTGTGTGTTTAGTGGCGCTGCCCCAAACTGGAAGGTTATACTGTGCCCCAATATCAGCAGTTGTCTCATTCCCAGCACTTTTATTTCCATGCAGCTTCTACTGTGTAACAGTCTCCATTAAAGCACTAGCTGTTGGATACTATGGTACGGCCCTCCTCCTGCCAGCACCAACTCCCTTCAACCTCATATTATACATTGGGGGGGGGGAAAAACATGACGATTCCTGTCCCAATGCGTCTTGCCCTTTGCAAGATGCCCCCTAAGACCTGATAGTGCCAGACATGATGGGTCTCATCAAAGGCTATTATAATGTGAAAGTTATTTGATCAAATATCCCTGGGTGGTCAGACTGATGTTAGAGGGGTTTCAGCCTTTTCCAGATCTCTATAATAACTAAAAACACTGAGACTGTTTGCCAGTGATATGAAGGTGGAGGGAACAATGAAATCTCTTAAATTGTCACCTTGTGCCGAGTTAAGATGGGCAACATATGTTCTGTTCACATGAGCAGGTGGAAAGGGGCTGCATCTGGGCAAACTGATGGGCTGTAGTTACGATTAAACTAAATAAGAGGAGTTTGTTCTGTTTGCCTCATTTTTTTTTTTGATTTGTCCACAACCAGCAGATGTGTTTCCTGCGACAAGCAAATATTTCATTCTGCGCTTATCTGCACTCTTGCACTTTTTTTGACAACTTTTCTACCCCCTACAGATCTGGCAAATGACTTTTCTTCTTGAAGTCATTGGCCCATCTAGTCATTGGCTGGTCAATGTATGTTAAATACTTATCATACCCTGGACATCTGTGTACAATATAAAATAAATGGAAGGATGCCACATATGTAAAAAAATCACTGTTTGCCCAGTAGCAGTAACCCATAGCAACCACTAAGATGTTTGCTTTTAAATAGGTGACCAGCAAATTCTAAATGCTGATTGGTTGCTATGGGTGATTGCTCCTGGGCAAACTTAGTCACTTTTTTTTACATAGCCCCCAGTGTTCTGTCTATTAATGCTCTAAATCAAAATCATCCTCAGCTTCTAATCCATGCTGCGTGGTGCATTTGCTCTGAAGCATTACCTTGCAAACACTACTAATCTTTGTGGCATAGCAAGTTCTTAGTTGATTTATTGTAGAGGATTAAATAAGAAAATCAGGGACTCTAGTGCAATACTGTAGTAGGTAGAACAGTAGTTTTTAAGGGAATCTGGCATGGGAAAACACACAGATTTCAATGCAGGATTCTGCAGGAGAAGCTCTATTAACTGATGCTTTTTGAAACACATATTAAGCATGTTGAACTGGCCAGTGGGTTAGTGGGTAACCAGATAAACACTTCTGTGGACTTTGCCAGTTGTTATTCATAAAGCATGGCCATCAAACTGGGGAGAGAAAGAGAGATAATAGGATCCATATTTTCTTTTCTGAAGCCAGAACTTAGAAGCAGATTCAAAAAGCAATGCAGCCTAGTTCTTCTCTTTGTAATGGCTGCTACATTGCTATTTGATACAAGTCTCTCTAGTTAGAAAGTATTTGCTGCCCCTTACCCTGACCCTTTGTCTCCACTGTACTTTGAGGACAATGTTTCTGGCTGTTGGGTTTGACATCTAGAAACAGACATTACTTTTCATGGATTGTTACTAATGCACTTTAAAACACATTGTAGTGGGCACCCAGCAAGCTACAGTACAGGAGTATACATCTCTATTCAATAGATGCAATTAGAGACTAAGCTCCTGGGGCATCATTCATGAGCGTGGCCTAATGTCTGTCTGTGCAAAGATATAACATAAATATGTCTTGTAGATTGTAAGCTCTTTTGGGCAGGGCTCTCTTCACCTCTTGTATCGGTTATTGATTGCTTTATATGTTACTCTGTATGTCCAATATATGAAACCCACTTATTGTACAGCGCTGCGGAATATGTTGGCGCTTTATAAATGCCAGTTTGGGGACCCTGGTTTTAATAGTGTATGAATGGCAGCAACTTAAATTTCCCCACTGAAAATCAACAAGTGACATCTGATTGGCGGTTGGTGGCTCCACCCCCTTTTTCTAACCTGGAACTGCAGTTACCCAGTGACTAACCATGCAAAGTTTAGGGACCCTAGGATTAATAGTTAAAGAATGGCAGCAGTTAAAATTTAAACCAATAAAAATCAATAGGTGAATTGTGATTGGTGGTTGGTGGCTCCGACCACTTTTTCTAACCTTGAGTCGAAGTCACCCAGTGACAAACAGTGGGCACCCTGGCATAAATAGTGTGAGAATGACAGCATTTTAAATTTAAACCAATAAAATTCAATGGATAAAATCTGATTGGCTGTTAGTGGCCCAACCCACTTTTCCTGTTTTTGAACTGCAGCCCCCCCAGTGACCAACTTTGCAAATTTTGGGGACTCAGGCATAAAAATTGTGAGACTGACAGCATTTTACACTTCACCATTGAAAGTAAATAGGTGAAATGTTATTGGCTATTTATTGGCTCTGCCCACTTTTTTCTAACTTGGAACGGCAAATACCCAGTGACTTACTCTGGAAACTTTAACAACCCTGGAATTAATATTTAAATAATGGCATCAGTTTAAATATAAACCAATTAAATCTAATGGGAGGAAATGGATTTGCTGTTGGTGGCTCCTCCCACGTGTTCTTACCCTGAATATGTAGTCATCCAGTGACTGACTGTGCAAAGTTTGGGAACCCTGACATAAACAGTGTGAAAAAAGCAGAATTTGAAATTTAAACAAAAAAAAATCAATAGGTGAAGTCTGATTGGCTGTTGGTGGCTCCACCCACTTTTTAAAACCTAAAAATGCTGTCCCCTAGTGACCCTGGTGTTAATACTGTGAGAATGGCAGCAGTTAAAATTTCCCCACTGAAAACAATGAAAGAAATGTGATTGACTTTTGGCAGCCCCGCCCACTTTTTCTAACCTTGAGTATGTTGTCACCCAGTGACTGACTGTGCAAAGTTTGGGAACCCTGGCATCTAACCAATAAAATTCAATAGGTGAAATCTGATTGGCTGTTGGTGGCCCCGCCCACATTTTCAAAACTAAAACTGCAGTCCCCTAGTGATCAACTGTGAAAAGTTTGGGGACCCTGGTGTTAATACTGTGAGAATGGCAGCAGGTTAAATTTCCCCATTTAGAGTCAATAGGTAAACTCTGATTGGCTGTTGGTGGCTCCGCCCACTTTTTCTTACCTTGAACCACAGTTACCTGGTGCCTAACTCTGCAAAGTTTGGAGACCCCAGTGTTATTACTGTGAGAATGGCAGCAGGTTGGATTTCCACCAAGTCAATAGGTAAAATCTGATCCACTTTTGGGCATCCAACAATCATCATATTTTCATTCAGGCTTGAATGCGTAGTCACCCAGTGTCTGACTATGCAAAGTTTGGGAATTCTGGGCATCAAACCAATAAAAATCAATAGTTGAAATTTGATTGGCTGTTGGTGGCTCCGCCCACTTTTCAAAACTAAAACTGCACTCCCCTAGTGACCAAGTGTAAAAAGTTTGGGGACCCTGGTATTATTACTGTGAGAATGGCAGCAGGTTGGATTTCCTTCAAATCAATAGGTAAAATCTGATTGGCTGTTCACAGCTCCGCCCACTTTTAGGCATCTAGCAATTATCATATTTTCATTCAGGCTGAACCCATGATTGTGTGATTCAAGTTTGGGGAGTGTCGCCTCAAAGCTGTAAGATTGGCAGCAGTTTCAATTTCCCCATTAAAGTCAACAGGTGAAATTTGATTGTCTATTGTTGGCCCCTCTCATCCAACAAATGTTGCTGTTTCTGGGTGACCCCATGATTATGTTATTCAAGTTTGGGGGGTGTCGCTTCAAAGCTGTAAGTGTGGCAGCAGTTTGAAAATCTTCCCTGTCAAAGTCAATGGGAAAATTGGGGGGTTCAGAGCGGCGTCACAAAAAGATGGGGGGCGGGATCACTTAGAAAAGCACAAGCAACCTGCTCCACTATAGGGCGAAGAAGTGTGGGGAGTTTGGGTAATGTACCCCTAAAACTGTAGGAGGAGTAGCGTTTAGAAAATGGGGGGCGCTAAGAATAAGAATAAGAAGAAGCGGAAGAATAAGCTGAAGTCGAAGAACAGTCTGTGGGGTTTTCAACCCAACATAATTATTGAAAGAAAAAAAAGGAGTCTATGGGAGATAGCCTTCAAATCATTTGGAGCTTTCTGGATATGGGGTTTCTGGATAACAGATCCCACACCTGTAAGGCTATGTGCACAAAATGCAATGATTTAAATCTGTGGCATTGAGGTTATAAGGCTATCTGTATACAATACAAAGTCGAAGTAACACTATAGCGTTGCTGCACAACCATCCATTCCTCTACCCTGTCTTCTGGGAACCTGTCTGCCAATGAGCTCCCAGGATTGGATAAATGCTATTACAGTATCTGTATCCACTTCATTATTTTTTGGAGCACTGAAGCCCACTCAACTTTCTCACTCCATGAAATGTTATCTCTGAGGTGCCATTCTGTGATCTTGTTTATTTGTCCTTGCGGAAGATGAAATGCATCAAGAGGTGTGAGATTACTTTTTTGGCAAAGAGAATGCAATAAAGGTAGTTCAGACTTCGAAGTTAATATCTTATTCAGGACCTTTTAGCTTCTTATAGCATTATAGTAGTTATTGACAATAGGGTTGTTTAAAATATTCAATATGTTTAAAATAAGAATTGAATTGAAGTGTGAAAGTGCCTAGACCATCAGTGTGCCTTGTTAAGAGGTCTGAGAACCATTTTTGGATGAAGCTACTATTTCGTGGGGCCCAATGATATGAAATGCCATGTAGGGAAGCAGGGCATGATGGGGTTAGGAGAGCAGCCCCCTGAAGGGGCTGGCTATTGGATAGTTTGACCATCCTGTGTAAAGGCTAGGGGGAGGGTTAAGCAAATGATTTAATTCCACTTTTAGTTGGTTCCAGATGGAGAAAAGATCAGCAGCTCAAAACATACTGCCCTCCCTCCCTATGAAGTGGGTCATGTTCAATAGTCACAGTTAGTGCAGGGTACTTATGCTGTGCCCCAGGTGGGAAGTTAAAGGGGGTATTTGACAAGGAGAGTGAGTAGCTTGGTAGGCATGGGCACTGGTGTAACTATAGAGGAGGCACTAGGGACCGGGAGACAGGGGGGCCTGGACCACAGGGCCTGCTTCCTTTACAGTTTGGAAGTAAATTTAAAAAATAGTTTAAAAATCCCCCCTCCCTAGTCACACTTTGCAGAAGGGGAGTGGGGAAAGGGACAGGCAGGGGGGTGGGCGGGACACGGGCAGTGGGTGGGCGGGATAAAGGTTTGTTGCATTGAGTGGCTGTGCGCTGGGCCCCTCTGACTTGTTATGCCACCGGGAATGGGGTCCTGGGAGTAAGGTAGTCAGCCACAGTTTATGGCTGGGGAGAAAGGGTCCAGGCATTATATTTGGGCTTGTCGCCAGTCCTCTTGCAGGCACGGACTGTTGTTTACTGTAAATGTTTGTTATACAGGTTGGTAATGTTAAACATGTTAATTGGGGTTAAGTGCTATGGTTAATAAATACATAAGTGACCTTCTCTTTCCAACCATGGCGTCTGGGATTTTTATTTTGTGAGGAGGTTGTAGAGAAGGGAGAAGGGTTGCAGGCTCGGTACTGCACAGTATTTATGCTTCTTTATGGAAGACCTGAAGAAGACAGTAGGGGTCATTTAATAACAGTAGTATAGTACAGGCGCAATCCTTGTCAGACCTATTTCCCCCATGAATACAGTGCTGCCCCAGTCACACCCGCCCAGCAGTCGCCCCACTGGACATGAACATTACTAATTTTCCTAGCTGTTTATAACATTTTTATTGCAATGGCAATTGCAGCAGCATTACATGCCTGCAACTTTTATATTCCACCAAATGAGGTTTTAGATTGCATTTGCAGTCTGAGGCCGAGATTTAAAGCACAATACTAAGAATTTGTTGATGGATATGTCTGTTGCAGATGTAATTGCTTTTATCATATTATTTTGCACAGTGCTGTTTATAACCTCCAGAAATTCGAAGACATAATGTTTGCTTCTCCGGCTCTCAGGTATAATCGCATATTTCTCCTTATGTTCATTTGGATCTTGAACAGCAAAAAACTAAACGATTTTCTTTTACTGCCAGCAAAACGCTAGCAATGAGTATTTTAATGTGTTCCTGGTCTGACCATTTGCGTTCCTAATGAATTTGCTTTCTGTGCTTTTCGGTTGAGTTTTCCCATAGAATACCAAGCAGTCCTCCAAGCAGTGTTTTTCATTTTGGTGCTTTTTGTGTCATCTATATGGGACATACTGGCTCCATCTCACTTTAAGAATTCAAATTTTTAGTCACCAAATTCACCCATTGCCTTGGCATGTTGACAAGACTTGCTGATGACCCCAGCCTTGGTATTATAAGAGAATATCTCATAAAGTGTGATTGATGTCCTCCGGCTATTTGGTTTTGAGAGAATGGGCAATTTCATTGTGTTTGCTGGCTTTAAGCATCTTCCAGTTTATAACTTGATTTTTAGGATGGAATTCAATATTTAATCCAATGTCTGCCATAAATACACAAAATCTAGGATCCTCATCAAAGAAATCAAACTCTTTTGATTGATGGAAAATGTAATAGGTATGACTAGCCATGCATAAAGACACTGCCTTTAAAAAGAACTAAACAAACATAGGTAGAAATGACATATTTTATATACTGATCATCCTGCACTAGCTTAAAGTGTCAGAATCCCTATAACAGTAATGATTTGTGTACAGGGGTCACAACCTTTTTTCTCAGGAGTGTCAGTGGCACTGCACATGCTTAGTGTGCCCTGGACAGTGGTTGAGAAGCTAAGCTTAGGGGTCATCGCAAATTATCAAGCATAAAATGAGATTTGCCTGCCATTTAAACTGATGCTACAGGGCTAATAATTCAATTCTGATGCCAATTGCACTGGTTTATCAGCTGCCATCTAATGAGAATCCAAATTAATCAGCCTAATATTGTGACATTTATATTCTATACATACAGTATAATGTAAGCTCAGGTAAGTGCCAGCAGCACAGAGCATGGGCAGGGAATCAGCAGAAAAGAAGATGGGGGGCTACTGGGGCATCTTTGGGGGCACAGATCTTCCCTGCTAAGGGGCTGTGGGTGCATTGAGCTGGTACAGAAGCCCAAAACATAATGTATAATATTTCTGCCCTACAGTTTGTTGCAAGTATGTTTCTCATTTGAATAAAAAAAAGTTTTATACTGTATGTAACTAGTCTGTAGCTTGTGGACCAAAGGCACAGTATGTCTGGCAGTCTCAAAAAAATCCATCATAAAACAATGCAATGCTTATACTGAAAAAACAGCAAATATCCCATAATTACATATCCATTATTACAGTCATTATTAGCGGTAGTGGTATGTTCAAAGCTCCAGCATATTCCACAATTCTGTACAACAGAAGTAGCCCATGTACTGTATATTGAAATATATGAATTACATACAAATACTGGGTTATAGGAGTTATGAGGAGTCTGAAGTAATACAGGTACACAGGCATTTGTCACTAGGCAGCACAGACAAGTCATCCCAAGAGGCAAGGGGACGTAGCAGAGTTATATAAGATTTATGCTAAGCTGGTGGGAGCTGCTATGTCCCTACAAAGCCCCGCACAGCATTATGTACAGAACACACATTATGCAGAGAGGCTTTTCACCAGGAAAACTTTCTGCATAGTAAATGTATTTCCAGGGCTGCAAATACTGCAGTGCTTCACACACATTTACATAGCCACTGCATAACAATAATGGAAGGTGGGCAAGTGTTTCCCAGGGGGCCGAGGAGTGCAAAGGGCCAAGTGGGGCTCTGACTGATGAGCACTTTCCAGGTGAAACAGGTTATCCAGTATATCAGGATCCCTGAAAAGGTTATGCTGTGGTGCCCAGTAAAACAGAATGGTTGGTCCCACTTTTCTTCTCATAAAGATCCCAATACAGATAAATAAGCACTGTATGTTTTTTACAGGTCAGCAAAGTCAATATGGACTCCCCTGTGTTACCTGAGGGCCAACCCCACATAATATCATTGGCACATGCTGTTTAAATGTCTATGATGATTGACAGTATTTAGCAGAATTAAGTCTAAAGCAACTGGACTTTCTTACTCAGAACTGCCTGATTCTGTCTTTAGGATTACAGAGTCCACGAGTGCCACACTAAGCATGAAACATGTTCTATTATCCATGTCCTTAAAAAAAAGCTGTTTTACTTTTTCATTATTTACTGCCTTCCTATGCATTGTTTATGAGGTTTTCACCTTTTGCTGATGTAATATGTAAAATGCACTGGGATTTAGGCGATTCACCTTTCTGCACTTATTCATTTGCCAACTGGCCTCTTTTTTATTTTACCCTTGAGGCAGCTTTAATACTGCAAATTCTTGTTCTTTAGGATTACGATGGACATGGGTCTGTATGTGAGTGTATAGATGGATCAGTGTGGGTCTGTATGTGAGTGTATAGATAGGTCAGTGTGGGTCTGTATGTGAGTGGATAGATAGGTCAGTGTGGGTCTGTATGTGAGTGTATAGATAGGTCAGTATGGGTCTGTATGTGAGTGGATAGATAGGTCAGTGTGGGTCTGTATGTGAGTGTATAGATAGGTCAGTATGGGTCTGTATGTGAGTGGATAGATAGGTCAGTATGGGTCTGTATGTGAGTGGATAGATAGGTCAGTATGGGTCTGTATGTGAGTGGATAGATAGGTCAGTATGGGTCTGTATGTGAGTGGATAGATAGGTCAGTATGGGTCTGTATGTGAGTGGATAGATAGGTCAGTATGGGTCTGTATGTGAGTGGATAGATAGGTCAGTATGGGTCTGTATGTGAGTGGATAGATAGGTCAGTATGGGTCTGTATGTGAGTGGATAGATAGGTCAGTATGGGTCTGTATGTGAGTGGATAGATAGGTCAGTATGGGTCTGTATGTGAGTGTATAGATAGGTCAGTATGGGTCTGTATGTGAGTGTATAGATGGGTCAGTATGGGTCTGTATGTGAGGGATAGATAGGTCAGTATGGGTCTGTATGTGAGTGGATAGATAGGTCAGTATGGGTCTGTATGTGAGTGGATAGATAGGTCAGTATGGGTCTGTATGTGAGTAGACAGATAGGTCAGTATGGGTCTGTATGTGAGTGGATAGATAGGTCAGTATGGGTCTGTATGTGAGGGATAGATAGGTCAGTATGGGTCTGTATGTGAGTGGATAGATAGGTCAGTATGGGTCTGTATGTGAGTGGATAGATAGGTCAGTATGGGTCTGTATGTGAGTAGATAGATAGGTCAGTATGGGTCTGTATGTGAGTGGATAGATGGGTCAGTATGGGTCTGTATGTGAGTATATAGATAGGTCAGTATGGGTCTGTATGTGAGTGTATAGATAGGTCAGTATGGGTCTGTATGTGAGTGGATAGATAGGTCAGTATGGGTCTGTATGTGAGTATATAGATAGGTCAGTATGGGTCTGTATGTGAGTGTATAGATAGGTCAGTATGGGTCTGTATGTGAGTATATAGATAGGTCAGTATGGGTCTGTATGTGAGTGTATAGATAGGTCAGTATGGGTCTGTATGTGAGTGTATAGATAGGTCAGTATGGGTCTGTATGTGAGTGGATAGATAGGTCAGTGTGAGTCTGTATGTGAGTGTATAGATAGGTCAGTATGGGTCTGTATGTGAGTGTATAGATAGGTCAGTATGGGTCTGTATGTGAGTGTATAGATAGGTCAGTATGGGTCTGTATGTGAGTGTATAGATAGGTCAGTATGGGTCTGTATGTGAGTGTATAGATGGGTCAGTGTGGGTCTGTATGTGAGTGGATAGATAGGTCAGTATGGGTCTGTATGTGAATGGATAGATAGGTCAGTATGGGTCTGTATGTGAGTGTATAGATAGGTCAGTATGGGTCTGTATGTGAGTGTATAGATAGGTCAGTATGGGTCTGTATGTGAGTGGATATATAGGTCAGTATGGGTATGTATGTGAGTGTATAGATAGGTCAGTATGGGTCTGTATGTGAGTGTATAGATAGGTCAGTGTGGGTCTGTATGTGAGTGTATAGATAGGTCAGTATGGGTCTGTATGTGAGTGGATAGATAGGTCAGTGTGGGTCTGTATGTGAGTGTATAGATAGGTCAGTGTGGGTCTGTATGTGAGTATATAGATAGGTCAGTATGGGTCTGTATGTGAGTGGATAGATAGGTCAGTGTGGGTCTGTATGTGAGTGGATAGATAGGTCAGTATAGGTTGTGTGTGCTTGGAAAGGTTGAACTTGATGGACTCTGGTCTTTTTTCAACCCTGTGTAACTTAGTAACTATATATATATGCATTAGCACTTACTAAAGATATACACACATACAACCAGCCAATGATCCTCTTTCATGTGTTAATAAAAAGGCAATTGAAAGACAGTGTATGCACTTACAGTGGCACAACATGGACATTATATTACATGTAGCACTAACCTTAGAGGCACCAAATCAGCTAAACCCAGTTTCTAAATCTCCCTCGTTGCTTAGATAATATAAAACTCATAGCTTGAAAGTCCTGATAGCAAGAGAAATTTATAATTGCAAATATATTCTGAAAAACATACACCAGCAGATTAAACCCTATCTCAAGAGTTTTTATACTGATATCCAGCTGGGAGATGAAAATCAGAATATTCCAAATTGCCCAAGAATGAACCAAAGACGATCAGATGATTTTACTAGACAAGTGTAATATTAAAGTGAAACTATCAGCACAACTAGCTTCAGATTAGTTATTGATTAAGGATTTTTTTAGTACGGGTATGGGATCTGTTATCCAGAAAGTTCTGAATTAATAATAAAACAGTACTTTGTACTTGATCCCAACTAAGATTAATTAATCCTTATTGGAGGCAAAACAATCCTATTGGGCTGATTTAACATTTTGATTTTTAAGTAGACTTAGGGGCAGATTTATTAAATGTAAGTTTAGAGCTCAATCCATGAAAACTCACGTTCGATTTATTTGTATGGGATTTTAAAAAGCGTATTTATCAACAGGAGGACCATAACTTTCACTCATTGATAACAACACTTCTAAAAATCCCATTAAGCTCTAAACTCACATTTTGATAAATCTGCCCCATAAAATATGGTCAGGGTCAGACCGGGCCACCAGGACACCAGGAAAAAACTCGGTAGGACCTGGTCCTACTGGGCCCCAGTGGCCCAGACCCGACCACTGTCGGTGCTCCGCCGCATGCAGGTGTCCCTCCCCTGACGCGTTTCACTTACGCTAGATCAGGGGAGGGCGTCGTGCAGTGGCCCCTGTTGGGGGGTGATGGGGAGTGGCAGGGGATGCGGCCAGCGGCTGCACCTTAGGGGGCCCTTCACTCCCCAGTCCGACCCTGAATATGGTGATCCGTATTACTGAAAAATTCTTTATCAGGAAAAGCCCAGGTCCCAAACATTCTGGATAACAGATCACATACCTGTACTTTCCCATATATGGCTTGAAAATCTAACAACGTAAGCAGCATCCAAATTAATTGCAAGGTAAAAATGACAGCATTTCATAAATAATAAGTTGTGCTTTTGTATTTCTCCTTCGTTTCAATTGAGCATTTATCAATAGAGCAGCTTATTCTCAAGTCGTGGTGTAATCGATACAGCGTAAACAGATAAAATTCAAACTGTTGAAAACAATTCCTCTATTAATTCATGTAAAGCCTATAGGCTAGTGCCACATGGGAAGGTTCTGTACCTGCGGATAAGCACAGACTGAGAATCTGCCCTCTACTTTAAAAAGTAGAGAAGCATGTTATCCGGGTACAGGCATTGCTTGCAGATTTTTAAAGCGCCGGAGCGGATTCTCATCCTGCGGATAAACACAGGCTGAGAATTTGCTCCATGTGGCACTAGTCTTACAGCATCTATCTGGCACTGAGTCTCCAATTAGGCTTGCTTCTAATGTGTTATTTATAAGTCTTTTTCTGTCTCCAATTTATTTAATGGAGAGGTTGATTAATCAAAAACGGAACTTTTGAAGCCTAGTTTTTTTCTAATTTGAAAAAAAAAAAACTTTAATATGTGCTTATTTATTAAAAAAAATCATATTTCAAAAACGTGATAAATAAATGAAAAAAAAAACAAAACACTTGAATGCACTTGAGTCTTGGAAATTCAGATTCACAATTTTTGTTCACAAAAAAGTCACATTTGAATGTTAATAAATTTGCCCCTTCAGGGTCGAACTGGGCCGACAGGGCACCAGGAAAAACCCACTCCACTGCTGATCTCCCATTCCCAATCACGCTAAAGATACGTATAACATAGGTGTGCCCTGGGGGGCTGCAGCGGGGATCATTGGAGGAGTGTGAGTGCCAGCCCCGATAGGCCCTGCACACCCCAGTCCAACCCTGTGCCCCATAATCATAGATAAGCATACCCCTCTCTGCACCACAAGAGAATAAATATGACTTTTAGCTCCTGAAATGTATCAAGTCTCTATGCAATGGGAAAATGGAAAACTGTGATATATAGATTTAATAGTACTGATGCTTATGATGTTCCACTTACAAATGCTATAAATCCCATTAATAATCTGCTGTCATTTAACCGGTCTTCTTACAAAGCAATATACTTTCCCCTTTGTCCTGGTACCTGAATGCTCTACATCAATCTGTTGTTGAACAATATCAAAAGCTTTCGTGAAATCAAATCATCCAGGCACAGAAGACAATTAATTAAGGAACCAATTAGGTATTGGGCCTAAAGCAATTGAACTAATATCAAACATTTAATCAAGAAAGCACTTAGGCAACAGTCACTATAATATTGTCCCTTTAAAGGTTAGCTTTCAGCAAATGGTGTTATGGTCCATACACAAACCTTGATGTTGGGGAAGGAAACAGCATGTACAAAATATAAATCAGAATGACATGTTCTGTGGCAAGGACACTGCAAGGGAGTGCCAGCCAATGGAGAAAAGTATACACATAAATAGGCACAGTATATAGGCACATAGTCATTCATAGTCATTCAATATTTGCAGCCTATGGAACATGCCTTCTAGAGAAGGGGCACTGCAAATGTTATTTTGAATGGCACAGGTTCCAGAAATGCAGATCTCTGTTTCCAATAATATGCTAAAGAATACATCTCCAAAAGCCATGGGTAAGCCCACAAATACAGGTCTTTGGAAAAAAAAATGCCATTAAAGTTAATAATGGCCCTTTAAATCGGAGGGGTAGCATTCACCATTTATCAAAAGAAATGAATTCATTTACTTTAATGGTTGTCTAAAAATAAATAAAAAGAAACAAATTAGAAAGGGAAAGTATCTAAGCAAAAGACACAACCTAAATAAAGTATTACCAGAATAAACAAAATAAAGAGCATTGAGACACTAATAGGTGAGCATGATCAGTATAAACAAGGAGAAGGCTGATGGAATAAAATAGTTTTCCTTGGGTTTTCTCTGGGGAGGATCAACTGACAGACTATACACAATGCATGCATTATTTAAAAGCCCCCGCGGCTGATTCACTGGGAATGCTATAAAAATATTATATAAGCTCAGAAATAAGCTTCCATATCATTGGGATCTCTAACCAATGATTAGTATAAAGATGGTTGTTCCAGTAGGGGCACCACACTTGTGCCCAGTGAAGCAGAAGCAAAATAGCACCCCCTGCAACCCCCACTATGAGAATGCTGGGCGCAACTTGCTCCAGATTTGCACGCAATACTACTCTGGAATTATGCTGCATTATGGGTAAAATATTTGCATCTAAAACCCAATTTTGCACACTGCATTGACTTTTTAAATGACCACTAATTTCTTTTTGACCATTTTTTTTATAACTTTCACAGTCTGTGTGACCTCCATGCTAAAGTTATGGAAGAGTGTGATGTTGAAATATAGAAGCTACATGCCCCGGACATTGAATTGGATGGGCAAGACTGCATTAGGAGGTCTAAAAAATTGTATATCCAAGTCAACTCAAACAGCAGTTTCAGAAGGGGTCCCTCAGGTACTTCAGCTTTCAGGCAGGCAAGAACATTTTTAGATCCTGTTGGTGCTCATAAAGAGCCTGCTATGATGGATTCAAGATCTTTTGTGGTGGCCCTGGACTCAGATATTGTGCAAGCTGCCCCATTTTTTATTTTATAAAGTCCTATTAGAATGCTCAGATAGAATAAGTTACATGTTTAAAAGTATATCTGATTTCTCTATGTAATCTATATTTCTGCACAGTTATCTACTGTGTCAATGAGGGCTCCACCAGAATAGCTCTGTGTTACTGGAGAATGTCACATGTTCTGTCCCGGGACTGCCAAGCAGGCTGTATAACAAGCTTCTGTGGTTTACTGCAATATATATATATACAGGACATTCGCAACACATTAAGGCCCAGAAATGTGATCTATTGCAAGACATTGACTACAGAACACAGAACCTTATAGTATCCAAACTGCACAGTGTCCTCCATGCTGAAGTTGTGGAAGAATGTCTAGAAAGTCTAGAAGGTACATGCCCTGGATATGTGATCTATTGCAAGTCACACTGAATATGGAATACAGAACTTGATACTGGCAAATGATCTATTTTGAGATACGTTACAATAGCATTTACTGAGGTGGTTTTATTAAATGTGGGAGAGATGATTAAAATGGCTGGAAATCAGTCAATGCTTGTAAGGAGATACTGTGACAGTAAGGAATGTAATTTAGAAAGTATGATGCAGCATCTTAAAGTAGTTTCACATCTTTATCCATTTCTTCGGCTACAAAAATGGAAGCCATTGCACAGTCTGACCTGTCAGGAACTAATGTATCTCATGTTTGCTGATATCGATAAAATTATAACATTAGATTTAAATAATAAAAAAATAATATATGTATAGAAACGTTTCCCTTTCTCTTATCGACTCAAGTTTCCCTGATAGTCCTTGGAGAATCCAAAATTCCAGGGATGTTGCAGTGTAAGAAAAGAATAGGTTTACTTCTTAGTATTATTATATCATTTCTAATGATTGTCAGAAAATAGAAACCTTTCTTGACAGAAAAGCCTTTACAGGCAGCAAACAATTAGAATGTTGGGGTACATCAAATGGTTCCTTACATTACTGATTCACCTATTCTATAACTATCTGTTGATTTGGTGGTTAGGCCAACAACAAATGGAAGCCAAAGGTTCCGCAAGCTTAATATAATGTATTAAAAGTGACATCATTATTTACTATATACACTCTCCTACATCATCAATTTATTCCCAACAATCACTTGCACCTCCCTAATTATTATTATTATTATTATTATTAACATTTATTTATAAAGCACCAACATATTCCGCAGTGCTGTACAATAAGTGGGTTACATACTTTGGACATACAGAGTAACATATAAAGCAATCAATAACTTATACAAGAGGTGAAGAGGGCCCTGCCCAAAAGAGCTTACAATCTACAAGGGGAAATGACATTTCTGGTTGGTGTTCCTAACAGTTTACTGCACCAGTGTGAATTCTGTGAAAATAAAGTTGTTACCTCTTGTTCATTAAATCATCACACAAGTAAAACTGCAGTAACCTGGATATGGTTCTTCTGTAAGTAGCCAGTCGTGAGGGGGAGCGTGTTTGATCTTCACAAGCAGGTTTTTAGTAACATCACAGAGCACTGCTTATCGTATTCTGCTTGATGTAAATATCCTAGGAAAAAGCACTTTTTTAAACGTGACTCCATACTGTGCAAGTAATGCATTTTTTATACGGCCATCCTCAAGTATAAAACATTAAATACTAAATCTTTCGGTTTTTAATTCATTTTTTTCCTTGTCCCTGTGGTTTTCTGCACAAACTCTGCAGCATATTCTAATATCGTATCTAACGCTAACAAAATATAAAGCCATTTTCAAGTCTAAAAAAAAATTATTCCCATTAAGCTCACTCTGCTCATGTATCCACTAAATCATGGTCACAATCCAGCATATCCTGATGGACTCAAACCTGTTATTGACACTATGACCAGTGGCCACATTTTTACATTAAATCTTTACCAACATTATTTAGAAATATAAATATACAGCTCTATTGCAGGTGATTGCTCAGTTTAGTTGGCTCTCCAGCCACACCCAACAGAAGACTTTTTTGCATACCCCCCAAGATATGTTTCAACCCATGAATAAAATGTATCTTGTGAAGAGAATCTTGAGGTTCTATCTGAATTCTGTGGACCGTTGTCCCAGGAGCAATTTCTCATTGCCATAGGCAGACAATAATAAAAATGTAAGTAAGGATTTGCCTCTTTAAAACAAGACCAGATACCATATGTAAGAATACATGGGAATCCAGGCTGGAATGAATTCATGAATACAGGCAGTTAAATAAGAGATGTTGGATGCTCACTGTAGGTAAAATGCTAATGGTTACAGAATGGATGATCCTAGGGCAACATCTATTCTTTAAAATACATATACAGGTATGAGATCCCTTAGCCAGAAACCCGTTATCCAGTAAGTTCTGAATGATGGAAAGGCCAGCTACCATAGACTCCATTATAAGCAAATAATTCCCCTTTTCTTTGTAATAATAACACAGTACTTTGTACTTGATCCCAACTAAGATATAATTAATCCTTATTGGGGGCTAAACAATCCTATTGGGTTTATTCAATATTTAAATGATTTTTAGCAGACTTAAGTTGTGGAAAACCAAATAACGGAAAGATCCCTTATCCGGAAAACCCCAGGTCCCGAGCATTCTGGATAACAGGTCCCATACCTGTATATATATTTTAATTCTTGCAGTTCTGGTAAATGAGAATCATGAGGGCTCTTGTACATCTGCAAGTGCAGTTGCAGTCCTCGTATTTTCCCTACACTCACTTGCATGTAAAACCACTTTCATTAAAATGCATTCCTTGCTACTACCTACAGTTGCACTCTGTGCAACTCAGTCCTTTAAACCACCATCTCCTCAGACCAGCTGGTAGCTCCAGGGTTCACTTGTATGCCAAACACTGGAAATGATGCCGACAAACTTTAAAACTGTTTAGTGCGACTGCCCCCCCCCCATTTGCAGCAAAGGGAATGCGTTTGCATAAATGTTGGTAAATCAGACACAATTGCAGTAGGCTCAGAGCAATTGCATCAAGAGCATCATCCCTTTGCAACCACAATCACGCTGGAATTTTGGGAAAGAACATTGTATTGTGGGAAAAAAACATGGTGATTGTGCTCAAAATTGCACTTTGCTCACATAAATGTGCCCTGTGGTACCTTTTCCAGGATTATCACCCATGTGACCTACTGTGATCCCACAGACTACTGTCCCCATTTTAAATCTCTTGTCAACTGGAACACATTTTGTTGTCTAGTCACCAGATACAGTGTGGAGTTCAAGGAGATCCTAGCAGGTGGTACCAGCCAGACTGCCCCACCAACTTCAAGGACCACAGATGCACACCTCACTCCCTCCCTCACCCACTGTGTTGCCTTCACAGTGTTTATTCGGCTGTGATTGGGCAAGAGGGTGGGAGCGCCTGCATTGCCATGGGGGAGTGGGTCTGGGTCGATGGGGCCCATGGAGGCCGCAGCCCACTGGGTTTTTTTGCAGTTTCCCACAGGCCCAGTTGGACCCTAGGGGATACAGTAAATATAAGGGGAAGTGCATAAAGTTGCCCACCAAAGAAATTACTGTTGAAGTCAACAAAACTAGGAGAGGATTTCAGGCTGCTTGCCTGCAAGACTAATGTACTGAGCACTGCGATAATGGACCACAGAACACTCAAAATTTTGTATTAAAGAGAAGAAAAAGATAATAGTGTATTCAATCATTCAGAAATCCACATCGCTGTGGTGTTATATTGCCATTATCACGGCAGCAGAGAGAATCAGTGCTTCCTAAACTGATTTCCTTTATTCTGAGCAAGTAATGCTTTGTAATTGCACGTTAAAATTCCCAAGCCATTACTCACTTTTTAGCTCATCTACAGGCTTCAAAGCAATATGGTTATCGTCTCTGGAAAGTGGCACCAGTTTAACCTCTCTCAAAACACTGCTTGATGCTGCTGAACTAAAAGCTAAAAACTCAGTTAAATCTTTGTAATTTTTCCTCTCTCAGAGAAGAACTATAAATGTAAAAACTATAGAAACACTAAAGAACTTTAGAAACCCAAGAGCAATAATCCTTTTTTTTGTTTGCGTGGTACTAACAAATAAGGTGCCTATTGTGCTGCCTCCACAACTCCCCAGAGGCTCCAATGGGGGGTTCTAAAATTATTGAATTAGTGATTGGTGGGAGATTGTGTGTAGGTGGAGAGAGAGGATGAAGATGTATTTGCAAAGTAGATTCAGAGTGGCAGAAAAACTATAAAAACTATGTTTACAAAATCTCCATTATAAATATATATCCTGAACATACAAAACCTTTGTGGCCAATGTACTAGCATACTATTGTTTGTGTGGTCTCAATGAATGATAGGGCTTAGAATAGTTAAACATATGGCCTCCATGGCTAAACTGGGATGAACCAAATGGGAAGATGGTACAGAAGATACAGTTGGGATGACATAGTTGGCCACCTTAAATATGTTACAATATATGGAAGGAGTAGTTAAACACGCATGTTAGCTTCAACAACAGTCACAATGTAGGGGATACAAAGACATTAAATTTTGCCATTCAGTGATGGGCGGAAGCAGCTATCAGAAACCAAGAGACATAATAAGATGAATGGAGGCTGCATCCTAAAATACAGTCTAGATCAATTTGCTATGGCCCTACTCCACTCTCCTACAGATAGCCCAGGTTGCAACTGAATTGCCTGCTAGTGCCATCATTTTACCTTGCAATAGTGTCTAATACTAATGGGTTATATAAATGAAAGAAGCCAAGAGCTAAATTTATCACCACTGGAATTCAATTTTTTTTTCCGTTTTTGCAACAAAAAATAGTGAAGTTTCTGCAACAAAAATAGTGTAGTTTCTGAAACTCAAAAATTCAGAAATGAAAATTCAGCATCTAAAAGCTGCCATGTACAAGTCAATGAGAGTCGTATTTTGAAAATTTCGAAATTTGGGTTTTTAATAAATAAGCATACAATCGAGATTTTCGAGTTTTTTTATAATTAGAAAAAAAATCAAAATGTACTTTTTAAAAAATCCGCCTTACTGTTTGCCCAAGTGCAGTAACCCATAGCAACCAATCAGTGGGAAGCTTTTACTAGTCATTTGTTAAACAGCAAACATCTTTTGGGCCAGATTCAAAAAAAAGTTTTATTTTGTGAAAACTCATGGATCAGATTCAGTTTGAGATGCAATTCAACGCGTAAAAATGTATCTCAATGTATCTCAATGTTTATCATGTGAAAACTCTATAATAGTCTATGGTAGCAAATTGGAATTGAATTAGGAGAAAACTTTTTTCTCCTTGAATTGAATCTCATCCATTTCCATGATAAACCATGAGATAACTTTTTCTCAAAGAATTCTTTTTCTCACTGAATTGAATCTGGGCCTTTTTTATATATGGGGGAAACAGTCTAAGTCCATGTAAAATAATAGTGAGGGTGCTTGTAGAGTTCTAATTCATAATGACTTTAGGCATCTGAGCCCCTCCTCCCCCAGCTTGGCGCTCCCCTGACCAATTACACCTAAAGCCTCCATGTTAAGGCAGCTGAGTAGCCAACCTTGGTTATGCTGCTTGCTAAAATTGTTTTTGTTTTAGTGCTTTTGGCCCCGTGCCTTATATAAATGAGTTTATCCAGTTTTTCTACCCTCTCCATTCATCAAACACAAAAAACAACAGCAAAGGCACTAAGGGGAAGATTTCAGATTCCCAATGATGAATAGAGTAACAAAGGCAGTGACAGCTGTTTATGAGGCGAGCCGAGGCCACGTACTGCTGATAACATCAGAATAACATAATTTGAGCAGCTAACTGAGCAAATAGAGCTATTGAAGTCATGTACATGCAGACCAGAAATCCATACCGCAGCATATTTAGAGAATTTGCTCCTGCTCCTCAAATACAAGTTAGACGGCTGCATATATTTGTAAATTGTCTTTTTTTAAGCCAAGGATTATATCTGGCAACAGGAAGCTCTCATGTAAATATACAGTGCTCTATATATAAAATAAATATATATATAAATAAAAACATCCTACAATACTCAGTACAAGATCTGGCTAATGTTTGTATCCATAGTAGTAATATACAACTTTTTTTAAACATATGAAACATTGGGCCAGATTCAATTCAGTGAGAAAAAATTGTCTCATGGTTTATCACTTGAAATTGAATGGACAAGATTCAATTCGAGGAGCAAAGACTTTTCCCCTAATTTAGTTCCAGTATTTTCCCATAGACTTTAATAAAAGAGTTTTCAAGTGAAAAAAAAATTGAATCTCGTTCATAGGTTTTCATGTGATAAACCTTTTTCTCACTGAATTGAATCTGGACTTTTATCTGTTAAATACAATCCCATTAGGGCCCTGCGAAAGTCTGAACCAGAGAATCAATGAATAAACAACGGATTGAGAATTAACTTCTTAACTTGGAATATATCTATTGGTAAATACTGCGCTTTTACATCTTTTCTTTGAGCCACCATTTAGTGATGGGCTGTGTGCTCCCTCAGAGATCAGCTGACAGGAAATAATGCAGCTCTAACTGTAACAGGAAGTAGTGTGGGAGTAAAAGGCAGAACTCTGCCCATTAATTGGCTGATGGGGCCTAGCATGTATGTGTGCCTTGGCTTGTTTGTGTGCGCTGTGGATTGAATCATCCCAGGGGGCGGCCCTTAATTCTTAAAATGGCAGTTTTCTATTTAGGATTACCCAATAGTACGTTCTACTAAAAAAGTATATTTTTATGAAAATGGTTTATTTAGATGTAGCAGGGTTTCACTATGAGCTTGTTTATGCAATATATTTTTATAGAGACCTACATTGCTCGAGGGTATAGTTTTCCTAATATTTGGTCCTGTAAATACCTTTAGAAACCCTGTGGGTAAAATACGTCCTACTACAGGAGTGCAACACTGCTAAAACATTTAGTGGTTTAAAGGGGTTGGTCTACATTGAGTTGATTTTTAGTATGATGTAAAGAGTAATATTCTGAGATAATTTGCAATTAGTCTTGGTTTTTTATTATTATTTTTTTTTAATTATTTTTCTTCATCAGTCTCCAGTTTGACATTTCAGCAGCTATCTGGTTGCTAAGTTTCAAATTACCTTAGCAACCAGCAAGTGGTTTGAATGAATGAGATTGGGATATGAATAGGAGAGAACCTGAATAGAAAAATAAGTTAAAAAAAGTAACTGTAACAATAAAACTGAAGCCTCGCAGAAAAATCGTTTTTTGGGTGCTGGGGTCAGTGACCCCCAGTTGAAAGCTACAATGAGTTAAAAGAAGAAGGCATATCATTCAAAAAACTATAAAAAAAAATAAAATCATGGAGACCAATCGAAAAGTTGTTTAGAATTGGCCATGCTATAACATACTAAAAGTTAACTTGGGTGAACCACCCCTTTAATGGCATTCTAATAAACTTTTTATTACATAAAGGATAGTATATTTCTCACTATACAATATATCGGGGCATGGTCATGGAGCTTTGAGTGAAATCAATAATCACTAAGTATAACATCACTAAAAACTACTTACAGAGATATTATGGATTTAGTGTGTTTTATATTGAATTATATACCCTCTCCTGGAAATAATCAGAATATTGAAGTTTATCGTATGTACAGTGCTAACCCAAAAGTCATACTCCACAGTACAATTCATTTTCTTCTGAAACTTTCAGTAAGAAATGTACACAGAGGCAGGCCAAGTCGGCCGGATGCCCAGGTTGACAGACATGTCAACCTGTATTTTTCTGGAGTCACCCAGTTCACTCACAGTCAGTAATTTGCACCCAAAACCTAACTAAATAAATTGTATAAAATTGTCATCTGATATCATCTGAACCAGTGTAGCAGGGAGCACAGCAAGGACGGGGCTGTAGCAGTATGGAGGCGGGGCAGGTGTGGCCATGATGAATTTAGATTAATTTGGAATTGGTGATATGCACACAATAAGCGCAATATGTTTGCGTGCCATAGAGTGATTTGTGTAAAATACAAAGCTTGTGGTAATTCTGTCACTTTATGAGTAGTTATTTTGGTGCTTTTTGTGGAAAGATGTTCAGGGGGGGCAAGCAGATGCCTAGAGGGGACAATCTCAATCTGTCAAAAGGACTACGTCATAAACTGGGAGGATTCAGATTGCCATTTGGTTCAAAGAGTTCCCCCTCCCTCCCTCCCTCCCTCCCTCCCTCCCTCGCATAGCATCGCATGGCGTTGTGAACTAGATAGCAGGCAGGCTTGATCTTTCCATTGCCTGCCTACTTCAAAGGGCTTCCCCCCTCTCTGTTCTTCCCACGAAGAATTTAATAGCAGGCCAGCTTAAGCTTTCCCGTGCCTGCCTGCTTCTAAGTGCTCTCCCCCCCCCCCATTACACCTAGACAACAGAGCTGAGTTTGTCACACACCAGCTGAAAGCAGAAGGGGCGTTGCAGATTTGTGATTGGGCATATTTATTCACTTGGGAGGCATTTCAATTAAAACCCGTGAGAGGGGAACAAACATGGCTGCTCCGTGGGTCTGTAATTCGTGCTACCATAATTATGAAGTGAAAAAGCTTTGCAGATTTTGTTTATAAGGAATTTAAAGCTGATACAAATTAAAACACAACAGCAGGTAAAAAAATGTTTAAAGTGGCTGTCAGTATGGGATGGTGGTGTAATAGGGCGGGGAAATGGCCATGTGAGGGGGAGTGGGCGGGGCAAAGGTGGGCTTCTAGTTAAAAGGGAGAAGATAGCTACCAGGAGGGTCAGGGATGGCAGGGATCTGTTGGAAGGGTCGCTACCTTTACAAAATATTGCTGGTAAATATGTAATACCGGCATCGGCCCTAGCTGCGCTAGCTAGGCTGCTCAAATACTGACTGGGTGGCAACCCTAAATGTATAATAATTGCATGTTATATCACAGTTTAGAATGTTCTCTAAGAAACTATGAACACCGATGATCTGATTAAAGCGCTGGATGTTTATATTGTATCTTTATGTCAAGATATTGAAAATAACCAGAGCCCCTCTCAGGGGTATAAGTCATTTTAGTTTTCAATTTATATCTGTTAGCAAGTTCACAGATAATAACCTAGACTTTGTAACTCATATACTCCCATAAGATTTTAGCATTTATCTAACTTCAACACATTTTGCCACGGTGATTCTGCTTAGCTCAGTAGATTATGATTTAAAAACATTGTTACTGGGATGTATAGATGAGAAAACAGAGCAAAGGTTTAGTTTAATAAGGTTTCAGTTACATTAACTAAATGAAAAACAATATAATACATGGTTTTATAAATCTATATTTTCAGACAAAAAAGCCAATCTAAAGTAATTGGACAGTGGCATACTAGCTATTGTTTAAACACAAACTGTACACAAGGATTTAGGCCCAGACTGGCAATCTGTGGATTCAGGAAAATGCCAGAGGGGCTGCTGTAAGATGCCATAGACAGTCACTATTTATTGGGCTGGTGGGGGGCTGTTTCGGCCTCTGTGTTCTGGAAAGTCTGTGCTTATTTTTAATCCCAATTCAGACCTGCAAAGATGCATCTAGGGGGTTATATAGTAAAGTTTCTAAGCTTACTACAGGTCTATTCATCAGCAAGTAACATTTATTAATTATCTGTTTAAATGCACACATCTTATTATCTTATTGGCTGATATTGGTTATTGCACTTGGGATAACTTATTCTCTTTTATTACATATAGGGGAATAACAACTGTCATTCTTTTCTCTGGGCCTGGCCTAAAGAATGAGAATCATACACCCCCACACCCAACTTATAATAGCTCCTAACCTGAATAAATATGTGGTACTAACAGCTACATGGAAAGAGGTGTGGATTTCTCCAGACTAAATAGATGAATGTGAGGAGGTACTGGCCAAAAACAACTTAATATATGGTCCTAAGGATTAGGAAGACTATTAGGAGCGGGTGAGGACAATACTGGTTAATCTAGATAGAGCCTGGTAGTTTAATTTTTTTATGAGGATAGCTATTAGAATTAATATAGAGGCTAATTTAGAGGCTATATGAGCTAGATAATACTATATACAAGAGCTCTGAATAGCCTGTAAATTATATTCTTATAAACTGTGCTTAGTGATGTCATCATTTATAATTGGTTCATAGTGATGTCATTTCTGTTACTGAAGCTCCGTTACCATGATCATGGAATTCCTTGGAGATTTATAATATCCTTATATTAATAGGAGTTCAATATTAATTAACTATGCATTGAAAGTGACCATGACACAAAGAATACACAACAGTTGCATTAATACAAAGTCTACAGTTTGGTTTGTAGGGCACAGGATTCCAAATTGTGAGGGATCCCAAAGGAATAGGTTTGGTAATTTCTACAAACCTCTAGATTTGTCTAGAATAATAGAGCACTGCTTACTCTAGGGCTCAGTTAAGTCATGGGCATGGAGGGCAGCAGGAAGAGCTTGGCCCAAACAAGCCTGTAACCCGCTTCTGTTGTATGGCCAATCTTTCATCATAACTGACACTTTTCATACCGTTTACCAGCTTAGTTGCCCTTCTTTGGACCCTCTCTAATTCAATAATGTCCCTTTTGAACACTGGAGACAAATACTGCAAAGTATTTTAAAAGGGACCTTACTATAGGTTTGTAAATTGCAAGAATGACCCCCCCCCCTCCTCCCATCAATCTATACCCCTTTTAATACAGCTCAAAACCTTGTTTGCCCTTGCAGCTGCTGCCTGGCATTGCTTGTTACAGCCAAGTTCATTATTTGCAAAGACTCCAAGGTCCTTTCTATTATTGATTTGCCTAGTTCAGTCCTCACATCTACTGCAACTCCACTGTCCAACTAACCTCATTATAAAAAACAATTTGTTGGGCATTGCCTATCCTTGATAAGGCCATTCTGATTACTGCTCATAATGCTATTCTCTAGAACAGTGATCCCCAACAAGTGGCTCAGGGGCAACATGTTGCTCCCCAACCCCTTGGATGTTGCTCTCAGTGCCCCCAAACCAGGGAGTTATTTTTGAATTCCTGACTTGGGGGCAAGTTTTGGTAGAATAAAAACAAGTTTTACTACCAAATAAAGCCCCTGTAAGCGGATAGTGTGCATAGAGGCTGCCTAATAGCCAATCACAGTCCTTATTTGGCTCCTCCATGAACTTTTTTGATGCTTGTGTTACTTTCCATTTGACTGCGGCTCACGAGTAAGAAAGGTTGGGGACCCCTGCTTTAGAACATATTTTTTAATGTAATCCCATAACAAACTTTTACGTAATTTTTGCACCACAGATGTCAAACCCACAGGCTTATAATTGCCTTGTACCCAAAATGCATAAATAACTATATTTCATAATTTTAAAAGGTAACTATCACGTGCTGTGCAATTCTACCAACCAAGTTATTGCCTCTCAAAGCTTGTTCTGGTGTTTCAGAAAATTGCAAGTTGCAGATTCTAAAGGAAATAAACACAAGCCTAAATATCCAATGATGCTGTGATCTTTAATTGCCTTTGGAATACTAGTATTTAAATTGATGCCCCAATCATGCACAGATTAGGTCAATTCCCCAACCCAGTTGGCACTGACCATTTAGTTGACTGGATAGGGACACTCTGCTAATATGAACATAGCGAAGTCATTTGCACATGACTGCCCCAAAGGGAAGTATTACTGACAGCAGCCCTGGAGAACAAGCTGTGACAGTCGATAACTTGGTTGGGGACATTGTGCAGAACATGATACTTAAAAGGGCCTTTCCCACGTCAACTAATTCCCTGTCAACAGTGAGATTTTCCTCCAGCCTTGGCCATTCTCTCTACTCTCACAGTCTGAGTAAGTGGAATAACCTCTAAAAATAGAACTGGAGCATTTGCTCTCCAGTGACTTCCTGCTGAATGATGGTTCCATCTTTGTGTGAGCGATCTTTCCAAAACACAGACAATTATTTTCTACATTTGTTTCATAAAAAGCCATTGTTCTTTATGTGTTTTTTAAAAGAGGGAGGGGGGGGGCAATGTATTTTTTTGTATAAAACTTGAAAAGTCAAATATACAGAAATGAAAAAAGCTAAATATTATGGAAAAAATGTAAGAATGAGTATGTAAGAATTACAATGGGTGAAATGGACTGTTTTATATCTTTCATTTAAGTAAAGGTTCAGGGTGAAAGATACAGGCCTGGATCCATTTGTTAGGCACCTGGACATCACCAAGGAGAAGATAATGCAATGTCTGCTCCAGGTCTAGTTACCCATAGCAACCATTCAGATGTTTGTTTTCAAACATCAAACCTAAAAATGCTGCTTGATTGGTTGATTGTTGATTATAGTTAGTTATGTTTCTAGGATGCAGCAAACTTTGCACCTGATTATTACATTGCCCCCCCTCCTTCCCAATATCTTAAAGAAAAACTAAACCCTAAAAACAAATTTGGGCATAAATACTATATTTTAATACAAAACGTACCGCAAAAGGCAATACTTTCAGCACAGTAATGATCCAACCCTTCAAAGTTGTGCACAGGGGGTCACCATCTTGGATTTTGTTAGGAGTGTCATTGACACTGCACATGTTAAAGATGCTCTGGGCAACTGTTGAGAAGCTAAGCTTAGAGGTCATAGCAAATTATCAAGCAGAAAATTAGGTTTGTCTTTTAAAGAAGCTGATGTTATGTTGGTTTCAGAGCTGCCATGTTATGAGAGTCGGTCCCTAACCTCAGGTAAGTTCCAGCAGCACAGACAGTGCAACAAATCAGCAGAAAAGAAGATGGGGGGCTACTGGGGCATCTTTGGGGGCACAGATCTTCCCTGCTAAAGGGCTGTGGGTGCCTTGGGCTGGTACAGAACCCAATAACATAATGTGCAGCATTTCTACCGTTGAAATGTGTTTAGATTTTGGTCTCTTTTAATTCCAACTCTTCAACTACAACCATTGCTCAAATTCTTCATACAGGATGGTGAAGTAATTCATTCCCACTACAGTCTGTGATGATTGGGTTCCAGTACAATGCTTGTAGCTTATGTTTTGATTTAAAAATCAGCATGTCTTGTCTTGTACTTTTTGACCACAAATGTATAACATTGATGAAATTCATATACTGCCTTTGCATCTGTATTTTTTTTTGACAAAGGTATCAGTCTTGTAAGCTAAGAGAACTCTCCATCACACCCCTGCACTCAGATGCTTTCTTGGCAACAATCATGGGCACAAATCATCTTTCGCTGATTAGAAAGTAACCTTAATAAACAAACCTACGCTTTTAAGATGGGGGCCTGGCAGTGCAGAATTAGTTAATACAAGTGTACAGTTAATGCTATATGACAATGTAATTGGGATCTTCTTCCTGAATTGGTTTTGTGTCCTGTCGGAATATCTAAGGATGAATATAAGAGCATAATATAGCAAATTAATTCCATTCCAATTGTTACTGTATGTGTCCCACTTTTTATTGATGGATTGTATTGCTTGCAGAGAGCGGCTTTTATCCCAGCCATAATGGCCGTAATATTTCCTTAAAAAAACGATGAGAGCTTAATGGAAAGGAACAGAAGTGTGGGAGAAATAAGAAAGGTTAACTAAAGCAAACAAAATCCAAATAGGTTTAAAATATATAATCCTGCAAATGGGAGTTCTTAGTGACAGAAATCTACAGGGAATGAACCTCATTATGAAATTGTAAAGCCTGGTAACAGCTTTTACAGCACAGGCTGATGGATAGCCGACTTTGCCCACAGAACAAAATGCACTGAAAAATATAGTTCAATGCCTTAAACACCTGTGAAAAAATGTATTTAGATGGTGTCCATACCAAGCCAGTAATATGATCTTGATGCCAATACTAGATAAGACTGGTAAGCAACACCAGGGGTCTTCTTTATATTGTGTGACCCCCTCTGAAGACCTGTACTGTCAATGCGCAAAGGACCCACATAGAAGCCAGGTCCCTTTACTGGGAGATAAAGTGGTTGCAGGAAAGTAGTAAAGACATTACCTACTGCTTCATATTACAGACAGGCCCGGATTTGTGGAGAGGCCACAAAGGCCCGGGCCTAGGGCGGCAGAAGTTTAGGGGCGGCATGCCGCCCCGCCGCAAGAACATTTTTTAATTTTGCTCCCATACGGAGCAGTCGGGACATCTCCCCACTGCTCCGTATGGGAGTTAAAAAGAGCGTTTGCGCATGCGCTGGCGCTTTGCGCATGCGCAATGGGGAGCTGGCGCTTTGCGCATGCGCACTAGGGGCGCGTTCGCGCATGCGCACCGGGGTGCGTGTTCGCGCATGCGCACTGGGGTGCGCGTTCGCGCATGCGCATGGGGGACTCCCACAGGGGCGGCCTCGGGGCGCACCAAAGACAAATCCGGCCCGGATTACAGATACTGTATATAATGCCAATTATTTAGTCAGTAGGTCCAAATTAAATCAATAGAAATTATATATTTTATATAATGGAGGTATAAGAAGTGCATTAAGTAATGATGCTTATTTTTTATTTACCCCCACTTTAAAAATATATTTGTACTTTAGGGGCAGGTTTACTAAAACTTTAACTTTTCCTTTTTTTTTTTAATTAGAATACACTCATTTCCATGAATGTCTGACATTTACTAAAAAAGTCTGAACTGAAAAAGTAGGCATGGGAAAAAGTGCTCACTGTAGGGATATAACCCTTCATTCATATGTGAAAGAAGTTTATTATGTCATTGCATTAAATCCATAAGCCTCCCCTGTGGATAGCACAGCAACCCCCAGCACATAATTATACATCTTAGGGACCATATAATGACAATTTACAAATGCCAACAAACTCCCAAACAATCTACTGCCAGGTTCACGTCCCACGGGCAGCATAGGGCAGGCAGAGTATGGCACACACAGGCAGCATAGGAAAGGGAGAGTATGGCACACACAGGCAGCATAGAAAAGGGAGAGTATGGCACACACAAGCAGCATATGGCAGGCAGAGTATGGCACACACAGGCAGCATAGGGTAGGCAGAGTATGGCACACACAGGCAGCATAGGAAAGGAGAGTATGGCACACACAGGCAGCATAGGAAAGGGAGAATATGGCACACACAAGCAGCATAGGGCAGGCAGAGTATGGCACACACAGGCAGCATAGGGCAGGCAGAGTATGGCACACACAGGCAGCATAGGGCAGGGAGAGTATGGCACACACAGGCAGCATAGGGCAGGCAGAGTATGGCACACACAGGCAGCATAGGAAAGGGAGAGTATGGCACACACAAGCAGCATAGGGCAGGCAGAGTATGGCACACAGGCAGCATAGGAAAGGGACAGTATGGCACACACAAGCAGCATAGTGCAGGGAGAGTATGGAACACACAGGCAGCATAGGAAAGGGAGAGTATGGCACACACAGGCAGCATAGTGCAGGCAGAGTATGGCACACACAGGCAGCATAGGGTAGGCAGAGTATGGCACACACAGGCAGCATAGGGCAGGCAGAGTATGGCACACACAGGCAGCATAGGGCAGGGAGAATATGGCACACACAGGCAGCATAGAAAAGGGAGAGTATGACACACACGCAGCATAGGGCAGGCAGAGTATGGCACACAGGCAGCATAGGACAAGCAGCATATGGCACACACAGCCAACATAGGGCAGGCAGTACATACAGTGACACAATGCCTTCTCCTGCAGTCTGCGGTGTGAACAGGTGAACAATGTGGGGATTTACAATCTGATCCCGAGGTGTGAACAATTCAGAGGGTTAACAATGCAGGGACTAAAAGGTATGAACAATACAGGAGCTTAAATGTGTGAACAACACAGGGGATTACACGTTTAAACAATACAGGGGTTTCAGCCTGAATCTGAGGTGTGAACAATGCAGAGGGCTCAGTACTGATACTATTTAACCTTACACAAAGGTAACAGCAGCCAGACAGGTGAGGGCCATACAGAGGGGTGCCGCCAGACACAGCATCAACTATTTGCAGATAATGATAATTCCTTACTGGTTTACTATTTATATAAGGAATCCATTACAATGGAAACAGGGGTGTCTACATTTGCATTGTGTTGGTAAGCATGGGCCTTTATAGCTTGCTCTTTCTGTACCACCAGAAATTTAATGCTGAAGTACATAGCTCTACATGTAATATGCTGCTTTTTATTGCTGTTAAATAGAAAAATGAAAGACTGAAACTTCAGTAATTTAATTAAGAATATAACTTAATCATTTTCCAAACAGCCTAACAAGACTATCGTTCCACATTCTGTTTAAAGAAGATATCTACTCGAATACAATGTAGCACATTAAATGCAATTAGCTAAAAGGAAACCTGTATCAGTAATATGAGTTATCAGTAGAGATTTTAATACACATGAATCTCTTCGTTCTCTATAGATTTCCAATATGGAACACCGTGAGCTTCATTTATAAACTTCTGATTAATGAAGGGGTCTTGCTGTCTGGAAGGATTGACGTCTTGTTTTACCCAACCCCGAAAAGGTTTCACCTCTAAATCAATTTGCTGTTTTTGACTACAAAATATCCACAAATATCCAACGGGCTGCCACTGGTTTATTGTGCCTGTTTGGAATTTAATGGCCTTTCTCGATGCTTCTTCCCATTTTGCAGATGTGGATGGCCTAAATTATATGTGAATGCCATTATTTCTCATTTCTGCCATGCTTGTCTGCCACAGATATTCTGTAATTAGCCAGCCTGGCTCTCAGCTGTAGCAAAATCTTCCTAGTTATAAAGTATGGATAAGTGAAGATTTTTGGCCTTATTTATGTGCAAACTAACATAGCATACAGAAACGGATTGCACCAATTTTAGAGAATGTTAGCGCCACAAGATCAGTATTTTTTTGTAAATTACACTGTTTGCAAGTAATTCACTCGCCATTTATTTCTAAATGTCTAAATTACAGTGTTTACTAGTGATGAATGAATCTCTCCCATTTCGCTTCGCCAATAAATTTGCGAATCTTTCAAAAGATTCGCGAAACGGCGAAAAATTCGCAAAACAGCGAAAATGTCGCATGGAAAAAAAATTGTCGCCTGCGACTATTCTTTTGATGCTTGTGACTATTCTTGCGACTATTCTTGCGACAATTTGGAAGTGCGACTATTCTTGGGCCAATTTTTGGACGGGCGGCGAATTTTTCCGCAGCAATTTTTTTTTCTTCTTTTAAAACATTTTATTGAAGTTTTGCAATAAACATGTAAGATGAATAATGACAAATTATTTAAACATAGGTTGTACAACAATAGTCACATTCGACAGTTTTTCGCAAATCTTTTCATCCGTTTCGTGAAACAATTCACCGCGAATCCATGTCTGGTGGAACATTTAGCCCATCACTAGTGTTTACATACCAAATAATTCACTCTATCATTTAAAATGTTGAACAGACAAGGGAAGGAGGGAATGCTGCATAGTCAAGGTAGAACTTTGTTTGGTTCAAGTTTCCCTTGGAAGTCTTATATATGGTCAGATCCCCCCCAATTCATAAAAAGAATACAGTCACAGGACAACATTTGTCTATCAGCTATTTAGCCATGGTTTCTACAACAGTAAATAAGTGTTTGCCCAAAATCTCACTCTAACTGAACTTTAAGTTGGCTTTCAAGAGGAATCTAGATACATAAGAAAAATATTTTGTTTGAGGAGATGTATCATTAATATGCCAACAGATGGAAATCTGGAAAAAAGGCACAGGATCACTTCTAAGATTTAATTTGCATTATATACCCTCAGTATGCTGATCATATTTACTACTACGGACAAGTTTTGCCCTCATTGGGTGTCATCAGTACAGCACCCAATAAGGGGAATCTTACATTCTCCTAAATTATCTAAACCCCCCAGAAAACCAGTCCTAGAGGCTGAAAACTACTGGTAGATAAAAGGAACTGTAGTATTGTGTTAGAGAAAAGGTTTTCATCCAGAACTGCTCCATGGATGGTATCAGCAGTGTTTTGAGTGTAATACACAGAACAACAGAAGTATGCTCTATTCATATCTATGTCTCTCCGCTAGAAGAGAAACAACTGAAAAGATGATCTTTACAGAGAAAGGAGTGATTGGGGAGAGGTTGGATGAGAACAAGTGATATATCTCAAAGCACAAGGGAGTGAAGGGATATAATCCTTCAGTGTGTAAAAACTGCTCTTTGAAATTGTCTATTGGGAATATAACAGATGAATGTTTAGTTGTTATCATTATTATCATATATTGATATAATGCCGACATGGTATGCAGCACATTACAGAGATTGTTCATCATTCACATTAGTCCCTGTCCCAGGGCCAATTAACCTGTCAGTGTGTATTTGGAGGAAATTGAAGTACCCAGAGGAAACCAACGCAGATACATTGATAACAACCAATCATAATGGTACAGGTTTTGAAAACCAATGGAAAAACCAATGGAAAGAACTGAATTCCAATAACATCTTTTAGAAAAAGTTAAAAGAGCATAGGATAAGGTGGATTATTCTTTGAGCATTGAAATGAATAGCTAGATGAAATTTGCTCAGTGTCAGACTGGGGTGTCCGGGCCCACTAAGCCTGCCACATCAGGGCCCCCCACATCATTTGAGAGCTCCTTCACACCCTCTGCCAGACCCATCAACCCCCCCCCCGGCCGGGGCTAGCACATTTATTTACTAATGGGGATCAGGCCTGGGTCGGTGGGGCCCATGAAGACCAAAACCCACTTGATTTATATCTGGTGTCCCGTCGGCTCAATTCGACCCTTGTTTTAGTCCGAAGCAGGACAGCATTCAAGGCAGTTGCAAGCAACTGAGAAGTTATGTCATGTTTAACATTAACAAATGCATTTTTGCTCTAATAATGTAATTTAGACAGTAAGAACAATCAAAGGAAACTGCTGGCAAGTGGCCCTAGCACACTGTTTGTAGCCATGTTTTTACAAGAGTAAACACTCCCTATTGCTGAATGCAGCTTTTGGCTTTCCAAGCTATGCATTCACATCCACATTATTTTTCTCCTAAGGAGAGCACAATCTGTGTGCTTCTTTTAAATCAAATTAAATTGCTATTAGAAATGGAGGCTTTTGGCAGTGGCCCTGCTGAGCATTCAGAATGCAAAACCTTTATGATTAGATTATTTTTAAATCTGGCGTATTAGTTGGTTATACAACATGTGTAAGGAAACATTCAAAGACAGTTCATCAAGTGTAAATTAAAGTGCAAAAGTTCAGTAAATTTTTCAGTAAATCCGGCCAGACATTGTTTAGAGGTTGCGCTTGCTTTAGTCTCCATCCAGACTTCTGTATTGTTAGAAGGTGTTGAGAGGTTCATGGTAAATATGCTGTGTCTGCTGTATGTGAAGGACAGGCCAATTTGACTAATTGCTCTAAAAGAATGAAGAAGCTTTACGTAGATCTCCTGGCCAGAACGCCTGCAGCTCTTATAATTTTGTTGCAGAAACCTTATTACCATTAAAATAAATAGTAGAGGCACACGGGTCTAGTATGGGTGATGAGTTTCTAAGCAGTACATAAACATAGCGTCAAAGCCAGGCTCACCATTTAGTGGACTTGCGGATGGCTGTTTGGACCTCTCTGAACTTGAAATGCCAGGGCCTATTTTGAAACCCAGCCCTGGCCTGAGCAAAACCATCCCTATAGACACTTATAGGAACCCTTGCCACACACAACCACGTGCCCCTGCCTCCCAGGAGGGGTTGGCAGCAATGAATCGTGCATATGGGTACCCAGGGCCCCCCCTCCTAAATCTGACGCCCTACGCAAGGGACATTGTTTGCAATCTAAGGGTGGAAAGCAGTATTTTAGGCACTCATATTGTCTGAAACTGTAAATAGGCAATGTTAGAATTCTAAAATGTGCCTTAAATAGTATAGGGGATATTGACCCTTTTTTGTAAAATATAAGTATATTACAAATCACCAAGGGATTATAAATCTTATTGTTTGAGGAGCCCTTCAGGGGCAAAAAGCGGAAAAGAGAACACACTGCCTGTGTTATGGCCACATTAGCAATTCAGTTATTAGATTATTAGTGAGTTTATACTGTGAATATCATATTTATTGATTTGTATTTTGTGGCCACTCTCACTCGCCCAATCAGCACCTAACACCCTTTAACCAACATGGGCAAAATGCCCATCAGGCGCATCTAGAATAAGTTTATGTGGGACTGGGTGTCCCCAGCGGAAAAGCTGAGGGAGGGTTTGCAAGGGGCAGTGGAAATCAGATGGCAGTTTGTGGCTGTGCTGATTTGAAGCTGCAACATATAGACACATATACAGGGCAGCCCTAAGTGTGCACTCTGAATACCTACCTAGTAGAAAGAAGTGTGGTGAAACCTCCTCACACTAGTCACATTCAGCGTCCATGCCAACCCAGACACAGTGTAATGCCATTCACACACCACAACCAGCCTTGTTCTAACTTGTGACACTTATGGGCAATGTCATACAACTGTATGGAAAGGTTGATACTTATATGGAAAAGAGGCTAAAGTAACAATTGTGGGGGACTTGTAGCAATACTTAACCCCACCTTTTCTCTCCCCCCTATCACCTGATATACAGTTTGTTTTAATTGTTTTTATAAATGATGTGGTTTACTTTTAATTATTTGTAAATAAAAGTAAAGTATTAATTTTATATAGTAGCGGCCAGATAATACGAATCAATCCATATGATATTATACACAGTATAAACTCACTATCTATGAACTCTAATAACTGTATTGCTAATGTGGTCATAACACAGGCAGTGCGTTCTCATTTCCGCTTTCCGCTGAAGGGCTCCTCAAACAATTTATACATTTGGATAGATCAGCACGCCTAAAAGTTGCTATTTATATCTTAATATGAGACAATTGTAAGGTGGGAGGTGCAGGGTAGATTTCCTTCTCCTTCTTTCTTTCTTTTCTTTTGTATTATAAAACTTATGTATAAAGGTAAAAGGCACTTCTATAAATGTTACATTTTACAACAGGACGTACAGTTGTTGCTATATAACCTTCTAGGTGTGATGTAACAACAGTAAGGCCTTCAGGGGCCCAAAGGCTGCACAAGACTGATATAAGACAAAAACTGTAGATTTTTGACCTGTATATATACACAGATCTATAAATATCTTATTTACTGTGACCTCATACAGTATTTATGGACACAGAATATCGGCTATGCTGTTTGTTATGAATGTACAGTTTTAAAGAACTATGTGATTTTAGCTTCCCTGGACTACAGCTTTAACTGCAGATTACACATGTGAAAGTCTGATAAGGGATTAGATTCCTTTGCCAAACCTTGTTTGTCCTTAAAACGTTGTCCTGTGCCTTGTTTCCCAATGTCACGAAAATCCCTCAGAAATCCACAACAAAGGTCTCTATTCATTACTTCCAAAAACGTAATAATAGCTACACACTGGTAATGTGACAAGACGAGGTCAAAAGTTTGGATATACCCAGCAGTGGGCTCACCAACTTCATAACTCAGCCAAATTTTTTTTAGATTTCTAGCGTGGTATTAAATGAGGTTCAGTAGGTAATATTAACATGTTATTGGAGCGAGTGGTCTGAGGGTGAGCACTAAAATTCCACACATACCTAATTCTATGAGTTCACAGAAGAAATAAAGAGAAGATTTTTCTTTTCTTCACAGGAGAAGATTTGTCAAATAACTTACAATAATCACATGTGCACCATGTTGTGTGACGAACAGTATTGTTGTTTTTATTCTACATTCATTGCCAATCATTATAGCTGCTACTGTATGTGTCAGTCATTATAGATGGCCAAGGTGTTGATTGTAAGCTCTTTTGGGCAGGGCCATCTTCACCTCTTGTATCGGTTACTGATTGCTTTATATGTGACTCTGTATGTCCAATGTATGAAACCCACTTATTGTACAGCGCTGCAGAATATGTTGGCGCTTTATAAAAAAATGTTAATAATAATAATAATAAAGGCCACATGGAACAGTGCTGGTAATTACATGTTAAAACCCTTAAAGTGATACTGACACGAAAAAACGACTTTTCAAATTATGAATCTACATAAAAAGTTACCTATAGGTCATGTTGATCTTTTTTCACTGATAGAGCTGGTTTTGTATGTAATTGTTACTGGAAGTTCCTAAACCTGACTGTTTTGCCCACCTGACTGTCCCTTCTCAGCCTGTCAGTTATAGCTTCTAATGCTAACGGCCTCCTGCTGCACAAATATGGCCGCCCCCTCATAGAGGTACATGGGGGATCAGATAGGGAATGTAAAAGCATCAGGGAATACTTTTATGGCAAAATTTATATATATATATATATATATACATGCAAAGACAATGTCATGATAGATGTAAAGAAGGTTTCATTTCTGGTGTCAGTATCACTTTAATGAAAATAAGGTACACAATCTGAAATCTAGCAAAAGAGCTAAAAATGACACACCAATAGCAAGGTGCTAGTTCCAAGGCTAATGGCACATGGGGAGATTGTGCACAATCTCACTCGTGCACTTCGTGCAGGAGTGAGGCATTATGGGAACTTTCTTTACAAAGCTCAGCGTTTTTTCTTCCTGTTTGGCTTCTGATCATCTGAACAGGAGAAATACGGGGAGACTTAAGGGCACTATTGAGAGAAGTGAAGGTATGCCTGCAGCTCGGGATTAACTCTTTATTAGCCTTTCCTTTTCCTTTAAGTGGCAATGCAGGTTGCAAACCACAAGCTTAGTTATGGGAGTAGATGGAATGCCTCCATCCATCTATATAAAAATATACTATAGAATGTAAATTCATATTATTAGGTGAATAACCAGATCATCTTTACTAATCCAGTAGCCAAGCAACTAAATTGTGAGACTATTTACTGTCTGACCAGTCCACCTCTTATTACTATTACCTCTCCTTTCCAGCAACTTCCTCATAGCTACACTGAGTGCCCCTACCAATCAGACAGAAGTTTAAATATAAAAGTTGCAGAAGTTTCAGATTTTTTTTTTTTTTTTTTTTAAAAAACAAACTCACCCAAATATAAAAAGTAAATTTTAATATCTCTTTATTAGAACACCTACTAATGGATGCTGTAAATGTGAAAACTTGCTTTACTAGTATCATGCACAATTTGCAGTTGTGCCTATTGGGGTGTGTGGGAAGCCTCATATACTGGGGCAAGGGAGTCCTTTACTTAACACCTACTTTGCCCCAACAGTAAGTACAGGGACCTTTTTATACGTTACACCTCCTGCACATCCTGTCAAGTTCACATGATGTCCCTTTCCTTACATGTTCAAGTTGTGTCCTTTCGTACACAAGTTATTAACTCAGCAGGAATTCTGGAAAGGAATGCTGTAATGGTGAGTACCACCATGCTGAAACATGCCATATTTTACCTTTGTGCTCCTAAATTAAGCACATACAACCAGACGATGATGGTCTGCCATAGCATGGAAACGTAGGGACACTTTAAAGTGCATGAAAGAATGTAAAGCGTAAAGGACATGTCAACCCAAAAAATGATTTTTGCCTAATAAAGGAAAACATAATTCTAAGCAACTTTGCAAAATACATTAAATACATATTTGTAATGCTTTTTACATTATTTGTATATATAATTGCTATTAAAAGCAGTGTTTCCCTGTCCTTTTCTGTTCTCTGCCCTGGTGGTTCTGGCCTTTGAAACAATGTAAAACAAGGCAGCAGCCTGTTAGACCTGACTTGCTGGAGGAGACTGACCTTTGCAACATTGTTTGAATAACTTTTGAAGCACTCAATTTAAAAAGAAATAAAAAATCATATTGAAATGTTGCTTAGAATGATGTTCCTTTTTATTAGGCAAACAATTCTTTTTTGGGATGACATGCCATAGTCCAGTGTATAAGAGTTCAGGTTGAGAAATACAGTCATATGAAAAAGTTTGGGAACCCCCCTTAATTCTTTGGGCTTTTGTTTATCATTGAAGTAGCAACTTCCTTTTAATATATAACATGCCTTATGGAAACAGTACTATTTCAGCAGTGACATAAAGTTTATTGAATTAACAGAAAATTTGCATCATAACAAAATCAGACAGGTGCATAAACTTGGGCACCCCAACAGAGATATTACATCAATACTTAGTAGAGCCTCCTTTTGCAAATGTAACAGCCTCTAGACACCTCCTATAGCCTTTGATGAGTGTCTGGATTCTGGATGGCGGTATTTTTGACCATTCGCCCATAAAAAATCTCTCCAGTTCAGTTAAATGTGATGGCTGTCGAGCATGGACAGCCTGCTTCTAATCATCCCATAGATTTTCCATGATATTCAAGTCGGGGGACTGTGACGGCCATTCCGGATTATTGAACTTCTCCCTCTGCATAAATGCCTTTGTAGGTTTTTCAACTGTGTTTAGGGTCATGGTCTTGCTGGAATATCCAACCCCTGCATAATGTCAACTTTGTGAGGGATGCTTGAACATTATCCTGAAGATTTTGTTGATATTGGGTGGAATTAAAATATGGGCTGGCAGGTTATAGTGCCAATAGTTGTCTCTGTAGAATGACTTCCCTGGTACTGGCACACAGAGTTTGGGATAGCAAGGCATGTAGTGAAGCCTCCCCAGGGCCAGAGCAAGGCCTGTGCAATCCATGAAAGTTTGATTCCTAATATCACTTGCCCTTATCTGTCAGAGACATAATGAGTTATTCTAGAACATAATGAGTAATTCTAAAACAAATTGAAATTCCGCATGACAAATTTTTTAATAAAACTGCCACAAAAATTCACCACAACAAAAATTTGGTGAGTGAGGGAAAAATTGTGGTCACGTCAAACAGGTTTCGTCAAAAAAAGTTGCGTCATGTTAAATAAGTTGTGGTCACTTCAAAATATCACAATTGTGTCAAAAAAAGTTGCAGTAGCCGTATTCCTCAAATTTTTCACCATTTCGTGAATTTTTACAGAAGTTTTGTAGCTTTTTCAGCAAAGCAAAATGGGACAAATTCACTCATCACTAAACTGAGCTCAGGAGAGAAGGTTAGGAGAAAAAACATGTTTCTACAGCATAGCTAGACCAGCATTTCTATGGAAACCAGCAGTGCCGTCTCTTCATTGGCTGCTAGACTGGAGGTGTGTTTAGTAACTTGAGTTGAAAAGAACTGAGCATGCTCAGTTAGCCAAGGGCCAAAGTCAGTTTCTAAGGGAGGGGGAGGAGTGAGTTAAGGGGGAGGAGGAATCTAAAGTGAATAAGTGGATGCTGCAGCCTTACTATTAACCTTTACACAACAGGAGTGCATTTAAAGATTTTAGAGGCTGTTTACTGGTTAATTTTTGTGTGGGTTTACATGTCCTTTATGGACTTTCCCCTGTGGCTAAATCTCAAGTAAGGACAATTACCTAGAAAAAGTGGGACAGGACCCACCCACTGTGGCAGATCACTCCATCACTGTTCACCCCCCTGACCACTGTTTGATAACATATAATACATGCATATAATGAAAAAGTGCAATTTCTTCACAGATTTATTCAGAATGACGATGTACAATACAGGCCTTGGTGGTTGGCACTTAGATGCTTGTTAGTATTACTAAATAAAAGATTGCTTAGTTCTGCACAGACCAGATTAGTCCACCATTATCTTAATCTGAGGTTCATGTTGCTTGGTTCCCAGCTGTATCTCTATCTTGCACAGAAGGCCTGTGGGAAACCTGGCGTGTCTCTGTTATTGGGCCCTGCTTTCCCAGGTGGCAATGAGATGACTCAGCCTCACACAAGAGAAGCAAAAGCAGGAGTAGCGATGGCTGAGATAGAGGCCCAGCACGATGGACCACTATCTGATGAACAGAGCAATAAGGTTAATAGCTTGATCACTGCATTATGTGCTAAGGCACTGTGACAGGCCTGCATTAACATGAGCTACGGGGAAAAGCAGATTTGAGGAGGCCCCTTTTATTACAATTATTTTCAAAGAGAATCAATGCAAAGGGCAGGCATGGCTGGGATGTACAGAAAGTAGTTCCAGATATGACTGTCCCTGCAACCTTGTTGAATTATAATGGATTGGGCAAAGCATATTTACATCAACTTGGGATTTTTACAAAATGAATATAAGGCTGCAAAACAAGTTAATATATGCAGCGACTTGGGGACAGCTCTACCGGCAGTCCCAGATTCTTACTGAAAAGTCCCTCATCTCCCTTTGATCTCCTGCACTGAAGCTAAAAAAGATACAAATTTAATTAAAAGTAGCTTTTGGCAGAGAGCCCAGAAATCTTAACGAGCCTCACCTGCACTGAGATACATTGTTTCTCACTTTTAATTAAATAAGTGGCTTTTGGCAGAGAGCCCAGAATAGTAAAAAGCCCCCCCCCCCCCTGCACTGAGATACAATTGTAACTAATAAGCTAAACAGGTCTCTTGGGGGAACTGAGACTCTCAACTTAAAGGGCAATTTCACCTTTTCAGCAAAACTGTAATAACACATAATACAGGACCCCAAAACCCCCAGAAATGTGTTCAAACTTTAAATAACCTGCCAAATTTAGTAAAATTAGAGTGGTATTTATGGTGTGTGGTGCAAAAAAATGGGCATGGTCAAAAAATTCGCCACACTGCGCATGGCATTTGTTTCTGTCCCTCTTTTCGTTTTCAAAATGTTGGGAGGTATGTGGATGAACAGACACAAGGGTCCCTGCCCTTCACACCTACCTTTAACAATGTGATAAGATTAAGGCTGCAGTGGCCCTCAAATACATCTCGCATGTGATTCCTACGGTCAGTATGGTGCAACCAGACATCCGGTTAGTTACATGATACATGAAATACGTGACAATAATGATCATAAAGTTTATCTGTTTTACATGCAACTAGCTACACACCCTTTTGTGAGCAATATCCTACATAGCAAAAGAACAGCCAAGGGGCTACACCAAAAGAAGGGAGGGGAGGGCTTTTGCCATGCTACTAAAGGGAAAATATGCTATATTTTAAAGGGATTCTGTCGTGATTTTTATGGGGTACATTTTATTTCTAAATTACACTGTTTATATAGCAAATAATTCACTCTGCCATTTAAAATTGTATTCTTGAACCAACAAATGTATTTTTTAGCTGGAATATTGGTGTGTAGGCGCCATCTAAGTGCATTGTGCCTGAGCTTTCAGAAGGAGCCAGCGCTGCACATTAGAACTGCTTTCAGGTAACCTATTGTTTCTCCTACTCCCATGTAACTGGAGGAGTCCCAAGCCAGACTTGGTTTTCTTACTATTGAGTGCTATTCTGATATCTGCCTTGCATTTCTACCCCTACTACAACTAAATGGGCTATTTTGAGTTTGAGTTATGGCAGAATGTACAGATGTATTACTCCAAAGGAAGAAAAAAACAGGGGAAACTATAACCCTAAAAGCCCATAAGTAAAGCACAGTTTCATCTAAATAAACTCTTTTCGTAAAAAAAAAATACTTTTGTAGCAGTATGTGCCATTGGATAGTCCTAAATAGAAAATTGCCATTTTAAGTGCTAAGGGCCGCTCTTGGCTTGTATGAGTCATAGGGGGGCACACAAACAAACTAAGGGCACACATACATGCTAGGTCACATGAGCCAATGAATTGACAGAGAAGTGTATTTTACTTCCAAACTTGTTCCTGGTATAGTTAGAGCTGCATTATTTCTTCTCAGGTGATCTCACAGACCAGCCCAAAATGGTGGCTCAAAGTAAACTATGTAAAAGGACAAGATTAGCCATATATATTTATTATTATTACATATATATGTATACTCATTACACAGACAATTCAAACGTATAACTACAGAAACTATGCATTAGTTGGAGGACAACCATTCATTGGCTTATTGTATTATTGATATCAAAGGGAATCAATATAAAGTCTCCTAATAATCAAGACCAGCTCCCTCACAGCAACAGAATATATGAAATAATTACATCTAGCTCCATAAAAAGCAACTGTATAGTGCTACACCATTGGATTAATTGAATTAAACACTGATATAAGAGGCCAAGTGAATAACACCACTGCATTTGGGAATTATAAATTCGGGGCAAGACAAACCAGCAACGGGCCAGATGTGGTTGGCTGCTAATATCATTAATATGCAATAATATTAAGGATGTACCAAATCCACTTTTTTGGATTCTGCTGGATTCGGATTGGCCAGGGGCATGGATTTGGATGAATCCGAATCCTGCTGAAAAAGGCCAAATTTTGGCCGAATCCCTAATTGAATCCTGGATTCTGTGCATCCCTAAATAATATTAAGCAAATAACATTATTGTGCAGCATAATGGGCCAATGTACGGTTGCTGTCTAACTAATACAGCAACCCCTCCCCCCAAAGACTGTAATTACCAGTGCCAACTGCTATTTATCTATTATAGTACAGGTATGGGGCCTGTTATCCAAAATGCTCAGGACCTAGGGTTTTCTGGATAAGGGATCATTCCGTAATTTGGATCTCCATACCTTAAGTCTACTAAAAATCATTTCAATATTGAATAAACCCAATAGGCTTGTTTTGCCCCCAATAAGGATTAATCATATCTTAATTGGGATCAAGTACAAGGTACTGTTTTATTAATACAGAGAAAAGGAAATTATTTTTTAAAATTGAGTCTATGGGAGATGGCCTTTCCGTAATTCGGAACTTTCTGGATAACGAGTTTAAGGATAAGCGATCCCATACCTGTATATAGAAGTATTGTTGGTGATGTGGTGGGGGTGAAGGCAGGAACTGTGGAAGGTTTGTGATCTGGGAAATAAATAGAGTTTACATGATAACAAATGGTTTCTCAGGATATCATTGGTAGTTATTTTGTCTAAGCTAGATGCCTAATAATTTGCTTTAGATGCCTTTTGCTTTTTGCCATATACTAACATTTATTAAAATTTGTAAAATAGTGTTTAATGAAGGAAACACACACACAACTTCCTATTGGTCTACATTTCCACCACCCCTAAATGTCTACCTGCATCTTTTTTGTTTGCAACCTTGATGCCAGTGCCCTCATACATTGCAAATGCAGCCCCAGCAGAGCAGATGGGAAGCAGCAATAACATCAGCCAAATTGTGGGCAGGCAAGCAGCACTGGAATTATAAAAAAAAGATCTTTTTAAGTCCACACTTCTCCCATAAATGGCCCCAATTAGTGTCAAATCCTGACAAGTTCCAGATCTCATTATTGGAATGGGATCAGGGTACATTATTTAAAGCATGGTTATATATGGTGATCTCAGGGTTAGCCTGTAATTACTGGGCCTGATGCAGGCTATCAGAACACACAGGCTAGTCTGTACGGGGGAGCTGGGGTTTTGCTCCATACCTGCAGAAACTCCAAGCTGGATGGACTTTTTGATTTGCATTTTTTTAAACAAATATAATAAATGGAAATGAGAAAATAACTTAGAAAATTGTTTTTGTTGCCTGTTTTTTTATTGCCAGTGAATGGTAGAGACTACATTATCATCTTCTGGAGTTAGAAAAGGATAATGGCATATTTCCCTCCTAATTCTATTCCTACAGCTGTCAAATATATACCGTCTCATAGGAATTTGGTTTCTGATGCTCATGATGCTTAGTATCAACAAACAATATTACCATGTCTGAGTCTCACAAAAAAATATTTTGTGAAACAAAATATTGATCACTGCAGGGAAGCGATAAAAATCTTTTAATTTTATGCACAGAGAACTCTGACTCTTCTGCAACTGTGTGGGAGGTTATGTAACTGGCTGGGGGGCCAAGAGGCAGTGTTGGACGTGCCGTTCAGGGCACTGGGACAGGGCTACTTTAAGGTACCAGTGGGCCCAGGGCAAAATTTAATTGGTGGGCCCCCACAGCCCCAATAAAGTTGTGATAGAATAACCCTCAAGCACATGGGGTTCAATATTGTAAGGCAGGCAATAAAGAAATGGTCTGTGCTTACTGAAGTAAAGATGAAACCCAAGGGTCCCACCCTGGACCAGCTCTGGAAGCAGATAAATGACAAAATGGTGATGCTACAAGAAAAAATGCAAATATTTTAAAATAATAATAATCTAGAACTCTTCCAATTGATTACAATATGAGATCTGCCACCTCTGCAGGCTGCCAAAAAACCTATCCCAGATGAAATGTGTGCTTGTGGGCCCCCTATCCCGGTGGGCTTTGGGCAAATGTTCCTTTTGCCCATTTATTAATCAACCCATGTTCATCATCATATATGTACCACTGGATGTATGTGAAGTAAAAATGAGGAGGAATGTATGTGGGATCTAGTATTAAGCTGGTCAGTTTAATGTTTATTCTTTAATGTATTAACATTTATTTTATTATTAACATTTATTTATAAAGCGCCAACATATTCCGCAGCGCTGTACAATAAGTGGGTTTCATACATTGGACATACAGAGTAACATATAAAGCAATCAATAACCGATACAAGAGGTGAAGAGAGCCCTGCCCAAAAGAGCTTACAATCTACAAGGAGAAAGGGTTGAGACACAAGGTGTGGGAATGGGCATGACCAGAGTTGTGAGAGGTGTGGCACAGGGTATTGCTAAACTAGATTAGGGTAAGCTTCTCTGAATAAATGTGTTTTTAGAGATCTCTTGAAGGCAGAGAGATTGGGAGAAAGTCTGATAGTTTGTGGGAGAGAATTCCAGAGAATGTACCGTGATTTCATCAATAAATGTGTTTTTGAATAAGCGCTAACCTAAATGGTAATCACTGCCTAGTAAATGTACCATTTAAGGCCTATGGGTTGAGTCAGCTTGTTATTAGTCCCTACACAAATAATAAATATATCTACTTCCCCAGCTCCCCGTTAATTCATCTTTCTAAGACTTTGGCATACAGTAACCCGCAGAAAGCAGATGCAATGGTCATGTTGTATAATTATATTCCTTTAGCCTAAGAAACAATACTGGTGAGGATACACATGTAAAGGAAGAAGAAAGCAGCTATGCAATGCATACAGTAGATCATACATGTTGCATGTAAAAGTGAAACTGACACCTACAGAAGGGCAGATTTATAGCTTTATTTTATTGAAGTAAAGGAACCTATTGTTCCTTAGGCTTCCTGTAAAGCATATGTGCGTTTTTTCTAGAACTCTAATGGCTTCCATTTTGGTGCAGTGCAGACTTTCGTTCCAACTCATCAAATTAATATTCTGAGCAGCAAGTGAGCCTGGATGGCAGAGCATTAGCAGCGCTGCTAGTACAGTGAGTTGTGCCGCACAAGTATATGCTCTGTCCAAGATTCCTAGAAAGAGGGAACCTGAGTCAGATCCACCTGAACTGTTACATTCTGTCTCTAACTGCCCATTCCCAGTGCTACCGGTGAGACATACAAGAAAGGCTAGGGGCTCTGTATGCTATCTGACATGCAGGGGTTTTGTTTGCTTTTTTTTTACTTTTAATAATAATAATAATAATAATAATAATAATAATAATAATAAAAAAGGTAAAACAAATCACACAAAACATGTATCTATAACATCACTTTTACTTTACTTTGTATCACACATGAAATCAGAATTGTCAGAAAAACCTGTCCCCCTTTGTACATTATTCTTATCCAACTTTACACCCGGGCACTTCTGCAGATTTTTAAGCTCTAATACAGTTAATGGAAGGAAGCAGGTTACCTACAGATGAGAAGCACAAGGTATACAAGAAACCCATCAGACAAGTGACTAAAAGTTTAAAAGGGAACTCTGGCTTCTGAACCAAAATTTGTTAAAGAGCCCAAAATAACACAGAAACCCACTGTAATCTGTTTCTTCAAAATTATGAATAAATACAATTTTAAATGCTGAAATCCAGCTGCAAAACAGTTCTTCTCTTTCTGCATGTTTTGAAATCTTGGCAGGGGAGGAGGGACTAAAACATTGATGTTACATATTGTAACAACTTCTCCACAGCTTACAGACAGAATGTAGGAACCCACAATGCATTTCACTGTGATGTTCCTTTCATTATTGACATCACGTGTACAGGAAATTGTGGGATTTGGAGGATGCAGGCTGTAGGTAGGCTGAGGACAGTCGACTACTTCTCAAAGTAGTCAGCCACATCAGCAGGGGGGCAGCCTAACATTGATTAAGGTGTGTTACATGGTGGAAAAACAGCTTCTTGTAGCCCCAGGTGCAAGCTGTGCCCTCTGCCTGGGTAAATAAATACAAATTATGAAAATAGCAGCACTCCGGTTATTTTGAAAAATAGTGACTTAAGTGCAAAAAGGCAAGGGGGGAAGCCTTAGGTAACTGTATCAAACCATATTATTATAACAAAAATCATGAAAAGACTACATATTTTTTATGTCATGTATATTGCAAAGTTGCTCCCTTTAAAGGGATACTGTCATGATTTTTATGGTGTACTTTTTATTTCTAAATTACGCTGTTAACATAGCAAATAATTCTACCATTTAAAATTTTATTCTTGAACCAATAAATGTGTATTTTTAGTTGTAATATTGGTGTGTAGGCACCATCTCAGTGCATTGTGCCTGAGTCTGAGCTTTCAGTAGAGCCAGCGCTACACATTAGAACTGCTTCCATGTAACTGGAGGAGTCCCAAGCCAGACTTTGTTTTTTTACTATTGAGTGCTATTCTGATATCTACCACTATTAGCAGTACATGTGTCAGTGAGCTGCTATATTGCTGCCTTCCTCCCATTGTTCTGCTGATTGGCTGCTGGGGGGAAAGGGAGGGGGGAAATATCACTCCAACTTGCAGCGCAGCAGTAAAGTGTGGCTGAAGTTTATCAGAGCACAAGTCACATGGCTGTGGCACCTTGGGAAATAAAAAAAAATGAAATGAATCTGTTTGCGCTTTGAAAAAACAGATTACAATGCAGGATTCTGCTCTATTAATTGATTTTGAAAAAAAAAACTTTTTTTTCCCATGACAGTATTCCTTTAAAGAAATAGTTATTTAAATTAATTAGAAAATGTAGTAGGTAGGATTTGGTCAGGCCTTCAGCAGAATACCAAGACTACAAAAAAAGTAATGTCTAATTTTGAATCTCACATTACACTTTATATATTCTATTAAAATTCTTCTGTAAACCCCTGCAACACTTTTTTTTTTACCTATAGTGGGCAGTTAAGAAAGGTAGTTTGAGTAGCAGCCACTATGTAAATCTGTTCATTTGATAATGTGGGGATGATATACAATAGTTATTGTGGTATGTGAAAAAGTTGGGACCCCCTAGTAAGTTAGTATTCATTTCCAAAATCTTCTTCAGGTAGCTCATGTTGGCTTTTAAATTATGCTTAGGATCCTTGTCTTCCCCTTTTCATTCTCAGCCTGGCTAACTGTTTCACATTGGCATCTAGAATTTGCTTATATTTAGTGGAATCCATTCTTTCTTCTACACAAATTTTTCCTGTGTCTAACATTTGGCAAGGTTTTAGGTTAATAAAATTCGACTCCTTTTTCCTTCCAAAAAACCTTTGGTGATTATGGCCAAAGAGTTCAATTTTGACTACACCAGTCCCAAAGCACTTGTTTCTGGAAGTCCTCTGCCTTGTCTAGATGCTGTTTTGCATACTTTAGAAATTATTTACTTTTTTGATAAAGTCCTGGTCACTCTTCCATGTAGATCTTGTTGTGAAAGCAACGCTGCACCATGGAACACTGCAACACTGCTCCTGTGTCAGCCAAACCTTCCCGCAGGTGCTTTGCAGTCACAGGCCTTTCTGGTTAGCCTACAAGCCATTTTCTCTAATCTAGATCTTGCATTGACTTCCACATTTCCCCTTAACTGCCATTTTTTTTTATGACATTGACAGTGGAAATTGTGAGCTGAAAGCAATCTAAATCTCTTTATAGCTATTACACACTCCAGAGATCTGGCACACCTTCCATTCTGGTGCGTTGCTCACATTTGGCTCCAAGATTTTAAAAAAATTGATGGCTTTTTCATTCTCCAACCTTTGCCCAAGCTGGCTCTGTTAACTACAGTTTCTGCCTAACCTCCTGTTCCTGTTTCGATTTCCTGGTTATTGACTAAGATTATTCACTGCCTGCCCAAACTGCTAGCCTTCCTTGACTACAATTCTGTTTACATAGTAACATAGCAACATTAAGTTAAGTAAGTTAGGTTGAAAAAAGACATACGTCCATCACGTTCAACCATAATGCCTATATATAACCTGCCTAACTTCTAGTTGATCCAAAAAAACCCCATCTGAAGCCTCTCTAATTTGCCGCAGAGGGGAAAAAAATCCTTGCTGACTCCATCATGGCAATCGGACCAGTCCCTGGATCAACTAGTACTAAGAGCTATCTCCCATAACCCTGTATTCCCTCACTTGCTAAAAAGCCATCCAGCCCCTTCTTAAAGCTATTAAATGTATCAGCCCGCACGACTGATTCGGGGAGGGAATTCCACAACTTCACAGCTCTCACAGTAAAAAATCTTTTCTGAATATTTAAACAGAATCTCCCTTCTTCTAAACGGAGTGGGTGCCCTGGTGTCCGGTGGAAGGACCTACTGGTAAATAAAGCATTAGAAAGGTTATTATATTATCCCCTTATATATTTATACATAGTTATCATGTCACCTCTTAAGCGCCTCTTCTCCAGTGTAAACAGACCCAACCTGGCCAGTCTTTCTTCATAACTTTCCATACCCTTTACCAGCTTAGTTGCCCTTCTCTGGACCCTCTCTAACTCAATAATGTCCCGTTTGAGCACTGGAGACCAAAACTGAACTGCATATTCTAGATGGGGCCTTACCAGCGCTCTGTAAAGGGGAAGAATAACCCCCTCCTCCCGTGAATCTATACCCTTTTAATACAGCTCAAAACCCTGTTTGCCCTTGCAGCTGCTGCCTGGCATTGCTTGCTACAGCCAAGTTTATTATCCACAAGGACTCCAAGATCCTTCTCCATTGTGGATTTGCCTAGTGCAGTCCCATTAAGTGTATAAGTGGCTTGCATATTTTTACATCCCAGGTGCATGACCTTACATTTATCCATATTAAATCTCATCTGCCACTTAGTTGCCCAGAATGCCAGTTTGTCAAGATCCTGCTGCAAGGATGCCACATCCTGGATAGAATTGACTGGGCTGCAGAGTTTTGTGTCATCTTCAAACACTGATACATTACTTATAATACCCTCCCCTAAGTCATTTCTGAACAAGTTAAACAAAAGTGGACCCAGTACAGAACCCTGAGGGACCCCACTGAGAACCTTACTCCAAGTAGAGAATGTACCATTAACAACCACCCTCTGTACCCGATCCTGTAGCCAGTTTTCTATCCATGTGCAAATGACTTCACTAAGACCAATAGACCTTAGCTTAGAAAGCAGTCGTTTGTGGGGAACGGTATCAAATGCTTTGGCAAAATTCAAATAGATTATATCTACTGCATCCCCACTGTCCAGCTTCTTACTTACCTCATCATAAAAAGCAATTAAATTGGTCTGACATGACCTGTCCTTCATAAAGCCATGCTGATTACTGCTCATAATGGCATTCTCCACTACATAATTTTGAATGTGATCCCTTAACAAGCCTTCAAATAACTTGCCCACCACGGATGTCAAACTTACAGGCCTATAATTGCCAGGCTGAGATCTTACTCCCTTTTTAAATATAGGAAGGCATTCGCCTTCTTCCAATCCCTAGGTACCATACCTGATGAAAGCGAGTCTGAGAATATCAGAAACAAGGGCCACTGCAATTCTGCCCCTAGCTCTCTCAGTACCCGAGGGTGTATTCCATCTGGCCCAGGTGCCTTGTTTACATTTATCATGTGTAACCCTTTAAGCACCATATCCTGTGCCAACCACTGTGTAGTTGGAGCTGAGGCAACAGTGCAGCTATTGGGTGGGACTTGGCCCTCTGGCTCCCCCTACTGTATACACAGAAGAAAAGAACTGGTTATGCACATCTGCCTTTTCTGTATCCGCTGTAACCATATTGTTACTATAACTCAATGGGGCCACACCCTCAACCTGTATCTTTTTACTATTAATATACTTAAAAAACTTTTTGGGGTTAGTCTTGGCCTCGGCCGCGATGCGCTCCTCATTATCTATCTTTGCCTTCCGGATTGCTGTTTTACTGCTGTACATGCGCAGTTTGTAAGACTATGAGGAAGCTTGCTGCTGATTGGCTCAGATCACACATTCCTAAGGGGGGGGGTTCTTAGCATTCTTGGGGAGGGGGGAGCGGGAGAGGAGAGAGAGCTGTGCAGACTCTGGCACAGGAAAAAAAAGAGACAGGAAATCCTGTTTCTTTTGATAGAGGACTCAGTGCAGCATTACTGTGAGTGCTTATGGTTGTATTTACACAGACCTTTCTGATAGAGCTTACTTAGTTTTTACCTTTCCTTCTCCTTTAAATAATTGGCAAATGGCTGCAGGTAGGCATGACCTCAGAGGGCAGTGGTGTTAAAACACTGTGTATGTTAAAGGCCTCTTAGGAGAAGCTTTGCTTCATAACATTTGTTTCTGGTACAGAATTGCTTCAGTTCTCTTCTGACTTTAAAAAATAAGGTTTCTACAACTTCTAGAAGAAGCTTAATTTCAATGGCTTATAGATATAAAAATTACATGTTACCTAAGAAAACTAGAAGCAATTTTCCAGTATACATATATTACGCATTTTCTAAGGGTTTAAAATGCATGTCTAAATATAATTGCTGCTTACAGCCATATCTGTCTGTACCTCGCTATTCTCCTTATTGCTGGTTCTGACTGCTATACTGCTGTTTTATAAATAGAGGCATACCTTCCCTTTACACTAAGGTTAATGCGGTACAGGTATCCTGAGAATGCTCCAGATAAAACAAGCCTAAGGAGTTGAGGGGATCAGCTGAAGTAATGTAATAAAATGTTAATCTACAAAGGACTGGCAAAATGTCCTAAGTGCAAGTAGAAAGAAAGATCAATCAGTATCATTTTCCACCAAGTATAAGGGTAATCATAATCAGATTAAGAAAGTTGTAAGAAGGAGCTGAGATGTATTAAAAGCTGTTCCATTATGGTGTAATGTGATACATAAAGGATGCTGAGCAAACAGATATTCTTTTATACAAAATAGAACAGTAGTGGTAAAGTTGCAGCCCTCCCAACGCGATTTAACATCAGCCAGCATCCTGTCTATTGGGGGTGCTAGAAGCAGGGCAGCCATCAGGGACCATGAAACACTGAGGTGCCTCTGTCTTTTTGGTATGGTTAATTTTTTTAACATTAGATAAAGCTACAATTGTTTTGTGCAGCAAATAAACATTTTATCTGTGAGACGACCTGCTACTTATATTCCTTTATTATTATATTATATTGTTTACTCAGGGTCTAGGGCAGTATTCATACATGTATCAGGTGACTTACTTGTAAGTTCTTGCTATAATTAACTTATAATAATAAACTTTGGTGGAATTTCTATTCAATGTCTTTTAGATTGCAAGCTCTTTTGTATTGGGCCCGCTGTACCTCTTGTATTGATTATTTGTTGTTTTTTTTTTTAATGTAATCTGTGTGTTCAATATATATGCCCATTTAATGTACAGCGCTGCGGAATATGTGGGCGCTTTATAGATCTTTGTTATAATAATATTGTTTGTTAGTTCTTTAGTTGTAAAAATATCATCATCATTTATTTATATAGCACTTTATTTTATACAGTGCTTTACATTCATTTCTAACAAACAGGGGTTTTACAACAATATAACAAACATGGTTTACAGAATAAAAATGGGATCCGAGGGTCCTGCTCATAAGAGCTTGCAATTGGATTTATATTAATGTTAATGGTTTCTTTTAGCAGATTATTTAAAGGGGAACTCCGGCTTCTGGACCAAAATTTCTTAAATAGCCCCGCACAAGACAGAAACCCCTAATATACCGATCACTGTCATTTGTTCCTTAAAAAAAGTATGAATAGATACCATTTGTATATGCTGAAATCTAATTGCAAAGTAGTTCTTCTCTTTCGGCATCATTTGAAATCTTAACAGGGGAGGAGGGACTAAAGCAGTGATGTTTAAAATTCTCCACAGCTTACAACAGCACACAGGAACTATATAACCCACAATGCATTGCACTGTGATGTTCCTTTCCTTATTGACATCACGTGTGCAGGGAATTGTGGGATTCGGAGGATGCAGGCTGAAAACAGGCTGAGGACAGTCGACTACTGTTACATTTTATTTGAGTCTCAAAGTAGTCCAAAGTTGCTTAAAATCATGTTTACTTTTCAAAAAAGCTTCAGTTGTGTTTGGGTGGAGTTTCCCCTTTAACTTTGTGTTAAACCTCACTTTAATGAAACTATCTTAGGGATTAAGGGGAAGATGAGCATAATAAGGTTTGATACGTTCTGCACATGTTCTGTACACCCTGGGATGTTTATTTGATTCTAATGTGAATTTCCTTCTAGCTGCTTTTCCCCCACACTATTGTTTCTATTGTATTGTTATTATACATTAGTTTCCAGTATTTATTTTGATGTATCAATAAATGCATAAAGGTTTAGAAGGTTGGGGACCTGATTTTCATAGTTTATATGAGAGGAAAAATTAATCAATTTAATTGTATAAAAAAAACAACATTTCCTTCTTTAAATTTCATATGGATTATGAAGCATTTCACATCTAAATTAAAAATCCCTGTGTCCTTGCTATCTGTTAATTATTATTTCAGCAACCTGGTCACACAACTAAGATGTGTACACATAGTAAATAAAACCTAAGAATGAATAGTTGGTTATCAAGGTACGACAGCACTGTAGGCACATTAAACCAAAAATGGCTCAGTACCATGATATAAGAAGGAATGGTGCCCAAAGCAGATTAGACCACACTTCTTGGATATTTGTTTTTTCCAGCCAGCATGGCCTAGTTTACTATCTAAAAGTTTCACCAATCTTCTATGCTGCCCACCAGAAAAAAAATATCACTTAGGAGAAGGAAGGGTTAATACCTTCAGCTGAGTTGCACCAGTAGTTAGCCAGCAGCAGCTCAGTGCCAGGAGAGCATTAAAGGAGAAGGAAAGTAATTTTGGCATTTTACTGCCAGTAGATTCGCCACATTAGTGCCACCTAGAAAACTATATTTATTCTGCAGAAAGCTTTACTATACCTGAGTAAAGAGCCATAGAAGCTCCCACTGATAGCAGCTGCCATTTTAGCTTGGTCTTGGTAGCTTCCTGCTGCAGTTATAGCTGTTGTAAGCTCAGATCACTCATTCCTAAGGGTGGGGGAAGTGAGTTCTTATCCATTCTTATGGGAGAGGGGGGAGCAGGAGAAGGGAGGGGGAGAGGGACAGAGGAAAAAACTGAGAAGACTCAAGCCCCAAACCTGATGGAGACCTAAAAGAGAGGAAGTCTGACACAGAAGAACATGTTCCCAAAAAAGGAGACAAGAAATCCTGTGTTTCTTTTGATAGAGGACTCTGTGCAGCATTTCTGTGAGTGCTTATGGCTGTATTTACATAGACCTTTCTGATAAAGCTTACTTAGTTTTTACTTTTCCATCTCCTTTAAAATGAGGCCCAGAAATCCTGGAAGCCAGTAACAGGTCAAACTGTGAAAAGAATAAAAACATATAGATAAAGAATATATGCCTCTGCACCACTGGTTGCTGCTAGTCCATGTTAGGGGATGCTAGGAGTTGTAATTAGCAACTAGTATGGAGCCACATGTTGCAGATCACATAGGCTGTAATCATAATACTACAGCACTCAAGTCCTGTGCAAGAACAATTTTTGAAACCCAGACCTGCATCTTTACCAGCTTGGACCTGCTACCTGACCACTGACCACCATTAAACAGGTTGTGTAGTTGCTGTACACTGGAAGTGACATCATCAGAAGAGTTTAACAAACCACGTTATACAAGAGGGTTTCCCTGGTCACTGGCAAAGAAAACACAGGGAGCCTACAAATACATCCAGGAAGTGGTGTTTATCTCTGAAGGGCAACCTCCAAAGGAGTCAGCAAGCCTTTGTGTTTCCTTGTAAAGCATTCAAGGAGGAGCCTGTCAGAGAGTTTGGAACTATGTTCCCTCTGTATTTGTTAGAAACTGCTTACTGGGGAACCCTTTCTTTCTTTCTGCTTACTTCAGGCGCTTATATAAGTGGAATGACATCACTACCATGAAGTTCCTGGAGGACTTTAACAGTTGGCCACAAAAACATAGAGTAGAGAAAGCTTTTGCATGGTTTTTTGAATTCCCAATTTAATTAACAGTGATGTAAACTCTTTTCTACCTTTAAGCAACTTTTGTTGGTGCTATTTCCATTCACACAGCTGAAGTATAGACAAAACGTGTGTATATCTTTCCTTCATTGTTCCAATCCCAAATACAAAAGGAGGACATTATAAAAACTGTGTCTTTTCAAAATAATTTTCTCAGAGGGGCCCCTGCAATGCTGGGGGGCCCAGGTAAAATACACTACGTATAAAACAGGCCTTGTTTATGTGATGAGGAATAACCTGGATTGTACAATAATTGATTAACAAAACAGTTATTATCGAAAGAATTCCTCCTCACAACAAGTGGTGATCAATATATTGCTCTGCAGTGTCCAAGGCACAGAGAGCGAGAATCGGATCATGTGCCTCCTCGACTATCCTTCAAATCCACTGCGGCATCAGGCCTGGCTGTCCCCTTCCCTTGCTGTGTCACTTAACATGATTAGTATACAGGACTGAGGAGCTTCCTGTACATTGCAATCATGAACCTGTCTCTCGCCGCACTGCCAGGAATACAGCAGCCGTTTGCAGCAGGAAGGCCACGTTTAGCCCATCAGAACTGAGAACATGTCTGAGTCACATACGGGTTGCCAGAGGATATCAGACGGAGGGATCTGCCTCATTTATTAATGTATTTATAAAGCTGCGCAAAATATTTAAAGTTTAAAAATACTGTGTAAAAACTGACAGTGTCTGAACTAAAGCCATGCATCATAATTGTGTCATATTGTGGTATTTATGAAGAATAACACACCTCCGACCTGGTGTAACCCATTATAGTCAATGGGACAGGTTGTAGGCAGCTTGTGTAAATGCTGTGCAAGTACATATATATATATATATATATATTACTGCAATGGTTGATATAGAAGGCACTTAGAAAAACATTTTAATTTGCCAAAGGCTCAGATCAAGCTCAACCCCCCCAACAAGAGGTCAGAGGTCAGGCTGGGTGTGGAAAGCCCAGAGCAGAGGCAATTAAGGCCCCAGATGGCACATATAAACGATGTACTCTGAGGGCAGCCTGAGAATGTTGGTCGGACCCCCTAGGCAGTACATACCCTGGCAGCTATGCATTTCCCAGCTGGGCAGAGAGAGATTATGCCTGAAGACCATATCAACTTAAGGCAGAAAGGGTTAAAATGGAAAGCTTGGCGCCTGTGCTCTATTCCCCTATAAGGAAATACTGGAACTGGTTATTTTTATGACAAGCTGTAGTTCACACTGCATGAATAGATATACTTATGGTCATGGATAAAGCATACAAACAAAAGAGTGTGTCTGTCTATAAATATGTTTATATTTATATATATCCTTTTTTATTACATATGTATACTCAGCAATGATATGAATGCAGCCCTTCTGCATATAATGTATTGGGAATTTGGGGGGCACTGTATGGTTACAAGATAGTAGATTGGAGGGTGGCACATTCCCTTCCCCAGGAGCTTACAATCTAAGTACAATGAATCCTCATGGCTGCAGAGAAAGAGCAGGTCACACACACACACACATTTTACTGGATGCTCAGAGGAGTTTATTATTGGTCCTGCCTCCTCCAAAAACTGTCTGGCTGTTCCACAGCTCCCCCCCATCATTATCATTTGGCCTCCTCTCCCCGCAAATAAAGTCAATGTATTTGTGCTCTGCGCCACCACATCCAGCCTTTTCCCCGGACTCGTAGGGGTTTTTTTTTTGCTTCCCATTGTAAGAAAGAGTGACATGTCCCAGGGGAAGTGTTACAGCCACAAATTACCCCAAACAATGGTTCAGTCCACATCTCTGGGCTTGTGTCTCCCCTGCCGCCTGGCTGTTGCATGCAGGCGTGTGCGCTCCGTGTGCTCCTTCCCTCCCCTTTTTCCCCGTACATTCCTTCTTCTTACACCGCTCCTGCACTGCTGCCAGTAAACATCCTTCTACACATCCCTTGTGATCTCACTGCACCACTGGGATGCTGTGACAGTTAAGTTCGGCTTCCTCTCCTCCCCCTACCTGCTGGGCTCCGATGGTACAGTCTGCAGAGGGACTCCTGTAATGTATCCTGCTTTATCAATCCGCTCCAGATGCTGAAGAGTGATTACTCTGCTCCTGTGTCATTGAAGTCATTTTGGATTTGTGATGATATCTTAGCCAAGTAAGTAGCGTCATCCCTAGCATGAGAATAAGGAGAAAAGGTGGGGACATCTTCACACCTCCCTCACAGCTCTTTAGAGCACTTTCTCCCCTGTCTCCCTTCTCCCTTTCCACCCTAAGCATCTTTATTGGGCAGTTGCCTTCTCCTGCCGCCGCCGCTGTCGCTGCTGCTGCTCATATGGTGCTGGCGACTTGGGAAGGACGATGTGCTGCGATTCTCAATGTGTGTCCTGTGAATCCACAGTAAGGTGACTCATTCCTATAGACACTGTGGGAAGCACTGGCTGCACCAGGTGCTGGGATCTCTGTTAGGGAGGGAGACAGGGGGCACCCTACAAGTCATGCTGGATACGGTTTATTTCTGTCATTTTTCTGAATGTCATTTAAAGAGCTGTTGTTTTTCTGCTGCTGCTGCTGCTGGAGAGGATGGATTCACTGCCCAAGTGATGCTGCTTGAGGTTAGCATTACAAGTCAAAGTGGGACCAGATTTGGCTGTTGAATTATATGTGTGATGCCTGGAAAACAGGAGGCTGGATAGATTTAACCTTGTGTCCTGGCAGGTATTTTTTCCACCCATGCAGAATCTACAGATGGAGCAGACCCTACTGAGAAAAAAAAAAATCTCCCATTTGGTATCCCTCATCAAGGGAATGGCTATAAATTGTAACATTGTGGGATTGCTGCACCAATGAAGATGAAGTAAAGTCTGCTCCATCTGTATGTGATGTCCTGGGATTGGGGATGTAAGTAATGCAGGGACATATATGGAGGGATAATTGTAATCAGGTTAATAGGTCTGAGTTCAATGTCCAGCCTGCAGCCGTCCAGCTGCTGTCAGATTGCAACTTCTAGCATCTCAATGACAGCTGGTGGCGTTGGGGGCATTGTGGGATTTGTAGTCCAGTAATGGCTGGAAGTCTGCAGCGTGGAAGTCGCTGTCCTACTTGCTCAGTCTCACAGTTTAGGCGCAGTGTCAGTGAGAAGGGAGTCGTGGCTGCTTGTTTGAATCCCAAAATTAGAAATCAGGAATTCGGTGCGGCAGGGATGCCCAACCTGCAGCCCCCCGCCTGTTTTTTTAACTGCAACTCCCACAATCCCGACACCTTTGGGGTTGCTGGGACTTGAGGTTCAGTGACAACTTGAGGGCTAGGGGTGAATTTCTTTAATACGATTATAAAGCACCTAACAAGGATTAAAACAGTTATTAGAGCAAAACTTTGTCGCCTTTTAAAAACTCCCCATTAGCCAGTAATTCTGCGCAGGGTTGCTTTTCCATAGGAACCTGGAAGAGTTTCAGATTATTTGATTAAAAGGTCTGGAAGGCTTGGCTTATAAATATATATATTATTATAGAAAGACTTCCCTGCTGGCTCTGTACGATGTTCTTCATTAGTGATCTCCCTGTGTTCTGTCTTTTTTGGATATAGGATGATTGGTTTTATTTAACTAGTTGCACGCTGGATCTTATTTACCTCTGCATGGTTTAAAGTATCTAATGTTGGTGTATGTTAACAGGAATTATCCTCTGGATGTACAGTGTGGCCCTTACACCTGAGTTACATGTAGGCCAGCTCAGTGCCTGGGTGATACTAAAGTAAAACAATCAGTCCTTCTATAGGATATATACCTTGTTATGATCACTTATAGGTCTAGATGAGAAACACATAGCACATTTGATCTCTCAGCTGCTTAGCCACTGCCCCCACTGGGCAAGGAAGAGTTAAGAGTCACTTATTTAATATCTAGCAGCAATCGGAGTGCGGAATGCAGCCCAAGGTCACATTGAGCTGATAGTGTTTGTTACAGGGGTGTCCCACCCAGGAGTAAAAGGCCACCTACCTGTCACAGTGCAAGACTGATGCACTGGTTGCAAATACATTTAAGTGTAATGAGCATTTAGTACTGGATTTTGTCAGGGCTTCCACAGTCACTATTCACCTTGCCTCAACATACTCTCTGGCTCCCTCTCAAATATTCACTCTGCGGAGCTTTAGTGCAGCATTGGCTTGCTCAGTTCCTATAAATGCAGTTTCCCTGGATAGAAGGCAGCAATGGGGGGCAACCTTTGGGCCCTTCAGTTGTTCTTAAACTGCAGCTCCCAGTGCTGTCTGCCTAGGAAGATTGTAAGAAGATGCTGGAAGTTGTAGTTCAGCAACAGCCAAAGGGCTGCATGTTGTTCATACCTGATCCAAGGACAAAATTCTGTTCATGGATTATAATATGCAAAATGGGGTTTTAACCTATGTGGGGTGTACAAAGGTGGGACTAATGTATTATCAGTTGGAAATGTCACCCATTGAGTTCTAAAGACAGAACCTGTGAGTCTGCATCAGCTCAGTGAGTGATGGGACCGCACTGACAAGGTGACTCCTGGATTCTGCAGTGCCGTTTCCTTGCAAGTTAACATCAGTGCAGCAGCCTTTGTTCCCTGTACAATACAGTGTACCTGGGCTCCCTGCTTTATGGCTACAAGCCTGCAGATGGTTTTGATGCATGATCAGAGATGTTCACAGAGCGGACTGACGGAAGGTCGTCCTTACTGTACTAATGGCAAGGTCAATAGCTCCTCCTGAGACATGTTGCATATTCCCTTTATCTGATTGGTCCCTTTGCTGTGCAACACTTTAGCCTAATAAGCAGCGGATTCCACCCCTATTCAGCAGAAGTGGGAGATGATGCAAAGGTGATGGGCAGAGAATGCTGGAGAGTTTAGAGTAATGCAGAATGTGTAGGTCTCGCAGTGCAGAGATGGTTATGGGGTGCTACTGGTATCACACAGTGCTGCATGCAGGCTGCTGCGTCATGCTCTTTGCATAATCTGAGTTTTTCATGACTGGGACATAGGGGAGACTTAGTGACTTGGCCTAACAGGTGCATATGCAACACAGGTATAAAACCCTGGCTTCACGCAGAGTCAGAACTTAATGAGTTAAAAACTGAGCCACATATTCTCCCTTTAGCTTTCATATTCACTTTAGCGTCCAACTGGTGCCCTTCCAACTCTAGATCAACTACAGTTCCCAGCATCCCTTGGTTGCTTTGGCTTGTTATAGAGAAATGCTTTCTTAGAATCCTGCTAATGCCCCCTCACCTTCTCTCAATCTGATTAAAAAGTTTCCAAGAAGATGTGTCACCTTAGGCCTCCAAGTTGTTGCTGAATTACAACTCTCAGTATTTCTTAATAGCCCTTCTTTTGTGGTACAAGAATGCCGAAAAGGCAGTAAGTTTGCAGAAAATTTAATATGCTTCTGTATATAATAATAAAACGAGTGAAAGTGATTTGTAGCAGCAGAGTGACATATGAAGCAAGGCAGACTATCACTGTAGTGCAGTCCATAGAGAATATTGACCCAAATCACATTAACTGGAGAATTTAATAAATGATTTTCTGTCCTTCATCCTACTTTCAGTGTCCTCTAGCTTCTCACACTGCACCAGTGCTGCAGCCGTATGAATGTATAATGTGGCATCCATCAGTGCCCATCAGGCCCGCTGTGGCAATCGGTGGATTCTGGCAAATGCCAGAGGGGCTGCTATAAGATGCCATAGACAGTCACTATATAGTGGGCTGCTGGTGGGGCTATTTGGGTCTTTGTCTATTTAAAATTCCAGGGCCTATTTTGAATCTAGTCTAGACCTGGTGACCATATTCATTTAAAATATTGTTGCTAAGGGCTGCCTGGGCCCTACACATGTTCTTGAAATTGAACTCCCAGTATCCTTTAACAAGCTGCAACACTCATAATGATGTTGGGAACATTTGAGAGTATACAGGTTTATCATCACTTAGGAATCATTTGGGCAGCCCCTTCTATTACCTATAACAGACTCCACCTGACATTTTTGCTGCTGCAGAGAGCCTACATAATAGCACTGAGTGACACCACTGTGAAACATGAACAGGCAACAGTATCCTGAACAGTATTCAGCCTCCTGCATTTATATGGTTATAAAACTCCTCTGTGACTCCTCCCTATGTTTTACAATAGGGGGTACTTTATTTACTATATAATTCACAAGAATGTCCTGTAAATTATACCCTTATAAACAGTGCCTTGTGATGTCATCAGTTATAATTATGCTTTACCGTGTGATAGGGGGGGTGGCATTAAAAAATGCAAGATGCATGCAATACAAAACCATAATAGGACCTGTATAGAGACCCCCTAAAACCCTCTTCTGTATGTATATGTTCCATCAGGCTCGTTAGCAGATGTACGTTTGTCGGTAATTGTTTTTTTTATCTTTAGCAAGTTTTTCTTTCTTTTATTTAGAAGAGGTGAATTTTGTGTTTTGTACACGAAAATAATAGCTATAAATATGTGGATGTAAAACTGCTACAACATATGGTTGTTTATACTCGCCTCATATGGACTCCTGAGGGGAAGGAAACTGTCTTTTGAAAATCTGTTGCAATTGGCTTTTGTCTTGGTTACCCCAAATCAGAAATTCAGGGCAGTGTTTGGCAGTAGTGGGTCCAGAAGTTAATGCCCCTTGTAGTGTCCTGCCACCATCTTTCTATACTGTGTATACTAACGCTCAGTTGAAACAGCATAAAAGAAAATCTGTAGTGTTATGGGGCATATCATGCAGGGTTGCACAGAATCCACTATTTTTGTATTCGGGCACACCTTGAAGCCTTTGTGAAAGATTTGGCCCAATAGTGAATCAAATCCTAATTTGCATGTGCAAATCTGTATAAGGAAGGACTAAATAGACCTGTGTGCCACGGGCGGCAAAAAAATTTCAATTCAGTTCGGCCAGGACCATGGATTTGGCCAAATCCAAATCCTGCTGAAAAAGGCCGAATTTTGGACGAATCCCGAACCGAATCCTAGATTTATTGCATCTCTAGTGCATGCAACTGCTGCACTGAGGGTACCCTCAAAATATGGGGTCAGGGGTGCTCAAGCATGCATGTACCCCACTAAAGACAACGTTGCCAGATGGGCAAGATAATAGGGCTCCTTTACAATGCCCCTCGCAGTGTGCAAAGTACAAGAAGGATACAATCAGACTTCTTTTTTTTTTCATTTTACCCATTGTGTGGGGCATTGTGTGAATAGCCGCAGGTCTCTGCACTTCATTTCGGAGCACATATTGCCCTTTGAATCTATTGTAGCCTGTGAAAGGCCATGCTAGATTCAAAAGGGGCGGGGAGTACACAGGTGCTCTCCCCTTCACCCACATACCTGCCCTTTTGTGCGGTACTCCGTGCAGAGAGCTGCAACCCTGGAGGGCACAATAGCTAGTAAATGAACATTAAGGGGGTACTCTTTTGAGCCCCTTGCACTTGTGCCCCCCGGAATTGTAAATAATCCCTAATATATTGTTAAATTAGGAAGTCTGGTTTAGGCCAGATTATAGACATTTGGTTTATGCTGATTGCACTGACAAACAGGTATCATAAATTGCATGGGTTTCCTCTGGGTTCTCTAGTTTCCTCCCACACTCCTAAAAACATATAGGCAGATAAACTGACTCCATATAAAATTGACCTCCTGCTGTGTGTAAATGTGATAGGGACCTTAGACTGTAAGCTCAATTGGGACAGGAACTATATAAATATCATATAATTAAAAAAAAAAAAAAATGTATAAAGTTTAATACAGTTATTTGGGCTGGGGAAAGTACATCAGCATGGGGTAACTTTATTCAAGTTTTTTTATTTATTTTTTTTTAAATGGCAGTTATAAACATTTGTACTTGATATGTTTAACTACCTCATTGCTAAAATGAAAAAAAAGTACATGTTTAATAATGTACTTTCCCCAGCTCATTTTAGAAACTTAAGGGTGCAGTTCTGTGATCATCGTCCCAACCTCACCTAGAAACACTGCTCTGTTTCCTAGGACCTATTTTTGCCAGGATTTTATTTTCTCTGCGGTATGGCAAAGGGCCCTTCAGCTAAGGAGTTAAGTGGCAAGGTATTCCAAACATGGTCTCCATCACAACTAAAATCCTCATTTGTGGTTGCCTTGGTGATGCTTGTTGCTTTGACATGGGGTGTTCCACTCTAGATTTAGATTTCAGCTTAATGGTGTCCATATCTTAATTATAGCACAGCGCGTTCCACGCAGGCTTGCACCCAGCCTGCCAGGATAGTGTTCCACCTGATGGACAAACACAGATATTTTTCTCTCCCTATACATCAGAAAGCTATAAGTGCCTCTGACTATGTTGATTGGGAAAGGAAAGGGCTAATTTAAAAAATGCTGTCATGTTGGGAAGGTGTTGGCTTGATGTGACACCTTGTTGGTGTGTGCTGCTACACTATAATGCGGTAATAAGGATCTGATTTAACTCTCTAGCTCCCAGTGCCTGCCAGTGGTAAGATTGTTATCACTGTGCCTTTTGCTTCCACGTCACACATACAATTTGCAATGAGAAAGTAACGGTCGTGCCTTGTTGTGATTGACAAGATGGAAGTCCCGAGCCGCTTGCCTTTGCTATTCTGCTCATCCCCTAAGCATCACGGGTGCTATTTATAGCAGCACATGCAAGAATAATTCCTTTTCCAGGGAGCCTGTTGTCAGCCTCTAACCAGCAGTTACTAGGCTGCATAGGAGGGGGGAGAAGGAAAAATGGGGTTTCACGAGACTGGCAAGGATGCTTTGCATTTGTGTAGATACAAATTGCCCAGCACTGCAAGGGAGGCTGCGTGTAATTCTACACAAAATAGACCCATAATAAGATTATTGAGGGATCTGCAGAAATGATGCGTTATGCTAATTCCCTGGGGAGTTTAGACAGGTCATAGTACAACGTGAGTTTGCCAGTAGGTTACAAAATGATAGAACAGGTATGGAATCCATTGTCTAGAATGCCTGAGATTTTCCAGATAAGAGATCTTTCTATAATTAGTAGCACCAATTAAAAACACACACACAATATGACTGATTTGCCACCAACATACATTTATGTACTTTAGCTACTATCAAGTATAAGCTGCAATTTTACAGGTGTGGAATCCCTTATCCAGAATGCTTGGGACTTGAGATTTCCCAGATAAGGGATCTTTCTGTAATATGGAGCACCAATTAAAAAAGACAACAATTGAATAGCATTGATTCGCCAGCAACATGGATTTATGTACCTTAGATAACATCAAGCAAAAGTTCTATTATAAAAAAAGAAAAAGGTAATTATTTTTTTAAAATATCATTATTTCCTTACAATGGACTCTATGGAACATGGCCTTGCTTTAATTCTGAGTTTTCTGGATAACAGGTTTCCAGATAAGGTATCCCATACCTGTTTTATTACAAGGAAATACATCCGTATTATTGTCATATTTTGGAGTTTTGTGGATAACAGACCTCCATCTTGGTATTGAAGAATGCAAGCTAATCAGTCTTTATGGTGCTTAAGGTAGAGGGATGGAACCAAGGCTCTTGTGGATCAGAATTGTATCCAGTGAACCAAATGGCAGAGAAACATATACTTTGGGATTATACACTGGGATTGTCAAAGATCACAAATCCACTGCATCAATTTAGGATTTTTATTATGTTTGTATTTTCTGTTTTCCACGGAAATAGTGAAATAAACAGGCTATATAGTTTTTGGGTTAATACAAGAATTTTCCTTAACTTGGCTATAGATCCATTATATGAAGGCTTTGAAATATGGAAATTCTATTTTAAATAGAATTCTTTTTAAAGGGAAAGGAAAGATACAACAAAATGTTAGGCACCCCCCAGTGATTATAATCACTTACCCCGGGCTGGTGTGCCTGGGGTACCTGCAAGATAAATAGGAATGTATCAGATGTGAAAGGTTACAGATAAGAATATTATTTATTGGTTACTTTGTATCCTTAGGTTTCCTCCTGTTGCCAAGTGAAAAGTATCATTTATTGACTATATGGACTGGGTAGACCTTGAGCACTTGCCTGCAGGCACTGGAATACCCTGAAGTTACTGGGCCCCACAGAAAAATCAGATTTAGGGTTTCCCTAAATTTTAGGGAATTAGTCAGTGTCCCCTGAGCCCCCTATACCTCCTGGGCCCCCAGCAGTAACCTCCTCTATTGTTACGTCCCTGCCTACTGCAGGAATTATCTCAGATTAGGAGGATAATTATCCCAATGATTGGAAATAAGCCAATGCTTTAGGATGCAAGAATGACATCACTTTGACATATAGTCAATTTTCATAAGAGCTTCTAGACCAGGCTAGGTGCCTCCCTAAAATTGTTCACATTAACTTTTTACTTCAACATTATACCTCTATTGCTTTAGTGCAGGGGTCCCCAACCGTTCCTACTCGTGAGCCACAGTCAAGTGTAAAAAGACTTGGGGAGCAACACAAGCACCATAAAAGTTCATGGAGGAACCAAATAAGGGCTAAGATTGGCTATTAGGGGCCTCTATGCCCCCTATCAGCTTACAGGGGGCTTTATTTGGTAGGAAGTCTTTTTTTTATTCAACCAAAACTTGCCACCAAGTCAGGATTTCAAACATAACTACCAGGTTTGGGGCCACTGAGAGCAACATCCAAGGGGGTTGGGGAGCAACATGTTGCCCCTGAGTCACTGGTTGGGGATCACTGCTTTAGTGTATAAAGTGCTGTGTATTTGTAATTCCATAACCGATGTCTGAAGGTCTGTTATTACTTTATATATCTTCTGATCTGTTGTTGCATTCAGTGTTTTTTGCCTTTGTTCCCGAGTCATTGCAAGTGCTCCCTATATACTCTATATATACTCAGCTGCCCCCACAATTGGCTTATTTTCCAGCCTCTAAAGCATTTAGATTGTAAGCTCTACAGGGCAGGGAACTCCATCCTCTTGTCTCTTTGATTCTTAACTTATTGCCACTGTACCTTGTATTTATTTGTATTTATTGTTATACTTTGTATTTATCTATTATTATTTTAATAACCCCTTGTTTGTATTAATGTATTCTCCTGTACAGCACTGAGTACATAAGTAGCACTTTATAAATAAAGATATACATACATTTTACTGCCTTAGGGTGGCTAGACATGGGGCGATAAATCTGCTGACAGACAGCAGCTTATTGGCCCCTGTTTTGGGTCCTTGGACAGGCCGAGCCAGTCCCAAGTGATATTTGGCCAAAAATTGGCAGCTGTGGATCTGGCAGATTTAAAAAATACCATTGGGGCAAGGAACGCATCAACTTACACCCCGGCAGTCTGCATTCCATCAATTTGATCCAATCTTTGACCCCATAAACCAGTTATCGTCTGCCTCAAGGTGGGCATATCAGGAAATGATCAGCTTTTTGGAGACCTTGCCAAATGAGCGGATCTTTCAGTGTATGGCCGGCTTTAGACTTCCTAAAGTAACTTTTCTTCCATCCACTTACCCACCGACATATGCCTGTATTTGAAATGATTCTATAATTGAAGCTGGCTCTCATCCAATTTGTACCATGTCAGTGGCAGTATTATGTAATGTCCTAGTGACGAGGAAATAAGGGGTAAAGTGAGTTGCAATAGGAAATATTTGGAAATGTATTCCTGCAGCAGGTGCTAAGGCCCTACATCTGTATTATGTAATGCTGAGGCCTCCGTATGTAAAAAAGCAACAGAAAAATGATACACTAAGGCCTGTTGGCTTATGTAAATGTAGTTGCTTGTTCTGGCTTATAGTGTATTTGTGGCCCAGTCACTTTCTAGGCTGTATGTATAGTAAAGGGCCCCCGGCTTCTCATCACGATCCTGTTAAAACACCCAGATTGAAATCCTTGAAACAAACACGCCAGTTATTCCCTCGCTCAGTCTTCTCGTGACTCTGGCACCTCCTACATGCTTTATTTCATTAATCTGTAATCGGTTGAAGTAATGAGATTTTCTGAAGTTTTCCCTCAGTTTTTTTTTTTTTTAGCTTTATTCTTTCTTCCTTTTCTTTCTTTGTTTTTTTTTTATATTCCCTTCAACTTCAATAAACCTGTGGTTCAGCTGTAAATCTTTCTTAATGAGTTTGGCGACTTAATTTTTAGCCGGACATGAGCAGTCACAATGCCTTCAGCCAATGATTGCATTAACCCATAACATCGGGATTCCTTGGGTTACCAGGAAACTAAATGGGATATATAATGATACGTAGATATATATATACAGTATAGATATATACATATATATACAAATGAGCATACTGTTCCTAGCTGATATTGAATTTTATTATGCCATGTCTGTGGCTGTAGCAGGGCCTTTTGTGCCCCGGGCCTCTAACATCAGGGGGGTCCCATGAGGAAAAAAGGTATATAGAACATATATGTGTAACAGCTGTTCAGTATGAGAAAGGCTGAAGGCTGCAGAGACACAGGCTGAGTGTTTTCCCTTTTCAGATAGGGGCTACAGGCATCCTGCATTGCAGGGCCCCCTCCCTATCTTCGGTCCTGGGCTGCAGTTTATTCTAAATGCTTGTCAACCCAAATTAAATTTCATGGTGAATGCCAGCAGTGTATTACTTGCTCATGATAAGGGAGGTAAAGGCAAGAATATCACTGGGCAACGAGGTCAGTGTAAAACTAAAACAGACAATAGTTACAAGGACAGATGGGAAATCCAGCTAATTAGATATATTGCAGCTTTGGAAATTTTTCAAAATGTAGGTTGATAATATTTAAAATTTCAGCTTAATGAATTTCTGCTGATGCTGTTGGGTACAGTACATCTTTTAATATCACAAAGTCTTACTGCATAAATGGATATTGTAAAATGCAGCTAATACTGGCTAACATGCATTTTATTTGTAAACTGTTCCCAAGCTTCATAGGCATAAGGCTTGTGCAATAAAAGATTTAAACTCTGTTTTAGTTAAAGTAACCCATACTGTAGGCTTGTAGACCTGGAATAATCTTTGCCGAATGATTTCCCCATTATTGCATTTACAGTATGTTGATACAGTATATATATATATAGTGATGCCATCAGTTATAATCGGTGCTTAGTGATGTAATTTCTGTCACATGACTCACTGAAACTTGTGTATTATAATAAATAATGTACCTCCCAGTTTTAAATTATAAGGATATAAGAAGCCATCTTGGAATTCCATAGAATGCCTCAGTGACTCATAATATCCTTATATTTTAGAATAGGGGGGTACATTGTTTACTAAAAAACATTTATATAATCTTGTTGGCATTTTTCTTACAATCCAACATTCTTGAATGCTTACACTTGCTGTATCTCTTATGTGTAATAATTATTCTCTTGGGAAGATACAGGTCTTACTAGAACTGTATAAATAAACCTGTTTCAGGTCTGCAATGGTGATAGGAATCTTGCTGCAGCCCATATTCTGCGTGCTCACCTGTGAGCCAGGTGAGGTTAAATAGATGGAGATGCTAGTATGTGTTTGTTATGATTATTGCTACTATAGTATTACGGTATATATTAGCTATATAAGGGACATTGTAATTACTTACAGTCGGAAATATTTAATATTCCCATAACTCTTATGTCTGTCTTGCCTGTCCCACTGTCTGTCTTGCCTGCCCTGGTTCTGGACAATGTCTTCAGAGCAATGGCACAGTGGTGCTTTTGGGTCTGAAGAAGAAGCAATTAATTGTGTCAACTGACACACTGAGGAGGAAATGATAATTAGCGATAGTGTAGCCACACATAAAACAGTGTGTAAAAAGTTGCATTTTGTTGCAGTTGTTGTACAATGCATATAATACATTGCATTGTTCTTGACACTTTTTATACGTGCAGGTTTTCTATAACATTGATCTAACTGATTTTAATGAAAAGAACCAAGTCACCAATGGTGTACAGACACATGGGAGATTTTATAAAGGAAACTCCACTTACTCATGGAGTACATAGCGCTAAAGAGTTTTTTGGTTGAGACTGTCCAATTCAGAAATTCAACAACAAGCAACAGTAGATATTTACTTACATCAGGCAGTCCCTGCTCCCTAGACTCTGCCTAAGTACAAAACACATAGAGGAGACGTCCCTCACCTGTTTTGACAGTTGATATGTGATGGTGTTCAGTATGTACGGCCCATCTCTGGATAGGTTTGGGAGTAGGCACTTTCTGATTTTACCTGGTAGGGGTGGCCTTCATGTAGTGGCTACAACCAGTAAGTAAATGCCTCTACAGTTGCTCACACTGAATTTATTTGTGAACAGAAACTCATCATTTATCTCATCCCATAAACCCTTATAGCGCCATTTACTATATAAGTAAAGTGGAGGCATTTCTATTCACTGTCTTAATATTTCAGTGAGCTATAAATGACTTTTAGGTATATGGCAAATGGGTTTTCTAAATCTGTGAATTCCTGTAGATTAATGAATTGAATAACTGCACAAAAGAATTGCTTATCATACTTATGAATTTAAAGTGATGCTATTTCTACTCTCGTGGATCATAAGTATCTCATACTCCCTCTCTGTATAAAAACTTGAATAGGATATTATTACTTGGAAGGGAAGAGAAAATGAAGAGGAAATTTCTTTACAGAATTCCAGATTCAAGTTACCACAAAATATTGGGTATTAACTCCATTAATAAATGTTGTGAATTGTACAAAATCTAGGCAAAAATTGTCTGTTTCATAAAAAAATGATAAATCTAGCCATCTAAAAGCTGTTGAGATGTGATAGAAGTCAATAGGAAATGTATCTTCAGCTTTCAAACAATTTTACAAAATCATGTTTTTTCGGACATTTTGCATCAGTCAGGATTTATCAGCTTGCTTAAAAATGAATGGGAAAATATGATTTGCATGATTTGCAACTGAATGTTTTACGATCATAGGAAAAAAACGCATGAGTCATGTTTTAGTGTGAATTTGAATTGTACTTTTTGATAACTATGCCTCTAGTTATGAACCATGAGTAGAGTAGATAGACTGGGTCATAGCTTCCTATCTGGTAATGTCTGTCTGTTGGTTGCGATGGGGTTTAGAAGACAGTCACAGCTATTACAGAAGATATTTTAAGGATTAGTGGATGCAATGTATATGGTTGGAAAAATGCCTAACTTGTAGGAAGTCTGGATAAGAGTTGATGGTTTCTAGTGTAGGGTCTCTTATTTAAAGTAGAATAAAGTCAATTTCCAGGGTGGGACATAAAAAGGTAGATGTAGAGAAAACCAATGCACTCAAATCTTTGAAAAGAATTGTGAGAACAGGGAAAATCATGTATTGTGTTTATTATGTGCTGCCAAGTAGGTTTGACACATGATGAATATAAGGTTAGAAGCATAACCTGGTCATCAAGTTCAACCTTGAAACCTGCCTAGACCAGTGAATCCCAACCAGTGGCTTGCGCGTAACATGTTGCTCACCAACCCCTTAGATGCTGCTGCCAATGGCCTCAAACAACAAGATTTACTGCCAAATAAAGCCTTCTGTAGGCTTACAGTCTGCAAAGAGGTTGCCTAATAGCCACTCTTAGCCCTTATTTGGCACCTCCATTAACTTTTATTATGCTTGTGTTGCTTCCCATTTGACTGTGGCTCACAAGTAAGAAAGGTTGAGGACCCCTGATCTAGAGGAAAGCAAAAAAAAAAAAACCATCTACGGCCTCTCTAATTTGCTTCAAAGGGGACAAAATTCCTTCGGGCTCCTAAGAGGGCAATTGGACTAGTCCCTGGATCAACTTCTTGAGCCAATACAACATTCTCAGGGAAAAAGTTTCACAAATTCACAGATCTCTTCACACTTTCTGTTTGTGTTTTGAAGCTCCTCAGTGGCTTTTCCATAATCAATGGCTTTTCCATAATGTGTGGTCATTTATACTTCATGTACATGGTCAGCTTTAAGTTGGTCAAGAATCTGTTTGTTTCTTCTTGTTTTCTCTTGTATCCTCAAGCATGTTAAACAGCATGTGTTAAAATATGCTATTATTTTATGGAGGTAGTAGTGAATTTCCAGAAATTATACTCCTAACATAATTCATATTTTAGCTTTTTGGAATAAGGAATTGTGATGGCCTATGGTCTTTGATACGCTTGGGTTACTGCTAGCAACCAAGAGCTAGGCAAATGCACACATCCTAACTTCCTTAGTTACAAATCATGGCAGTTTTTGACAGACTCCTCTACCTCTACCACCATGTGAAAATCCACTGCCATCATGTATGCCCCACACATGTGTTCCTTATGCACTATGAACTCTCCCCCTTATTTCCAGGACACATTCCTTTGTTAGGGTTGTGATACACGCGGCGACTAATCTCCCTGTGTGTCACAGCCCTTAGCGGGGAAGTCGTGTGTATGGAAATGAATATGAACTTGCAAATCATCACACTTTAACCGCCCCCATAAAGAAACAGAGATCAAGCTAACACAATGCCATTTCAGCTGGTACGTGATATAAGCAATAGTTGATATGAATTATTTAATGACAGGATTACTGCTGCCGAGCCCTAGTGGTATTTGGGAGTAGTCCCTGTGCTGGATTGTAAGGGTACAGGCCTGGGGATATCTAGATATGTTAGAGATTTCTCTTGCTAATCGCAGATGTATGTCTCATACCTCACTGACATGCATGGCTCTAACTGGACTTTAGCTTGCTGAAATTAGAAGTGTTAGGGCAGAGCTGCAGGGCCATGCTCTTTCCATTAAAAATGGGCCACAGGCAGTGGCAAGAGTCAGTTTTGATCATTTAAATCGCAGAATTGCAATACTAAATGTGCCCTGAGTGTTTGAGAAGCCCTCGGTTCTTCTCAGTTCTGTTTCAGTCTCAGAATGACTGACATATGGCATATTTACTCACATAAGCCAAGAGACATATAAAGTTTATACAAAAGGCAGTCGTGTAACTCATAGTTGATGCTAGTGAAGAGTGGAGAGCCCAGTGCTCATACAGATGGGCAAGTCATGCTTTGTGCCTTTTTTTGGATCAAAAGGTGGATTTATATTTTGCCCCCCCCGCATTGCAGAATGGAATGAAATTACAGGTATGGGACCCGTTATACAGAATGCTCAGGACCTGGGGTTTTCCGGATAAGGGGTGTTTCTCTAATTCGGATCTCCTACCTTAAGTCTACTAAAAAAATTATTTAAACCCAATAGAATTGTTTTGGCTCCAATAAGGATTAATTATGTCTTAGTTGGGATCAAGTACAAGGTACTGTTTTATTATTACAGAGAAAAAGGAAATCGTTTTTAAAAATTTTAATTATTTGATTACAATGGAGTCTATGGGAGATGGGCTTTCCGTAATTCAGAACTTTCTGGATAATGGGTTTCCAGATAAGGGGTCCGATACCTGAACAACACTATGAACTATGTGGCACTCCTTTCAATAGCAATTACATTTACATGTAATTATATTGGTTATTGCATATATAAGTTTGACAATTTGCTCCCTTCCCCCCCGGGTTGTCATGGCTGTTTGGTTTCATTTTAATGCTTTATTTCTTCTTTAACGTCATGTGACTTTGAAACTGAACAAACTCACTATAATTGTCTTTCTTATTGGATTATGTCGTTTTTGGGGAACCAGGCTCAGTTATCATGGCGTTCATGTATGTAATCAAATCTTTGGTGGGGAACTTAGTAATTGGCCAGATCCAAAAATTGTGGGTTTAATGCATTCCTACATGTAATGTACTAGGTGTCAGAGCTTTAGAATTTGCCTGAATACACAAATAAAGCTAACTTCAAATTACCTATTAAAACTTTAGGTGCCCTGTCATGTTTATTCCATGTAAGTTTGTGACTATGAAGGGCCTTTTCTTATACATGACTTTTCAATTTCTGCTATAAAGCCCACTAATGTATGAATGTAACATTAACATGCCCTTCGCAAGTCCCTCTTCTCTATAGGGAAAAAGACAAATCTCATTAGTATTTCCTCTTTACTTAGTTCACCTATAAATTATTTTCAGTATTTTTTTTCAAGAATGGCTTATTTTTGGGAAAATCTTGGCTTTAAGGGTGAAGACACACAGAGCTACTAGTAGCAGCTACTTGTCACGGTTACTAAAATAGACAATGCTGATCATTTACTGATATCTGTCTCTACGTGTGTTTTACCAGATGCAATTCTCAGTATTGTCTATGGCAGGGTATTTTCTGGAGTTTAGTAGTCGTGACAAGTAGCTGCTGCTAAGTAGCTCTCTCTGTCTTCACCCTAATTATTTATAGTTTTTAATTATTTGGCTTCTACTTCTACCTCTTTCCTGCTACTCAGATTTTACTGTCATTTCTTCTTTAGGTTCTGATATCTTCCAGTCAGTCATTATAACAACTGCCTGATTGCAACCAGATAGCTGCTGAATTTCCAAACTGGAGATCTACTAAGCAATACCATTTTTAAAGAATAAAAGAAATAAAATAAAGACCAGTTGCAAATTGTCTCAGAATATCACTGTCTACATCACACTAAGGGGCACATTTACTAAGACACGAATCTGAAGCGAATTGGAAAAATTCCGATTTGAAAACGAACATTTTGCGAGTTTTTCGTATTTTTTGCGATTTTTTCTGCGTCTTTACGACTTTTCGGAAATTGTCGCGACTTTTTCGTTACCGATACGATTTGCGCGAAAAAACGCGAGTTTTTCGTAGCCATTCCGAAAGTTGCGCAAAATCTGGCGATTTTTTCGTAGCGTTAAAACTTGCGCTAAAAGTTGCGCATTTTTCGTAGCGTTAAAACTTAAAAGGTGCGATGTTTCGCGCAAGTTTTAACGCTACGGAAAAATCGCAACTTTTAGCGCAAGTTTTAACGCTACGAAAAAATCGCCAGATTTTGCGCAACTTTCGGAATGGCTACGAAAAACTTGCGTTTTTTCACACAAATCGTATTAGTAACGAAAAAGTCGCGATAATTTTCCGAAAAAATCGCAAAATACCGATCATTACGAAAAGAACGCAATCGGACGCATTCGGCCCGTTCGTGGGTTAGTAAATGTGCCCCTAAATGTTCATTTAAAGCTGAACTTCTAGGGAGAAGGGAGAGTTGATTTGGAAGCAATTACTGTAAATTCCACAGATGCCTAATATATCTTGGCCTTTATGTAATTGAATACTGCATTATTAGTAATAATTTTGCATGTCATGATAGTTCAAAAAGACATTTTAACACCATAAAACAATTTTTTTTTAACCGTAAGCAACATCCAGATGTAAAAAGAGAGGGGAGCATTAAAAAGATTAATGGGGTTGCCAAATAAGGGCTGTGATTGGCTATTTGGTAGTCCCTGCGTTGACTGTCAGCCTACAGGAGGCTCTGTTCCATCTCTGTTGTCACCGGAGGGGGAGGTGGGGCAGGCGCAAGGTTATAAAAAAAAGTGGGCAAGACTGGGCCACTGGGGTACCGGGGAAAAAAACGATGGGCCCGGCAGCCCAGATCCAATTCCCCCCAGGGATCCGCCGTCTCCCTCCCCCGACGTGCCACAGGTAAGTTTCTTTTAGGAGCACTCAGGGAGGGGGTCGGAGGGTGTTGGGGCCATTGGGGGGTGCAGGGGCCCCTGAGGCAGAAGCCCGGGTGGGCCTTGTACCCCCCAGTCCGACCCTGGCAAGACATTCAGTAGTTGGCAGAGACTGTTTCTCGGTTGACTTTCAAACTGCTAAATTAGTAACCTTTATATCCATGTAATGTTTCTCTGCTTTGATTAATGATTACTGTGTGGTAAGAGAAGGGATAAAGCATTTTAGACCCCCCCCCAACTTCCAGTTAATACCTAGTAATACGGGCAAACCGGTGTTTCTCATGAAATGACAAAGCAAGAAAATTAAAATCTGCTCAGTGTAAATGTCACCTTCAGTCTTTTCTAGCCATGATCTCTATGAAAAGGTGATTGTTGCAGGCAGCGACCTGATTCACTGGCAGAGTACAGATCAGACCTCCAAGGGGAAAGGGATGTAAATGTAACAGTTTTCATGTTTTTAAAATGTTCTGATTAGTAGAGTTACATAAAACTGCTGAACATTTCATTTTCAAGGTTCCGTATAATGATTTTCTGCAGAAACCCATGCTGTGCCACTTTCTTCTTTTTTTTAAGGCACTGGTAGTATCTACATAAATGTCATTTTTGTTGCTGGCTATTATTTTTACCCCCCCCCCCCCACTTTCCTTGTAGTGATAGGTTAATGGCTTTCTGGGAACGCTTGTGAGCAAATGTATTCCTCTTATCCTGGTGGTATCTCAATAAAGGTCCCAGTGAGTATTGAAATATTGATCCTCAGTAAATATTAACACATGAATGGGTTAAGGCTCAACCCGTGTCCATGATTATGGAGAGAATTCATTTCAGAATTAGCATGACCTTTATCTTTAATCATTTTTTTAGAATGTCAGTGGAAGTGGCAAAATGCTGCTATAATCTTTATTTTTAAAAAGGGAATCTGGGATTTATTTGAAGGAACGCTCAAGCTCAATATCAAGAGATATTGTTGATTAAAACGAATTATAAAAAGAGGTCAGCATGAAAAATAGGCCATGCCAAGCCAATTTGCCCAGAATACTGCAGTACTTTACTGTATGGAATTGTTATATGAGTATGTACTTGGGGGATACCTTTTCCATGTTGGGTGGCTAACCAATGTTTTGAAAACTATAGTTTTACAGACAGTTTTTTTTTTTGAAAATTGAAGTCTTTTTAAAACTATCCTAAAATATGCTAAAATCCTCTTCCTCCATTTCTCCTCTGAGAAATTAGGAATGGCCAAGGTATAGGCATCCATGGCGGAATGGTTAGGTGAGCCCACAGGCCCTGGACCTGGGCCCATCAGGAGATTTCCTGGTTTCCTGGTAGGACAGTTCAATACTGATCACCTTGCTGTATTCCCTCACTGGCCATTAGCTTCAACTGATTGGACAGATGGTCAGATCATCGTCTGTAAAATTATCTGATAGAAACAGAATTCATGTTTCATTTGATGTTGGCAAGTTATCCAAATACCAAGGTTCCAAAATGGAGGCCCATCTAGAGAATCAAGATACTAAGTGCGAGCACATGGGGTTTGTGGCTGTTTTTACGTTTTCTACATTTCCCCTCATTTGTAAATGAGGCAGTTTTTAAGTAGGAGCAAGGGCTTATTTCCACCAATTCTGTAAACCCTAGTAACAAATGAACAGCAAGCACCTGATTAGTTACTTACGGTTAAAGGTATGGGATCCATCATCCAGAAAGTTCCGAATTACAGGAAGCCCATCTCCCATAGACTCCATTTTAACCAAATAATTCCAATTTTTCAAAATGATATCCTTTTTCTTTGTATTAATAAAACAGTACCTTGTACTTGATCCCAACTAAGATATAATTACCCCTTATTGGGGGCAGAACAGCCCTATTGGGTTTATTTAATGGTTAAATGATTCCCTTTTCCCTGTAATAATAAAACAGTACCTGTACTTGATCCCAACTAAGATATAATTACCCCTTATTGGGGGCAGAACAGCCCTATTGGGTTTATTTAATGGTTAAATGATTCCCTTTTCTCTGTAATAATAAAACAGTACCTGTACTTGATCCCAACTAAGATATAATTACCCCTTATTGGGGGCAGAACAGCCCTATTGGATTTATTCCATGGTTAAATGATTCCCTTTTCTCTGTAATAATAAAACAGTACCTGTACTTGATCCCAACTAAGATATAATTACCCCTTATTGGGGGCAGAACAGCCCTATTGGGTTTATTTCATGGTTAAATGATTCCCTTTTCTCTGTAATAATAAAACAGTACCTTGTACTTGATCCCAACTAAGATATAATTAATCCTTATTGGAGACAAAACAGTCCTATTGGGTTTAAATACTGTTTAAATGGTTTTTTTTAGCTGACTTAAGGTATGGAGACCCCTTATCCGTAAAACCCCAGGTCCCAAGCATTCTGGATAACTGGTCCCATATCTGTACTATGCCCAAACACTCTTGGAAATTGTTCCTAAACTCATGCTCTGTTAAAGTTTGGAATACTAGGGCTGCCATTTTGAATATCTGGCCAGTGAATGACTCTGCTTCTAACATTTGTATTGTGAGTTTATATAAGCATCTGAAACAATACACACTTATTTTCTTGTGACTCACTCCTTGATCTGCTTAGTTCTCTTTTAAAAGGATTACATTCAGGGAGATTAAATCCCAGTGCTTAGAGGACTAAGAGGTTTGTTAGTATAACCAAGTATTAAAAGTAGGGACAAATGTCTTAAAGGGAAACTCTGTGCATCTTAATACAGACACTGCCAGATGGATAGAAACAACTGGATGAATATCCAAACTGCAGTTTTTAAATCCTACATTGCAATGTGACCAAATATTTATGTGGGCCCCGAAGCATCTGTTAAAGTGACCCAGACTATGAAGGACCTCAGAATTGCCAGCGGAGTCTTTTATGGAGCGATAAGTACGACTGGATTGTTAATGTCTAATGGGCAAGGAAATGCTCTCCATATTTAGCCAAATGTGTTCTAGAATTGATATAAAGCATTTAAATGAACCAGCGCAGTAGGGATGTGTATTGTACATTATAGATAAAATGACAGGAAAGTATATTAACTTTGGCAGGGTGGCATTATTGCTTGGCAATCCTGTGTATTGCTGAGGATCAGGGAAAACTGAGAATTATTGCAAGAGACACCGGCGATGCAGACAGGTTATAATACTGTTTAAATCTACTTACTAACTGTGAAATTCAAAACAGAGGAACAAGGACCTGATATACATGGGTTGGTGTTGGTTGGTTGGCCACCATTTGTAGATGAGCGGCAGGGCTGATAGAAAATATGCTAATCAGATGGGTGGACCCAGCATGCCTTGCACTATTACTAAGCTGCACTGACAATTTCATAGTGATATAGTAACATAGTAAGAGGGAAAAAAAGCCATCCAGTTCAACCTTTTATGTCTATATGAAACCCGCCTAACTGCTAGCTGACATATTATATACAGTATAATATATATACAGTATATCAACTAGCATTAACTAGTACATCAGTATTATATCTACTGATATACTGTATATAATATATACAGAAAATCAGTAGAATATTCTCACATTTATAACAGAGTGTGCAGTATTTTATATAATACACAAGTTTCAGTAAGTCACAACATATTACAACACAGAACACTGATTATAACTGATGACATCACTAAGCACTGTTATATATTTCAGGCTATTCATGACTCTAGTGTAATAAACACATATATATCCTTATATTACGCAGCAGGGGCGTGGTTACCATATGTAGACACATACAATTAGTTAACACATTGAAGACCACTAAGCATCAATTATAATTGATTATAATTATTAACATATTCCGCAGCACTGTACAATGAGTGGGCTCAAACATTGGACGTACAAAATTACATACAAAGCAACCATACAAGAGGGCTCTGCCTAAAAGAGCTTACAATCTCTAAGATATTAATAACATCACTATTATAGTATAGATATATTTTACAGCTGATATGGGGCTCTTGTATTTTATGTTAGAAGTCACCTAGAAATTCTGAGACCATATAAAGGCATGAAGCCCTATTATGCCTTATACACATTAGGTCTCATCCATAATGGCCCACACAGTGCTCTTCACGTAGTACTGGATTTTCATTCAGTGGGGGGTGCAAGTGCTCCATAGATGAGCACTAAGGGGCATATTCTTGGGCCCCTTAGTGCTCTTGCACTTGTGCCCCTGGGGTCATAAATGACCCCTATTATCTTGTATAATTGTGTTTAGGTGTTGTCGTGTCTGTGACACATTTTTTGCTGGCGTTTTTCAGGGAGTGGAGAAAAACATTACATTACCCTTGTAAAAAGGATGAACACAATAAACACCACCACTACTTTGGTAGGACCAAGAGCCATTGGTGCAGTTATAAAACTGTGGCAGTGAAGCTTATGTAAAAAAAAACTGTGTATCTTACAATGTTTATTATTCCATAGGCTTTAGCGAACTCCAAAAGTCGGTTGAAGTGTATCACTGTGATATAGAATCTGGGATAAGTCTAGTATAGGAATATTTATAAATAGGGCTCCCAAAGTTTTCACATATAGAATTTCAAGGGGAAACTCCGCTTTCATGTAAATGCAGCAGATTCTTAAAAAAAATGTTGTTAAAGCCTGATTTTAATGCCCATTGTTATAAATAAGCCCCATATAAATAGAGTAAACAGGGCCCAAGGTTCCCCCGCAAACATGAATTACTCCTCTCTTTTTGCTACCAACACGCAGAGGTAAATGTGAACTCATCTAACCTTCCTGCTGCATTGCACCAGCACTAATAATTTCAGGAATAATTAGATTAATCTACTACAGACAACTCATGGCAACAAAGGACTGCTGTGCTGCCTTTTATGCTCATTCTGCTTTTCTATCTCCCTATTTATCTATCTATATATAGGTACAAGCACCCTTACCCAGGAAACCATTATTCAGAAAGAATAACAGGAGGGCCATCTCCCATAGAGTCCATTTTAGGCAAATATTTCCATTTTTTAAAAACAATTTCCTTTCCTCTGTAATAATAACACAGTAGCTTGTACTTAATGGTAACTGAGCTGCATGAATCCATATTGGTGGCAAAATAGTCCTATTGGGTTTATTTAACGTTTTAATAATTTTAGCAGACTTTTGGTATGGTGAAACAATTTAAAGAAAGACCACTTATCCAGAAGACCCAAATGTTCTGGATAATCTATTAGATTGTATACTGTATATATATATATACATTTAGATTCTATGTAAAGAAATTCTTTTATTAACATGTTCATCATCTCATTAACACAGAAGCAGAACAACTCACACCTTTTCCTGCATTCAGAGAATTTTTATTCTGCTTTGAGATCAACATTTTAATCTGACAGGGTGCTAAAGTTTTCTGTATAGTTGCTGTACTGCTAAGGAAGTGATTCTTAACCTATGGGTTAGGACCTCAAAACATTGGTGGGTAGATCTCCATGAGCGCATTAAGTAATTAATAAGTAGATAATACAAACTTAAATGAGATGTATAACACATTTTAAACTCATTTTTTGTGTTTGTTAAGCTGATTTCACAATGTTATGGGTCTAGGTTCAGAAACACTGTGCTACAGAATGGCAGGTTTTATATTTACTTTTGTTTTAGATTACAGTTATAGAACTGTCACACTCTTGTTTGGCTTCATGGTAAACAATCCCAGTGTCGGACTGGGACCTCAGGAGCCCACCAGAAAACCTTAGACCTAGGCCCACTCTCTAGACTATTTTTTCTCCTTTTCTCACCCAACCTCTTTATTCTCCTAGTCTCTTGTATTACATACTAGCATTTATTTCTCCTCTTTGACAGAAAGAGGAGAAATAGGGAATGACCATGAAACAGGCCAAATACTCAGGAGCAGGAGGGCCCACTGACACCTGGGCCCACCGGGAGTTTTCCTGGTATCCTGGTGGGCCAGTCCAACACTGAACAATCCCATACTGTCTACCCCTGGATCTCAGTATATCTGTCCAGACATAGTTATCGGATGCAACATTTAGGTGCCCATCCCTGCAGTATAGCAGCTATAAGGACTTCCGCACCCCATCTTATTATTAAATAATGTTCATTTCAAAAGAAGCTTAAATATTCTCTGGAATGTGGGAAAAGGTGTGAGCTGTTCTGCTTTTCCGTGTAAATGAGATGTTAAACATGTTAATAAAGATTTCTTTACGTAAAGAATAAAAGGGACAAAGGCACATTTTCCATACCAGCCCCATGAGGGGGATGCATAGGAAGGCTTCAATGCTGTCATTTATATACTGTATGTGCTGGGTAATTTGCGTGACATACATTCATGAAATTCATGGGTATCGTGAGAAACATACAGTAATTGCAGTACTATGTTCTTTACATTTCGTTACTTAAATCATGAAGAACATTCAAAGTACGAAAAATGCATCCTGCTTGTTGTCTTTACCAAATAAATACAGGCGTATTATATATCTTATGGCTCTGCAGTCATAACTCACCTCTGCTCTCTGTATCACAACTAAGGTGATTCTCATTGCATTGTCTCTGAGATAATCTGTAGCTTATTATTATTGCTTATTATAAATGTATAGTACACAAGAGCCATAAATATCCTGTAAATTATATTCTTATAAACAGTGCTTAGTCATAGCATAGCACATAGCAACTGTTGTTCGCAGGACAGTCCCTCTTTTGACAGTCCCGGATTCTTACTGAAAACTCTCATTTCCCTTTGATCTCCTGCACTGAATGTTAAAAAATATACAAATTTAATTAAAAAGTAGCTTTTGGCAGTGAGCCAAGAAAGTTTACAAGCTTCACCTGCACTGAGATACAATTGTAACTAATAAGCTAAACAGGTCTCTTGGGGAAACTGAGACTTGCAGCTTAAGGCTGATGCCACACGATGCGTATTGCGTACATTTCCGGCAGGCCGAAATGCGATTGCTGAGAATACATGCCATACACTCCTACCTGTGCCTGCACCCCAATGAATGGAATACGCTCGGGTGCAGGCACATGTAGCCGATATCCGCATAAAATGTAAGAAAATGCAAAGTCTTGCATTTTTATGCGGATATCGGCTACATGTGCCTGCACCCGAGCGTATTCCATTCATTGGGGTGCAGGCACAGGTAGGAGTGTATGGTGCGTATTCTTGGCCACATTAACTCATAGCCATGCCAACTACCCTCTAATGAACCTGCGGGAGTTTTTGAGTCCATGCCCTGTGCTCTGCCAGGGCTATTAAATATGGATCACGTCTGACAAATATGGAACAAGTCTGGTAGTCATCAAAAATTAGGATCTGTTATCTGGAATGCTTGGGACCTGTGTTTTTCTGGAAAAGGGATCTTTCCACAATTTGAATCCCCATACCTTAAAAAATGTGAAATAAACCCGGTAGGATTATTTTGCCACCAATATGGATTCACGCAGTTTAGTTACCATTAAGTACAAGGCAATTTTTTATTATTACATTGAAAAATTGTTTTTAAAAAATATATTTATTGGCTTAAAAAGGAGTCTATGGTAAGTCCAAGCTCTGGATAATGGAATTACAAATAAAGGATCCCATACCTGTATTTAATTGTTTGGCTGTTCTAAGTGTATTGGCTTGTACTTTTGTTACTCTGTAAGACTGCAGATATCTCTGCCTGCCAGTCTCTACTGACGTGAATATTCTACATACCCACTTTTTGCTTTTGGTTTTCCCTTAACTTTCTTTTAGCCTTGTGTGATTTGTGTTTCTTCATTTGTTTTTGTGATTCATGGGAATGTTCCTAAGGGTTTCCTAATCTGAGCGGTTGAGAACATATCATTATTTGTTATGCCATAGTCCAGGACAGCTTCTCTAGCTGGTTGCTAAACAACTTGAGACATATTTATAGTAGCTTCTAGCTGGCTTTAAATGAGCAAAATAAATCCTCCCTTGATCCACAATGGCCAGAAGACCCGGCCCTACATAAAACTTTATAATATGTATTAATTACCTGTATGTCTACACTATCTAGAATGAGACTGAATTATATAGAGATATTATATGTTTTGGTTCTCTCATATCAGTGAATCTAAGACTAAAGAACTAACTAAATCTGAACTTACTTTCGGTTCGGAACCATCTACTCATTGCGATTCTCCAAATGCTCACATTCTATTCTGCTTCTTTGTAGTCAAAATGTTCCATAATTGACACCAGCTTGTTGCCATTATGCCGTTTTAGCAAGTTTACCATTCTGCCCTAATGCAATATGCATGCTCTATGCAGTGCCCAAAGGCACGGCTCTCTATCTAGAAATGAGAACTTCACTGCTCTGCAGGCAGCATGGGCTTCATTCTGCAGCACTGCGTACAGGAAGGGAGCTAGATTGGCTGCCCATTGTATCCTCTGGAGAACTTGTTGCTGGGGAGCTCTGTGCTTTACTCCTGTTTATGGCAGGCATTAAAGAAGTGGTTCAGTATTTTTTTATAGTTTTTTTAATTATTTTCCTTCCTCTTCTACATTTCAAATGGGGGTCACTGACCCCAGCAGCCAAAAAGCTATAGCTCTGGGGACTTACAATTTTATTATTTTTACTTTGAATTACTTATCTTTCTCTTCAGTCCCTCTCCTATTCATATTCCAGTCTCTCATTCAAACAACTGCCTGGTTGCTAAGTTTAACAGGATCTAGCAATCAGATAGCTGCTAAAATTTCAGACTGGAGAGCTATTGAACAAGCTAAATAACTTGAAAAAAACCCCACCAAAAATAAACAATAAAAAAACAATTCTAAATTGTCTCACAATATCACTCTTTCATACTAAAAGTTAATTAAGTTAATAATTTAAGTGCAGGGCAGTCCTTTACCCAATAGTGCTCATTTCTGTGCCTTGTGCCAGATATTAATCTGTCATAGGATGTAAAATGCAGTAGCTTGATAACCTTAGTGAACAGGGCTATGAGTCCCTTAGTATGCCTGCAGTTGCACCTACCCTTTTGTAAATGGGCCCTAACAGCGGCCCTAGTGCAACAGTTTTTGCAATTTCAGGGGATATGATAGCTTAACAAGACTGCTGCTAGTTGCTCATCGTGCCTTTTAGTGTCTGTTTGCTGTCTTTAACAATTTCAGAAAAGTGGTATTTCCAGGAAAAAAAGAAGAAAAATCCAAAGTTTATCATTTTTCAGCAGGGAGTAGGCGGTATTTTGCTTGGCCAAGCAGTTCTGCTACGCGAGTCAATTTAATGCTAACATGATGGCTCTTGTAGAGATAGGAAGGCGGCTTCAGTTCCGTACTTCTGCTTGTCACTTTGCAGTAAGTGATTTGCACAGAATATCAACGGCAGGTAACAGAAGTCCTCAAAGCTGCAACCAAAAAAGCATTACAGAAGATACGAGCAGAAATTCCTGGATGAGAGAAACATATTTTAGTCTTACAAGCCATTGTGGCACGCCACCTTGACTTTTCTCTTCAAGAAGAAATGTTCATAATACCCATTCTGAGCAACCGCGAGGCATTGATTCCAGCAGCTCTGCACAGTGCGGATGTTAAATTCACAATGGAGCGTGCATTTTCTTTGTTATTGCTGGCTGAGCACGACCTGGTGAATTTCTCTCCTCTTGAGAGTATAATGCCTTTGTAGGGTTGCTATTGTGTGGCTGGCAGTGTTGAGCTGCTCGTGCACAAAAGGAGATAAGTGGAAGTTACAGTGCAAATGATACCTTTACAAAAGCCAAATAACAAACACATTTTCAGCCCCAGAACACATTGTCTAACCACCTGCACGCTCATTTTGTTAAGCTAAGCTGGCACATTGGCTACAAAGAAGGGAGAAGGCTAACGGGAAATTTGTTTGAAAATAATAAACAGGTTCCACAAAGGCAACTAATAAAGCTCAAAGTGGTTGATCCAAAACTGAAATTGTATCGGCCATGGCCTTGTGGTTGTAATAGCAAAATGCAGAAAAAAATGACTGACTGGCTGTGACTCTCAATAGAGAGTCTGGTGTCACTTAATGGTTTCTTCATTTGAATGTGCTGTGGGATAAATGTTACTTGTTCTGCACTTACCCTCATTGCTGGATATTCTTCCCTTGCACTTGGTAATGCAAACTCTTAATTGGGTATGATATTAGATACATCCCTAAACTCACTCTAATTGATGTCTATATTCCTCTTCAAACTTTAATAATCTTACTTGAGAATGTTACGGGATAAATGTTACCTGCTCTGCTCTTAATCTTACCCTCATTGCTGAACATTCTTCCCCTGCACTTGTTATATATGATATATGTTGCTTACTCGGCTTCTGAACTCACCCTCATTGATGTGTATATTCCTCTCCATTCCTTAATAGTCTTACTTGAGTATCTTACCCAACCTTATTGCTGAATATTTTCTATCTCCAGTTATTGAATGTGCTGAGGGATAAATGTTCCTTGCTCTTCATTTAAACTCACTCTGATAGCTGAGGATATGTCACCCAAACCCATATCATGAGGGAGATAATGATCCTCTCCAGGATGTTTTTAGACCTTATTTCATGTTATCATATACATGTATGGGACCTGTTATCCAGAATGCTTTGGACCTGGGGTTTTCTGGATAAGGGATCTTTCTTGCTAAAAATCATTTAAACATTAACCATACCCAATAGGATTGTTTTGCCCCAAATAGGGATTAATTATATCTTAGATGGGATCAAGTACAGGTACTGTTTTATTAGTACAGAGAAAAGAGAAATAATTTTCAAAAATTAGAATCATTTGCTTATAATGGTGTCTATGGGAGGCGGCCTTTCCATAATTCGGAACTTTCTGGATAATGGGTTTCCGCATAAGGGATCCCATACCTGTAGCTTGAAGAGGAATTTAGGCCTAAAAACCAGGACTGGATCATTATCTCCAAATGGGGTTGGCTGACAGCTCTGCCTCTTCACTTGTAAATACAAAATGTTATTGGGTAAGTTGTGGGCTAAATGCCTATTGCTCTTCGCTCAGTCTCATTGCTGATATGGCTCCTCACCAGTTATTGGGTGTGTTGTTGGCAAAATTTTTAAATTAAACAGCGACATTTGTTGGATGACCCCAAAGTGGGAGAAGCCAATAACAGCCAATCAAATTTCACTAATTGACTTTAATGGGGAAATTAAAACTGCTGCCAATCTTACAGCTTTGAGGCTACACTCACCAAACTTGAATCACACAGTCATGGGCTCAGCCTGAATGAAAATATGATGATTGTTGGATGCCCAAAAGTGGGCGGAGCCACCAACAGCCAATCATATTTTATGTATTGAATTTCAATGGGGAAATCCAACCTGCTGCCATTCTCACAGTATTAACATCAGGGTCCCCAAACTCTTCACAGTTGGTCACTAGGGGACTGCAGTTTTAGGTTTGAAAAAGTAGGCAGAGCCACCAACAGCCAATCAGATTTTACCTATTGAATTTTATTGGTTTAATGCCAGGGTTCTTTGCACAGTTTGTCACTTTATTACTAAGTACCAAGTTTAGAAAAGTGGGTGGAGCCAAGAACAGCCAATCAGATTTCACCTATAGGCTTTCATTGGTTTAAATTTAAACTGCTGCCATTCTATAAATATTGACTTTGCAGTCACCAGGCAACTGAGGTTCAAGGTTAGAAAAAGTGGGCGGAGACACCAACAGCCAATCAGATTTTACCTATTGACTTTCAGTGGGGAAATTCAACCTGCTGCCATTCTCACAGTATTAACATGTCAGGCGCAGCCACAGGTGGGTGGCTGGCAGGTAGGAGCTTATATGCCGTGTAATATGGGTACAGGGGGTACTGTGCTTGTGGATAGCCAGGAAACAAGTTATGTTGATGAAACATGATTTATTAAAGAAATTGAGTAATAAGAATATGGGAGTCCTTACAACAGGCCAGTGGTCAGAGGCAGGCAGAAGACGAAACAAATCCGTAAAACAGGCAGAGGGTCAGGACTGGCAGCAAACAAGGAGGGTCCGGAATAACAGGCAGTGGTCAAAGGCAGGCTGAAGGCAGGGAGAGTCCAAATAATCAGGCCGAGGTCAATACCGGGAGATCAAACAGAGGTCAGGAACAGGAGTTGTGGAACAGGGTAAGGTAACGGAATCAGGCAGGTATGTGGGCAGGAGTCAGGTAGGAACAGGGACTGGAACAAGCAGGTAAGGTCACTGGAACGTAAAAGGCTCAATGATCAAGCAACCAGGGGCTGCTTGTGACAGGCTTATAAAGCCCGTTAATTGACTGATTGGAACCACCTGGGCTAATTAAGGGAGGTGAAGGTGGACATAAACACAGAAGCAAAGAAGAGGGGTTAACAGAATGTTCAGGGTTGGATGCCCAAGGTCTCCAGTGGCTCAGTGTGGTAATGCAGAACCTGCCTAACATAGAGTCCAGAGTTCTGGTACAGGCAGGTCCTGACATAACACCAGGTGGCTTTTTAGGTTTAAAAAAGCGGGTGGAGCCATCAACAGCCAATCAGATTTCATGTGTACTTATACTATTTATGCCAGGGTCCCCAAACTTTGCAGAGCTATTCACTGGGTGACAATAATTCAAGGTTTGAAAAAAAAGTGTGTGGAGCCACAGATAGCCAATCAGACTTATTTCATTGATTTTAATGGGGAAATTTAAAGTGTTGCCATGCTCACACGTTTAAGGTGATGTCCCCAAACTTTTCACAGTTGGCCACTGGGGGACTAAGGATAAAGGTTAGAAAAAATTGGTAGAGCCACCAACAGCCAATCAGATTTCACCAATTGAATTTCATTGGTTTATATTTAAGCTGCTGCCATTCTCACACTATTTATATCAGGGTTCCCAAACTCTGCACTTTGTCAGTCATTGGATGACTACGTATTCAAAGTTAGAAAAACTGGGCGGAGCCACCAACAGCCAATAATGTTTCTTTAATTGATTTCAGCGCCATTCTCACATGTTTAATGTCAGTGTCCCAAAACTTTTCAAAGTTTGTCACCGGGGGACTAAGGTAAAAGGTTATAAAAAGTTAATGGAGCCAATCCATTTCCACCCATTAAATTTCATCGGTTTATATTTAAATCATTTTTAGTTCCCAAACTTTGCAGACTTGGTCACTGGGTGACTTCGACTCATGGTTAGAATAGTGGGTGGGGCCACCAACCACCAATCACAATTCACCTATTGACTTTTATTGGGTTAAATTTAAACTGCTGCCGTTCTTTAACTATTAATCCTAGGGTCCCTAAACTTTGCATGGTTAGTCACTGGGTCACTGCAGTTCCAGGTTAGAAAAAGGGGGCGGAGTCACCAACCGCCAATCAGATGTCACTCGTTGACTTTCAGTGGGGAAATTTAAATTGCTGCCATTCAGACACTATTAAAACCAGGGTCCCCAAACTTTGCACAGTGGTTTTTACTATATAACTGTGGTCCAAGGTTAGAAAAACTGGGTGGAGCCAACAACAGCCAATTAGATTTTATTCAGTCACTTCACATTTTTCAAACCAACTTGAGGTTTGTTCTTAAACTTCCCTTTCTAGTTATTATTATTATTATTATTATTATTAATATTATTCAGTAATACTAATTGCCAATTATAATTCAATTATCAATAATAATAATACATGTATGGGACCTGTTATCCAGAATACTCTGGTATAAACCGGTATATTGGGTTTCCATTCTTTGTCTACTAAACCCAATAATATTGTTTTGCCTCCAATAAGGATTAATTATATCTTAGTTGGGATCAAGTACATGTACTGTTTAATTATTACAGAGATAAAGGAAATATGTTTTAAAATTCTGAATTATTTGTTTAAACTGAGTCTATGGGAGATGGCTACCTCATAATTCAATCTTTCTGAATAATTGATTTCTGTACGTAATAACACAAATTACCTTTTTGTAGTCTAGGTGTATAGTCTTCCTCACAGTTTGGTGGATTATTATGGGTAGAGATATTATTCTGGGGACTCAATGGGGGGAATTCACAAAAATATCGGCAAAGGAAAATGTTGTTTGTGCTCCAAATTATTCACATACCAATTTTCCATTATTTTTCCACTTCTACCCACAATTTTTTAAAAATTTAATTAAAAAGTGGGCATGGCTATTGTGTACAACCTTTTTGAAAAATGTTGATAGGTTAATTTGGGTTTAAGTCTGTATAAAGAAAGTTTTTTTGTGCAAAAACGACATTTTCATAGCTCAATAACGACAATTTTTGACAGTGTATACAATACTTTTTAAAATTTGGCAGCATTACAATGAATCCATAAAATTATAAGATACAGGTATAGGACCCGTTATCCAGAATGCTCGGGACAAAGGGTATTCCGAATAAGGGGTCTTTCTGTAATTTGGAACTCTATACCTTAAGTCTACTAAAAAATCAATAAAACATTAATTAAACCCAATAGGATTGTTTTGTATCCAATAAGGATTATTTATATCTTAGTTGGGATCAATTACAAGGCACTGTTTTATTTCTACAGAGAAAAAGGAAATCAGTTTTAAAATTCTGAATTATTTGATTAAAATGGAGTCTATGGGAGACGGGCATTCCGTAATTCAGAGATTTCTGGATAACGGGTTTCCGGATAAGGGATCCCATACCTGTACCTTTGAGAACTGTGTACTTACTGACACTTTTGTGCCCCCATTGTGTCCTCCTTTACTTTTACTAATAAAGGCTGCAGTGGAGTGCATCATATGCATCTATTGCAGGTTTTTAGGATTTATAAAAAACTGCAGTGTTGTATACAACTAATATTACCGTTAGGGTTTATTTGCTTGTTTTTAGGAGCAACATGGCTTAAATTCCAGGTGTGAAATATCAAAAGTGACTTTTGCAGAATTCAGTCTGATCTTTTAGTAATGCACATTGCATTTGGCAGTGTTCCCCTTGTAATGAATACATCAAAGCATTCCAAGTGCGGGGTTTTGTGGTTGTTGCATAGAAAATAGTTAACTCTGCATTCATTCCTGGGAGATTATCCCATACCTGAGCGCAGTTAATAAAGTCCTCACTGCATTACGTTGGAGCACTTAGTAAGCCCCAGAGGCGAAGAAGGTAAAGAGCAAAGTTTTCCTGAAGAGGACTTTCATAGAAAAGTAAATAACACAAATTTTTAATAAAACATAATAATAAAGTGCTAACGAGATTCTACACTTACCCAGAAGGGCAACAGAACCCTTTCCTAGTGGCCCAGTGACCTCTTTTCTCTCTAGTGATGGAAATGTAGGTCACAGAAAATATAAGATTCGGAAAGCACCTTTTGTGTATAGTAGGACTTTACCTGTAAATTAGCCCAATGCTCTGCAGGTGATTTATCATGTGCACAAACTACCATATGGGCTATGGTTACCAACTGAGATGCTGAGATCAGAGATTCTTTCTCAAATAGTTATGCATTGTGTACAGCATATTGCAGGCAGTAGGGGAATTCTCTCTGGAGCCTTAAGCAGCTGACCTTGGGAATGGTCACCACAAGGGTTATGTAGCCACCTTAGCGTTATGCCGGTGTAGCAGCTGGTAACAAGCTTGCTAACAAACGTGTATGCATAAATGGATCAGCTAGATCAGTAAGTGGAAAATATGGAGATATGTTATTAAAAGCAGTTCTCTACCCAAGAAAATATTATTTTTGTATAATAAAACATTCCAAGTTAATTACACATTTTCAAGGGTTTTAATGTTATTTGGAAATCTAATTACAAATGAAATATGTATTTGTTTATCCTTCTCAAAAGCCTCCTGGTGCTTGTAGAATGGAGCACAAAGTGTTGCACCTCCCTCTTTATGCAGAACTAGAGGGGCTCATTTATCACTGGGCAAATTTGCCCATGGGCAGTAACCCATAGCAACAAATCAGTGATTGGCTTTTTTTCAGCCAGTTGCAGGTAGAACAATGAATGCAACAATTTGATTGGTTGCCATAGGTTACTACCCATGGGCAGATTTGCCCAGTGTTCATAAATGACCCCCCTGTGTTCTGCAGAACTGCATACATAGTAGGGGTATATGTGTCTGATGGGATGCTCCCTTTCTTGGGCCAGATAGGGAGTGGTGGGATATTCAAGGTACTAGGGAGCTTTGTACTTACCACCCTCCTTAAGTAAAGGGTTATATAGCCAGAGAATTATGGAGGCTTAGGAGGCTTAGCTTCCACCAACTGGTATATATTCATATATAATTATAAACTCTCAATGAAAACCATCTATTGGCAGTCTGCCTAAACAAAATGTCACTGGCTCCTCAGCAGCTAATTTCTGATCCCACCAAGGTACAGATCTCAGATTGCACATACTGTACCATTGCCAGTAGCACCACTGTTCTCTGTAGGGACCCATAGCATTGGTAAATTAGATGTAGCCGTAGTTATTTGTATCACCTCAAATGGTGTTTAAAGAACAGAGTTTTGCAGCCAGCAGTGCAGGCAGTTTGTCTGTTTGCCAGAGAAAGTTTGTGTCTCATGAATGAGTTTCAATATGTATTTAGATAACAAAAAACTGCAGTTGCTCATTAAATGAGGAGTAATTTTCTGTAGCACTAAATGTAGGATGGTTCTGCCAGGAAGTTGATGAAGCATCTAAACCCGAAAAGGGATCCTGACATTCTTTCTTTAGAAAGAAGTACAGGGCAATAAATCAAATCTGTTTGGTTCAAATCGGTTTAGCAAAGTGCTCATTCATCTTAAAGTTACAGGTACTCTCCCTCCTTGGAGCATCATTGTAACTACACCCCTGTCCATAACCCCTCCCACTTACAAAATAGTCACACCTCCTGTCAGTTCTCTCTCTCTTTATGCATCCCTTCTTAAATCATCCATTGTGGTTTTTTAGTCTAATGCTTAATTTATGACAAAATGTTTCAGTTATAAAGCTTCGTTAGATATTATTATTAGTAGCAAATTCAGGGATTATTTATAAAATATTAAAAAAACATCAAAGAAGCCAGTATACTAGTTAATGTAATGAATGATTAAATTCCTTGCTTCTTTGTAGCCTGCACAAAGGGGACCCCTAATTACCATCCCCTTTCCAAGCCTCGCAACTTTGTTGAATGCAGATTCTATTCATCATGAAAGACCTTTTGCTCCAGAGAGGCAAATTTATAGCTGACCTCCCTCATTCACACAGCTTTGGTTCTTCCTACTGAAGTCACACCAGAAGGACAACAAACTTCAGCAGTGAAGGATACCATAGCCAAAGGCAATGAGGAGTAGAAGAGAGTGGAAAATGTATATATATTATATAGTATATCTTTAATATATAGATCATTATATGCCTCTGATGAAACCAACTTCCAAAACGTCAGGCATTAATATCATCATTATACATTCATATATATGTTATGTATATGCTTTCCTTTATCTTCAGATCCTCATATCCATAGGCACTGCTTTCCTTGACTCTTCTGATCTGATGGGAGATCACACAATCCCTGACACGGAGGAGTGTGGGCAGATCATCTCTTGTACTTTATCCATTTTTTGGGCATAGAAAAGTCTCATGAGAAAGTTAGCTGCAGCCGCTCTATCATGACTCCTGACTGTGATTCTTTGTACGTATATTTTTATTTATATAGCGTTACTTGTATATCCAGCATGTAAATTAAAACAATACATTAACTGAATGGCTGGGGACCAATACAATAATAAAGTATAAATAAATACAAAAATACTTTTGCACCCCAGTGTAAAGTCTACATGCTGAAAGACCAGCGGAAGGATTATTGCCATCTTTAAATATCAATGATTTTAGCTATCATTATAAGAGGACCCACAGTATTACCACAGTAATCTGAGAACAATTTTAACAAAGTAATTAAACAAGAAAATATGAAAAGTGATTTAGGCTTTCGGAATGTTCTCTCGGCAGAAAAGGATTTAAACAAGACAAGCAATGTAAAGACAGTGAAGTTTGACGGAGTCTGAGAGATGTAACATCAGTTTAGCAGGGGAAGAGAAACGTGTTTTCCTTGCTATAATACAAAGACCCCCTGGCGATCACTAATCGCTTGGCTGCAGTACAACAGTTTGTAGTTTGAGATTGTTCCTGTCTATTTATATAGCACATTATTTAGAGCCTCTCCAGAACTGCCAATAAAAAAAAAAATAACAATCGGAACCATTTCACTGGCTTCACTGTCTACATGAAGTTATCAAATCTGGAATTATGGCCATGTCTTTTATGGGTATGGGTTGTTCTCTTGCATCTTTTATACTGGGTCTGGTTTGGAATGCCATTCCTCTGGCAGCACTTTACCAAGGGCAGAAAATAGCCAGTCCTAGGAACCCTGGCCACATTTCTGTTTTTTTTTTTTAACTGGAAATGTTGATCTTTTGGTGAAGAGAATGCCATTGCAAGCCCTGCTTGCCTTGCTTTCAGCACAGGAGTGGGGGTGAGAGATGGTGGCATCTGGTCTGCCACCTCAGGGTACAGGCCAGACCCACCCATTAATAAATAGTATTGGCTTTTTCTGATACAGATTTGTTATCATGTACTGTAAAAAATGCTTTCAATACAAAATCATTGTACTGTTCAAGATGCCAGGGTAATTAATGTTCTTGAGAAAGTTGGGTAATTTTTAAAGGTTCACTTTATCCTCAAAGAAAACACCCCAAAGTAATCATGATATACCCTTTGCTGGCACAACATGCTCTCTCCCGGCTTCCTGTAATTGGTAAAATCACAATAGGAAACTGGTTGGTTCTTGCCTTCACCAGTGACACAGTGACTGCTTAGGCAGGGCTAAAACATCAGACTGATAACCTTCATAAAAGTCTTAGGTAAATAACACAATTGGAAAAAGAATATATCCTCTGCTCTTCTTACTTACATTAGGCATACATAAGGAAAAAGGCATAGTGACCCCTTATTTTCTCTTATGGAACAACTGTGCCGCTTCCCACCCGCAGCCTAATGCCATTTATGTCAGATCATAAAGGAAAACATAACAACCCAACTTTCTTACAGCTTTCACTTGTCCTTTAGCTAGAAAGTATGATGGGACTTGGTTAATTTCTCCTAGTGTCCCCTTGCAATATCCCTCCTTTTGTGCTAGGCAAGATGTGCCTATGAATAAGTGCTCCTAACACACGAAACGCGTCAGGCACTCTTTTGTTTTTAAACATGACGAAATAAAGTACAGATTTTAACGGATTCCTCGTGTCCGAAGTGTTCTCGACGTCCTTCCTTCCACTTTGAAGATGTGCCATCACTTTACAGAGAGCCATCCCTTCATTTAGTGGCCGTTCTGTGTATGGCTGTGCTGGGCACCTTGTCATGTCCCTACTGTATATTTCAGTGAGAGCCGGTGCTGTGTCAGAGGCAACTGCAATGCAGACATCTACAGTGACTTGCACTTGCAGGACCAGCTTCCTCACATAGATGTGTGTATATATGTATATTTTTATTTATATAGGACTGTTTATGTACACAGTGCTGTACAGCAGAACAGTAAATGAATAGAACAATATATGTCATTGCAATAATGCATACAGATAAATACAAAGTGAGCACTTCTCTGTTATTCTGTTACTCAGCATGGCTTTGCACATACACGATAACTATATATATATATATATTTATATAAACCAGTGTTACTCTAGGGGGCCCATTTACTTACTCACGAACGGGCCGAATGCGTCCGATTGCGTTTTTTTCGTAATGATTGGTATTTTGCGATTTTTTCGGAAAATTATCGCGACTTTTTCATTACCAATACGATTTTTGCGGAAAAACGCGAGTTTTTCGTAGCCATTCCGAAAGTTGTGATTTTTTCGTAGCGTTAAAACTTGCGCAAAAAGTTGCGATTTTTTCATAGTGTTAAAACTTGCGCAAAACGTCGTGCCTTTTAAGTTTTAACGCTACGAAAAAAGCGCAACTTTTCGCGCAAGTTTTAACGCTACGAAAAAATCGCAACTTTCGGAATGGCTACGAAAAACTCGCGTTTTTTCGCGCAAATCGTATTGGTAACGAAAAAGTCGCGATAATTTCCAAAAAGTCGTAAAGGCGCCGAAAAAATACGAAAAAGTCGCAAAATGTTCGTTTTCCAATCGGAATTCTTCCAATTCGGTCGGAATTCGTGTCTTAGTAAATCAGCCCCTAGGCATGGCTAATTACATATTCTGGGAATGTGATTCCTATAGTGAGCACAGTAAGGACAACTAAAGGCTGCACAATACCTACTGCACAGATAATCAGCAAAGTGTAACTATCACTCCTGTATCTGAAGTTGTAGCTGTTGTTGGAAAAATTGGCCAACTGTGAATCCATGGCAGGGCTTCTTGGAAGGCTGACTATCCCAGAAAATTTGTTTGCCTAATTCTTTTCATTGGAAATTATGTGGAATTATCTGGCAAACTAATAGTGAGAGGGGATACACTTTCCTTTCCCAATTATCTTATGATACAGTTAATAGTTTATTGTAAAATATATAAGCCACAGAGGAGGCCCGTGACCAAATATAGGCATAAAGCCGAAGGCCTAGTGCTTTTATACAGGTCAAGGTATCTTCTAATATCCTCATATTTTACAACAGGGGGAAATTACACCACAAAGCACCTGATGACATCACTAAGCTCCAATTATAAGGATATAATTTACAGGATATTCATGGCTCTTGTGTATTATGCAATTTGGCCCAGTTCCAAATGAGCAAATTAGAGTACTTTGGCCATCTGTGTATGTGTGGGGGGTGCAGTATACCACACAATCTGTTCTTGTAGAGGATTGTGGCATATTTTGCTGTACATACACAGTGGGATCCTGGTAGCAAACATTCAAGAACTGCTGGAAGGCTGCAATTTGGGCACAAGTAGGAAACAAATGAATACTGTATACTTTATACTTTGCTACGGACATTTTCTGTCCAGTTGGGCCCCTCTGAGATGGGGGCCAGTCTAGTCACCCCTTCTGCCCTGCCCTAAAACCGCTCCTGATTCTGCCCAAGGAATCACAATTGAACTAATTTGCGCCTGCGGTTTCTTTGTCAGTGAAAGTCAGTATCTCCTTTGTCCCTATTAGCTGCTTGAGGTATCACACAGCCTGCTTACGGAATATAATTATTGCTTTGCCTCTCCAGTGGATTTGGGATGCTGAGCTGAGCGCAGCGAGGGGAGAGATGATTTATCTTCATTTTTTCTCTGCTTCTCTGACCTTCAGGCTGAATTTTTCCTGCCTATTACAAGGCAGCCTCTGCCTGGGGATCCATGACACCTTAGCCCAGAGAGGTGGCAAGCAATTTGTAACTGGTTACGTTCCAGAGTCATTATAAATGGCTTTGTTCTGTCGTTGATTCAGACTCTGCTGTCAGGCAAATGATACATAAGACGTATCACTTAGATCCTACGCCTCGTTGCTTCTTATTCATGTAGTGAAGGGGTTAACTGTTTTTTTTTTTTCTTTACAAGTGGCTGTCAAATATAAATGTACAATAAACAAATGTGTGGGTGTATGTGCGTATATATTTATATACCAAGATGGAGCAGCCATAGTGTGGTACTATGTTTTGGTGTAAAACAAAGTCCTTTATATCCATGTTGATTCAGGATATGGAAATCAATTGTAGGCCACCAGTTAAGGTGCAAAGTTATATGTATATGGTATTTCCCAAACGACTTCGGTTCTGGGACCACTGAAATTCTCATGGGTATCACTACCTGTGGTTATTGTTATTTAATTACAATAATATTGGTGAACAGAACTAAAGCTCAACAAAAAAGTAGGGTACCAGCCCATGGCACTTTAGCAGGGAAGATCTGTGCCCCCAAAGATGCCCCAGTAGCCCCCCATATTCTTTTCTGCTGATTCCCTGCACATGCTCTGTGCTGCTGGCACTTACCTGAGCTTAGGGGCCCACTCACATTATTCTGTATATATAGAATATAAATGGCTGATTAGAAATTTATTCAGATTCACATTACATGGCAGCTCCAATCAGCACAATTAGAATTAGTTTTTAATATTCGGTCCTGTAGCATCAGCTTATATAACATGTGAACCTCATTTTTTGCTTGATAATTTGCAACGCCCCCTAAGCTTGGCTTCTCAACACCTGCTCAGAGAGCACTGAGCATGTGCAGGGTCACTGACAAATCTAACAAAATCCAAGATGGGGATGTGACAACTTTGAAGGCCTGGATCATTACTATTATAGAGTTGCTGAACCTCTAGGCTGGTGCATTAAGTATATATACAGTACATCTAACTTACTGTCTTATTGTTTGTAAACCACAGCAATCATTCTGCAACTCCCAACTGTCCCAATTTCTGCAGGACAGTCCCAATTTTAAGCACAAACGCTGTATTCCTGAATAGCTATTTAAATGTTGTGCCGTTCCATCTGCCACTCACTTGCTGGAGTTGAAAAAGTAATCAAAGTAAATCAAAGATGGCTGTGCATTCTACTGTGTAACGCACGGCCATTTTTAATTTTGTTTCAACAAGGCAATAAAACCAAGCAGTGAGGAAGCGCTGGGAAAGAAGGACAACTTTGTGCTATTCTGCTTGTGTAGGTAATGCTTTAAATATTTCTGCAGTGATCTTACTGGCATGTGTGGAGTAATGAAGTGCTCATTGACCATTTCTGCAGTGATCTTACTGGCATGTGTGGGGTAATAAAGTGCTCATTGACCATTTCTGCAGTGATCTTACTGGCATGTATGGGTTAATGAAGTGCTCATTGACCATTTCTGCAGTGACGGACACGTCTTGAGGGGTTTTTTTTGTCTTGATTTTTCATGGTCAGGGTGTGGCTAAAAGATTGGCATGTTCAAAATTCACCTCTATGCCAAATGGTGGAAAGCATAATCATACTACCAGTTTTCATGGTCATTTGGCCACAATAGACTGCCTTCATTTTATTTGGTATTTTATTTATTTTAAACAGTACAGCAACTCCCACATTTATTAATAAATGCAGATGTACAGATTTATATTAGTGAACATTCATAAAAATGAAGAAAACGCTACTTATAAATACGACATGGATATTTGTCGCCATTATATTTCTTGGTCTTTTCAAGATGACGTTTAAAATTAACTAGGCTAAATCCAAGTATTTATTTGATTTAATGGGCTGGATATAAAATAATGGCCAAATGCTATTGGTGTAATAGAGCGTTGTAATTAAGCTAACAAACTGATGGCTAAATTGGGAAAAAGGATGAGGGAAGGGGCGTATAACCACTTGTTTGCTGATGGGTGTTAACAAAAAGGGGAAAAAAGGTGCAGTAACTACTGTCGTGGTTAGGTTAGAGCTTTAACAATCTATTTTTATTCTCCAGAATCCAAGGAAAGATTACTCCACATGTCACATCACTTAAAGCCATTACGAACAATATATCTTTGCAATTGCATGTGCTGTTGGATAATGCCATAATCAAACACTTCTATTCCATTGACTTCAAGTACTAAATTCATTTCTGCTGGCTCCCATGAGGCACTGTTCTCACACACAAACCAAGGGCACACATACATGCTAGCTTGCATCAGCCAATGAATGGCCAGAGCTGTGGCTTTTTCCCCCCACATTTCTTCCTGTTTGTTTTAGAACACTAGCTAAAGGGTAACTCTGGCTTTGGATCCCCACACAACACAGAAACCCCTAATATACCTGTAACTGTAATCTATTCCTTTGAAAAGTATGAATAAATACCATTTTTATATGCTGAAATCCAGCTGCAAAACAGTTCTTCTCTTTCTGCATCATTTGAAATCCTGGCAGGGAGGGACTAAAACTTTAGACAGCATGCAGGAACTACATAACCCACAATGCTTTGCACTGTGATGTTTCTTTCCTTATTGACATCACATGGACAGGGAATTGTGGGATTTGGAGGATGCAGGCTGAAGGCAGGCTAAGGACAGTCAACTACCAATACATTTTATTTGAGTCCCAAAGTAGTCATCCAGATCAGCAGGGGAACAGGGCGCCAGGCTTAGGGAACTGGTCCAAACCATATTATTACATTACAAATTATGAAAAGGCAGCATATTTTTTAATTATGTTTAGTTTTCAAAAAGCTTAAGGTGTGATCGGGTGGCATTCCGCTTTAACAAATCACCTAATAGGATATACATTATATGTGGGTTAAGTCCTGTAGACCTATAGGAAGTGCTTTTAAAAAGTATAACTATTTGTAGTTGTAGAAATAATGGGGGTTATTAAAAAACATGGCCCATATGCCAGTAGTTAGCCTTACCTGGCTTTGTGCAGGTGAAGGAGTGAAAGCAAACATATAATTGGCTCTTATGTTACTAGACGGGGCTAAAATTACTCACGTTGCCATATGTTACCATCATGCACAAACAGGACAAAGAGCACAATCGTATGGGTGGTTCTTCAAGCAGCCAAAATGAGAAAAAGTTGTATGTAATTGCAACCACAATTTGGTTGCAACCTCTTAGTAAATGATACTAAGAAACACTGTACAGAATTACATATATTGCTTTATATCTGTTTACCTTTGTCTGGTTGAACATAGACACATGATACTGTGAGCGAGAACCGTGCACTCAAAAGCATTTGCTTAAGTAATATATTCTATGGTGGAGTGTGTCTGATAGAAAACATCCTCTGTTTTGCAGTAACCTGCCCATTGTTGGAGGCTGTGTCATGCCCTTATTTATCTGTGATCTCTCTCCATCTTTAATGCTGTCTCTCCTGTGACAAAAAGATGAACTCTCTTTGGGGACTGGCACACGAAACCTGTGAGGCAGTAGAGATGGCAGCAGCTTGCTTCAAAGACAAGGTTAGGAGGTGGATCTTGGGCAGTGTGCCTGGAATACTAATGCACCCTCTTTTGCTGCACTGTCACTGCATATAGAGAGATGCAGACCTTTTAAGGGATTAGTTTCTATCTCTTTGCTAAGATTGCTTGCGGTGCTTTAAAGATTGTAGTACCAAGAGGGGGCTGGATTTTACCCAGTCTGTACTTTGGACTTTCTTTTGGGGGAGAAGATGATTTTTATTATAACTGTAGACATTTATAGGCATTCAGCAGCCACAACTTCCTTGTCCCTGAACTGTACACTTTATATATATATATATATATATATATATATATATATATATATATATATATATATATATATACACACATACATTGGAGTGTCCTCACTCTAATGCAAAAAATTATTTATCATGGGGTGCACAGCCAAAGTAAATATACAAAGAACAGTTTTCAAACCGACACACCCTATAAAAATCTTCACAAATTTATTGTAGACAAACTGGAGCTCATTTATCAACACTGGGCAAATTGGCCCATGGGCAGTAACCCAGAGCAACCAATCAGTAATTGGCTTTTTTCAGCCAGCTGCATGTAGAACAATGAATGCAACAATTCGATTGGTTGCCATAGGCACAACCCACTGCACAAAATGTTCCAACGTTTCGGTCCTCACTAGGCCCTTTCTCTGATATCGTGAGTGAGGACCGAAACGTTGGAACATTTTGTGTTGTGAAGATTTTTATAGTGTGTTTTATAGAGTGTGCCAGTCCGAAAACTGTTATATATATATATATATACATACATTTTTTTATTCTAAGACACAGTAGAATCAAGGCAATAGTAGTATATCATTGTAAAGAAACTATGTTTATTCCAGGATGAGGGCATAACATGCATTTTGACTGCCACAGTATATTATGGAAAACAAGTTTTAGAAGAAAAGGGCATTTTGATACAGTTTTCCTTAGAACAAGGGCACTTGATTTAGCAGAAAACAAAAAAAGATATTCTGCAGCTCAAAGCTGATCATAAAACCAATATAGTTTATTTTGATCGGAATAAAAAATGCTAGCCTGGGGTCTGTATGTATATTTTTAATTATGATCTGAATAAACTTTTTTGGTTTTATGGTCAGTTTTGAGTTGCAGGATATCCTTTTTTTTTGTTTTTTCCTTGAAGCTACCAATTTGTTTTGGTGGTTATATTCTGCTCTCATAGGCATTTTATGAGTCAATTATACTCCTTATTTAATACATTTTTGCTTGCTATTTCCATTGGCAGACACTGGCATGGACTGGGCAGAATTGCGGCCCTGAGTGCAACTGTCTGACATTGGCAGCATCTGTTATAGACAGGACTATTCCATTAAATTTCAGTGGGAAACAATGTCAGGTGTGGAAGGATGTTTTGACCACCACAGTTGCCCCTGGGAGCTTATTGGTAGTCAAAAAGCCTAAAAAATAAGGAACCAAAATGATTGTTTTAATAAAGGAGAAACAGGCAGAACTCTCATTCTATTCAACCCTTATTTATTTGGCTTATGGTACTAGTAAAATTGGTGAATTGGCCAACCACTTCTATCTGCAATTTACACATAATGCCTTTCAATTATATAGCATCTCTTCATTTTTTTATGTCTTTCAGTGGTTCCATGGTCAGTTGTTTTTGTATTATAAAATGCCTTCCATTATAGCAGCAAATCATTTTAGCACCACTGGCAGGCTGTCCATTAGTTATTAGGACAACACTTGCACAGTCAGTTTTCATTCAGAGGCAGTGAATGTAATGCTAATGAAATTGGTGTCTCTGGAGAGGCTTATTCATTAGTTTTACACAGTGCCGTTCTGTACACATTTCATGAACCTAGTTTGTACAGGAATGGACCCAGATGTTTGTAATTGTAGTTTTTATATAATTGTAGTTTGAGAGTAGGATGGCCTAAAAGTTACCAAACTCTGCAATTTAAACTTAATTCAGAGAAAAGCTTTCATACAGAAGCTATTAGCATTTCCCTGCTGAACACCAAGAATTACCTCTCAAAAACAAGAAATGAGAGAATAATCCTTACAAACGTAGCTATGGGAGGGAGGAAGCAAATCTCTTCTTCTCTTCCTTCAGCCGCCAGAGCCTTTAGAACAGTTTTCACTGAATATAAACCTAGTTTTCTGAGTCTGAACATGAATAAAATCTCAGCTTTCCATGTTATGAATAGCCATTACAAGGTTATGGATTAAAGCAAAGTCATCACAACTATAAGAACCTTGCCTTCGTTTCTCAGCATTTTCTGTAGGTAAAGGTCCACTAAACATTTTTATTCAAGAGGTGAATGCATAGTTCCTTTCCCCTGGAGCAGAGATGCACAGAGATGGGCACAACTCTTAGCATTCCAGGAGCACAAAGAGCTGCACCTGTGGGTGACAGAAAGTACTCCAGGGGAGCAGGTGCACTGTTGGCAAAAAAATGGCACTTTGCACCTGTATTATGCACTTTTTTTTGCCTTACTCCACTTGTGAATAAGCCCTAGAGAACCAGAAATGTATAAGATCCAAAGTCTTGTTTCCAGAACTCTCCCTTTTCTAATTTATAGTATTATTAAGTATTTATTGGCAATTGGTTTAGCAACAACCCTTGAGATCTCCAGAATACAGTTCAATTCTATTACATTTTCATTGAAAAGTGCATATCAAGAACAGGAGAGAAGACTGAATTAAGAGGCAAAGTGTAAAGTGAGCGCTTGTGGGATTTCCTGCTTACTTGTACTATAGTTACCTACTAATACATCCTATACCTGCACTAAGCACAGTTTAGCAGGATTCCTTTTTATCATTTATTTATATAGCACCATCATGTTATACAGCGTGTTACATTTATTTATAACAGGGTCTTACAATAATATAACTAACAAGGGTTACAGAACACAATGGGATCAGAGGGTTGTGCTCACAAGAGCTTACAATCTAAAAGGTTCGGAAACATTTGAAACATAAGAACGATGTTTGGAGTTATAATGGCTCTTTTGGAATCTATAAATAGCTACATGATAGTTCATTTTTCCTCCGCACAGCAGGCAGTAAAGCAGTTCTTACAAGTAATGGATGTGTTTAATTAGCCAAACATAATATTAATAGCAATGACTTTTAGCCAGATATGTTTGGCCAACAGGGATAAAGATTCCCCGAGGACCGACAAACTGGCCAAAAAATGTTGAAATAAAATGTCTCTTGATAATGACACACTACACTACAATTAATTTTCAGTGGGATTTATCTTCCATTTGAATTTGCCAGTCAACAAAACTTGTTAAAAAAAGTGAATAATTCCATTATCAGTCACAATTACTACAAGCAGCAGCTTCAAGGGGCAGGGGATCTTGGACCCAGAGACCAATTACTGAGCCGCCTTATTACTAAGCAAAGAGAGAGACTTCACAAGTTCCAGTAACCATATACTAATATTTTGCTTATGTCTGGGAAAACTGTAAAAGATAGATAGATAGAATATTGCTTGATGAGATGTTCAGGCAGCTCATGTTTTTAGGTTTCTGTTGATCAGTTTAACGTATGCCCAATTTAACTTATGCCAGTAACTGGTAAATATAGAATATTGCTTGATGACATTTTTTGGGGCATTTTTGAACGGAAAAATCCAATTCTGCAATGACTCGGTACTGACATGAGGAGAAATAGAATGGATTCAGGGCATTCACACAACCAGATAAATGTGGCTCGATGGAAAGGTTTTTGTTGGGGCAATTGGTGATTTCTCTTGGTTTCTCTTGCACCATGGGACCCCCAATTCTCAAGTTCATACTGCATAGCATTCGCAAAACATGGGCTCTTGTGGAGTCACTTTCTACTTTGTACATATGTAAAGGCAGCATTCCATGTCCCTATTTCCCCAAATAACAGGGCGTTGTAATGCTAAATTTCGACTAATATTGTATGTGTTTAAAACTATTCCATTCTCTTTTGGTCTGGCAGAAATATATGAGCGATAAACCCAATATATCCAGACTGTCCAACTGGAAGCCTTTGGGCTGACTGTGACCTCTCAGCAGATATTTATGGCTCTCTAGCTGTGCAAGGGCTCTGAAGGCTCCTTTGGAACATGTTGCCCACACACAACACAGTTTGATACATTTCGACCAAAGGACAGGTGGTATATCAGAAAATGATCCCTCTGCACAGGGTTGATTTGCAGCTGATGGAATATTAGAAGAGGAGGTGCCCAAGAAGTATTTACTGCAAATACAATATACCACTTAGTGTTTCTGTGTTTGCATAAAAGCAGCAGTTTAGGATGCGGCACCCTTATCTTATATCTTTATATGCCCTTGTCCCATGGTCACCTGACCATATATATAAATGTTATTCTCTCTTAGTTGCTTGTATCTCTTGTTAGAATCCTTTCATGTTGCTTCTTTCTGAAGATGGAGTGTTTTTTATGAAAGCAAAGGCTGCTCTTGTTTCCGTAATCCTGTTCTGTTCAGTTACAGCCCCCCAGTGGCTCGGTTATTAGTTCTGCCTCAACGGCGGTTCACAGTCTATTCTGACTTTGCTTCTGTAACTACACATCAAGCAAAGTAAAGGTGTTTGTCTTTCACGCGCTCTCCTGGAATCCAGGATTGAGACATTTTTCTTTTGTATGTGGAGGAATGTTTTAGAATTGTGTGTTAGACTAATGGAAACAGGACATTAGTGCTGCCTTAGTGCAGCATTGCATACCTACTGTATATACATCTGATTCAACGTGAGCAAAACAAAAAAAAACATATACTGAAAATATATTCTGCCTATTATTTTAAATAAGGAAATTATAATTTTATATTTTGATATTATAACGCACTAATGGATCATTGTTTTATTGTCACACTTACTACCACTCCCTCACTGTAATCAGCTGACCTAGTCTAAGTAAAGATAATGACTTCCGTATAAACAAACCCACTCCCTTCTCTTTTTGTATTGTCTGTCTTGGTCACAGATAAAGTGTCAAATGGTAACCTGCTCTTCTTCCCCACAGTTGCTTGCAAGAACCAGAAATTTAAAAACTAAAAGCAGTTTCTATTTCTTTGTTTACCCTGTTAAACTGAAGGAATAACAAAAATCATAGTCCTGTCAACTGAACTTGTGTTGAACAGGGGGGGTATAGGGCCTATTTAAATCCAAAATCAATAAATAACATGTTGCAAATATGTATGTCATTATTAAAAAATATTTCCCATTATTTCTAGGAACCCATACCAACCAATCAGCAGGTATCTTTTACTTGTCTTACTTGTTTTCTTGCTGGTTACTTTAAAGACATAAATTTCAAAAACTATTATAGATAGTCCATAGCACAACGTTTCAGTAACAGTGATTTAACACTCTGATTGCCTGCCAGCCAAAACAGCAGTGGAAAATCATGATGTTGGCAGTCTAAAACTGTTAATATCAGTAAAAGTAAAATTAATTAAAAAAATAAACAAAAGTTCATTGAGGTGCCAAACTAGGATTGGTTATTAGGCAGCCTCTTTGCACACTATCAGCTTACAGGGGGCTTTATTTGGTAGTAAATTTTGTTTTTATCCAACCAAAGTCAGGAATTCAAAAATAACTACCTGGTTTGGGGGCACTGAGAGCAACATCCAAGGGGTTGGTGAGCAACATGTTGCCCCCATGCCATTGGTTGGGGATCACTTTTCTACATCATACTAAAAGGTAAGCAACCTCTTTAATGAAATTACTATGAAGGGCCCTGCATTTATGGACGTGTTCTATATAATTAGAGTGGCATATTCCACATTGTACAATTGTGTGGGAAATTTTCCTTCAAATATAACAATAGAAATATCAGTACAATATTGGGACCAAGAATGGCTAATGTACAAAACTGGATGGAATTTGTTCGCTTTTATTGTTTCATTGAATGTATGAAGAAAAGGCAGATGTTCCTTGAGAGAGATAGAGGGGGGAGATACCCACAGAGGTAGTTTAGTGGCTTGTTTGGAATGCAGCGCAGGGCAGGATTGCATAGGGATGGCTCTCGTTGGTGGGTGCCTGCTGCAAAAGCTTGCGGAGAGCCGTTTTGAGGTCAGTATCATGTGTGGCGCCTCCATGGTAACTCTTTGTTTTCACAGCTCTCATTTGCTGAGATAATGCTCAGGTTGCAGGGGAACGGTAAATATATTCTGGGCAATGTGAAAGACTAGATTCTGCGAGGAGTTCATCTCAGTGTTACCGGCCGCCTCATGTACAATTCAATAGGTTTCCATGAAACATTCAAGGTATATCTTGATCTGTGAAAAGATGCTTTTTGTAGTGGATTATCATGTTAGAACAGTTGGAAGAACACACTGATAGAATTTATATGTGCTTTGATGGCTGCTGCTGCGGGGGGAAGAGTTCAGAATTAAAGTGACTCTTCTGACAGGTTCCAGGCATTCCAGCTATTAGCTACATACTATACAAGCCACATTATCCTAACCGCAACAGGCTTTAAAGGGGTTCACCCACCTCTCAAAACTGTTTTTTTACATAATGACATATAATGTAAATGTAAGCAACAACACACAATACATTTATTAAAGAGCTTTTAAAGCTATCTGTAAATGCACTTGCAGTTGAAAGCACTATATGTTTATCTCTTTAAAGGGATTCTGTCATGGTTTTTATGGTATACTTTTTATTTCTAAATTACACTGTTTACATAGCAAATAATTCACTCCATTTAAAAATTTGGCATGTCCTTATTTTGCTATGGACAGACCCTATGCATAACCTTTCAGAGAGGCCGCCCTGTCGGTGATGTCATTGGCAGGCCCTCCATGATGTCACTGGCGGGTTCCCTGGCAAGGGTGCCTTGGCTTGGGTTCCCTAGGGGCGGATTGAGCTCAGATGTGGCTCATAGTTTTGTGACCTACACTACAAAGTGGGATGTTGAACAACAAATAGACCCACCCCCAGTTATTTTGACTTTTGTTCAGTGAAAATTCCTGTAGACTGGATACTGGAAAGTTGCTTAGAATTACTCTGAGAATTGCACACTCAGGGTGGTGCAAGGAACGTTACTCTGACTAATAAAGCCAAACCTCTACAGGCTTAGGAGACTATTCAGAAAGTGTGTCACGTGCTTTAATAACAGAATTAACCATTTACCACATGTACCCTCGAGTATATTTGTGGTACAATACTACATTCATTTGGATACCCAATAAAAATCAGTAGCAATCCACACAGCAGCAACGAGAAACGTAGATCCTACTGTTGCAAAAAAGGAATATATAGAATAAATGTGAATAAATGTTACCCCCCTTCTGCCAGTGAGAACTACACTGTGTTCTTTCTATTTTGGTTCATTTCCATTAACTCCACATTGGCCATTTCAAACATGTCAATAGCTTTCCTTTACTGTGGCCAGCAGCACATTGTGCATTTTTTAAGCTGCACTTTGTATTGGTTGGTTGGACAATTACAGTAATAATAATAATCATTATGGCTCTTACGACATATAGAGACTTGGCACATACATCATGTTTCTTAGGCTATGTAGCCACAGTAACCTTCAGTCTGCAGATCTTATAAGCAATTGTAAAAATAGCACTTGACAAGTGGAACAGAGAAGCTGAACAAGGTTTTTGTATTTTAGACACTCGTTTCTATAGTTATTTGTTGTTGGCTATTTCTACTCTTAATTGGTCCGTACATTAACTCCATCAATACTGGGTGGAATGTTTGCAATCTGCTAGGGACATTGGTATGAAGTAATAAGAATAATACTCACCAGAGCACTTTAAACTAACACCTTGGGGCAGATTTATCAAAATATGAGATAAGAACTGTCCAACTTAAACTTTCAGCCTTTGATAAATGCATTTCTAAAAATCTAAAAATAAGTTTAATACCATCAGTATGCGCAGGCAGGATGTCTATTGTCTACTGCATCTGCCAAAATCACTATGGGTTACTAGACACCTGTATGAAAGCAAACATCTTATTGGTTGCTATGGGTTACTGCTGTTGGGCAATATATACCCTGCTTGGACTTAACTGTTACGCTGCCTTCTGTATAAGCATGTTATGATGGGTGGTAACTGCACTACCCAAATTCTTGTGCAGGTATGGGATCTGTTATCCAGAAACCCATTATCCAGAAATTACAAATTATGGAAAGCCTGTCTCCCATAGACTCCATTTTAATCAAATAATTTAGATTTTATTTAAATTGATTTCCTTTTTCTCTGTAATATTAAACCAGTACCTGTACTTGATCCCAACTAAGATATAATTAATCCTTATTAGGGGCAAAACAATCCTGTTGGGTTTAATTAATGTATTAGTGATTTTTTCGTAGACTTAAGGTATTGAGATCCAAATTACAGAAAAAAACCCTTATCCGGAATACCCTTGGTCCCGAGCATTCTGGATAACGGGTCCTATACCTGTATATACATTTGGGGAAAACCCATTTAGAATCCTCTAGAGCTACAGGGATAGTATCTAGAAATCAGTTAGGGCTCTATTTATAAAATGGCAGTAATGTTAGCTACTTTAATGCACTTTCTGACTTACGAGTGAAATATTCATCATTTCTTCATCGCTCCTAGGAAATATTGAGATTTTGTCAGGTCCGAGCAAAGACATTTCTGAGATGTTATGAGTGAAATCCATATCACAGTTCACTATAAATAAGGTCAAGTGAAAAAACATACAGTCAGAATTGTGTCACTGTTGTACTAGAATGAAACATTTCTGCAAACATTCAACAAATGTAACTGTTCTGAAGCTCAATGAATAGGGTTATTAATGTCTAATAATTACAGTATGGCAATTTATAGTCACAGATTTGCTATGTGCCAATCATCAGTATGAGTAGACAGTCCTTCACACTTTATTCACTAACCGTTTCATAGGTGATACATCAGATTTCAGATGAGTAGAAAAGCAAGAACCTTTGTTGTGCAACCCCATGCTTTACATGAAGCTGCTATCAAATACACTCACAATCCAATCGCTTTCAGTGTACAAGGGAGATCAAACCTTCTATTAAAGGCATAGCTAAAACTACTTCTAAGGAGGCCAAACACCCTGCAGAGAAGAAGCAAATAAGGAGTTACGAGGCCATTTTTCTGCTGTTGGGATTATTATTGGTGTTGTTTGTATTTATCTGTGCTTATCATTGCATTTTACCTTTGTACTTACCCCCAATGTCCCTCAAATACAATACTGTAACTAAGTTTAAAGGTTATAGAATAATTTTGGAGTTGGAGTTTGGGGGTCACTGTTTTTGGTAATGGGACTATTATCCCTGATTAACACCTGCTAATGATAATATAAATCCAACAAATAGCAGGAATAAGCGACTGAGAAAGGGCGTGGCTTCATACCATCATACAGGTCAGTAGACTTGGAGGTGACTTTTTACACAAAGACGCCCAGCCTTGATATCAATGGGTTCTGACAGTTGCACAGTAGTTTATAAAGAAGTACATAGTAGTTTACATACAAAAAGAGATGGGTTTGATCAATGCACAATACATGGTCCCACTATTTTCTAAGTAATTTTGTGTCTATGCTAGTGCATGTATGTTCAAAAACAGGGGTTTTAGTTACAAAGTTCCATGCACTTGCACTTGTTTGCAGCTGATTTGGCCAGATTACTCTCGCTTATAATATCATTTTATATTTTTACTAAGCCTTGGAGTGCTCCCAATGTTTGTGTATTTATGTACTATAGCAGAGTTACTCTTAAGGAAGAATGGCCAAACTTCTATGTAGTTGTAGCACCCCCTACACCTATCCCTTTAAATCATGGTCCTGTGCCTTTAAAAAAAAATGGGTGTTGGTCTGGGCAGTCCCTCTCCTTTAAAAGCCCCAGGTGGGGGTGGATTAAGCCTGTGAAACCAATGCTGTGATCTTGGCAATCTCTCTTCTATAAAAGCTAATGACGGGGGAGGACTAAGCTCTGTGGCTATAACCAATGTCCTGGACAAGAGACACTTATCCCAATAAACACTACCATGCAGGGAGGTGCCAGTCTTTAAAAAATATGACCGGAGGTAAATAGTTAGGACTACTATGTGGGGGTTCACCTTGATTGGTCTGGTCATATGATCATAACTTTGTAACTAAAAACCCGGTTTTTGAAAATACATGAACTGGCATAGATACTAAATTGCTTAGGAAAAAGGGGGACAGGGAATGTGCTTTGATCAAACCCCTCTCTTTTTGTGTGTTTGCTGCAAGTCGGCCATCTCTACTGCTTATCCCTATTTTGCACAATTCCTTATAATGCAATATTGAGGTCACATTAAGGTCTCCTAAAGATCATGTCCCCAACACTTTATTAAACAATGACCACACCTGATTACACACTGTCTATGCCCCATTATGATCTGACATTATGACAACCACATACAGTATATTAAGCTAGGGTACTCAGAAAATGCAGGAGGGTTGAAGGAATTGTGTTGGGTTTCTCTAGGAAGGAACAGGATCAATAGTCTTCAGTCTTTCCAATAATCACTAACCCTCTTCTTCTTGATTGAAAGAATGGAATACCATAGCTTCTGTAAATGTATATAAATTACATTACCCAATGAGCTTCTCCTACACTTAATTTACATTATAACCCTTCTCTTGCATTATAATGTTGATTCTAACATATATATGTTAAGCATCTGATTGGCTGATATTATCACTGATAATGATAATGTATCACTGATAATATACCCCTAAGAGTCCATGGTATTCCTTTGTAACAATTAGGCTGATAGCTGACCTTTCTGCACAGGATAGGTATTAGCCAAGGTGGGGAACATTAACAGCAACAATGTTCATGGCGAGCAAATTCACATTTACTGGTCCAATTGGCCTTTGCTGCAGATGCAATTAGAACAATTAGTTTGTGATTCCTGAGCCATTGTGGGTTGGTGGGTGACTGCCTTTGTCTCTGATGCTATGTCCTTGTTTTTGTTTGAATAGCTCAAGTAGCATTGGTAGGTAGTTCCTCTGGTGTCTTGTAACACGTGTGGTCTCCAGTTCCACAACTTGGTAACAAGTGGTAGCATTTAGATCAGTGACAAGTGATTTACCTTATGACATAGTGTAAGTTATCTAAGGTAGTATGTTAATCCTGTGGATCCACCTTTAGCTACCTCTGATGCATTTGTACACCCTGTACGCCCCCCTGTATTCTGCTAATGTTGCTTTCTCCATGATAGTGGGACATAAGGTGCAGTGACCTGGGACCCATCTCTAGGTGCCCCTGTAACATTTCCATTCCCATTATAATATAGAAAGTGGCTAAGCGGTGACTTTAAATGCTGCATATCTGCACTGTTTTAAAAACAATAAATAACTCTCAGCGGCATGAAGCCTGTACAAAGTAGAACAGCATGGTATTTGAAAAGATTTCTCGCAATTCAGTGAAATTTGTCGAACAGAAAAGGCTCTGTGTGGGAGACGTACTTATTGAGCTCCTGCATTGCTCGGTCCCTGCTGAGAGTAAACCCTGATCATATTTAGACTGCAAGTAGAACAGTTGCCACCTGGGACACCTGCAGGAAAGCTATTTTCCTTTTCCCACCTACTTATGAGAATTTTCTATTCTCATGACGTGCAGCAAGTGACAGCTGTTCATGGAAAAATCTGCAGAATTACTGTTTGTTCCAGCAGCACCTCTGGGCTCAACTTTCGGGAAGGCTTCGGCCAAGTGTGCATATATCCTATGTAGACAATTCTGGTTATGTCCAAGCAATGGTCCTTCACCAGAAGACAGACAGAGGAAAGCAGACAATATTTTGTTGGGGTTGTTATCAGGATAGGTGGTTGGATGTTGAATTTGATACTGTAAGTGTTAAAAAGATCTGGTTGGTTGCAGGTAGGTTCAAACCTGTTCACTTCAGTACGTGGAAACACAGACCAAAAGAAAAAATCAACAAACAGCTGTTGGATAGTCTGTGGTGTTAGGGACATATTTCAGTATTCTCACCCTAAACCCTATCAGTCTGATTGTGCCATTTCATTTGTTCTGTGCAAATCATTTCATCACAGCTCCAGTACATTAAGTTAATAAACAAATCTCCCAGATTTAATCCCTTGCACCACACACCATTACTTATAGTATGGATTGCGTGTGTCTGTTGACAGGGCTGTGCAATTTCATTCCTAAATAGGCACCAAAGCCAGCGCCAGGCAGGTTTTAGAGTTATTCTCATTTCAGCATTGGCTTATCTATAAATATGTCACTTTGTTTGATTGCCCTGAGTCAGGGTTAGGCCCATAATATGGTCTGTTAGTGACCTGTGACTGCTTCTTCTTATTGAAAACAATTCAGTGGGGGGGTGATGGGAAATGCAGCTCAGCAATATCTAGAGGACATCCCTCATGTATCTTGAGGTATCAAACAATTGATACAAAAATGTAATAGGTATTTTTGGCTTTCAGTATTAGGTGCCAAAAGCAAGTGCCTAAGGATGTTCTTTCCTAAAACCAACCCCTAATTTAGACTTGTAACTATGTAACATTACATAGTTACATAGTTCATTTGTATTGAAAACAGACCATCAACCATCAAAAAGTCCATCAAAATCTACAAATGAACCCCAGTGCACAAATATACACATACCTATATAGACCTATCTATACACTTGCATATATAACTATACTGTATACTGTAATATATAATTGGCATATCAGATTTTAAAATACATTTTATACAAGTATGGATGATTTAATAAAAAAAGGAATTTGGGTTTCATGCTTAATTTGCAAAGGGCTTTTATTATACAGCTTTTTTTTAATGTGTGGGTGACAGGTCCTCTTTAAATCTTCCATCCCTGTACATAGCAGCATAATTTGGATTTGTTTACCATTCCATACTCTTATTAATCAGACCATCCACATAATGAATATATGGGAATATATGGATTGTTTTTTGCTATGATACGTTTCTTCGGCAAATGAACAAAAAAATCCAGCAATCTTGGGATGCCATCACTTCTGCGGTTTGTGTGCATCATTGATATGTGAGGCCTGTGAGCTGTTGTACCTTTCCCACAGCATGGTTGCTTTTATGTTGCTAGTCAGACTGTCATAGCTGGCCATCTTTTACAAGGCTTCTGTAATGTTCTATAGACTGTTTCCAAACAGAAGTAGAGAAACAAGTACACAAAGGTCATATTTAATTTAAAACACATTACAAAAAAATGTTCCTTAAGTACATTTTGGGTTAAAATGGTTTTGTATATGCTGGTAGTAAATATTTTATATGGCTACTTGTGATACTGAACAGCTTTGTTTGACCTGCATGTCCCCAGCCCACCATCTGTCTATTTTCCATTATTTTAAAGTGCTTTATAGAGTACATTATTGAGTCCTTGCCCCAGTGAAGCTTACAATCTAAAGGCCCTATCACATTCATATACACTGGTCACTTACACTAGGAGCCAATTAACCTGCCTGTAAGTTTCTGGAGTGTGTTTGGAATCCCAGGAACAGAGAGAACATCCTAAGGGCAATATACTGGCATAGCGGTTACCATTGCTGCTTTCCTTCACATACAGCCAGAGCAACATCTGCTGAGAGTTGATATGTTCTCCTCATTTTGCGTGGCGTTCCTCAACATATTTTGGTTTCCTTCCACATTTCAAAAACATACAGGCAGGTTATCTGGCTCTTTATAAAACTGGCCATTCAAAATGTGATAGAGAATTTAGGGGTCATTTATGATAACTCCCAAAAAGTGGGCGCAAAAAGCATCTATTTTTTGCACTTTGCCTGCTATCAGTAATCCTTTGAAAACTCCACTGGGGTAGGGATGTATTTTCTCTGTAAAAGCACTGCAGAATATGTCAGCATAATATAGGTAAAGGATCATAATAATATAAACTCTTCGCAGATAATGACCAGCAGTGAATTAAAGGCAGCAGTGCTAATCACTAAACCCCAGAATCTGCTGAAGAGCCACAGATTATAGATCATTAATTGTGAATAAAGAACAGTTATTAGTACTGAGTCCAGCATTTGGCAGGCTGAGGGTATACGCCGAGGGTATACTAACAGGTACTAATTACACTGGAACTTTCATGTCCAAACGAGTTTGTATTCCAAGCACCACGGTTAGGTGAATCTAGTAATGCAGCTGAGCAAGTAAAGTCGATGCCTATGAAAACGAAGCGAGCATCACAAATTGCATCACTCCACCAGCTGTGGTACCCTAGTAGCTATGGAAAAATGACCCCACTGTGTCATCATTATCTCCTGTTCATTACAGTCTCTTGGCAATACCATCGCCTGCAGCAATTTCTGCCATTAGTGTTTTTCATGAGTTTAAAAGACACGGGGCTTGTTCTTCCCCCTCCCAGTATTAGAGCCTGCATTACAAAGATGTGCTGTCAGGGATACTCAGTTCCGCTTGTAGTTGAATGGACCGAATGAAAACGAATATGACTTTATTGTCCTCCAGCGAAGTGTCCCCAAAAGCTTTGTGTTTGTGAGGAGCTAAATGCTTGTGTGCTTGTGAATGAAGCGCCGCGCTTCAGTGTAATGCTTGGCTTAGCCTACGGATCACTTTACTGTGACTAATTGCTCCATGGGAACTTACTACTTAATTGTCTGTTATTCTCCCAATCGTCATTATTTTAGATTTTCTAAAATTATTTTATTTTGTCATGAGCTGGGGAATAAGAATATCAACCTATGGAGAAGTAGGGTAAAATCAAGCAGCATGTTAGAGCCATAATACCATTACATTATTCTACAGAACTGCTTTAACTACAAGGTGTTCCTATGTTGTTATATATATTTATGTATACCTGTGCTTTATATTTATTTATAAATACATATGCTGAAAGCTTCTCTAATGACCCCTGTATTTATAACCACTTGGGGTGCTTCAATGGAGAAAACATGAAGACAAGGCCACCGTCTGGCTGTACCAATGCAAATAACAGAAAACTGACATTTAGTAAAGAGCAACTGGCAAAGAGGTTAAGGGAGCACAACTACAGACTGATAATTTATTGTCTGCCCCATAATCAATGCCGCTGTTGTCAAGGCTAGAAATTCTGTGCCAGCTCAGTTAATGGGCTGCGGGGAAATTACACCCTACATGAATGCCTCTGTTACAGTAAGTCGTGGCACATCAGTGAGTTGGCCGTTCGCTGGCTAAATATAGAAAGGTTAAGTCATTTCCTGAGCGCTGGTGATGTGAGAGCAGCTGGAGGGGATGCTGTGTGCCGTACTGTCAGTACATGCATGTCATTGGCATTGCCAGGGCTGCACCGCGCAGCCACTCACTCTGCACTCACATCTATGTCCGGCCAAACGCACTGCATACAGGGTTATTCCTTATCAGAAATAATCACCAGATATACTGTACAGACTTATGTCCGTTAAGAGCAATAATATGTTTCCCATTAGTTTATTTCAATTCATTTAACTATACAAAGTCTATTCTTTGTAATCACCACTTTCAGAGGATAATTTTTTTTTTTTCATATTATCAAAAGATTTTCTCTGGTGGTTTTGCAGTTTGTTGCATCCTTTAACCCCTTAATGGCCATGGCTGCTTTATCCTGTAGAAAAGTAAGCTCTGGAATTCGTCATAGGCGCCATTGCCTCTTTCTGCACTAGCCTGAAATTGATAGGGCTTTTTAAACTATGGCAGAGCACATTTATATTAAAAGCAAGAAGGCACAGAAGGGAGGGTACTTACGCACACTGGTCTGTGCCCTTGCGCTGTACAGTCTATTTTAAGAGAACATGAGCTAGGTGGAAGAAAAATCCTACTGAGGAATAGGGTATAATTGCCCTTGAGTGCCACAAATTACTAATTAGTCTGAGGAGATGTTTTGTATCACCTTGCCCCTTCTGAGTCTACATACTTTACAGGGATCTGAATTACAGGAAGGTCCTCTCCCGCAGAGTACATGTTTTTAAATAATTTCCTTTTTTCTCTGTAATAATAAAGCAGAACCTTGTACTTAATGGTAACTAAGCTGCATGAATCCATATTGGGGGCAAAACCATCCGATTGGGTTTATATACTGTATGTTTAAATGTTTCTTAGTAGCCTTAAGGTATGGGGATCCACATTATGGGAACCAAAACCCTTATTTGAAAAACCTCAAGTTTAAAGCATTCTAGTTAATAGATCCCATTCGTCTATGGTTATACCAGTAGTTAGGCTAGAAAAAAGGCATCAGAATTAAAAAAAAACAAACAAACTAACCAACAAAAACTGTATATAACAATAACAATATATAACCATAACCTTGCCCTGTCCCCGGCCATTATTCCCAGATCCTCTAGCAGATTCAGTTTTATGATAAATTATAATTTAATATAAATTATAAAACTTATTTCTTGTTTTATTTGATGAAAACTGAATTGAATCCTATGGGGAAATCTAGAATTGAATTAGGAGTAACGTTTTTTCTTCTCAAACTGAATCTGACCCATTGGGTGTTATATCTTGACTTCAGCTGGTAAAAAGGGTTAATTAATATTGTACAATAAGGTTGCCACCTTTTGCCATTCCTAAGTCCAGGCAGGGGGGTGGGATGTGACATCACTGGGTGTGACAGTGATGTCATGTGGGCAGAGGTGATATCACAGGGGTGGTAATTGGCAAATCGCTGTGTCAATCTCAGACAGTCCTGCCTGGTTTTCAGAATTGGGAAATCTGGGCAGTCAGTTTTGACCTAGACAGCCCTGGATCAAAACCAGGTAGGTGGCAACCCTATTGTAGGTACATTTTTAAAGCTCAGATTGTACTTGTAGTTAGATTTACTGCATTTACATTTACTACAACCTCCTACTTACTTCAGCACAATGGCATCCACTGTGGCAGGGATTGATGTGGATGATATATAATTTCTGTCAAGCCCTGAAGAATATTGGTGCCATATAAATAAATGGTGGCTGGATCTATACTGATATTCTTATGGTTAGTCCTAAACATGCAAATGCTTCTTTCCATGATGAACCTTTATGCATCAAGGGTACATAGTACCAAGGGCCAGCCAATGGGGTATTTCATCTTTGAAATGTCACATGATTCTATAGGAAAAGGAGTGAAGGACTGAATATTGTCATACTATGTAGACAGAGAATTAAAGACTGAACTATAAGCTATAACTGCCAAGTGAGCACTTTAACTTTTTACACAGGGCATGACTTAGCCTACAGACACTCCCGACATCCCCTTGATGAGATTCCACAGTGGGAGTATACCTACTTTATATAGACATCTTGGCCTCACATTGCTGATCAGTCATAGTGGCTGTTCGTCATAGTGAATATGTGATTAGATTTTGTGTTTGTGTTTTTTTCCTTTAGTACTTTCTCAAGATTTTGTTCTAAAGAGGCAGCCATGACATCCCTTCTACTATCTAATCAACACTATCATGGCTGCTGATAAATTGGAAAGTACATGGAATTCTGTTTTAGAAAGTGGGAACCCTCGGCTATGCACAGGGAAAGCATCTGACTCATCAAGCTCTTCACGTTCTCTTTGAATATGAATTTGCTCCAAAGAACTCCAATTTGAACTCTGTTAAACCCAATAATGTCAGAAACCAGGTTCTTAGCGCAATGTTAGCGTTATCAGGTGAACACAAAGACATGCAGGCAGTTCTAATTACTAATAATTCCTACTTTGGTAGTCTAAGATAGGGCAGAAAACCTTAGTGATCTCATTCTCTCCCGACTGCACACAGAACAGGTTTATCTTGGATCAGTATTCCAACAAAAGATAACAATAATAGCTCTTTGTATTTTATGTTTCTAGAAGGCTGTGCAGCCCATTAAATCCGAGAACTACTCCTGCAGATATGACTTTTCCTTGTAGGGCATGTCATGTCTTTACAACCTTTTTACAAGCCCTTTTCCATAAAAATAACCCTTTTTCTATAGTGACATCTGATGCCCTTGACTTCTCTGTGATGCATTAAAGGAGAACTAAATCCTAAAATAAGAATATGGCTAAAATGCTGCCTACTGTAGCAGACCAGAGTTTTAACAGTCCTATAACAGTAAAAATTGTGGACTATATAACTCCTCAACTTCTGATCTTATTAGCCCATATCTTGAGTGTCAATGGCACTGCACATGCTCAGTGTGCTCTAGGCTGCTATTGCTAAGCTGGTTGCCAAGGGGTCAGTCTTTAAGCTTGGGTAACTGAAAGCTGCAATAAGCAGAAAAGAATAGAGGGCACTACTTGGGGCATCTAAGTGTGTTAAGGTCTTTACTGTTAAAGGGCTCTGACGTCCTTGGACTGCTGCAAAACGCAGCTCTGTATTCACGAGGGGGGGCTGGGGAAGGCATTCCCCTTGCCATAGTTTACCCATCCCTAACTTACGCATCATTTGTGCACTGTAAATAGAAACCCAGTGGAGCTAAGGCTGATGCAGACCAGAACATTGGTGGGGGCCATTATCCTGGAAGATTTTAAAACATGCATTATTGTGGAATTTCTGGTTATTTCTGTTCACACGCGCCTGTGATGCTTTGTTGCTGCAATGGAACCCCATGGTTTGCAATACTCATTCGCTACCAGTAATACAATAAAGCAGAATTTATCAGTACATTGATACATAATGGTAAGGCCAGATAGGGCTTTTCTCCATGACATCGACACGACGGAGTAATAAAAAAGACGTATTAACCTTTTTTAAATATTTTTAAGAGAAAACAATTGTTTGCAAACATATTTCAGGGGTTAGTTGCTAATGGAAAGTGCAATCCCAATTTTTAAGCATCCCGTGAGGCTTATTTTTATAGCATCCCCGGATCCGATTTCACAAAATGATTTTTCTCCAAGGTTAGAAGCCTAATTTGTCTCCCATTTAATCGCCCCTGGAGACTTTTGTATCTTTCTATTGATTTATTGTCAGACTGCTTTCTGGTCAATATCCTTCAGCAATCCAGCCAGTTGGATCCAAGGTTAGCCAGAGTGTGGCTTTTCTATTTGTTATGTTAAAACTCCTTATACTAAACTTGTGTTCTGGACTGCTGACTCTCCAATATCTTGTATATTTGTCTTTTAGTCCTATCCAGGTCAGCATCTTCATTGCCATGGTGTAAAGATGGACACTATCTGCAGCCATACTGTAAAACAATTAAAGAAATCCATATAGTAGGGGTGATTAGAGGGAATCAAAGGTTGAACGCTGCGCCAATAGTAGTTGAAAAGAAGCCATCTATTTAAAGTGTAGATGTGATAGATGAGTTTTATCGGATGAGAGCTTGCATACAGCAGGGCCATTTACGCTGGAAAAGTTGCTGTTTTACTGAGCTTCAGCCCAACAAGGTATAACCTTTATCAGAAATCAGTGGTACCCAAAAGGTGGCCTTATACAGGCCTGATAGTTCATCCTAGCAAACAGAACAATATAAAAATGGTTATACTTATGGACACTTAATCAGTTTTTGTTTGTAAGGGGTTATCACTGTAAAGACTGGAACAGCAGGAAGTGAGGTGGAGAGGCAGCTTCTCTTCACTTTCTTTCGGGCCCCCAACACAAACCATGATCACGTGATTATGTGGCACAGCAAGGCAATTATAAGCAGGTAAAACCTGCACGTTTATTTAGTGCAAAACAGTGACGTTTCGGGGTGAACCCCACAACGTCATTGTGTTGCACTAAATAAAAGTGGAGGTTTCACCTGCTTATAATTGCCTTGCTGTGCCAGTATCTATGCTGTTCAAGATTGGATTGGAGGGTGCCGTTCCCTCTTGATACTGGGCACCAGGCTAAAGTTTTTTCTTTTGGAGGAGCCAGGGTGTGCTGGTGAGTTTTTCTTTATCCACACGTGATTATCTGTCCAGTTGACCCCCCAACTTGCCATTGATGCTATAGTTTTATAGTCGAAAATTGTACAAACTGCCCAAAATACGGCCACTTTCATACACTAGCCGATTCTACAGTATCCCACCAAAGGGATAGACACCAAATGAGTGGTTATACACATGATTGTGTGGTTGCATATTTCCACATATACATGGGCCTCTCTGTTTTTTCACTGTACAATGACTTCTGATACATAAAAACAAAACAGGCCCAAAGAACAGTGCAGTATAGGCCAGGCCCCAATCCTGCCATAAACTCAACCTACTCTCTGGCTAGCTCTGTCCCTGAGTTTGCAGTTTGGCACTGTCCCATGAAAATTGGGATGTTGGGAAGAACCTTGCTGGTAAATATGTATTTGTGATTTAGATGGGGTCTTTCCTGTACATATAGCTAGAATCCTAGCATGGGAAGGAGATAGAAAGAGATACATTTATTATGCAAATGGTTGTATTAAACTATTTAAACAATTCAGTGCTAATTTATTTTACTACTGTTTTCTATGTTGTACAGCTTCTAGGCTCTAGGTTCTGGATGAACCCTTTCCCCCCTGAATAAGAAAGTCTGCGCCGTCTTTATGTACCATGGATTAAAATGGGTCGCTTGAATAAAGATTTGATGGCCGATCAGTTCATTCATCAAATGGTGTCTTGGTGACAATTTTATAGGGTGATTCTTGCTGATGTGTACATGTCTGAAATATATGTCTTTCAGAAGTTATTGCTTTGTAAGCATTCTGCTGTTCCCATAATAATTGGGCCTGTGGGGGTAGCACTGTTTTAATCTACAGAGGGCTTATCACTTTAATTTGGCAGAACAAGCTCTGTTAGCTGGCACTCAGATAAATGCACACCAATATTTACAGCAATCAAACCCGTCTATACAGGAAAGCTAATGACTTATATTGAATTTTTGAAGTAGAAAAAAATAAATAAAAGTTACCCCTGATTCTAAAGGAAGGGATTATGCCAAGGAGTTAAAATATAATTCTAGGTTCATTATACATTAGTTACAAAGTGAAATACAAAATGAAATGTGCCTGTTACTTGCTATTCTCCACCCTGCTGCTTCTCACTATCGACAAGTCTACCAAAGCATAAGGCACAATTTGGCCTGTCAGACGCAGTCTTGTACATAAATAATTGGTGATGGTAATACATATAGAAGAGAAAAAAATAATGACCGGTAGCCCACAGTATATATACAGACTTGTTTGATGTTCAAGCTTACCACTTCATTGCAGATATATGGACATGTGTTTATTATACAAACAAAATCCCTAAAAAGCTAATTAATACAGAGAAAGCTATAAGCTATCATGGTAGAAAACGCAGGCGGAAAAAAGCCCAGTGTGCCATTAGCCTTAAAAGTAATCTTAACCCAAAACATGGATTGATATAAATGTAACCAGACTGCATCTATTTGCAATTTACACTCATTTTCCATTTTCAATGGTTCCTGAGATATTTGCATTTGACTGCTAATATCAGGATTTTGCCTCAACTGGGAGCCAGCAGCCCTAGGGTTAAGGAAGAGCATAAATAGTGCATAGAGAGGTAGAGTCACTGACACTCGGGCCCTTCAAAATGCTGTTGAGCCAAGCCTGCCTAGCAGTATAAAACAGCAAAACTACCCAATGATTTATATGCTGTTTGCACATTGACCATTGGGTGTTTGAAACCTGTTCTTAGTTCTTTGTGTCCCCTCTACCACAGTGTAAAGGTGATGCTGACCCTATTAAATAAAGAAGACTCCCCTAGGAGTCAAGAAAGAAGAAACTGCTGTATTACTAGTATAACAAGTGGGTGGTGAGCAACAGTATGGTGGCATAAAGTGGTTCCTTTTGGGAATGTTTTGTGTACACTCTATGGCTTTGAAGTTTCTATTGTTGGCAATTAAATCTTGTATAATGCAATACAACTAACTTCTCTTTAACACTGCTTCCCAATGGCAGCATATCTTACAACTAACAGTGAACCTGCATTAAGAGCCTGGGGTGGGGGGCATTAATGAATAAATGAACTGCAAAGGTCAGTCCATGTGTAAAAGTGCCACAGGGGGAGCACTGTGGTCTGGAGTGCTGGGTTACTGCTTCCATTAGCTGTGTTTTTAGCTAAAACTGGTTAGAATGCAATGCTCCCAACCGCAATCAACACGTTTTGCACTCCTGTGTCCGTGTGATTGAATTGATGTGACCTTGTTACTGCAGCCGAGCGGAGAGACATGTACTGCCCGCAGTTGTATTCTCTGCATAGGGCCTAGGGACATCAAAGAGTTGCATGTTGTACTGTATATAATCTGGTGGGCCATTCTATTGTAAGGTGTAAGGGAACACATTGTCATTGCAGGGGTGGGGCTCTAAGGGTGGTGGTTTGTATGTATTAGGCTGGAGTTGGGCCATAATAGGAAAGCTGGGGTTACCCATGTAAAGCTCGTCGATAGGGCTAGCAGTTCCACCTCCTCCATTCTCCTGCCAGCCTCTGGACCTCCTGCCTCTCAATTCTCCCTGCTAATATCTACATACACTTTCCTATTTTGAGGCACTAAAATGTTTTATTAGAGAATAGCTATAAATCTAATTATTAATCTGCAATATACATCTATATGGTACATGCTTTTGGTCATAACAAATCACTCCATGGTTCTTTGCTTTATAGCCTCCAACTCATGGATCCTTCAATGCTCATGGAACTCCTCAGTGACTTCTATTGCTGAGGTTAGAGAAAGGGTAACCCTACCCCCTAATGCAAGTCTGGCCCCTCCATCTGAGAGAGAGGTGGAAAAACATAAGTATACATAAGTCTTGAACTTTCAGCCTGCAACCACAGCTCCTACCATTCCCCTGAAAGCAATTGCCTGTTATGAAATTCTGCATTGCAGTTCAAAAACAGCTGGGGGGGAGTGGTAAGGATGAGCATCATTAATATATATATATATATATATTAAAAAATATTGGATCTGGTGCTGAGGGTCAGACCCGGACTGGCAGTCTGTGGATTCTGCCAAATACCAGAGGGGCTGCTGTTAAATGCCACAGACAGTCACTATTTAGTGGGCTGGTGGGGGGCTGTTTGGGCCTCTGTGTACTTTGGAATTCCAGGGCTTATTTTGATCCCAGTCCAGGTCTGCTGAGGGCCCAGGGCAAATGCTCTTTCTACCCTACTATTTCATTAAGAGCGTAGAAAATAAAGACTTGGCGGGAATGCTGTACCTGTTATATTTGAAATCTACTGTCAGCTGTTCTGTCCACTCCCATAAAGATTTTATGCTCTGGAAAAAAAAAAGATTTCATGGACGCTGTCCATTTGAGAAAGACCTAATTAATTTGGCTGAGCCATAAATGCTGCGTCTAACCATCTGCTCACGTAAACAAGAGCAAGTTAAAATAATGATTTGATTTGTAAGAGTGGAAACCTACTGCAGAGATTGTGTCCTGGGTGCTGCTGTCTGCCTTATCCTTTAACCCTTGTGCACGCCGACTGGCACAATTCATAAGGTATAAGTAGCAGCAAAACTGAATCTAAGGAAAATAAGTATGATTTGCAAGATACAGGAGCATTTTCATACGAATGCATGAAAAAAAATACATGATATTAGGAATCACCAGGCCGCATCCTTGTTCATCCAACTCCCCCTCCGACTCTTTTTAGTTAATCTATATCCAACCAAGCAAATCCGGATGCCTCTGGGGAATGCTGAGACAAATGGTCAAAGTGGGACTTGCATATAGGAAAAGAATGAATATGCTTGGCTCTTCACCATCATAACAAAGCTCATGTTGATGGGTCCCATTGATGTTCCTTCTTTCCTATATAACTTTTCTTTTTGGGAAAGCCCATATTTACCTAAAGTTGAATTGTTTTAAAATGTTTGAAGTTTAGCATATTTAGGATTAGGTTATGTTATGCAGAGACATTTGAAAGAAACACTGAAAGAAATTTTACCCACAATCTAGTGGCAATAAGTCAGAGAAAATGAAATCAGGGGACAAACCATAGGAGGCAGTCTCAGCTGGGGCACTTGGAAATGTAAAATAACCTTCATCTCATGGAAATAAAAAACCTTTTTAAATATAATCAGGTAAAAATGTTGTTCTGTTCATAAAATGTTACTCTTCACTGTCTCTATCTCGGCAATCTCTCTTCTCTCTCTCTTCTTCTCTCATCATGCAGAAGTCGGGGTCAGTTTTGATTGACAGTTAGGTCTAATACATGTTTTAGGGGTGCTCCCTTTCCTAGCAGATGTATTAGATCTAACTCAAATACCTTATTCCAGCACAAGCAAGTAGCTAAAAAAATAACTGACTCCAGCACCAATCCTGCACGCAGACAGACAGAATTCCTGGGAATTTTAAAAGAATTTGCTGTAATATATCTTCTAGCCAAATGGAGCGCCTCTCCCCAAAGGATCTATAGGACCTGCCAATCAAAAAAATTTTGATTTTCGCAATAGTTCTCCTTTAATAAAGCAGGTTGCTAGTCCCAGGAGGAAACCCCAGTCTGCACTGTGAGTGATAGGGTTCTGCTGTATTGTGCAAGTTGATACGCATGCAGGCTATTATTTTTATATTTATTTATTGAAGCCTTCCAGGGGCGTCATTATTTGGGCGTTCAGGCTTATGTTTGGGATTGCCTACAGCCCACATGATTTTATTGATTCTGGTTGCCTGCTCACCAAAACAAGCTACACCAGAACATGCCACATCAGGCCTAATACAAGGGGAGATAGTTGCTGCAAGAGCACTTTTACTTGTGAGTAATTACAGCGGATATAAGTTTCATGGAAGAAGATGTCCTGACCGTATCAGTTTAATAGTGAGTTGTCTTTCTACTTAATATTGCATTAACACCTCTGACCTAATTTTGTATATACCACTCACCTAGACCTCTGCCTAGAAAGCATACATCCTGATGACTGAGATGCTTATCATTTATTATTTTAATTATGAAAAAATTTAGATTTACTGAAACATTGTAATAACGCGAAAAGTTTTCCCGTCGTAAAACTCGTGTTCCTGCCTTGTATTAGGCAGTGATAATAAGCTAACACTGGAAAATTACCACATTATAAACAAATATACAGTATAAATATTAAATAAATAAATAAATATAAAATTAATTAAATAAATAAAAATAAATAGTCCTCCAAGTGATACTAAAAAAATATTGGAAACACTGTGTTCTAGCTATTGAGTCAAATAAGTGGGGCTCATTTATGAACACCGGGGGCAAATCTGTATCTGGGCAGTAAGCCAAGGCAACCAATCAAATGTTTGCTATTGTTTTTCTATCTGCTGCTGCCTGAAAAATAGAGACAACCACAAATATGCAGATAAATAATGCATAATCCATCATTTTACGAAGAACAAGCTAGAGGGGTTGAATGCCCAAGAGGGCATTGAAATGACCATGTTTTCCTCTCAGTCTGAGGAATCATATATATCTATGGAATATATATATATTTATATTCATTTGTGGTGGCACAGATAGTGTGTATGCACCTGCTGGTTGTCTGGCAAGGTATGAAAGAAATGCAAGCTACTTTATAATTGCAGGGAAAGATGCGAATTTAAAAACATAGGAACAAAGATCACCCATTTTTTGCATGTTGCCCTATTGTATGCTATTACAGGTATGGGACCCATTATACAGAATGCTCGGGACCAAGGGTATTCCGGATAAGGGGTCTTTCCGTAATTTGGATCTCAGTACCTTAAGTCTACTAAAAAATCAATAAAACATTAATTAAACCCAATAGGATTGTTTTGCATCCAATAAGGATTAATTATATCTTAGTTGGGATCAATTAAAAGGTTCTGTTTTATTTCTACATAGAAAAAGGAAATCAGTTTTAAAATTCTGAATTATTTGATTAAAATGGAGTCTATGGGAGACGGGCTTTCCGTAATTCGGAGCTTTCTGGATAACGGGTTTCCGGATAAGGGGTCCGATACCTGTATATGCTCTGCTGTACTTGCTTAGGCACAGTCTTTGTGCACACAAAACAGACAGCAAAGGGGCTGGTTTTGTATCCATGTATATGGGAGGGAGTCGGACTCGGCTACAGGGCAAGAACCAAACGATGTTAAAAACATGGAGGATGAGTAAGGGAACCACTGCCTTTTGGAGACTGGTTCTGCCTATGGTCATCCTCACTTTACTCCCAGTGTTACCCTACCCCAAACAAATATAGATAAAAATAACAAATATTTATTTATTTATTTTGGCAGTTAAGCCTGACTGAGTTTACGCACATAGGTTTTATCTTTAGTAAATGAAATTCTCCAGGAACCATATTAGGCAATAAGGGAGCGTTACTGTACAAGGTTAAAGGAACAGTAACACCAAAAAATGAAAGTGTATAAAAGTAATTACAATATAATGTACTGTTGCCCTGCATTGCTACAACTGAGGTGTTTGCCTCAGAAAAACTACTATAGTTTATATAAATAAGCTGCTGTGTAGCCATGGGGGCAGCCATTCAAAGGAGAAAAGGCACAGGTTACTTGGCAGATAACAGATAAACCCCCATTATATGGGGCTTATCTACTAGTTATCTGCTATGTAACCTGTGCCTTTTCTCCTTTTTTCCAGCTTGAATGGCTGCCCCCATGGCTACACAGCAGCGTATTTATATAGTAGCTTTTCTGTAGCAAAAACACCAGTTTTTTGCAGAGCAACAGCACATTATATTTTATTTACTTTAAAACACTTTAATTTTTTGATGTTACTGTTCCTTTAATTTGGTAATTAAGAAGTTTAGGTTGGGCAGAATAATTATAAGCTGTCTGTGATTCAGGTCTGTGTTTAAAGGAAAACTATACCCCCAGAATGAATACTTAACCAGCAGACAGTTTATATCATATTAAGTGGCCTATTAAAGAAACTTACCAAACTGGAATATATGTATCAGTAAATATTGCCCTTTTACATCCTTTCCCTTGAGCCACCATTTAGGGATGGGCTGGGTGCTCCCTCAGAGATCAGCTGACAGGAAATAATGCAGCTCTGACTGTAACAGGAAGCAGCATGGGAGTAAAAGGCAGAACTTTGTCCATCAGTTGACTGATAGGGCCTAATATGTGTGCCTTGGCTTGTTTGTGTGCACCGTGAATCATATGATCCCAGGGGGCGGTCCTTAGTTCTTAAAATGGCAATTTTCTGTTTAAGATCACTCAATGGCATATAATACTGGAAAAGTATATTTTTATGATAACGGTTAATTTTACATGAAGCAGTGTTTTACGTATGAGCTGTCTTATACAGTATTTCTTTATAGGGACCTACATTGTTTAGGGGTATAGTTATCCTTTAAACTGAAAGGGTGCTTGAGTTATGACAACAGAAAGTGTTGAGGAAAGGATCAAGTGTTTTTACAATGACAGAGATCCAGTGACTACTGATAAATCACACGTTGGCAGACTCATTAGTAGGAAAACGGCACGAGATTTAAGTGGCGGATTTTTGTTAGGGAGGTTAAATCCTCTCATTTAGGTGGGAGGCCCTTGCAGGGCATCATTCTGGTGACATAGTTAGGACAATTGCTCCGAGATGTGAGAACCTACTAAAATATTAACCAACTTCATGTTTTGCATGTAGATATTCTTCCTTGTGCAGGCATTAGTCCCTGTGTTTTATATATCTGTTGTACAAATGCTTTTATTCACATTGCCCAAGAGGTGGGGACAGTTTAACTTTATATTTAGGAAATTCGAGTGTTTTAGCTACCTCCAAATTAGGAGTGATAAATATTTATTTGAAAGGAAAGCTCTGTCCCTTAAATAATTCATCCCTGCTGAAAACAGAACACACGGAAAGTAATGTATTTGCAGATCGCAGATAGGCCAGCATGTGGTTTATTTTAAAATAAAATTTCTGTATAATTTATGTATTTAAGCCTTTACTCCATTTTCATCCTCCACTCTGTTCTCTTGAGCCAATAAAAGATTGATGGACAGTGTAAACCTGCCCACGTAATTCAGGCGCATCTAAGCTGTCGGGCGGATGTCTTGCTTATCAATATACATGAGCCATCTCATTTAGCTTAGCTCTTGGGACCTGACCAGTGCTGGGGTCTGCATGGTGACTAGCTGCAGTGCCTTGCATGAAATTCTGCCTCTCTGACCTTAAGCTGGCTTGTGTTTTGGAGGCACAACCAAACCAAATTTTTAAATTGTATATTTTTGCTGCATTAGGAATCCCTTGCAGGACGATGGGTTTTTAAAGTCAGTGTTTTGTTTTCCTCATGAACTTTTTCTCTCTTTCTTCTCCCGTCCATGAAGGTGCTGCCGAGGGAATGAACATGCACTTGCTAGCGCCAGAGTTCAGCACGATGGGAAGCGGTGAATGGAAAGAATCTATTTTGCACCCTTGAAAAAATTAAAATCCCTTTGGGCTGTTGACTGGCTTGGGACCAACACTTCCAAGGATCTTTTTTTCCTAGTCTATTCCATCAGAAGCTCGCTGGATTGCCGCATTACAGGAAATCTGTCCGCAAATCAGAAGGGTTCTGTGCAAAATTTTCTCTTTAGTGTCCTATATATATTTTTTTAATTTTTCTTCCTGGAATTCTAGCCCTTAAGAACAAAGCACGTGGAAATGGGTGACATGAGTAATAGTGATTTTTATTCCAAGAACCAAAGAAATGAAGCCAACCATGCAGCTGATTACGGCTGTACCCTTATGGAGCTGCGCTCCCTCATGGAGCTGCGGGGGACCGAGGCAGTGGTTAAAATTAAAGAATGCTATGCGGACACTGATGGCTTGTGCAGGCGATTAAAGACATCTCCTACAGAAGGTAAGAGCCATTGTGCATATTTAAACATCACCATTAGGAATAAGTCAATGAAAATCAATTATGTCCTTGTCTTTGTCAGAGATATATTGCTCTTATTATACTACTGTTCCAAATATTGTTTAGGGCTTAACTATGGTCTGATTACAATGATCAATGGAACACAATTAGGGAGCATTCCAAAATTTGGAAAGAAATAGTATTGGGTTTAATGAGTTGAATATCCTGAGTGTTATTTTATTTACACTTGAGTCAAATGTCTCCACCTTAATTCTTTTTGAAGAACAGATTTTAGAAGGTGGGACATTGTTTTTCAAGCCATATCATTTATTAATTAATGTATTCATTATTCATTTACTTCAGTAACTGGCAAAATTTGTACTGTACAGTGTTTTTTTTAGTGCTCAGGTCATTGCCGAAATACCTATCAGCACTTTGTTGCATATATATATATATACTGTGTACAGATAGATAGATAGATAGATAGATAGATAGATAGATAGATATTTGAGAGTACTCTGTATTGAAGTCTCATCTTATTTGTTTATCTCAAAAATGACCATGGGGGACTCCAAGGAAACAAATGCTGAAGAGCAATGATGACTAGCTGACTGTATAGAAGAAAAATGTTCCACAAAGCTTCAAGCCCAGTGGGGATGCTGGTTAACTGTATTGACTAACTGAGACACAATGTATTTGTGGGAGGGAATGGCAGATGTACTCAGTGTCTTGATTAGTATTGTCCCCTTGGGTGCTGTACAAGGAGTAGTATTTGTTAACTCTTGAAATTTCCCCTCTGGCCATTTAATAGTCATGATTGTGAGCCAAATGTTGTTTGACTGTAAGCTAGAAGCAGGAGCCTTAAGAAGCATCCTGATTGGCCAGAGAGTTGTTTATCAAGTAACTTGGCCAATCATATTGCTCTGGCATGGGTCAGGCTACAGAACCATCATAACATTGCCAAATGTCATAAGGCAATGCAGAGCAGCAACATTTTGACCTTACAGTGGTTTTTAGTACTCATGTAATAAACCACCATGGGGTCCTTAGTAAGTGCCATGCAGTTTTGAAGGAGAGTCACTCATTTTGATGTGAACCCCATGACTGTATATGGACTTGTTTTTCCATGTTATGTGTCTTGGACTTTTTATAATAGACTTCTTATGCATCTAAAGTTACAACCCTCTGTTCAACCTACTGTGTAGAGCTGGAGATAGACCCGCCAGATTGTTTTTGATTGATTTACACTTTGACTGAAACTACCCTGTGTTCTGTTGATGGATGCTCCAAATCTGCTTGAAGATTTGATGGGTGGGTATGGACTAACAAAGGCTAAGAGAAAAGCAAAAATGTCATGTAAAGTTTTGTAAACATTATGGTTTACAAAGTGCTGAATCTCTTGCTGCCTTTTTGGTTGATTCCATCAAGATACATTTTCTCAGTATTTCCTTTACCACCCTATACTTCATTATAACATTAGGTACCACACAATAGGTAGACCATTGCACTGTGCTAATATTATGAAATGATAGACCTGTTATTGGCAAAGAGTAAACATAACAATCACACACAAGGATGTGCAAATAGACACAAGTACCCAGGGGGCATCATGGAACAGGGCATATAATGTTGGCCACTTTGAAATTATTGGTGGTATTGAGGTAAGGCTGAGCTGGTAGCCAGGATTTGTATCTCCAGAATAGTTAAGGATAATTTCTTAGATAATTTTCCTTTTATCATATATATGGGAGACTGGTAAAATCGGAAAATCTGTTTTGCTCCAGGGTCTACCACAACAGCTTGTAAATGAGGCTGGCACTACAGAACCTTATGGCCTTAAGCTTTACAGCAGGAAAGATGGTGTATTGGTGTGCAGCTGACTAATTTATTTAATTTAGCCAAAGATACACAGAACACGGCTATAACAGAGGCCTTGCAATTTAGCTTCTGTTTTAGATCAGAAAGAAATATTGATTTTGTACCTCCGTAAATCAATCAGACAATGCGTTACATTTCCTCTAAATGCTTAGCAAGTTAACAGACAGGCAGCTTGGGCCTATTTTTTTTTTTTCAACTTAGTGGCTGTCCAAAAATAATGAACCCTACGACACCCTGTAAAACACCTACTCATTTTATTTGGAACCTTATTACCTTATTCAAGAACACAAGTAAAATAAAGATACAGGATTGTATACCTTGACATATAACAATTCTAATGATTTCTATGGCTATAGTTTATTCTAACTTAATGAATGCAATGGTTCTCTAGGTGCTGGTCTGGCCTTGTGAAAGTTCTCATGATCTCACTGCTTCAGTGGTGTAAATTCATATTATTGGGCCCAACAGCAAAATCTTTTTCAGGCCCCCCAACTTTGGGAAGATACTAGGGTTCATTTACAGTTCCTTAGGAAGCATGTGCTTGAGAGCTAAGGTTGGCAAAAGCGTCTCCCTTAGTGCTGATATAACAAGCACTTACACCCTGGGAAAAGGTGAACTCTGCTCTTAGTACCAGATTAACAATCCACCCCGAGGATCAACACAGCATCAGGAGGCGCAGACAAGCCCTGTCCTTACTGCCTGCCATAGGGCCGATGGAAAGGACAGGGCCCCATGCAGTCTGCACCATCTGCCTCCCTCTACCTTGTGTGTCTGAATGAGGACAGGTAGGAGCTGAGAAAAGGATCCCCCCCCCCCCCCCCCCCCCCAGTGCAGGCAGTACTCTATTTAAGGGGCTAGCCAGAGCTCTCTCTACTCTGTTCTACCATCATTCTTCTTAAAAGGTGTAAATTGGACTGAGCTCTCCTGTATCTCAGAATATCCCAACACATAACAGTCTGTGTCCACTGGTGGGTGCATAAACCAATGGACCTTAGCTTCATTCCTGTTAATAACTTGTTTCCTCTCTTTGATGTTTGTCAGGTTATTGCATATTGCTTGCCCAAGCACCATATTTGATTTATAACACTGGTAACATTATTGTAAGAATATAGATATCAATCCTTACTAAGAGCTATGAGTGTTAAAAAGCCCCCCTTCCTGTTATATAACCTGCATATACTGAAAGCTCCTGATAATTTAGTGCAGTCAAGGTAGCTTCCTACATTCTCATGAATACCTCAATAGCCCTAGCAGTCTAATATAGTAGTTACAAAGTGACCATATGTGTATGTGTATTTTCTTACAGTCATAGATACATTGGTAATACAGGTATGGGATCGATTATCTAGAATCCCATTATCCAGAAAGTATTGATTTGTGGGAAGGCCATCTCCCATAGACTCCATTATTAGCAAATAATTCAAATTTTCAAAAATGATTTCCTTCTTCTCTGTAATAATAAAACAGACCCATGTACTTCATCCTAACTACAATATAAGTAATCCTTATTGGAGGCAAAACAACCCCATTGGGTTTATTTAATGTTGAAATGATTATTTAGTACACTTTAGGTATGGATAACAGGTCCCATACCTGTATTTCCAGATACTTGACAGAGGTTTTGTTGACATTGAATATGACCTTACTTACTTCAGTGTTCCCTATTTCCCCATCAGTAGGTTGAGGGGTTGAAAGTCTGGTGTGAAAGTTTCTCTTTGCAAAAGCCATAATTCACATTTATTTTTTGTCACGAGTGCTTCAGGCAAGATTAAAGCCATATCTCAGATACATTTCCTTCAGATCAGCTCCCAACCCTTTGTACACAAGTTACTAGTGGGTCTTTTGTACAGTGTTCCAGTGTTCCTTTGATTTAGGCCTCCCACTACCTCTTCACTAGAGCTGAGCCATGCTGTCAGAGGCTTTGTTGTCTCCCCCACACCTTACCTGTAAGCTCTAGCACACTGAGCACTCATTAAAGCCCTCTGTGTATTGCTTGCAGAACTACTAGTTATGTGTACCATAAGTAAAGCTTTTAAGCTTATACTCCCCCCCTTTTTTTTACATGAGCTCATTCAGTTAGGCTTATGTAAAAAAAGGGTGCATAAACTCGATTGCAAACATTGAAAGGACACCAGGATAGTCTTATCTCTGCTCGCTGGGACCAGTTCCCCTTAGGGATTCAGGCACTTAAAGTCCCTCTGCTTTCCACTATGAAAAAAACTGTGTAATAAAATATATATATATATTTTTCTGGTCCAAATAGTGTTTCTTCTGCTTTTTTTTTTTACATAAGCCTGAATTGTACTGAATAAAGTCACAATAAAGTCATAAAAAGGGGATGTAACCTAAAAAAATAAATTGATGTTAGCTTATTCAGAGTGGTCATCTGAACACGTTTTCGAATCACGTATATTTTCTATTTTTTTGTGGCTTTGGGGAAATTAGCTGGTCGATAACAGGCTTTCAAGTCAACGGCTCGCTTTAAAATTCAGTGGGTTTAACTGTCTGTGAACTTTCTATGCACTTCATGCATTGAGTTAACCCTTAGAATACATATCAGTAAATATTGCCCTTTTACATCTTTTCCATTGATCCACTATTTAGTGATGGGCTGGGTGCTCCCTCAGAGATCACATGACCAGAAATAATGCAGCTCTGACTGTAACAGGAAGAAATTTGGACGCAAAACTCTGCCCATTAATTGGCTGATGGGGCCTAGCATGTATGTGTGCCTTGGCTTGTTTGTGTGCATCATGAATTGATTCCAAGGGGCGGCACTTGATGCTTAAAATGGCAGTTTTCTATTTAGGATTACCCAATGGCACATACTACTAAAAAAGTATTTTTTATTAAAAATGGTTTATTTAGATGAAGCAGGGTTTATATATGAGCTGTTTATGCAATATACTTTTATAGAGACCTACATTGTTTGGCTGTACTGTAAATATACAGTGTATGGCTGATACAGGAAAATTCTATTATATTCTGATACTGTGTGTATAATATGATAACAGTTGCCTCACATACATATGTATCAAGGGTAAATTGAAATAAAATATTTAGTCAAATTGAATTATTTAAAATAAAAAAGAGCAATGGTTTAATGCTTCTCTGCAAATCAGAATTAAGTCACTTCCCCGGTCTTCAAAATAATTTTATTTGTTGTTAAGGCTCAGTACATTGTTAAACAGTGGTATACAGTAGTATTGGGCCTGTTATCTGGAAACCAGTTTTCCAGAAAGCTCCATATTACAGGAAGGCAACTCCCAAAGACTTCATTATAATCAAATAATTTCAATTTTTACAAACAATATTCTTTTCCAATGTAATAATAAAACAGTGCCTTGTATTTGATCTAATATATAATTAATCCTTATTGGGGGCAAAACAACCCTATTGGGCTTATTTCAAACCATCATATATTGTGCCCAGTTTCAGGCATGCTCTGACCCATCTGATATTCAGGGTGCCTTGTCTAAAAAGGGATAACTGATAACTGTGTATATAGTGTTATTGTATCTATAAAAGTATCGCCATACCAATTAGCACTGTAAAGTACAATAAAGGAGAACTAAAACCTTACTAAAGAAGTAGGGCTGAAATTTTGTACATTATATTTTTGCTTTTGTACCAGCCCAAGGCAACCACAGCCCTTTAGCAGGGAAGATCTGTGCCCCCCAAAGATGCCCCAGTAGCCCCCCATCTTCTTTTCTGCTGATTCCCTGCACATACTCACAATATACTGTATATATAGAATATAAATGTCACAATATAAGGCTGATTAGTAATTAATACAGATAATTACTACATGACAGCTCAGAAATCAGTACAAATAGCATCAGAATTTAAAAATCAGCGCTGTAGCATCAGCTTATATGACAGGCCAGCCTCTGCTTGTGACGCCCCCTAAGCTCGGCTTCTCAGCAGCTGCCCAGAGCACACTGAGCATGTGAGTGCCGCAGACACTTTCCAAGATGGGGAGCTCCTGTGACAAGTTTGAAGACCTGAACCATTTCTGCTATTGAGATGCTAAAACTTTAGGCTGGTGCAGCTATTTCAGTATATCAAATATTGCATTTTTAGGGTTTAGATCTCCTTTAAGAGTAAGATAGAACTGATCACCAGGAAGGACAAGTGAAGAGGTCAGAGGATCCTGCTTATCTTCTAGAACAGAGCCCTAAATGTGACGCTGACCCAGGACACAAAGAAACAGATGGGACAGGGAGAAGCGTAAAAGCAAAACGTAAAAACAAAGGCTTGTTTGCAATTATGACATTCTTGAAACTATATAGGGAAGTCATTGTTACTACAGGTATGGGATCCGTTATCTGGAAACCCATTATCCAGAAAGTTCCGAATTACGGCAAGGCCATCTCCCATAGAATCCATTATAAAAAAATAATTCTTTTTTAAAAATGATTTCCTTTTTCTCTGTGATAATAAAATAGTACCTTGTACTTGATCCCAACTAAGATATAATTAATCCTTACTGAAGGCTTATCGATCCTATTGGGTTTAAATGATGTTTAAATGAGGTATGGAGGTATGGAGATCCAAAATACAGAATGACCCCTTACCCAGAAAGCCCTGGGTCCCAAGCATTCTGGATAACAGGTCCCATACCTGTACAATATTTTCATCATTTATAAACTTGCCATAAGCTATAGCAACCTGACTAAATAATGGAGCACAAAGGGAGGCTTCTACACAGAAAGTCTGGAAACCAATCTTAAGAATAACTTTTAATTAAGGCAGTATGCACCAAAATCATTATTCTTAGCGAAGCATCAAAATATAGTTAATTGAGGGCAGAGCAATGCGGATATTATCTCATTATTGGCTTTTTCAGCTGCAGCACTGTACTTTAAATATATCTAACCTTGAGACGTCCTCTAATCGCCCACACACTCCTGCACAAAATGTAATGCCCTGTATGATAGGGGATCCCTGGGATTGCAGTGGTGATTAAACATATACTACAATTTTATTATCCATCAGTTTGCCTCAATCAAATAGTCTGTAGCAATCAGTCGTTAGTTAGCTTGTACTTGTCTAAAGGAGTTCAAATAATAAAAGCGCACATTGCGGCAAATCTTGCCGGTGTTACCATTTAATCCTCTTTCTCTGGTTCAGCCTTATTCAGTAGGGCAGCCCAGGGAACAGAATATTAGTTATAGTTCATGACTTAATCACTAGCTAGCAGTAAGTCATTAATATACGTTTTACTTGGCTTCCTCAGGATCTTATAGGTAACTGGTAATCCAAAAACTGCTGATTAACGATGCTTGGAGCCCACCAGGGGGAAGCATTTGGAGGTAGAGAAAATGATTCTGACGATATCTGAGTGGAATGTTGCTATATAAGAAGATGAGTAAAACATTGTAGTTTTTTCAGGAAAGCAAACTATAAAAGAGGACACTACATCCATCGGATTGTTCATCTCTCACACAAGTGCAAATAAATTGTCCTATTTAGAGTTGTTTGTGGGGCCAGATTTGCCCTTGGACTCGGGGCTTGCTATTCATAGTATCTTTCACTGGGCTGCAATGAGTTTTTTGTCTTTTAGGTTTTATTAAATCAGAAACCAAAGCCCCTAATAAACTATTGTTATTTAAACAAGATTTTCTCATGTTCTGTAGCACACATCATACAGCTCCTTGAATAGCCATACCTTCCAGTCTCCACCTTCTTGGCCCTCTGCCTCTGGCCTTGGTGTGTGGGCAGACCCTGTGGTTGCAGAGGGCTCAGGGGTATAGAGGGCCCAGCAAAACTCTAATGTATTATCAATTTTAGTATATTTTGGGTCCCCAATTTGAATTTGCTGTGGGGCCTAGTTACATCTACTTATGTCCCTGTGTGTGGGGTATTGCGGCACAAACAGAGAGACAACACATTGCGTCTGCATTCATTCATGGACTAAGGGGGGATGGGCCATGTCATACTTAATTAACCACTTTTTGGTACATTAGAATTCTTGAGTATCATATCCATATACTGTATATACTCGAGTATAAGCCTAGTTTTTCAGCACCCAAAATGTGCTGAAAAAGTCACCCTCGGCTTATACTTGAGTCAGGTGCCATGGGTCCCTCCAGGCTAGCACCCTTTGTCCTTTGTGTGCAAATTAGGCCACCTGCAACCAGACCCTCCAGTGCCCTGGCCTAGGCTCCCACTAGCAATACTCATTCCCCCTTACGTGTCCTCCGTGACTGGGTCTGCTGCCAGTTTGCTAATGCGCAGTGAGCGTGGGGTAGTACTCATTTTGTTTTTGTTGACCCTCTTCTCCACTTACAGAGCTAGTTTACTGTTTTTCTTTAAAATAAATATTTAAAAGCATATACCACACTGATGCCTCATTTAATGTCATTTTATTGGTATTTATTTTGATTATTGAAACTTAGCAGTAGCTGCTGCATTTCCCACCCTAGGCTTATACTCGAGTCAATAGGTTTTTCCAGTTTTCTTAGGTAAAATTAGGTACCTCTGCTTATATTCGGATCGGCTTATACTCGAGTATATACGGTAATCATTGATTTTATTATTGTTTTTGATTTACTCTTATTGTTACAATTAATACTGTTGACATTCTTATGTTTAGATTTACTACATCTAATTTTGCATAAAATATTTTGCCGTTTACATGCATTGAGTGGCTTAAAATACCCCCTAAGAGTTAATATATAGTTAAACTGGTTTATTTGAGTTATCTAACTCTTTTTATTACAGCAAATAAAAGTACTCAGTTTTGTTATACAATATAAAAAAAGCTTCATAAATCTTTTGGCAATAACACAAGTGTGGTCATAAAAATCAAACTCTCAGAACTATTGCGCCTGTTGTGTATAAACTGACTCTTCTGTAACTTTAGAAGCCATTTCAGATAATGATACCTGCTGGGTCACATCTAGGTATTGTTATCTGTCTGTGAAAGGGCAGTCCGTGGACACACTTTTCCCCATCAATAAATGAATACCTGAAAACCCCTGTGTCTTTGTGGCATATAAGAGAACTCCTCTTCACCCCTCCACTACAGGCACATTGGCAATTTATTTAAAATCGATTATGTTTACAGGAAGATAGGCATATCCATAAAGTTTCAAGGCACCATGAAAAAAAATATCAGCAGGATACAAAGCTTGTTTCCATGGCAGAACCTGGAACTGTCAGGTAGCCATTTCCATAATGTTTGTAGGCATCAAGATATAAGTTATCAGCAGGATTTAAATCTTGTTCCTATAGATAGAATATGTGACTGGGTCTGCTGCCAGTTTGCTAATGCGCAGTGAGTGTGGGGTAGTACTCATTTTGTTTTTGTTGACCCTCTTCTCCACTTACAGAGCTAGTTTACTGTTTTTCTTTAAAATAAATATTTAAAAGCATATACCACACTGATGCCTCATTTAATGTCATTTTATTGGTATTTATTTTGATTATTGAAACTTAGCAGTAGCTGCTGCATTTCCCACCCTAGGCTTATACTCGAGTCTATCTTGTTCCTATAGATAGAATATGTAATTTTAAGTAGCCATATCCATAAAGTTTCAAGGCATCACAAAATAAATTAACAGCGGAATAACGAAACTTGTTGCCATGGTAAAACCTGTAACCATATCCATAATGGTCCAAGGCATCAAGGAATAAAGTAACAGCAGGATTAAAAGGACATGTAAAGTCTATTTCACTGGGGGGAGGGGTGTTTGGCGCCCCCTAGTGAAATAGATTGCAAACATCTCTATACCTTCAATCTCCCATCTTTTGGCACTTTGCATTCTGCACATGAGCAGTAGCGTAGATCTGCCGGGTTTACGTTACAGCGCAGGCATGAACTTGGAGTTTTGCTAGGGAAGGAAATGAAGTAAAATGCCAGTGCAGTGTTTAGGGAGGTTTTTCCATAGGCTGATGCCCTTTTCTAACAGGAGCCTGGGAAAAACTTACCAATCTATTTCATTGGGGGTGCCTAATATTTTAGGTGCTAAAATATAATTTACATGTCCTTTACATATCCTTTAAACCTTTATATTGACCCTGTATATTATTGTGTAAAAGAATTTCACTAACTATTAAAACTTTCACTTCTCTATTAGCCTAAGAATCCAACACCAAGATAAATTACTGGGATGTAAGCAGCCTTGGTGTCTTCCCACTGCTCCAGCAAACTCCATGTTGTTGTTGGCTTTTATGCATTATGCTAAATATGAACAAAAGGTACAAAAAGTACAGCATTTGCAGAGATAACCTAAGGTTCACTTTAATCTGACTCATGATGATTCATGAAGGATTCTTGGCCCACAAATAGATCCTCTTTAAGCTTGTGTACTAAAAGGAAAACTGTACCCCCCAACAATGTTGCACTCTGTAAAAATATATTGTACTAAACAGCTCATATGTAAAACCCTAAATAGAAAATTGCGTTTTTAAGTACTAAGGGCCGCCCCCTGGGATTATACGATTCACACAAACAAACCAAGGGCACACATACATGCTAGGTCACATCAGCCAATTAATGGACAGAGTTTTGCCTTTTACTCCCACACTACTTCCTGTTACAGTTAGAGCTGCATTATTTCCTGTCAGGTGACATTGTCAGGTAGGTGGGCACACTGACCGACTAGAACTATGAAGCAAAAAAAGGCAATGGCACTCAGGGCTTGCAGCCCTGAGTGCCATTTGCCTTTTTCTGCTACATTGGATTTGGGAGGGTGCCGATCCCTCCAGCAGTGTGCACCGGGCATTCAGCTATTTTGGAGAGCTAGGGTGTGCGGAAAGGTCTCTGTTGTGCTGACTAGAACTATGAACAATGCAAGATCAGGAATGGAAAATACTAAACAAATCCCTTAGACTTTGGACTTAAATTTAGCTTAGAATTGTTGCATTAGGAATTGCTTAAAGCTTTAAATATTTTCCATGAAAATGGACAAAGCGCAGATGCTGTGAAAATGTTTTAGAATTTCTATTCAAATACTGGTTGAATCAGTTAATAAAAAGGCAATATTTCAAGCAGTTCAGAGATATCTCTTAAGTCCCATTAGATGTTGTCGACAAAGGACTTAAAAGGGGAGATATCAAAAAAAATTTGACAGTGTTGTCAATTACCCACTTTTATATTTTTCTTTGAGATAATTTATTTAAAATTCTTACGTGTTTCTTAGCTATCTATGGGCTTTTTTTTTATCAGTTTTTGAGTTTGTGAAGTCGAGTTTGTTTAATAAATATCGAATGTTCGCTTATTTATTAATAAGGAAAACTCGTTCAAATAAAAAACTCTCTTTATCTTTTAGCGCAAAAAATCTCAAATTGTGAAACGAAATCAAACTTGAACGTTGATAAATCTCCCCCTTGGCGTTCCTTGCCCCTGGTCTCCCCAGCAGCAGTGCTGATCCCCTCTGACATGTTGTTGCTAGGGTGCTGTTGCTCTCTATACTGAGAGTGCTGTCTCTGGCACGGTGGCATTTAGACTAATGTGGATATATCAGCAGCGCTACCCAGGCTTTATTGATCTGCCTCACATGTTTCCTCTCCAGATATTCTGCTTTGTCTGTATTATTGGATAGATTTATACTAGCAGCATCATTCACACAAGGACACCTGTGTCATAGAGAATCCCTGATATTCTCAGCACTATTGGCCCTTGCATTATTGATTGGCTGAGTGCATTGTCGTGGGCTGCCTACTCCCGTGGGATAGCTGAGCCTTGTCCCTAATTAAAAGGAAGAAAATGCCAGAGAAATGTTTCATTTTAATGATCTTTTGCTACTGGTCTACTGGTTGTCTTTTAAGTCAACCAGTAGACCAGTGGTAGAAACTGATATTTTATAGAGGTTTGAAACTGAATATGTTTTAATGAAACTACCAGGGTCAGACTGGGCTGCCGGGACACTGGAAAAAAATCCAGTGGCCCAGACCCAATCCTTGCTGGGGCTCCCCCGGCCGACTGTTCCTCCCCTGATGCATTAAACTTATGCACGCTCAGGGAAGGATGTTGTGTGGGGGACCCTGTGGGGGGTAAGCAAGGCTCAGCAGAGGGGGGTGCGGGGGACGTGGTGGGGGACGTGGACGTAAAGCTCCCACCCCAGAACAGCAGTGGTGAGCTTGAGGGCAGAACATTGCTTTTGTCTATTTGGAATATTTTAAGATTTGTTTTATTATTTTAGTGATATATAAATATATATATATATATACTTGTCTGTTATGTAACACTTAAGTTTTAATTACTAGATTAACAATACATATGCAAAGGAGACTGTTTCCTGTAGAGCTTACATTTACCATACTGATGATATATTTGGATTTGTTAAGAAGTATCAAGTACATGGGCGTGCTGAAAGACATCCTGACTGAATGGGCCTACTGACAAGGCAGCTTAGCTCTACTCCAGATTACTTTTCATGGAATCTGAACCAGACAGCCCCAATGGCAGCTCTGCAATAGGGTGTAGATTGAAAGTGGCAAAACAGCATTGTCAGCATGCCAAACTAGGGAACATGGCCAGCATTTTCTGGGTTCAGGTATCATTTACACTGATCTGGGTAGTTTCACACAATACTGGTTTTTGACCAAAGCACCAGCCATGAACAGTTTTACCCCCAAAAGATACTGCTGGCGAAATACTGAACTTGATCCATTTTAAAAGAGTGACAATACGGCATAATAATGAATGAAATGTGGCCAAAGTACTCTGCTGAATATTTTTTTCCTCCAGATTGGTGATGGAATTGAGTGGAGATGGAAAGAACAGCAAAACAGGAGGGAGAAATAGATAATTTTAACAAATAATCAAAAATCAGTCAATGGGTCATACACACGCAATCTTGAAACAAACGTACTGTAGATCATACGGTAATAAGAAATTTTCTAACTATAATCAATGAACAATTCTGTACTGTTTCTGAATAACCAAGTTACTCTTCACTGTTTCCCTTTCAGCATCTGTCTCTCTTTATTCTCTGCTCATACTTCATAGGAAGTCTGATTTTGAATGACAGATCCAGGATTTTTGCCCAAGTCAGTTATTTTGTTAGATTTTGTTCCTTTGTTTTTGTGCTGGAATCAGTTATTCGAGTGAGCGCTAATACATCTGCTGGGAAAGGAGCCCCCTAAAAGATATTTTGGTTCTAACTGCCAATAAAAATCTGACTCCCAACTCCTGCATGAAGCGGCAAGCTGCTGGGAGAGGGACATTAAAAAGAAACTTGATTATTTCAGAAATGATACAGAATTATATTTAGAACATTTCTTGTTTCAGTTTGATGAAGCTTATATTACATTTTTATTTTTGTGATAGTTTTCCTATAAATATATAATTAATTATAATGGATTATATCAATCGGAGATCAAGCATAACAATGTCTGTCTGTTTATAAGCGGTTACCATTGTGATTTGCAGATCCTATAATTACTATGGAGAGACGTCCAATAGCATCACAGGCACATAAAGGTCAAGCAAAGCCTTTCTGCTCTTTGTGTAACTTGTATTATATACCCAGGACCTGCCCTTGGCATGGGTGTGCCAGCTATGTTGCTAGAGCTCTAACAACCCACTGTGCTCAGGTAGTGATTCTTTCCAAAGGTAATAAAATGCCACACATTTACTAACACTGGGAAAATTTGCCCTAGGAGAAGAACCCTTTTTGCGTATTCTTTCTACAGGCTTTATAGCCAAAGGTAATCACTGATCAGTTGCTATTGGTTACTGCTCAGATTTACATAGTGTTAATAAATGAGCCCCAGGGTTAGTGTGAGTTCTACAGAATTGCAGAATATATAAGAAGTTCCAAAGGAGTCTAGAAGCACCTCCCAGACAATGATAAAGATTGACCTTTGCGATGATCTGTTGTAGAGATTATAGGACATTTGCAATTTCAGTATTTTATGGATAATCCCCTATGGTACCAGAATGATCAAGGATAACTTTGGGACTGGGAGCTTAGGGAGTAACTACAAAATATGGAAAAAGGCTTCTCTAATCAGATCTGCCCCTGCATAGCCTGCATGACATCACCCATGATTTTATTCCTATGCCCAGCAGAGGCCTTTGTTATGATGATATTTTATTGAATAGTGACAGTGATTCAGCATAAACCTGATACGGGGAATAAATGGTCTTTCCATAATTTGGATCTCCATACCCTAAATCTACTAAATAATAATTTAAACATGAATTAACCCCAATAGGATTATTTTGCTTCCAATAAGGATTCATTATAGCTTAGTTACCATCAAGAACAATTTACTGTTTTATTATTACAGAAAAAAGGAAATCATTTAAAAAAAAAATAAGAAGTCTATGGGTGATAACCTTCCTATAATTCAGATCTTTCTAGATAATAGGTTTCCAGATAACAGATCCCATTCCTGTTCCCTTAATGGTGGGTAAAGACTAAACCTGTTTATGACTAATAGTTCAATGTACTTTGTTGCCTTTTGTAATTCACTGATTAGAAGAAAGCTGGAGTACAATTCTCATTCTTCCCAAATTGCAGGAATTGAGTCCAACAAAGTAATATCAGTTGGTGTCGCTTTTCATTCATTGCATGGCGTAATTATTGTTTACTGGTTTATGAGAGCCAAGACTGCTTTTCTGTAATGAGCACCTTTTGTGGGTTCTTGCCAAGAGTCCAGGCTGGCAGGTAACACCATGGTTCATATCCTCTCTTCCAGTAGGGAAGTTGCAGTGAAAAAAAAACGGAAATTGTTTTGGCTTCACTTGAAGTGCTGAAATTTTACAGGTTGTACTGCCAAACTAGCTCTGTCAGCTAGAGATTATCATCCAGGCCTTTACTGCTAACCTCATTTTGCTCATGTGCTCGTTGCTTCTAGGTTTACATCTATGGTTTACAGGAACCTTAAACATTGAACTTGGTTGAACTGAAGATATAGAGGTTAGCTATATCTGCCAATAAAAAGACGTTTGAGACATTTGGCACAGATACATCTCACAGGTTAACTGTACCATAGAACAGGAAAGAAACCCAATATTAGCAATTTACTGATAAACCTCTTAATTGGCCATAGTTTGGACACAGTGGAAAACCTTTATCAGATAGTCCTCTACAAAGAGCTGTGTTCCTGGAGTGTTCTCCTATTTAGGGCAGCATTAAAAAAAATATTAGACTCAGGTGGAAACTAAGGCAATGCAGGCAGGTTGGTGACCTTACGTTTGTGTAGAATGTGACCCATTTACAGGGTCTCAGATGCCACATCCCATCCATCTCTTCCCTGTAGGGAACAGCTGGTGAAATGTGACATCTGACAACACCTTAAAACATTTTCATTGTCCATAGTTTAGACTCCTAGATAGCCCTTTGAATACCCAACCACTGACCCTTTAAATGTTGTTTTGCATCTCCATGCATCCTCAAACACACACACACACACACCATGTGACACATTTACATATCTCTTTTTCCCCTTAGGGAAGAGCTGATGGGATGTGACATCTGAGAACACTTCTAAACACCTTAATTATCCATAGTTTGGACTCCTTTTAATGGAGATAGCCCTTTACAAACAGCTGTTCTTGTTCTCCCCTTCAGAGCAGCATTTAGATAACAGCAGACTTAGGTGGAAACAATCCAAGCAGGTTGGTGACCTTAATTTGGACTGTACATATTGACTACCCAAATAGAGACTCTATAAATGTTGTTTTGCATCTCCACGCACCCTCTAACACACACCAGCTTTTGGTATGATGCTGGAACTGTCATTTACAGGTTCTCAGATGTCACATCCCACTGTCTCTTCCCTTTGGGCTGCTTAGGTTTCAGTATAGGTCCCAGGTTTTACTTCTGTGTCCCCCCAACCAATGGGGTTTTATTTATTACAGTTGTCCTTTGTGTTTTTAAGACACCACTAATGACATTATTATTGATATGATTTTCCTTTTTAATATATTTTTCAATGACAAGCCAGGAAGGATATGACCTTATTAGATATGTAGAATATGGCATTTGTGCTACTTTGCATGGACAGCAACCTGTATGCACCCTGTAAAAAGGGTCTGTGGGTTTATTTTGTTTCCCATACCTTGCTCTGGCTTGGGAGGCATGGTAACATTATGGTCCAACAAATTGCTATTTCACTATCCTTCAACAATCCCTGATTTTAAGTCTTTGACAAGGGGCATTGAATACTTTTATAAATGGCCACAGTCAGAATCATTTCACTCTTCAAAGTAAATCAAAATGGTGCAGTTTCCACTTCTGTACAAATCATCCCCTTAAATGGCCATTAAGATGCACTGAGCAGGCCTTTGTCAAACTGTGGGTTGGTCAAAATGATACATTGCCCTCTAAACAGTATTGAATTTTCAGTTTCTGGTTAGTGCTGCTTCTTCCATTGCTTTATTACCTGATTTCCTCCCCCCTAGTGATGTCAAGGGAAAATAAACCAAGAAGTAAACAACAAAACTTGTGCATTGCCTCAAATCACATACTGTACAACTGTACATATAGTAAACACAGTACAGTGGCATAGTTTGTTATGTGTAGAGACTATGCCTTCCCAAATATGTAGCATTGATGCCATACATATGAAACATATCTTTGTAAAGGGAAGAAGCACACCAATATGCCGGCAATGCCTTTAACTCATTAATTGCACAAACAAATAGCACAAGCTTTTGGGGGACAACCCCTTCTTCAGGTGAAATAAATGAGTTAAAGGCTTTGCTGGCATATTGTTGTGCTTCTTCCCTTTACAAAGACACATGGAAAAGGCTTAGGAGCACCCTCTGAGAGTACGTATGTAAGTGGTGTGCTGAAGATTTTTCTTTATATACATATGAAACGTGCATGCCACTTGGAAAAAGGAAACCCCATTGACTGCAAAGTAGCAGGACCCTTATTGGTCATAAGCCAGTGAGGCTTCTGCTGAGACAAGCAAAATGGCAGGTCCCGCTCAGATGTGTTCTGGACTAGTAATCAGATATATTTTCCAGGGCTGTGGAGTCGGAGGCAATTTTGGGTACCTGGAGTCAGAGTCGGAGTCGGCAAAAAATTAACCGACTCCGACTCCTACTAAATTTAAATGGGAATAAAAAAAAAAAAATAAAGCAAGTTTAAATGTCCCAATTCACAAACTCATTCATTGACTGTATGAATGTATAAAATACATTAGCATATTAAAAACAGAGGAGTCGGAGTCGGAAGTATCAGAAACTGAGGAGTTGGAGTCGGAGTCGGAGAATTTATCTACCGACTCCACAGCCCTGATATTTTCATAGTTAAGTGCATGAATAGGCAAAACTAATGTAAGAAAAACCTAATTAAGAATATTTATCAACTACATAATTAAGGATGTGAATTTCTATCTGTACCAACACCAAATCTACTTGCCATGAGTAATTAGACTATGTGAGAAGAGGTGAGGACTTTAACAGTAACCACTGTCATTTTGTGTGTAGAACAATAACTTGCAAATTAGGACCTTCTGGGGGTGCCCTTCATATTTTATTTTTATTTTATCACTTCTACCAATGGCAAATGATTAGTTGCATCTCAATCTTTTATTCCACTAATTATTTATACATAATATCTCAGTGTTTAAAGTCTGCCCACCTGACTAAGGTTTGTTTGGCATTGCGCAGAACTCAGGGTAATCTTGTCAATTAAAGGTTCCCTCATTACTCATTCTGATGGATGAATTATGGATGGCCAAGCCCGACAGAGCAGAGAGGGCTGCTAACAGATATGTGCCTTTGCTGGGCTGTGAAAGGGGATGCTCAAGAACAGTATTCTTTTAATAACTGCACTATTGTGTCCGAAGGTGGCAGTGGAAAACTTCATCTAGCCTAACACAGCACGCCATCAATAAGAGATGCTTAACTGCCTCAAAGGACATGTGATCTACAGTCCAGTCCTTGGCCTTTAGTGAACGTTATAATGAAAAGAAGAACTAATAATTCCAAGAGTCAACAGTCTTTCAATTCCCCTGATAGCCGGCACGCATCATGGAGAGCATATTTCATGATAAACATTGTGGCAGCTTATGTGGAATGTTCAATCAGAAAACAGTCTAGTTAGTTAGAGTAAAACATCCCAGCTCAAGCAATCATAACCAGATTGGCTCCAGGGACCCACAAATGGCAAAACATTAGACTTACTGTCATCCTTTACTGCTCCAGCAACATAATTATTTGAGTATGAAGTAAAAAATGTCTTGTGATCACATCCAGGTCTATTAGTTGGGCAAGTAGAACTACTGAAATGCACTGCCGATCACTTTACTTGGCATATTTAAATAGGAGTTTCAAGTATTATTATTATTTTCTTGGGGCTGCCAAACCTATGGCACTCTATCTACTTTTGTACTACAACTCCTAATAGCATGATCTGTAATAGTCTAAGACAGAATGACTAGGCCAAGGTAACACAGTGTTAAGAACATTTATAAATCATTTAAAAGGATTGTTCAACTTTTAGTATGATGTAGAGAGTAACATTCTAAGACAGTTAGCTGTTGGTCTTCATTTTACTTTTTGCTTTAGAGTAGGGTTGGTTAATTCAAGCTTGAAGGTGCCATACTGATCTAATTTTGGTTGTGCCAAGGCACTAGGATATTACGTGGTACAAGTCAGTTATCTGACTGATGATATAGAGTTAGATTAGGTTTTCTAACTCAACAAAAATGTCAAATACTGAGAGATAATAAAGAGCTATTTGGTAAAACGAGCACTGAAATGCAGAGAATCCCCAATATCAAGGGTTTCACATATATATCACATATCCTCATATATATCAATAAACCCTGCTCTCCAAAAGTTACATAGTAATACCTGAGTTTTCTTGTAACATCTTTATAAAATATACAGACCGTTTGTATATGTTATAAATATTCAATATACAAACTCACCCAGCTACTCTAGCCTTGCAGCTCCCTTCATGCCGACCCGACAGTTTTATGTTGCAGACACACAACACAAGTTTATTTAGTATGCAAAGTCATAATGAGAGTGAAATGGTAAAGCTAAGGAACACCTAGCATTGTAAGGCTGCTTGCAGAACTAAAACATTGCTCAGGAGAGCGCCTATTAAATGCACAAGGAGCTGCCCTCCCATGCTATCTGCACATCAAAAGATTCATTATAAAAGGACAAGCATAGGAAAACTCCCTAGGCACTGCCGATATATATTTTCCATCAGCATTCCCAGCTCAGGCCAGTGAGATCTAATTACCTGGATCAGGTAGAATACCCGGCCAGCATAATAGCACACATTTTAATTATCACTTTCTTTCCCCTAGCAACAATTCCTCGCACTGACAAGCACTGCATATCATGTTTGTGTAATGGCTTTTTCTCCTCCTAAGGACAAGGAATGACACCGGAGCTGAAATATTGATTTCCAAGTTCAGTTTGTGCTGAGGGCAGTCAGAACCCAAGTATGGCAGGGGCGACATTGAATCAGCAAGCTTATTTTGTTTTTCTTCGGCGCCTTTTACTTAAAGGACTTGTGCCTTCCCTTCTGCTCTTCCTTGTTAGTGAAATATGAGCGAGCTGGAGGTGAGGTGCAAATACTTTCTCTGAACAGGTGCAGAAGCAGCTAGAAAGTACATTCTCTCTCTCTCTTTATTAAATTCTGCTAAGCAAGCAGCTTGGCCGCACTCAGGCTGACAGCTTTTCCCTTAGGGCTAAATGAATCTGATTCACCTGGGTATTAGGATATTAGGACTCCTCATACTTCAGCTTTAGGCACAGCCAGGCCTGGACTCAGCACTTCTCTCTGTTTGATGGTACAGACCTGCCGTCCTCCTCATTGGAATCATTTGTCCCCATACAATGCAGGTCATTATAAAAATATATCACATAAAACAGCTCATATGTAAAACCCTGATTCATCTAAATTAACCATTTTCATTACAAAAAATACTTTTTTAGTAGTATGTGCCATTGAGTGATCTTAAATTGGAAATTGCCATTTTAAGTACTAAGGGCCGCCCCCAGGGAACATACGATTCAAAGTGCACACATACAAGCCAAAGCACATACATGCTAGGCCACATCAGCCAATTAATGGGCAGAGTTTTGTCTTTTACTCCCACACTACTTCCGGTTACAGTCAGAGCTGCATTATTTCCTGGCAGCTGATCTCTGATGGAGCACAAAGACCATCACAAGTGGTGGCTCAAGGGAAAAGATATAAAAGGGCAATATTTTCTGATATATTTCAGTTTGGTAAGATTGTTTAATAGGCCACTTAATATAATATAAACTGGTTAAGTATTCATTCTGGTGGTACAGTTTTCCTTAAAGAAGAAGGAAAGTTAACGGGGGTGCCAAATGTTATGCCCCCTCCCCAGTGATTACGATCGCTTACCTGGTGCTCCTATAAGCAGAAAAACGCACCAGCCTGGGGCAGCAAACTTCTTCCGTTTTCTTCCTTCGCGCCTGCTGCATATGGGCAATAGAGTGAATAGCCACAGTTTAACAACAAAGTCAGCTTTTTGACTCTACTGTGTATGCGTATCGGGACTCCCCCGATAATCCTGGGAGTTGCCTGATATCCCTCCCCCAGGTTCCCTTTGAGTTTTCAGCATTTAAAACCCCCAGTAGTTCATATACATAGTGCTTGCTAAGGGCCTAGTGCGCCTGTGCAGAAAACTGTGCAAGTCCCCTAGTTCTCTACAGTTGACAGCTCTGGGATTTGTTTTGAAGAAAACAAATGTTACCAGTTGTCTTAAAGTGATTATGACAGCCTCAATATGGCAAAAACATTTCACGGCATTCTAGTAGTGTGTCAATTAAATGTGTCAATTTGCCAGAATGTCATTACTTTAAGTAGTCAGCACCATTCTATTCTGTTGTCTGGGATGTCAGAGCGAATCCTCGCTAAAGGAGAAGGAAAGGTAAAATCACTAGGGAGTACCAACATTCCCCCCCCCCCCCCCAGTGATTCTATTCGCTGACACCTTGGCCCAGTGCTTATGTTTGCTAAAAACTACACCAGTGGGGTACTTCAGTAGGAGTTAATTCATCAAAATCTTCTTCCATTTTTTCTCTTCTGCCCCAGGATGGGTGCCCACACACAGTACAGTGAAAGGGCAATCTTAGAAGCAAAAAGCCTGCTTTTTACTCTACTGTGCATGCATCCCTAGCCCAGGGCCAAAGAGAAGAATGAAGAAACAAAATCACAATGTGGTGCTCTTACAGAAGTACCCCAGGCTAATGCAGTTGCCAATGAACAGAAGCACTGACCCAGAATCTCAGGTAAGAGATTATAATCACATGAGGGTACCTTTTATATTTCCTTCTCCTATTAAAGACAAGAAAAACCACCCATATCAGTTTAAAAGTGGCCCATTCCCCACATCCCCCATCACTATTCTTCTTCACTGGCTGCCTGATTGCCTTATGGCTTACCTGGGAAAGCAGAGTAGTACAGTGGGATTGGCGGCTACCATGTCTTGCCCTGTCACAGTCTCCCTCACAATCAAATTAAGGTGCTGTTCAAGGCGCCCAAGCAAAGGCAAGCGTTTAGGGCTGAATCGTCAGATGGGGTAGAATTCCTATTGTTTCTACATCCATATCTGACGATTTAGCTTTGATCGTTAGTGGAGGGTATGAATGATCTTTCCTGCAACCAATGGACGACCAATAACGTAATTGTAACGTGTATGGCCCCCTTTAGGCATTGCCTAAAACAAATAAAAGCTTTCTTATTGAGCAGGCTATACAAGCAGTTTTAAAAGACAGCAGGAACCACAAGTATTTTTAGGCACAAGCTCCTTATATGACTCCATTCATGCTTCATATAACATGACACTGGCAAAAGCTATTACACCAGCCAATTACTGTGGATTAAGCCGGCATGGAGAAATCATATCCTGGCACAAAGGCAAGACAGAGAGACCCACAATATACGACAGAGAAGTTTAGAAAGAAGAAAAGTGAAATATGCATTGCTGATCAGTATGAGCTGGTTATTTCACATTTCCTGAGTTCTTATTTCGTTTCTGTGAGTCAGCTAAATCTCCCGCCGTGTCTCCCATTTCATGTTCCAGCACAAAAAGTTTTGTTCCAAACAGGCAGTTATCATCACATGTGGTGGCCGCTCAGACTCATGAATAGTTGCTCTGCCTCTATTTTCCTTCTCTCAGAGCCCAGAATGTTCCAGGCACAGGCAAAGCACTTCACTGCTACACAATTACACACATTTAATAGCAGCCGCATAGTGAAGGCATTTTTATGTGACTCACGTTTTCAGTGATTTGCAGATTTATTTTAACTTTTTTGTCTAGTTGGCAGGTAGCGCTTTCTTAGCTCTCTGCATACTGTATGTTGAAGGCATAGGGCATATAATTATATGTAAAAACTGTTCTGTTGAATTGCCGTCCTTTGTTAGTGACTAAGAGACTGGCTTGACAGTTGTCAACTGGGCAATTAACCAGTACAGGAATACTTAATGGGATTGTTCACCTTGTGAGTTAACTATTAGTATGATGTAGAGAGTAATATTCTGAGATCATTTTTTATTATTCTTGTTTGTTTTTAATTATTTTAACTTTCATTCAGAAACTCTCTTGTTTGGAATTTCAGCAGTTATCTGGTTTCTAGGGTTCAACATGGTTTGAATGAGAGACTGATACATTTATAGGAGAGGACCTAAATAGAGAAATAATTAATAAAAAGCAACATTAACAACAAGGTGGTAGCCTTATTGGAAGAGTTTTTTTGGCTGCTGGGGTCAGTGACCCCCCATTTGAAACTTGGAAAGAGACAGAAGAAAAAGGCACATCATTCAAAAACTATAAAAAAAAAACCCTAAATAATAGGACCAACTGAAAATTTGCTTATAACTTGTATGGCCCCGGCAAAGGACCTCATTCAGTTTAGGGTGGATCTGGATTATTGATTCTAAGATAAGTTGTGGGTTGCCAGGCTAATTTCCAGAAATAATATGGATCCCAAGAGAAAAACATTAAGAAAGATTGAGTATGAAAATGCTATTCTCTACACCGAGTTATAGCTCCTCCTAGTGCAGTGGTTCTATACGGAGGGTAGTGGCTGAATAGTAGCTATCATGGGGGGGTCAGCCCAAAGGCAAGGTGAGGTCTGGGACAAAATGCTTGGTGTCATCGTCACACAAACACAATAACTGTGTCGTTCCAGGAGAACCTTTTCTGTCATATTGTCACATTGTGTTGGGGGGGTTGCAGAGTGGAGCTGTACCCCAGTCTATAGGAGGGCCATGCCAACCCCAGCGATCAGGAGGAAAAAAATGTATGTTTGGGGAGGATTGGGGTGGATCAAGGGTGGGCCAGGGGCTTAACTTAAGGGTATTACACATTTACTGGCAGCTATAACAAAAGTGGGGTTTCAGAATTATTTCTTTATTAGTGATAAATCATTTGTAGGAGCATGTCAGTAGCAAATGTTGAACTTGCCATTTAGATCTAGAAAGATTTTATGGTTTTATGATTTCATGATTTTAAAGGTTTTATGCTGTACCTGTAATCATTTAGAATGAATTAGGAAGGTCAAGGTTACCAGGCAGGGATGGCAAAGTGGATTAATTAATACAGGCCACTTGGGTTGGTAGTAGAAGTCATTTGCTTACTGCATGCCCGCAAATTTCCCTGCAGTCAGTTGCTGGAAAAATCCCACTAATTAAAGGTACATGTGTCAATATATGCTCCTTGAACTTCTGTATCAGACAGGGGTGGGCCAAGCCGACCGGGCACCCTAGGCAACCTGGTCGGGCAATTCCGCCCACCCCGCCCCCACCCCCCGAAGGGCGCATGCGCGCCAAAGCACAGGAGGAGGTGCAGGGGGGGCGGTGTGATCAGATTGGTCATTGCCTCCACCACTAATAACAAGCGGCGGGGGCAATGACATAGTAGCACTAGGGGTAGGCAGGAGAGGCTCCTGCCTGGCGCCCCTCGATCGTTGCGCCCTAGGCAGCTGCCTCTTCTGCCTACCCCTAGTTCTGGCCCTGGTATCAGAAGCAAGCATTGTTGCAGCTGTTGACAAAGGCATTTGGGATACCGGCCCCTCTGTACCAGGCAGTAGCTCCAGGGTACCCCCAGTGGGCACAGCGCGGATACACAAAGCCTCAGATGCACAAGTCATTCTCATGCCAAATGCCAGAAATGATGTCAGCTGAACTTTTATCATATTGGTCGTAATATCATCAGGTGCATCTCCCCCTGGTAACCAGAGTTTCACTGGAATCATTGGGAAAAACACAGCATTATGGGAAGAAATATATTGATTGTAAAGTAAAATACCCCAAGTGAGTTGGGTTTTTTCTCTGCAACTGAATTGTGGGTGCAAAGGAAATGAGGTGCTGCTGTGCCATTTAGCTGCAGCTTGAGTTATCTAGAAATATGCATTGTGCTTCAGTTCCAGACACTGTACAACAATAATAATAATTATGAAAGTAGATGCACGTAAATGCAATTATCAAAATTATTCCTTGTGTACGGTGGATGTAAAGAGAAAATATATTCCCCAGTTTCCTATTACCCACACCTGCTACATTGACTGCGCTTACAAAAGTAAGAACAAGAGCAAGCTCTGGCACGCCTCGCACCTTATCCCTTGTAGGCAAGGGCGTACTATGGCCTAGGGCTTATCTACAGTTTGTTTAGCCTCCTTGTAGCATCCACACATAGACATGCAAAAGTTAAACAGAACTGAGGTTATGGGAGACTGCAGATCCAGTGTGATGTGTTGGGACCCAGGCCCAGGCTGGCAATCTGTGGATTCTGGGGCTGCTGTAAGATGCCATAGACAGTCATTATTTATTGGGCTGGTGGGGGGCTGTTTGGACCTCTGTGTACTTGAAATGCCAGGGTCTATTTTAAATCTCTGTCCATTCCCGGTGGGACCATCATCATCCTCAGTGGGGTCCTGCACATTCAAGCTAAGAATAATGGAATTATATATACTATACAATATAATATGGGTCTATATCGCTCATTGCTAGAGAGAGGAGATCCTTTATAGGAAGACAAGCTACCCAATTAGAGAAATGACGTAGATACACAGAAGGGGGTTGTGGAAGCACTCCGAGGCTAAATAGAGTATACTCTATTTAGCCTTCCGTGTGGTTGCAGCACCCCCACACCCGTCCCTTTAATGGTGGTCTTATGCCTTTAAAAAAAATGGGTTTTGGTTAATGGGCAGTCTTCTTCTGTACAAGCTGCAAGCGGGAGGATTAAACCTGTAGAACCAATGCTGTGGTCTTGGCAATCTCTCTCTATAAAAGCTGAAGGCATGGGGGTGGACTAAACCCTCTGACTCAAACCAGCCCCCAGGTCAAGAATGGCTACTGTGCATAGGAGTGCCAGCCTTTGAAAAATATGACCAGAGGTACATAGACGTGGTATGGTGGCTTACCAATCTTATGATCATAATTTTGTAACTAAGAACCCGTGTTTTTGTAAATACATGCACTAGCATAGACAATTTCCTTATGAAACAGGGGACCAGGGAATGTGCATTGATCAATCCTCTTTTTTGTATGCTTGTAGAGAAATAATGTGCATAGAGATGCAGATGCACTGTACTAAGTGAGGATGTTTGGAGTAGGTAGATGTCTATGACTTCCCCCCCCCCCCCATTCACAAGACTCAAAGAATATCCTTGAGTACAAGGAATCTTTCCGTCTTGGAAATGATTGTTGAGATCCTGTAGATGCTCAGCAGAGCACACCAGCTATGGACAAGAAGTTGGGAGGTTTTCTTGTAGGATAATGGGATATTTAACCAGTGACATAACAAGAAGTTGCACAGCAGTGCATTTACATGAACAGACAGTTACAGGACATGCCGCTTGGGTATGCCGGGCCTCACCTGTTATTAGCCAAGTTGTGGGCACTGCAATGTTCTTAGCGGCTGGCAAATCGGATTGCAGTAAATTGTTTATGAGTTAAAGGCATGGGGTAATCTTGGATAAATTCATAAAACCCTCTAATCTGTGCTACAAAGCCAGACAAATATTTTTCACTGCAATTTATCTCCAGGAAGAAAAGACAGATTAGGTAGCATCTTTTGTTACTCTAGCCCCCTGTCTATATAGGTCAGGCCCTTTGCCCAGAGCCCATCCTTCCTTTTAACACTAGCGGTGAACTTGCCCATTATTTGAAATTCTGTAGCTTGAATGTTGCCAGGGTTAAACACAATATAAAGCTGCTCACATATAAAGAGCTGTAATGTTGTCTGCAGACGTATATGTTTTGCAATGTGATATACTGTGAGGTATAAATATAATCCAGCTAAAGCATAGTGTGAGTTTCTCCCTACAGTAGCGTATGAGTGTGAATAATACAGTGGGCTGCATATTTTAAAAGGGGACATCAGTGACTGCACCCAGTATACCACAGCTTTCCTGCAACATGCCATAGGCCGGGTTGCTGCAAATAACACTTGCACTGTAGTAGGCGGTAATTAAAGCTGTATACTGTTGCATTCTTGCCTAGTGATACAGTGTAAAGCAAGAGGGCTTCTAGGTATGTCCCCAGCAAGGAGTAAGGCCCATAGCCACATTTATTCAAGGCAAGGGACACAATATTTGGGGTACAAAAAAAAATTGTTTAACACTAAAGTACCCAGATATATATTAGTCCTCAGAATGCTGTGTTGGACTGAGATTCCAGGGGCCCACCAGAATTTAGAGCTTAGACCCACTTTCCAATAAATATATTCTCCTAGTCTCTGTTTTTTACATATTATATTCTATCCATCCATCCATTTCTCCAATACAGAAATAACCATAAAATAGGCCAGATGGTAAGGAGCAGAAGGGCCTACTGAACCCTTGCCCACCGTGAGTTCTTCTGTTTCCTGCCAAGTCCCAGTGCAGTGGGTAGAAGACCTTTTTCCTACATTGGATAATATAACTAATCAAAAAACAGACTGGAACATAAAGTACCCATCACCCAATGGAAAGTGTAGCCCTTTTAAAATTAAAGTCCCCAAACATTGAAAATGTCCACGATAAGGTTTATTCAGCATTATACAGTTAAATACTAAATATGTGTAAATATTATAAAAAGTCTATGAATAATTCAGTAAATGCATTTATGGGGTTATGAAATAAAGGGTACTAAGTTTTCCCAGGTGCAGTAACCTATAGCAACCAATCAGCAGGTAGCATTTATTAGTTACCAGCAAACATCTCACTGGTTGCTATGGGTTTCTGCTCCGGGGCAAACAAAGTGCCTTTTATTACATATGCTGCAACAAACCTTCCTCAGGTTAATAGGCAGAACTTCTTCAGACCCTTGTGAATATATGCAGTAAATTGAATAGAATTCAGGGATGCCCCATGTGGGTGGGTACAATAACTTATATCTGGGGTGTCTGTACAGCCTTGCCCCAGCAGTGCAACTCCAGCCTCTGGCTGCCAGTGGAAAGTGCTGTGCCTCGTTCTGCCAGTGCCTGAATAATAATAATAGCACTTGGGTGCAGCAGGAGGCGAGCTTGAAGATAATTGATGTGTACGACTGGGACAATTTCCTCTAAATTGATAAATTGCAAATGTCCCACTTGTCAAGGACTGTTTAATCTTTTTTAATTAGACAATCTAAATTGTATGAAAATTGGTAATTTGCATAATAGTACAGCTACCCCACTGTATCACCTGTATCAGGTGGCTGAGCATGCCGTACAATAAAATGACAACTTCAGTGGCTAATGCCGGCCAGTAGGTTTCCATAGCCAAGGTTAACTATGTTGTAATTGTACACTCAGTCTTAGAGGGTTGGATAGTTTTGCTCACAGTATAACTGCATCCGTGTCCAATAACACAAAATGTGTTAGGAGGGTGGAACTCAGGGGCAATGGAACACTGAGGTACCTCTGTCCTTTTGGTATGGTGATTTTTTTGAATGTTGGAAAAATCTATGTTTTGTGCACCATATAAATATTTCATGTGTGAGACTGCCTACCATTTGTATTACTGTATTGTTTATTCATGGTCCAGGGCAGCATTGGCAAGTGTATATGGTGGCTTACTCCTAATTACTTGTTATAGTTAAAGTCATAGGGTGGGGGAGGCACTAAGGAAACGATAGCTTTACCTGATACTACAGGTATGGTAAGGCTGATTTTGACCTTAATAGCCATCCACTTGGACATGTATAGATAACATGACGGCTTATAGCATATAACTTTTATGCAGACCCATCAGATTGCAGTTGTTCTGTCTGGACTGCAAATGCCATCTCATGACTTTTCCCTGGGAGTGGATAAGGCATCTGCCAACTTTCAAATTAAAAGGACAACTCCCTATTATTTATTTTTGGCAATGGATTGGTAGTGTGTGGATTACACAGTTGGATACTACAAGACAGTTGGGACCACAAGTTTAAATGTACAAAAGCTTTGCTTAAGGTGGGCATTGTGGCTAACCTTATCTCACTGCTTAACTGGTTAGGATTATTTTTCTTGATGTCCTTTATTGTGAGCATTGTGTTTCAACGAGATCACTAGGACAAGTAACTGACATTGGGGGTAGCCATTGGGCCAGCAGCAAAAGCTCGGGGATGGGGCTCTGTCCCTCTAATGCCCAGCACAGTAAACTGACAATGCTAGAGGTAGGGCTTCCTACATATGAGACTTCTGACTGCTTTTAAAGCATGTTTTTCTCAAAATTAAGTTTCCAAGGGAGCACTTTCTGATTATTTAATTCTTTGTGAGACTGTCCTTTGCCTTTAAAAGAAAAGATGAAGGAACTGAGCCAGGAGATTAGGCTGGTGTTTAACGTTGGGTAATGCAGTCTGCAGGCAATGCTCACATGTTTATTTTATTTTATTTATAATACATGAGCATTGTTAATACTTTTATGGTGTCTTGTAAATAATATAGGGGATAATGTATCTTCTGCATAAATTATAAGAATATTAGAACTTACCAATTAAGCCTCTTCAGACTTAAAGAATTATTAATGAATTCTTGGATTGTGGTCTCAAAGAATTTGAAAAACCGTAAAATGGCAAGGGGACTTCTAATATAGCCTTAATGGATAGGAAACGTTTTTGGCCTGCAGCCTTATATCTCTATATAGCTAACAGACCTGCTGTATTACTATAATGTACATTAATGCACACTTAAGGACTTATTTACAATTAGGGAAGGGGAGATGAAAATAAATAGTGCAAAGCTGGAGGACAAATGTAAATAGTACTCCAAGCACAAGTTTGCTCATGAACCTGTGCTGTGTACTGTTTGCACCGGTTATTAAATGGAGGGCTAGGTAGAGGTAGGGGGCACCTACATAGGAAAGTGTTAGTAATGTTTGGGTTAATAGGGCTGCTTAAGGCATGGTGTTCCACATTGAGGAAAGCCCCCTTAGCCTTAAGGCATGGTGCTCCACATTGAGGAAAGCCCCCTTAGCCTTAAGGCATGGTGCTCCACATTGAGGAAAGCCCCCTTAGCCTTAAGGCATGGTGCTCCACATTGAGGAAAGCCCCCTTAGCCTTAAGGCATGGTGCTCCACATTGAGGAAAGCCCCCTTAGCCTTAAGGCATGGTGCTCCACATTGAGGAAAGCCCCCTTAGCCTTAAGGCATGGTGCTGCACATTGAGGAAAGCCCCCTTAGCTTTAAGGCATGGTGCTCCACATTGAGGAAAGACCACTTAGCTTTAGGGCAAGGTTCTTCTTTACATTAAAGAAAAACCCTCTAGCCTTAAGGCATGGTGCTTCACATTAAGGAAAGAGCCCTTTTTTTCCTTGGTCCCAAATGTTGCAAATTACAGATCACATATTGGTAAATAGACATTTTCTATAATAGAATGCACTGCTTAATTGCTCAGCTGTCTGTCTGCAGCCCGCCAAGCGTGAAACATATGTTGTGCCTATGTGTAATTATAGAAATGATCTGTAATGGTGACGCTTTTGCTGAAGGCCTGGGAGCAACTGAGACTTCTCTAACACTGCAGGTATTTTCATTCTGACAACAGACATGTCTCTAACCTGCACAATCACAAACAAAAACATGTCTCCACTCTTTGTGATAGGATTTGCTGCAGACTGGCTGACACATGGGATGGGTTATAAGCATTTGAAATATTCTTGCATTTCCCATAATTCTTTTAGAGCAGATGATGAGAAAGAAAGCCAATGAGCTGTTAGCTATAAAATCCTGTGGGCGACAGCTGGGCTGACTGTGAAGGGCAAATGATTTTAAATTCCCCGCAGCACTTATAGCAGTAACACTCTGTTGCAATGTGGCCTGTGGTGGCTACAACTACCTCAAGGGGCTCCCAAATCAGACAAGCAAACACTTGTAAGATGTTGCTGCCGCAAGTTGTATGTCCTGGCACAGCAGCCGCTGATGGTTTAATTACGTGCCAGGATGGTAGAGATATGAGATGATCTGGCACAAAGCAGTGGGCTCTTTCTGTCGGTAAAAATAGCAGGGTACCCCGTTGTGATTGGAACTGCCAGTCTGCCAGGCATGGAGTTAGTGTAATGAGCACTGCAAAGCCCCTATCACTGCTATAGAATGTTATTAACCCACAGGCTGGCATGCTACATTTGTTGCCAACAACTTTTGCCACTTGGAGAGTGCTGGTATGTGAAATAATGTCACAAAACTGCTTAGTGGGTGGCCTGAAAAGTCTGTTAGCGAGTCTGACTTGTATAGTGGCTACAGAATGGGAGTTCATAAAGTTTTGCGATATCATGGCCTCTTTACTTGCCCTTCAGACATATAAATCAAGCAGCACGCCAACAATAAGGGGCATTTCTATCATTCTGTGCCACGCACTGTAGCAGGCATTCCGAGCATCTCATAAGAAGTACATTGTTACAATCGCACTCAGTCATCGCTGATAATAAATTCATATAGGAACGAATGATGAAGACTGACTGGAATTCAGCCGAGACTACAGAGCCTCCTTGCTGCGGCCTGGCTGGAATGTAACTTTCTCATAATTCTACAGAATGAAACCCCATTTATACGTTGATGGATAATTTGCTCAAAATATCATTCTAAACTGTACCAACTGACAATGAGCAGAATGACTTTTATATGAAACTATAGTTTTTAAAAGGATAGGGGTGGGGGCACTGTTAGCTAGTGGCATGGAACATGGAGGCTGAAGTGACGATAATCCTACAGAGGCTACCATGGCCCCACCAATCTGCCTCCCAAGCAGCATTAAATGCTTTCAGTGTAGTCAATCATTATTTCAAGACTATACTGCTTGGTGATATTCTAGTGGAACTGCAGTACCTCTGTTACAATATTGAAATACAAAGAAGGATAGAGTGTGCAGAAGGAAGCAAAAAATTAAGATCCAAAATTAAGATCCAGCGTACCATTTCTGGATCAGTCAATAAGTGTTTGAAATGGAATAGAACTGTCACAATCATTCCAATTAATAATTCCTATTAATAAACATTCCTATTAACCAGGGCACTCTGAGTAGGAGACAAAAGAAGTGTATTTATAGTTCCAGTGCCCCCACCCCAGAAGATGATTACAGTTGCTTACACTATCAGCAAGGAGTTTGTATGTCCACAGGCTTCCTCTGGGTACTTAATTGTCTACTTATAAAACTTGCTGCAGTGGCTGTGAATGTGATGTAGGTATATTAGACTGTAAGCTTCACTAGGCAGGCACTGAATCTGTTTGCTGCTGAATATGGCATAATATAAATAAATGATAATAATAATCTAGGTCACTAGCCCTGTATTGTCACCACTTCTTAGTGCCCTTCATTACACTAAGGTACCAGGGAATTCAGTTCTCCACTTCATCGTTGGTTAAAGTAAAGTAATCTATGCATAATTTCATTTTCTCCATAAAGAACTGTGAGTCCTGTGTGTTCTGGGTTCATAACATTAATATGACTTGATGGGGAAGTCTCAACTCATTCGTTTTCAGTTGAGAGTAACTGTATAAGCAGGATCCCATCTCTGGCTAAATAGTGTTTTCTTCTAGCCACTGCCATGCCCCATGCTCCAAATTATGGGAAGTCCATCTCCCATAGACTTCCTTTTCTCTGCAATAAAAAAACGGTACCTTGTTGATCCCAACTAATATATAATTAATCCTTATTGGAGGCAAAACAATCCTATTGGGTTTATTTAATGTTTAAATGGGTTATTAGTAGACTTAATGTATGGAGATCCAAATTACAGAAAGACTCCCTTATCCCGAAAACCCCAGGCCCCAAGCATTCTGGATAACAGGTCTGATAACTGTACTTCCTACCTAAAAACTGCTGCTTGGAGTGGTGACACCATGTAAAAGGAAAAGGGCAGTTGCACCCATCTCACACCCTGACAAAGACAGTTCTACAATTACGCACCTAAAACAAGAATGTTGATCACTTATCCTTGGAGCTGGAAGCCCCCCAGCACTATCTCCGATGTACAAATACGCTGTGCTTGATTGGGAAGGGGTCAGCAGAGCATATGCAAACAGGGGTTTAGTATAGGGGGTTCTACCTGCTGCTCTTCAACTCCTTGTAACTAAAACTTTTCTCATGACTCTTATATCAGTGTTTCAGTATACAGTAATCTGCTTGGGACCTAAACATTTAACAATTACTGGGATTTATATCAGGAAGGTTAAAGTCTCTCACACCTCTGCATGAAATGTCACCCATCTATTCAGCAATAAACATGGCAGGTCTACACACTCACCTGGTGTCTATAGCACAGACCAGAAACCCACCTGGTGTCTACAGCACAGACCAGAAACCCACCTGGTGTCTACAGCACAGACCGGACACCCACCTGGTGTCTATAGCACAGACCGGACACCCACCTGGTGTCTATAGCACAGACCGGACACCCACCTGGTGTCTACAGCACAGACCGGACACCCACCTGGTGTCTATAGCACAGACCGGACACCCACCTGGTGTCTATAGCACAGACCGGACACCCACCTGGTGTCTATAGCACAGACCGGACACCCACCTGGTGTCTACAGCACAGACCGGACACCCACCTGGTGTCTATAGCACAGACCGGACACCCACCTGGTGTCTACAGCACAGACCGGACACCCACCTGGTGTCTACAGCACAGACCGGACACCCACCTGGTGTCTACAGCACAGACCGGACACCCACCTGGTGTCTACAGCACAGACCGGACACCCACCTGGTGTCTACAGCACAGACCGGACACCCACCTGGTGTCTATAGCACAGACCGGACACCCACCTGGTGTCTATAGCACAGACCGGACACCCACCTGGTGTCTACAGCACAGACTGGACACCCACCTGGTGTCTATAGCACAGACCGGACACCCACCTGGTGTCTATAGCACAGACCGGACACCCACCTGGTGTCTATAGCACAGACCGGACACCCACCTGGTGTCTACAGCACAGACCGGACACCCACCTGGTGTCTACAGCACAGACCGGACACCCACCTGGTGTCTACAGCACAGACTGGACACCCACCTGGTGTCTACAGCACAGACTGGACACCCACCTGGTGTCTACAGCACAGACCGGACACCCACCTGGTGTCTATAGCACAGACCGGACACCCACCTGGTGTCTATAGCACAGACCGGACACCCACCTGGTGTCTATAGCACAGACCGGACACCCACCTGGTGTCTATAGCACAGACCGGACACCCACCTGGTGTCTACAGCACAGACCGGACACCAACCTGGTGTCTATAGCACAGACTGGACACCCACCTGGTGTCTATAGCACAGACCGGACACCCACCTGTTCTTAGTCTAAAATATAACTGAACAGACTGCCAACTTCAGTATAAGGTGTGGAAGTGTTTATACTAAACTATGCAAACATCCAACCACTGGTGTAACTAGAGGATTGTGAACCTCTTATACCTACTGGGGCCCCCAGCAATGGCAGGGTTGGCCTCCTGATCCAGCTTTTTCCTTTTGGCCTCAGAAAGGGGACCCCCAACCTATGTGCATTGTGCTAGTAGCTGTATTGTATCCCTGCGGCCTATCACTGTACAAGGTCAGACAGGAGAAGAGCAGACAGCTTGCCATGTAACAGTAGAGCTCCTAATCGCTGCACATTTATGCACCAAGGCAGCATCAGGCCATCGTATTTCATCCTTTCAGTTTCTCTATCCAGAGCGGCGGCTGACAAAGCAGCAGCAATCTTCTATGGGCAATGAAAATTTACAGAGCTTTGCATCCCTGAAGCAGCTGTTTGATCTGGCTCCTTCATGGTAGATAGCTTGCCTCAATATCTCTGCACTACATTTTACTGTCTGTCTGTCCCCGGAGTATTCAGGCAGTCTTACAAGATTAATTTAGTACAACTGACCCTATTTTATAACCGTAATCTTACTGTTGTGGTAGGCTGGCTAATAATGGCACTGATCTTGTTCAAGGACAAGCCAAGGGCAAGGCACCAAGCAGCCTGATAAATGAAAAGCATGAAACAGTTCCTGCCCATTGCGCTTACACCAAGCAGCGAGGTTACGGACAGAGGCAGTCAGTAATACAATATGGGAACTCTAGGGCTGTTTCACTATGTTATGGAGAGGCGCAGCCTGATGATTTGGTGGGTTCAGGCATCGTATCATGAAGGTTATCTGCATTTTGTTTTAGAATCATATGGCAAGGCCGCCTTTATTTTGGCATAAGCATTTTGAGTAATAACAGTGTGAACTACTGTAGTATATGAGCCCCTCTATGTTTTACTGGTATTTTCCTGAGTCCATGCTAACTTCAGCTTTGATGACACCCCACTTCTGCAGTAATTACCCATTACCATACTGCCAACAGTCCTAATAATTATCAGAATCATAAACACAACTGAGGAAATGTATTGGTAATAAGATGCTGTATCACTGATAGTATAAGGGAGGCAAATTGAAGAGAAACACCATCCAAACTAAAGTTTTTTGAAGAGTAAACATAATTTCAAGCCCCCTGTTCTTCTGCTGATCTGGCTGGCTACTTTGAGACTCACATAAAAGGTAACAGTAGTCAAACCTGTCCTTAGCCTACCTGCATGCTCCAAACCCCACAATTCCCAGCACATGTGATGTTAATTAGGAAAGGACCATCACAGTGCAATGCATTGTTGGTTATGCTGTTCCTGCATGCTGTCTGTAAGCTTTGGAGAAGTTGTTACAATTGTAACATCAGTGTTTTAGTCCCTCCTCCCATTCCAAGATTTCAAATGATGCAGAAAGAGAAGGACAGTTTTGAAGAAATAGATTACAGAGATAGGGATTTTAGGGGTTTCTGTTTTGTGTGGGGCTCTTTAACAAATTTTGGTTTGGAAGTTTTTCTTTAACTGCTATAAAGTAAGAGAACATTACATACCTGTCTTTCTTAAAATGTCCCAGTGCCACAAAGCTTTTTAGATTTAAAATGTAACTTATATATACATTGCACCCATGTAGAGCTTGGTGTGTCCCAGAGTGATAAACAGTGGAAATCATAGGCAACTGATAGGCACCTAACTGATACCAGCAATATTGCTGATTGACTTGGTTACAAGGAGTCAGTAGCCATATCTAACAAGCAGCTCATGATAGACACACTATATTTCAGAATGAAAGTAATGTCGACGCCACCTTTTCTACTCCCTCTGGATCTTCCTTCATACTGTTTGGCAATCAGTGTATACAATGAACACTAATTCTAACTGTAGATAGAAATGCGTAAAATGTTCTTCACTTCTGCATGAATTTGTCGATACGTAACTTTTTACTTTGTTGTAGTTTATTGATGTGGAATCTGGAAATAATGTCCCCAAAGTCCATGTATTTGAGTAGTCTTTTTATTTTGCATCTCTTTGGAATTTACTGTTGGAAAAGTTGCAGTTTATTATCCTCTTCTTCTCTCGTAGGCTTGCCTGGCACAGCTGCAGATCTAGAAAAAAGAAGGCAAACTTTTGGGCAAAACTTTATACCTCCAAAGAAGCCAAAAACTTTCTTACAACTAGTATGGGAAGCTCTTCAAGATGTGACACTGATTATCCTGGAAATTGCAGCCATTATATCCCTCGGCCTCTCATTTTATCGACCTCCTGGAGGAGAAACTGAAGGTAGGGCTGAAATAAAGATAATTCTTAGGTGTTACCGTCTGGTTTATATTCAATTTCTGGTTTCCAAATGTTTCTGTGTGCTTGGATTTAGGGCAAACAGGGCACTTGCATTAGCTTTAGGAATCACAGGGGAATCATTAAACAAAAAAAATTTTATTGTATGACATTTGTTAAAGGATATGAACCCGAGGTCCATGTTCTGTTGCATTGCTTTGGCCATTGGTGGGAATGTTTGACAACAGCTGCTGGTTGGCCATCCAATAATGTTTTCAACTTAGACTTGGGCTTCAGGCTTTTGCTTAGGTCTTCTTTCAACTCAAACTTCAGTTCTTCTGGCAGGTATTAATCCAGATCAGGGCTATCTACCAGGAGACCTTCTTGGTACAGTGATGCAGAACACTGAGTTAGTGACTGGCTGAGCAGACTTTGAGATGTCTTAAATCCCAGATCCCAGCTGTAATATTTCAGGGCTCAGAAAGATAGAATTATTATTACTAACAGGCTACCCTTCCACAATTATCTTTGCTGTATTATTGCGTTCCTTTTACTTCTATCCCCTAGTGTTTCCTTTCCAACATTTTTAAATGAACTTCCCCTTTAACTATCACATCTTTTTCTGTTCTCTTCCTCATGCTTTTTACTATCTCCAAAATGATCTTTACAAGCAAGGCAGAGGAATGGAAATCTGGACTTAACATTCTGTGTCACCCACCTCCTCTGTTAGTCGTGTCTCTGTACTTCAGGCACCAAAGGCAGAAATTTAATAACCAATGAAAGGTGCCAAGTTTGCACTAAGTTTAATAACTTATAGTATCCAATCAGAAGTTTCCTTTCAAGCAGGTTACCAGTAAGTGCTACCTTATCTTTGGTTGCTAAGTGTTGCATAAGGTCTAGTAACCCTTAGCAACTGAAGCAAAAGTAGAAGTTAACGGTAACTGCCAATTTATCTGGCTCCTAAGGGTTACTAGACATTATGCAAACTTTTCACCTTTTATTACAATACTTGGGTAAGAGTATTAGATCCATGGGGTAGAGAATGACTATCTATACACAACTCTTCATGAACCTAGTAGTACAATATATGAAATACTCTATATTCAGTGATACTGAAACCGTCTAGATTTTATAAGAATATGCACATAGCACTTTTAAATTATTCAGAATTCTCTATTTAGTGCGCACATCTTTACTGGACCTTTATTATTTATCCATGCTGGACCACTGGGTGCAGCATTGGCTCTGGGCCTTGTTCATGTCAGAAGGACCTAGTAGGTTATAGCACCAGTGAAACTGTGTCCGCAGCCTATTGGTTCTTCAAGTATGCAAACAAAGGGAGTCAATTGTGGCTAAATCCTTTTTTGTTTAAAGGGGACATATAGGATAACTAAATTTGGTAGGCAATAATGAATATTATATGTTGCTGGTTTTACTTTGGGCTAAAAAAATACATATTATTATATATTTTTAATATTAACTTTAAAAATGGCTCCTGTATTGGAGTTCCCTATAGATCTGAATTGTACCAGTCTGTGTTTCAAATGTCCTAACGGCCCCTGCCAGAAGCACCGTAGGAGAGGGAGAGCCAATCACAGCGCTGCAGTCACACAAGCAAAGACAGGCTTTGGTTCCTCATCAAGTCATCCTTGCTGCTGATTGGTTCCTATCCTACAGCGTAGGGTGGTGAGAACCACCAGTCCCCCTATACAGCCTGGGAATGAAGATAGCACAAAGTGAAACAGATGGGAGGGGCAGGTAGGGATATTGCAGAATATTTCAATAACTCAACTCAAAACCCTACCTTTTTAAGCACATTCCTTTTACATTTAAAGAAGTATAATGCACTGGCACATTCTAGTTTTTACACAATATGTCTCCATTAAATCATGGATATTTACCATAAAATGGTGGAAAATATAATTATTTTTTTCTCTTTAGACCAAAATAAAACATATAAATGTTTCATTTTGACGCACTAATCCTGAACATTAACTATAAGACCCAAGTTCAAGTTTAGAAGTCTGGCGCTGGATGCCAAACTCTTATTTGGTACAGTTAAAAGCCCTCATTTGAATCCAAATAAGCAGGGTAGAAAAACAGGAGGTGTGTTAGTCCGATGCATTGATTGGCTGAATGCCTCCCAGTTGCCCTGTAATTACTATAATTGCTAGTGTTATGATTCAGAAGGATCTGTGTGTAAGTTTTCTGTTTGTGCTCTTGCTATTTCTTCTGGAGTCTAGCTCCGAATAAAGACGTTAATCTGTTTAATTGCCGCCTATCCTGCACATCGCAACAAGTACAAATTATCTGCAGTGTTTGGTGTAAAAACTATTAGAATCACTAATTCAGAAATTAGGAGGATCTGAGAGATCACATAGACACATAAGGAAGCTATCGTCTCAGCCCTGGCAACGTTGGGTGGCACACGGACTTAGTCATCCAAAACCCCCCGGCACTGCCAAAGCAGCAAATGTATGAACTATGTATTATCAGGCCTGAGTACCAGTAAGAGCTCTGACTTTAGGGCAGGAAGGGCATTTCCCTGGCCTCCCAGCATCACAGGGCCCCTTGAGGAGGAAAGACTATAAGGTATGAGACTCCATATCTGCAATCTGAGGGACCAAGCCATGATGGATAAGGGGTTTAAAACATTGCACCTCTACATGTTCCTTCCCTGGATTATAGCAGAATTCTGATTTTTAAAGAGATTTGTGTGCAGTTTCCCAGGAGCAGAAGTTTTTGTATTGCTTGAACCCAGATATGCCAGTAAGATCACTGCACAAATGCATAATGTAAACTACATAAACCCCAGATGTGCCAGTAAGTTCATTGTAGAAAATAGGTATTGAGCACTGCATTAACCCCACACATGCCAGTAAAAACACTGTAGGAAATAGGTACTAAGCACTGCATTAACCCCACATGTGCCCCTAAGAACACTGTAGAAATTGGGTATAGAGCACCGCATTAACCCCATGCATGCCAGTAAAAACACTGTTGGAAATGGGTACTAAGCAATGCGCACAAGTTTGAACACTGTCGAACATGAATATTGAGCACTGCATTAACCCCGCACTTACCACTAAGAACACTGTATAAAATGGGTATTGAACACTGCATTAACCCCACATGTGCCAGTAAGAACTGTAGAAATTGAGTATGCAGCACTGCATTAACCCCATGTAAGTTTGAACACTGTCGAAAATTAATATCAAGCATTGCATTAACCCCACATGTACCACTAAGAACACTGTAGAAAATGGGTATTGAACACTGCATTAACCCCACATGTGCCAGTAAGAACTGTAGAAATTGAGTATGCATCACTGCATTAACCCCATGTTAGTTTGAACACTGTCGAAAATTAATATTGAGCACTGCATTAACCCCACATGTACCACTAAGAACACTGTAGAAAATGGGTATTGAACACTGCATTAACCCCACATGTGCCAGTAAGAACTGTAGAAATTGAGTATACAACACTGCAATAACCCCACATGTTACAGTTAGAACACTGTAGATAATGAGTACTGAGCACTGCATTAACCCCACATGTGCCAGTAAGAATGCTGTAGAAAATGAGTACTGAGCACTGCATTAACCCCACATGTGCCAGTAACAACACTGTCGAAAATGAGTATTAATTGCTGAATTAACCCCACTCGTGCCATTTTGATCAATGCAGAAAGTAGATCATCATCATGTTATCCTCTTTTTAGCAAAATAAGCTCCTTTATCTACTTTAGAGAAGGAGCAATACAAATATAGAGACACGGCACAATACAGCAGATACACAGGAGACCAGCACAAGTTCAGGGCCACAATTGACTTGCCCATAACAGTGTCATGTGTCATGGAGATACTGAGAGTTTTATGTTAGTAAAAAAATAGGATAATAAATAGAATGAAGACATAGCCATGTGACTATAAAAATATCCTTCACACAAGCAGAACAAGTTGCCATACTAGTTAAGTTATCCTAAAGGGATGATGATATTAATTAAGTCATTATGTCTGTGTCATCCGGAATGTCATCACCTGTGTCCCAGTCTGGCCTGGCACTTCTTTTCCTTCAAAACACAAACATACAGGCCAGACTGACTGTAGACACAGAGAATGTCAATTGGCTGGCCTCATATGGCTATACAAGCAAGTAACCGCTAGGCTTCCACTTCATAAAAAGTGGGTCAGACCTGGAAGTCCAGACAGCCATACCCCAAAACTGCTTTTTTTTTTTTTTGTAGCATTTTGTCAAAGGCAAATAGGTAACAAATACAAAAAATGAAGACCAACTGAAAAGTTTCTGAGAATAAAATACATAAAATAATAAAATACATAAAGGTAGACGACCCCTTTAAGTTCATTTATCAGACTAACACAGTTATTCTTTACTCTTGTGTGGAGCAGAATCCTGATATTCACAGGAGTATTTCTTTATTCTTTTCTTCATTGTATTTTCTTCTATCAAGCACTAGCATTAATCACATCACTTCATTTAAGGTTAAACCACATTTTCAGGGGCAAATGAAACATTTCCTTTGGTGAGAGCATCTCTACCCTGGCATTTATTCCAGCACTTGTTAGAATGCAGACACTTTACTGTGTCCCATGAGCAAGGACACTGTATTCCGTTTGATTTTTTCTTAGGTTTATTAGATATGTAGGTCCCAGAGATAGGCAAGTCAAGCCCATTACAAGCAACGCCTGTTTGTTTAGGAAACATTTAAAGGGAAAGTTTTTATATGATTAGGCAGAACTGGCGAATTTATTCCCATTTGCCCTCTGTGGTGCAGATTATTACAAGTCCCTTCAGCGGCCGATTAGGGAGGCAGGATCCGTGCAGGCTTTCCCAGCGGATCGGAACTCATTGACACAGGAAAGGGAATTAAAGCTGGCTGGCTGAGCATTCTGCCTGAAAGAACCACATTTAACAAAACTTAAATAACTATCACTATCACTGGGTTATGATATCTGGCACTTACTCCTACCCCCACTCATGCGTGCCTTTACTAACGGAGGTTAAACCTTACTACGAGGAAGATGAAATGTTATTAACTGGATCTGTTTCATTGTTTGCCTTTTCTGCAGAGCAGGGATAAGGAAACATTTTAGCATATAAATCCAGGACCCAGTTTAGAATTGGGCCACATCCTTAGGGTTTGGCTTTGGAATGGTGTTCGATTTAAAGTCATGTGACTTTAAATCTCTGGACAGCTAAATGCAACAGTTTCTTGTTAACAACTGATGCAAATTGTTTTATTAGTGCAATTTATTTTTCGAAATTAGATATACAGTTTGGTTTGGACAAATCTATGGTGGAGAATGCAGTATTCAGCCAAATCTCGAATACAGATGCTTCTGAATAGCAGATTATAGAATATAGGCACAAAAAGTAAAAGGTCTCTATGTAGGCCAATAAGGTGTCCAATAAGGCAATTATTTCTGCTAAATAATATAAGGTATACAGTACGTGTACAGCAGGCGGAATAAATAAGGCAGCCTATAAAGGCAGTACAGTATACTGTATTGCTGACCGGGGATGTGTGCTATTTATTAGGAGGATGGCAATAGAACTTGACCAAAGGCAAAGCTCAGGCAATGCCAAGCTTTCAGCAACAGTGGGGGCAGCAGCCATTGCACTTTGTTTAACTGAATTTCTTAGGGCCCAACAGGGAATGTAACACCATGTGCCCAATTTATCAATAATTAGGCTAAATGTAATTAATGTTATATAGGCTTATTATTAGGGTTGCCACCTTTCTTACCTGACAGGTCTGGAAAAGGAGGGGCAAGGGTGGGTGACAGGGGCAGAGCTAATTATATTTGGGTTAGGTAGTAATGTTTAGGGGCAGGGTGATGACATTGGGGGCAGGGCTACGATGTAGCATCTAGCGATTGGCTGATTTACAAATCAATAAGTTCTGTGTTTGGGTTTAATATCCCTGAAATCCAGAAGGCAGTTTCTAACTGGATAGCATGTATAAAAACCAGAATGTCATGTCCAGTTTAAAATAAGAAAGGTGGCGACCCTACTTATGATGAATAGAAGACAGGACTGATTGGAATAAACCTAGGTTGTGATCTCTGGGCCTTAACCTATTGGGAGATCAACTGGTACTGTATCAGGCCAGTATATCCCTCATATTAGGCTTTCTAGTAGAACAAGAGATGCACACATAGGCACTGGAGTTATATGGCACAATATATGAATGGCTAGATGGAAATGTGACAGGGTTAATAAGTGAAAGTTGGGAGCTGAGCAATAAGGAGGAGGAGGAAGAAGCTAAAAACGATAAAACGCTATAACTAGACTGAGGGAGTAAAACAGGCAGAGATATTAAAAGGACAGAGATAAAGTAATGTGAGGACAAGGTCTGACAGATCATAATGTTATAATGCATTAAGAGAGTAAGACTCAAGGGGAGGGGGGTTGTGAGCTACAAACCATAGAAATAGAATAAAAAAGGCAGATGCAATTATAGAGGCAGGAATAGGGCAGACAAAACTGCATATAAAAGGGTTGGAGGCAACAGTCAGGGTAGGGAACTGAAAGTAAGTGTGACAGATATAAACCCATTAACCTGTTCTACGTCTAACGTGTCAGATGGGAGAAGATAATAAGGCACATGGCAGGGAAGAGGGGGTAGCGCAAAGGGTGAAACTCTCTGACAATCCAAGACCCTAGGATGTGCTTCTTGGTTCTGGAGCAGTTTTTAGAAAGATATTCTGTGACCCTAAACGTGACTCCAGAAAATATACCCACTGAGCTAATTAGTTTGTTACTGTGTAACTAGCCCAGCTGCCACATGGCTGTATCAGTAGATTTATCTTTATAGGAAGGAAGAGGCACCATCGTAACAAAAAAAGCCCCTTTTTCTGCCCTATTCTCTTTCTAACATAATCTACATTTAATTAGGAACACAACCTTTAGAAACAATATTGAAACCCAATTTTCAACAGAATATCAAAATGTCCAGGGAAGGAAACCTGGCGGCTTTTCAGCTCATTGATGTGCGGAGTTTCCCCCATTCCTAACCATTTCTTGGTGCTTAGAAACACATAAAATGTACTTATGCACTCAGTGCAACGAGTGTGATACACAGTTTGCTTTTAAAGAGTACTAGAGTTTAACAAGAAGGTAGAAATACTGCATATTATGTTTTAGGCACCCACAGCCCTTTAGCAGGGAAGATCTGTGCCCCCAAAGATGCCCCAGTAGCCCCCCATCTTCTTTTCTGCTGATTCCCTGCCCATGCTCCGTGCTGCTGGCACTTACCTGAGCTTAGGGACCCACTCGCAATATACTGTATATATATATATATATATATATATATATATATATATATATATATATAAAGCAGCTGCTTTGTACATTGCTTCACTGTCCAGGCACCCAGGTAGTGTCCCAAACTTTTGGTGTGCAGCTTTTGAACTGTTTGTATATATATATATATATATAGAGAGAGAGAGAGAGAGAGAGAGAGAGAGAGAGAGAGAGAGAGAGAGAGAGAGAGAATATGAATGTCACAATATAAGGCTGATTAGGAAATCAAACAGATTCACATTAAAGGACAGCTCTGGAACCAGTGCAATTAGCATCAGAATTTAATTATCAGCCCTGTAGCATCAGTATATATGTCAGGCTAATCTCATTCTCAACTTTATAATTTGCAATGACCCCTAAGCTTAGCGTCAGCAGCTGCATCGATCACACTAAGCATGTGCAGTGTCACTGACACTCCTTAACAAATCAGTGATGGGGAGCTTCAGTGCACAATTTTGATGACCACGGATCATTGTCATTCTATAGAGATTCTAAATCTTCAGGACAGTGCAGTAAGTTCGGTATATAAAATGAAACATTTCAATCCAGTTTCTATTATTATGGGGTTATTTTCTCCTTTAAGCCCTGTGCATTCTTATATATGTTACTAAGACCTACTAGACCATGGGTTCCTGGTTAATTGCAAACCCAGTGGGACTCATTAATCAACACTGGGCAAATGTGCCCATGGGCAGCAACCAATCAGTGAATGGCTTTATTCAGCAAGCTCCAGGTAGAACAATGAATGTAACAATTTGATTGGTTGCCATGGGTTACTGATCATGGGCAAATTTGCCAGTGTTGATGAATGACCCTCACTGAGTCTTCCCTATTTAAAAAAATATATACTGCAGTACGGTCTTTTAATTAGTTTGTTTAAAACAGGGCAGGTAGTGACCAACATGGTTCATAGCTACAGGAATTAGCCAGGTAAACATTTCAAAGACAAGCAGACCTCAGTTGAAAGCCCCTTGTACAATAAAAGGTGCTGCTGTACAGCTGTAAGAGGCCAATTTTCTGCTTCTAGAATATGCTTGTGCTTGCGTGTTATTAATAAAGGAGCCTTTGGATATTTGAACATACAGAATGTTTGCTAGCCACACTAAAATACACATACAAACCCCAAACAGCCACATCCCTGTTTAGATTGAAGCTTGCAGCGCCAGTATAAAAGTATAATTAAATGCTTACCCTGGAATTCCTAGAACCTATTATTTTAGAAAACAGTTGCACAGAAGCATTTCTATGACAACTGGAAATGGATTGGTGGCACTGTTCCTCCGAATATGAGGATTAGTGTATGGAAGATTAAACACAACTTCACCCATGCTAATCCCTATGCTATTATTGGGCAGTACCTTGGAATCATTTGTTTTAATGCCCCCGAAAATGCTGAGGAGACAGAGATGAAGAAAAGAACACAAAGCACTGAGACAGTTGCAGGCAATTTCTGCTGCAGACAAATCGGAAATCCGTTCTGTGCAGGGAGGATTTAAGCGGTTTGCAGAGAGATTTATTCCACAGAGGTTCCTAAATGCTCATATTGTATATATATATATATATATATATAGACTTCAACTGGAAATAATAAAAGAGTCATACTGCCAGTCCTTTCAACTACTATAGGGCTGTTTTTAGCACTTTCTCCCCCCGGAATTTGCCTCTATATGTGAAAATGTTAGTTCTCCCAATATGGAGTGCAAAAAGTTGCGTCTCTGTATACAGTGCATTCTATAGGAGGAGCAGAGAATAAGCCTCACTTAGACATGCATATTTAGGACATGAAAGCGGAGTGCCAAGGTGAGTTAAGGTGCCAGGGAGCTCAATACCTGTTTATGGCAGGTGGTAAATCCATGGCTTCCTTGAGCCCAATTGTACTGGGCAGTAAGCACAGGTGCTTTTTATATGGGGCTCTAATATCTGTGGTTTAGCCACGGGTTCAGCTCCTGTACTTGCACCTAGCTGTGAAAAAACTGACTTGTATATTTACAGATGGTATTTCCTTTGGAAGCATTCCATGCTAAGGTTACCAGATTTCCAAAGTGACATATTTTTGTTTTGTTATATTTCCATAGGAGATCTTCAAAATAATTTGATACATACATTTTCTTTTCTTCAGCAACAGAAAAGCTGGGGGATGGGAAATTTAAAGGGAGTGGGTGTCAGGTGACAAGATCACTCCTGTTCTAGAAAAGCAATGATTGGCTGGAGGGCAGCTCTGTTGCCACGGGACAGATATAGGGTCAATTTGCCACAGGGACAGGAAACAGGGTCAGTCCCCCAGAAACGGGGATGGATGGTAACCTTATTCCATGCTTGTGATTGGGTGCTTTGTTATTGATAAAACACTACAGCAGGTTTTGTGAGTGAAAGTTTTTCTTGAGTACATAAGAAAACATTCAGATTAATATGTTTTATTTTGAGCTGCCAAGTAAGGTTTTTTGCTACTGCTAGGGGTGCTATAAAATTTTATTGGGCTTGAACTGCAGATACAGTAGTACCTGTGTCTGGAATCATTAGTTCACTCACTAGAAATTTCAAAACCCTCTTCCAGATACTCTAACTCTAGTGCCAGTTACAAGGCCTGCTGATCATTATACATATATATGTTAGGTTGTGGTTATACATTCAACCTCCAAAAGACCACTTTCATTTGAATAAACCCTGTCTCTTTTAAAGGAAAAGGAAAGTCATTTTGGCATTTTACTGCCAATAGATTTGCCACATTAGTGCTGCCTAGAACAATATATTTATTCTGCAGAAACCATTAACTTACATTGCTTAAGGTAGCAGCTGCCATTTTAAGTGGCTTCCTTCCTGCAGTCTCTAGCCATTATAGCTGAGATCACACGTTCCTAAGGGAGAGGGGAGGGAGTTCTTAGCATTCTGGTGGGAGCAGGAGAGGGGAGAGAGGAGAGAGCTGCGCAGACTCTTGCCCCGGGAATTAAGGCTGTTTCTGATAGAGGAAGTCAGACACGGGAACATCATGTTTACAAAAAAGAGACAAGAAATCCCGTGTTTCTTTTGATAGAGGAGTGCATCAGTACTGTAAATGCTTATGGCTTTACATAGACCTTTCCGATAAAGCTTACTTAGTTTTTACCTTTCTTTCTCCTTTAAGGTCTTTCAAGCCACAACAAAGAACTTTGAAAGGCATCCTATAAATGTTAGTGGCTCTGCTTGGAGTCCCAGGAGTTGAGTGACACATGGATTAGTTGCCACTTTAGTTAAGGTTTCTGCCAGGTGCTCCAAGCCGACAACTATGCCCACACATGCCCACAATCTATCTGCTCTAAACCCAACCCAGCTTCAGGCAAGCCTAGATTTCTAGTAAAGTGGTCTCTTACCATGGACACAGGTGTTAAGGTACTAAGGGCTAAGATCTGCACCCCTCAGTGCTCACTTAGTGAAGGAATTGCATCCAGGGAGGGTGCAAAGTGCAAAAAACATGGCTGCTTCTAGTTTCTCAGGTGTAATTATCTGAGCAACCAGGCAATAGTTTCAATTCCAAGCCTGAGTGCTGCAGAACAAAATGAAATGACAGTATAAACAAAACTAATTTATTTTTATTGTTTTTTTTCTGATGCCTCTGTGCCATAGAGTACATTTCCAATAGAATGGCCGGAGCACAGACCTTAAAGCAACAGAACATCCATCTCATAAGCACTCACTGTTGAACATTTGGTTTTAGATAAGAATGAAGGGGACTTCATGTGCTGAGATTTTATTCTTATTTTAGAGAAGGGGAATATTGTAGGAGATTAAGAAATGCAGGAACAAGGATTTTAGTAATCTCAGTAAAACTGATATTTGGTGGGGGCTGATTTAGGTAGGATAAGATACAGCAGTGAAATCGAATTATTTGTGCCTAGCTAATACTTCTGCAAAAGCTCCAGGTTGCCACTAACATTAGTGTGCATTTGAAGCTTTGCTTTTTTTTCTCTTATTCCTTAGAGCTCCAGGGCTTAGCTTTATAAAAGTGTCTAACAGTCTAGTAACCTATAGCAACAAATCAGCAAGTATCCGTCGACTGAAAGCAAACATTGGATTGATAATACCTGAATAGGTGCTGCTATCATCTATCTATCTGTCTGTCTCTCTATATACAGTATATAGGTATTAGTGTGTTAGATTTACCAGTTGTAAGACATATTGATCTTTGTGGCATAACCTCTAAAGGTTGTTTTTAGTTTTGCCCACTTTGTCTGTATTTTTGCCTCATTTGGAGGATCTTAGGTTTCTTATTTATGTTGCCCTATACACTGGGACAAAGACTCCCAATCTATATTCATACAAAGACAAGAACAGACATGTATCCCACCTGCTTTATGGTCGGCTCTGGTAATATGTTCCAGAGTGATTGTATTTTTATAGCTTTGCCCTTGACGTTTTCAGGAAATGTATACAACATTAAGTACATTAAATCAACCCTCCCTCTCTCTGATTACAGGCCTTAAAATCTAATGGCAACCGCTAAATCCTCATGCCGGGGTGACCTTGAGAGGGGTGTACCTGATAACATGGCACGGTGCCCAAACCAGCCTTAGGAATCAGATCACGGGGTATTACAGGAGATAGTGCTGCGTGTTGTAAGCAGATCAAGATTCATTAATGATTTCAGCCAGTTTATTTTTAACTTCACCTCCAGTGTATTGTATGGGAGCCCAGCATCCCCTTGACCCTTGTCACCCTTGATGCAATGCACAGGCAATGACCAAGGCATCGGGGTTCTTTTTGTTATTAAAAAGATACATTTGTTTGCATGATAAGACACTGCTCTTCACTAAGTTGTGTATAGACCTGTGTAGAGCAGGAGCACATTTGAAGTATCAGCTAAGATGCAGCCACATAATCCTTTTAACGGCATCTTCTCATCACTACTTGGTCTAGCGACACTCACAGCAGGTGGTCTGAGTTTTGTTTTGGTTGTTGGGAAGTTAGACAGCAATGGGACAACTGAAGGATATGTGGCGAATCCCACCGCCTTCCCCCAACATTAGTAACACAATTATCAATAGCTCCCTGCCCTCGAGAGAAAGCAGAAGCTACTGGCATCACATCATTAGTGCAAGAAATAAATTAAAAGGGATGAGAGAACAGGTGCCAAGAATCTAGAAAGACAAGGGTTTGCAGACCTTCTAGATTTCCTGGTGTGGCCATGTTTGTTCTGCAAGCAAGTATAGAATGTGAACCACCGCAATTTCACCCCAAGTTTTTATGAGCAGATAGTTCTAAAAACATTTTTGTTATGGATGCAGTATTTTCTAGTTCCTTCACTGTTTATGCAGTCTCTGAATGGGCTAACCTAGGGCCAGTTATGCAGGTTACAATCTCAGGATGTACCCAGTGACTAACTGGAGCCACATTGGGGTACCTCAAGGAAAAAGCAAGTCTGACACAACCTTACAGAATAAATGAGGAATCTTTCTATTGTTCCTGGCGTGTATGCATATGTTATACCTTTAGCCCTAAAACCTTACATCTAACAGATGTTTGCACACTCATTAACACATTTTCAGCCTCATTTATGGAATCCTGGGTCAGATAGAATGGCCCAGACAATGGAGAACAAAAAGATGATGTGAATGCAGATGTGCCTGTGTTCACTGGTGCTGCATTTAGAGAGGGGTGGTAGGTGGGTGGCACGTGAGCATGCCCTGGATTAGAGTGGCAGAACTCCAGGGTGCCCTGCATTAGCACCTGTCTATGGCAGACTTGCACCTGACTGCTCTGTGTTCTGCACCCAGCTCCATCTTGCACCACCAGCTTCTCTAATAGAAAGTGCCTGCAAAATAGCCTGAGCCTCAACTTGCACATAGACAGAAATTAACATCCCCATTGGTAAAATGCGTGCAAGTTAACATTCATTTTTTCTAGGTAATTTGCACCAAACCTGACTAAGCTGCTCTTGTGGTAGTTATATTTTATTGCAAAAGACTCATTCTTCCACTGGTTTGCAGGTTGTGGCGGTGCGGCCGCGGGAGCAGAAGATGAAGGAGAAGCAGAAGCTGGCTGGATTGAAGGAGCTGCCATCCTCTTGTCGGTTGTCTGTGTTGTACTTGTCACTGCCTTCAATGACTGGAGCAAAGAAAAGCAATTCAGGGGCCTCCAAAGCCGCATTGAACAAGAACAAAAATTTACAGTGGTCCGTGGTAGTCAGGTCATACAGATTCCTGTGGCAGAAATGGTGGTTGGAGACATTGCACAAGTCAAATATGGTATGTGCCAGTTCTTTTATACTACTAGGCCATGCACCTAATGTAGGCTTTAATGATGTATCTGCCAGACCCTATTCCCTACTGAAATGAATGGTGAGATATGGGAACATGGGCAGAGCCATAATGTCTAGCTTGTTAAAAACTTAATGGAAATATTTTGCTTGACAATTTTTAATTCTCACCCAAAAATTTGTACAGTATAACTAACACTTAATGAGCTGTGTGTTTTGTCCTGTATAACAGGCGATCTTCTCCCTACTGATGGCATATTTATTCAGGGAAACGACCTGAAAATTGATGAAAGTTCTTTAACCGGTGAATCTGACCAAGTCCGCAAGTCTGTAGATAAGGACCCAATGCTGCTTTCTGGTAAATAGGATACTTCGGTTATCAATGTTTGGAACTATTAGATATCTTATTGCATGCAGCATGAACGTTTTCTCATCTATTTCATAATCACATAACAGGTAATTGTCTTAAAATCCACAACTGTCTTTAGAGGGGCACCTGTAACTGAGACACTAGGGAACTTTTTTAGGTGGTGTTGCCAGAGCAGTACTTGCTAGTCACTCTGGGAATGGCAAGTAAACCCTAATATACCTATCAATGTAATCTGTTCCTTCAAAAGTATAAATAAATACCATTTGTATATGCTGAAATTCAACTGCAAAACAGTTTTTCTCTTTCTGCATTATTTGAAATCCTGTCAGGGGAGGAGGGACTAAAACACTGATGTTACAAATTGTAACAACTTTTCCACAGCTTACAGACAGCATGCAGGAACTACATAAACCACAGTTCATTGCACTGTGATGTTCCTTTCCTTATTGACATCATGTGTTCAAGGAATTGTGGGATTTGGAGGATGCAGGTTGAAGGCAGGCTGAGTACAGTAGACGACTGTTACATTTTATTCGAGTCTCAAAGTAGTCAGCTAGTTCAGCAGGGGAACAGGGGGCGGGGCTTAGGTAACTGTACCAAACCATATTATTACATTAAAAATCATGAAAAGGCTGCATATTTTTCAGTTTATGAATATTACAAAGTTGCTTGAAATTATGTTTCCTTTTCAAAAAGCTCAAGTTGTGTTTGGGTGGCGTTCCCATTTAACAATGATGGCACTGTGATACTTGCTGGTTTTGCCAATAGCTGTGAGCCTTCCTGCAACATCAGCAATGATATTGCTTCCCTAGCAACAGTAAGGTATGGAGACTGCTCAGTGTAGCAGCTATAGATAGGGCCATACTTGGTGCTGTGCGGATATATAGAAATATGTAGGTTGGAGAAATGCACAGCTAACTTTTCCCATTTCAAGTCAGGCTGTGGAATCAGGTCATCCCCTGCCTGGAGACAAGAGCACGGCTCCACTCCAATGTATCCCTCCCCTACCAGGAATATTCCACTACCGAAAACCTTGCAGAGCAGCTCATTCAACCTTAAAATTTCTGAATAACCTGTTTTTGCATGGAAAATGAATAGAGATGTGGAGATTGAAAGCACTGTATGTAGTTATGTGGTAAGCACTGCCATCAGGTTTAACACACAGAGTCCTGTTTTCTGGGTGCATATTTTGTATATAGAGTATGAACTGGCTAAGGTGGAGGTGTAGATTCACAATAAGACATTACAAACTGTAAGGAATGCAAACATTAGCAAATGCTAACAAAGAGACATGCATACACTGCAAATTAGGTCATCTGCACATTGCTTTATGTGCATAAAATGTGTGTGCAACTATGGGGTCAATAAAATTATTATTTGTGTGCTTGGGCAAAAAAGCATTAGCCCTATATATTCTATATATTAGCTTGTATTTTTTAGTCATTGATTTGCTGATAAAATAGTCATTCTGCTTGATAGTATCCTGAATGAAGAGATTTCTAGTGTGGCCCTAGGTGTATCCTGTTCCTGCAGCCAAGTCTATATATTTTATATTCAGAACAAGGTGTGCTGCACTTGCCCTCTATATAGCAGCCATACATAACCCCCAGCTGATGGGCAGATACAAATCTCACTATTGTGGGGCTATAGATTAGCAGATGCTGGAGCGCTGCAAACTGGACATCAGTTGTATACTGTAAATTCATTGTCACAATCTTATAGATTCCTAAAAAATATACATTTACTAATGGGCACATTATTTATGCTCTTTTTTGTTTTTATTCACTATTGTGAGTGGTTAATTACAGCTGCAAAGTGCATCATAATTTAGTAGTTAATAACAGTAAATGTGTTTATGTTCTACCATTAATATATTTACATGACAGCTTGTGGCCCTGGGGTTTACTGCCCTGAACATCCCAGGAAGTACCCTGCCCTTCCAACAAACCAGAGCAAGTGTCCTTCGGAATCCTTTCTAAGATCAGTCTGAAATCACAAAATCATCTGTATATTGAAGACGCCGTTCAACTTTAAATTAACTTATAGGGGCACATTTACTAAAATTTGTTTTTTTTCTTGCCTTGAAAGTCGTATGAACTCGACATTTTATAAATTCGAATTAAACTCGATCATTGCTGTATTTATAAAATGTCACGATAATGCCTAAATCATTCGTACAAAAATTTTGAGTTTACATTTGAAAATCCTGAATTTTTCGAGTTGAAAGCATTGTTAAAACTCGAAAAATTTGATTTTAAACAAACGTTCGTTTCCCTGAATCCTTTTTTCCCAAACAGGAATTGCCCCAGCAGCCATTTTGGAAGCATTGGAACTCATTCTTGGAAAATAATAATGTGCTTAAATCCCAAACTGGGAGTTTATGAACAGCAAAATAACTGAAAACAAACACAAACAATTAAAAATTAAAACTAACTGCAGTTTGTCCCATTAAAAAGAGTTAGGACCAGGAGAATAGAAGCTCATGTTTTTAAGACGATTCTACCCTCCCAATATTAGTTCCCAGGTAAATTAATTTGGTAGATTTTGAGCAATCTGGGGCCAAAGAAAATACATATTATACACATTCAAAGCTCAGTGAATAGATGCACAGTATGTAAATAGGAGGCCAGTTCCATTATTGTTCCTTTGTTATTTATCACAAACGGTATTTAGTATTACAGATGTAGAAGTACATATATATATATATGTATATGGTTATGCCTCTTGCCATTTTAGGTACTCACGTGATGGAAGGCTCAGGGAGAATGCTCGTCACTGCTGTAGGTGTCAACTCTCAGACTGGAATCATCTTCACCTTGTTAGGAGCCAGCGAGGCTGAGGATGAAAAGAAGGATAAGAAAGGTTGGTGTCTCTACCATGGAGAATTGTCTGACAAATGCATCAGAATCAGACTGGATATGAATAGATTATCAATTATTTACTAAGAACAGATCTACTGAATGGGGTAGAATAACCACTTGACCTGAAGTTTTTCAATGTCATCCTGAATTTTCGTGTTTTCATCCAGTTTCCATGTCTGTTCTGTTTTTAGAGTATGGAATCCGGATCACTTATGAGATACCGTATTTTCTACTTTAGCTTTTTGGGGAGACTTTTTGAGAACTGTACTGCACTCACAGTTTGGCAGTGTGGCGCTAGTAATTCCTCACCAGGACTGGCTGGTCAAGGCATGAGAGTAATCTAATAAAAAGTGCTAAAGGTCTAGTCACCTATAGCAATCAATCAGCAGGTAGCATTTACTGGCTACCTATTTGAAAGCAAACATCTGATTGGCTGCTATGGGTTGCTCATTTTATTAAATATCCATATAGAAAGCTACAAACCATAGGCAGTAATTCAGGCAATCAGTATCTCTACCAGTACACCAATCACTGTACATTCCCACAGCCATTGATTCATATTCTATGTATCACTGCATCTTTAGGGCCGGTTTTAGAACAGGGTAGCCCTGAGTCTCCTGTTGCAAATAATTTGTACATTGTACATAACTATGCTGATAAATATTGGTAGTATTTACTTCATGGATGTCCATCTTGAGTCGTAGGCTGTCATTCCGACAGTCAGCGCTGGATTTCATATCCAGGCGCCCCGAGGCCACCCCCCCCCATTAGTGCCCCCCCGGTGTGCGTAAACAAACAACAGCCATTTAAACATCTAAACGGAGCAGTGGGGAGAAGTCCCCATTGCTCCGCATTGGCTACAAAATTACGTTGCGGCGGGGCGGCATGCCGCCCCTAAATTTGTGCTGCCCTAGGCCCGGGCCTTTGTGGCCTCGCCACAAATCCAGGCCTGCCAACGGTGGGTATCGTTCAACATCTGGAGACTCATAATCTGGACATTCCTTTTTAAAGTAGTTTTTACCCTCATGTTTGGGCCCATCCACTTCCTGAATTGCCCTTGGACCCCTACTCGCTAACTCTGGCCCTGGCATCAAGCCCACCTGTCTTCCTTTAAGCATCTTTCCATTGTTAACATTTATTTTTATTTTGTTTTTAATCATTACAACGCAGGTGTGAAAAAGGAGGAAGGACCACAACTACAAGGTAGTGTAAGAATAACAATGCTGTAGGATTAGATTTGTACCACTTATACAGTGTCTGAGGATTTACCCTCTGTTCTTGACTGGCCCATGTATGGAATGCTCTGGCATATCCTTGATAAAGCACAATGAATTGTCCTAGCTACAGGGAAATCTAATACTCATTTTTATAACTTAATTGTTAGCCATTTGTTAGCCATAGAGCAGAGGAACAATTTCTTATAAGAGAGAAACTGAAATTTCTGGATCAGTCTTGTCCTGTCTGAAGTGAAGAATATAAAAATAAGCTCCTGCACTCTCATATAGGTGTCCCTGCGGCGCTGCCGGTTCCCTGGTTGCCTGGGGTCTGCCTGAAGAAATAGGAAGTGCACTCACATAGTATTACATGCACCCATTGGGTAGTTCAGTACCACAGTGGCTTCAAAGCAGGAGCTCATTTTTAAATTCCTGGCTTAAAGCAAAGTTTTGAAGGCAATAGGACACAAATTTACTGTCACACAGAGCCACCTGAATGAATGGTGGTAGTTCACAGGAATCTACCAAATAACCAATCACAATCCTTATTTGGCAAACCTCAGAAACACTCTTCATTCTTTTGTGGCTCCCCAACACTTTATACATGTGACTCATAGTTAAAAAAGGTTGTGGACCCCTACATCTAGCACCTCCAAGCCCAGGGATCCTCAACCTTTCTTACTGGTGAGCCACAGCCAAATGTAAAAAGACTTGGAGAGCAAGATTTGGTAGTAAATCTTGTGTTTATTCAACCAAAACTTGCCTCCAAGTCAGGAATTTAAAAATAACTACCTGGTTTAGGGGCACTGGGAGCAACATCCAAGGGGTTGGTGAGCAACATGTTGCCCCCGAGCCACTGGTTGGGGATCACTGTCCAAGCCTGTGGGGGTTCTTCACAAATGTTCTTACTTTGTTTCCTGCAAAGTCTAGAAGCAGTAAAGTTATCTGTTTGTATTGGCTAGACAGAACAAATTAGGTTAACCTTCTATGCTGAATTACAACTCCACTGGAGTTATTCCACTGGAATGTTAGAGGTTGGATAGAGTAGAGCTGGCCATACACTGGCAGATTTAAGCTGCCTATTTGGCCCCTTCAGGCAAAGTCATCAGCTTATCTGCCCGTGTATAGGCACTCCCCAATGGCCTATGCAAAAATTGTACAGATATCTATTGGGCAATGATGTGATGATGCAGTCCTCTCCTGATGGGCCCACATAGGCACTTATTATGATCCAATCCTTGGCCTGGGGGCTAAACGATCGGATCAGGTAGGTGGCCAAATCAGGCATAGATCCACTTGTATAGCTATCTCACCAAACAAGCAGATCTTATTATGTATGGCTAGCTTACGGCAGCAGATCAACACTAGTGCAGTTAAAATGGCTGTAGTTCTAAAAAAAAACAAAAACAAAAACAAAAAAAACTCCAGTCTCTGTCATTATTTTACATTACAAACATCACATTATTCTTTCTAAGTTAATTTGTTGCAAATTACTCCATAATGTGAACTGACTTCAGCAGCTGCATTCATGTTCCTTTTTGGTTATTTTTCATGTTCTTTGTTTCTTCAAATTTATCACACAGTTGGCTCCACCCATCCACCCTCTCATCCTCCTGCAGCCACAGATGGTGCCGCAGGAGCAAACGCTATTGATAATGCAAATGCCAGCTTAGTGAATGGTACGTTCAGAGTTGTTCCCCATAATGCATTGCTGTTTTGATAAAACCTTGTTCTATGAAAGCCTGAGCCTTTCCTGCTAGTGCCAGCAATGTGTGTATAAGTCGGCATTAATAATGAAAAGCCTCATGCTGTGCAACGGGAATTCTTGGTTTTCTAAAAAGGGAATTCATTTCTTTGCTCTGCATTCTTGGAAACCTACATCTCTTGTGTACAGGCTTTCAGTTGGGGGGGGGGGGGGTAGCGGGTTACTAAAACAAAGATATCGAGGGGGTATTACGAAATAGAGGGGTGCAGAGCAACAAACAGTAATGATATCCATGTACGTCAGGCCAGAGAATATTTCGGTCAGTCAGTGTGCACATCTGTCAGTGAGAGGAGAAATGATAGGGTTGTCCAAATCTGTTCTTTCATTGCTGCTGACAGGTGAATATCTGTAGACCAGAGACAGGTAACAAATTAATTTCCAGCCGCTGCCAGAATCCCATTATATCAAAGGAATTCTGACAAACCATTTCCTTGTGGGCTACAGGCAAGGAATGAGATAAACTGCTGATAGGGGCTTATTTACAGTACTAAGCATTGTCCAGCTACAATCAAACGGACTTTGGCAGGACCCTTAATTAAGTTCTGTTATAAGCACTCTGTCCTCTCAGCACCTCCCTTCATAGGCAGCAGCAAGATGGCAGGATAACCCTTACCTTCAAAAGCCTGGCAAGATCAGCAAAATGACTTTGCACATAGAGATAAAGGCTTGACTCAAAGCCACGCCCACTATCCAGGAATGCTGAATTAACCGAGGATTGAAAATGAAGGGGCGGTGTTAGTAAACTGCCTATAACTTTTTAATACTTTTACATTTTTAATGTAAATAATTACATGTATGTTTTTCTCTATATTTTCACCAACGTATATAAAACTTTGTTTTAGTAATAGTTACCCTTTAAATTGCACGTATATTTTCTACTGAAACAGTACCTAAAGAGGCCAAATTACCCCTTAGTTACCTAATCTGCTGTTAAAAAATATAATATTATGGTCCTAGCATATAATGGTTATAGGCTAACATATATACTCTGTTCTTTGCATACAAAATTACCATGTTATGACATTGTTATATTTTTATAAGCAGCAAACAAAAGTGGTAGAATGGGAGAAAGGAAATAAAAGAGGCGGAAATAAATATTGTTGCTCCCACCATTCCAATACTTGATTTCATGAATGCCTTATTGCACTTTATGGTCACATAAGTTCAACACCCTAATATCTGGCTCCGCCTCCTACTGCGCCTTCTAGCAACTAAAAATGTAAAAGAACCCCAATGTTGGGCAGCCTTCCTGATTAAGAGAGCAACATGGTCTCTGTATTCTTTGTCCTATGTTTCACCTGAGTTGTTCTATGTGTGTTCTGATGCTTTATGTTCTACTTTTGTTGTCTGTTGAATCTTTTCACCGTGTAGGCAAAATGCAAGATGGAAATGTGGAGAGCATCCAGAATAAAGGTAAACACATACGCCTGTCTCGGCACTTACCTGTACAAACGCTATTGCCAAGCCCATGTCCCGAGGCTGCATATGAAGCCAGGGCCAACATGCAACATGCTTCACATCCAGTCATGTATAACTACCAATCTGCTGTAGTAAACATGTGTTTTCTCTATGATAGCAAACCAAAGCTTTGTAACTGCTATATTGTCCCTTAGGCTAGTGGCACGCTCTTTTCTCTGGCTAATCTGCTGTCTTCTGCCCCTTGTGTGCACTAACAGCTATGGCATCTGCCCCTTGTGTGCACTAACAACTATGGCATCTGCCCCCTGTGTGCACTAACAGCTATGGCATCTGCCCCTTATGTGCACTAACAACTATGGCATCTGCCCCTTGTGTGCACTAACAGCTATGGCATCTGCCCTGTGTGCACTAACAGCTATGGCATCTGCCCCTTGTGTGCACTAACAGCTATGGCATCAGACCCTTGTGTGCACTAACAACTATGGCATCTGCCCCTTGTGTGCACTAACAGCTATGGCATCTGCCCCTTGTGTGCACTAACAGCTATGGCATCTGCCCCTGTGTGCACTAACAGCTATGGCATCTGCCCCTTATGTGCACTAACAACTATGGCATCTGCCCCTTGTGTGCACTAACAGCTATGGCATCTGCCCCTTGTGTGCACTAACAGCTATGGCATCTGCCCCTTATGTGCACTAACAACTATGGCATCTGCCCCTTGTGTGCACTAACAGCTATGGCATCTGCCCCTTGTGTGCACTAACAGCTATGGCATCTGCCCTGTGTGCACTAACAGCTATGGCATCTGCCCCTTGTGTGCACTAACAGCTATGGCATCTGCCCCTTGTGTGCACTAACAGCTATGGCATCTGCCCCTTGTGTGCACTAACAGCTATGGCATCTGCCCTGTGTGCACTAACAGCTATGGCATCTGCCCCTTGTGTGCACTAACAGCTATGGCATCAGACCCTTGTGTGCACTAACAACTATGGCATCTGCCCCTTGTGTGCACTAACAGCTATGGCATCTGCCCCTTGTGTGCACTAACAGCTATGGCATCTGCCCCTTGTGTGCACTAACAGCTATGGCATCTGCCCCTTGTGCGCACTAACAGCTATGGCATCTGCCCCTTGTGTGCACTAACAGCTATGGCATCAGCCTCTCAGGGCACACTTGGAGTGAATTTAAGAACATGGGAGGAAAGACAGTGGATCAGTCTCCTCTGCATCTCTACTTTCATATTTTTAATATTACTACATTTTCTAATGAAATGTTTGGAGATTTCAGTTACTGTTAAATTACTTTTAATGTAAATGACCCTTCTCTCTCCTTTCATTAATAAAGCTCATATAATTGCATAATACCCTCTGTATAAGTGGTGTGCTTTTCTGAATGTGCCAATATAAGATTCTATTTAACCTATATTTAGTGTTTATTCATGCCAGACCTAGTCTACCATCTGTAACTGTGGGTATCTGTGTTACACCCACTTTAAATGAAAACTATACCCCCAAACACTGTAGGTCTCTATAAAAATATATCACATAAAACAGCTCATAAAACCCTGCTTCATCTAAATACACCATTTTCTTAAAAATACTTTTTAGTAGTATGTGCCATTGGGTAATCCTAAATAGAAAATTGCCATTTTAAGCACTAAGGGCCGCCTCCTGGGATCATAGGATTCACAGTGCACACAAACAAGCCAAGTCACACGTACATGCTAGGCCATATCAGCCAATTAATGGACAGAGTTTTGCCTTTTACTCCCACACTACTTCCTGTAGTTAGAGCTGCATTATTTCCTGTCAGGTGATCTCTGAGGGAGCACACAGCCAATCACTAAATGGCAATGGGAAAAGTTGTAAAAGGGGCAATATTTACTGATATATTATCTGAGATAACATAATCTGATATATTATATATTATTATAACATAATACTGATATATTATCTGAGATATTAACATAATCTGTTGGCTAAGTATTCATTTTGGGGATTATAGTTTCCCCCTAATAGAGCCCTGTGGGTTATTCATTTGCTATTGGCAAGAAATTTTAGCTGCAGTACTGATGGCACAGATTTGCACAGATCATTTAACCCCATGTCTGATTCCAGTGTAATATAATGAAGAAAAAAATGACATAATTATATATAAATGTAAGATAACAGGGAGATGCCTGTCATAGTGCTGGGAATCAGCATTCTCATTGGTCACTTTTCTTGCACTTATAATGACATTTTTGGTCAGTAGAATGCTCAGTGGTGAATTTCCTTGCATTAATAATTATCTTTTTTGGTAACTTTTTATAGCAAAACTAGGGGCAGTGGAACAGTGTTATGGGTGGGTTTACAACCCCTTTAATCTATATACAGGCCCTGTATTATAAATCCCAGGCCTAAATACAAAATAGGTGCCCCCTAGAGAAGCAAAAGAGGTTTAAGTGAAGTGTCTCATTCATTGTGCCACATTAATGATGCCCACCGTAATCGCAGCACAGAGCTAGTATTAGTTAGTAGTAGTTAGTATTAGCTCCAGATAATGATGCAGTGCAATTACATCCTCACAACGTACAAGTAAGAAATGCCAAACCCTGTACCATGTTATTTATGTAGTCTTGCGTTGTCTTTTTGTTCCCTATTCTTTTATTGTTTCATGGATGGTAGAGATGTCCAAGAAGGGTGTGGGAAAGCTCAGTAATTCTAGTATTTAGTTCAGTATTATCTGAAGGTTTATATGTTGAATGGTTTTATTGTATTTGTTTACCTTTAAAAATTTAATTTTAGTATGATGTAGAGAGTAGTATTCTGAGACAATTTGCAATTGGTCTTTATTTTTTATTTTCCGCAGTTTTTGAATTATTTAGCTTTTTATTCAGCAACTCTCCAGTTTACCAGAATAAGAAACTGGAAATTGAATAGGAGTGGGTCTGAATAGAAAGATAAGTAGAAAAAGTAACAATATCAATCAATCAAATTGTAGCCTCAAAGAGTAATAGTCTTTTGGCTGCTGGGGTCAGTGACCCCCTTTTGAAAGCTGTGAAGAGTTAGAAGAGGATGTCAAATCATTTAAAACCAATAAAAACCAGTTGAAAAGTTGCTAAGAACTTCCAATTCTATAACATATTAAAACTTTAAGGTGAACCACCTCTTCAGTATAAATAAGAGGGCCCCTGGCCGCCAAAAAAATCACAGGTTGCCCCCAGCACAGGAGTTTTCTTATGATCCAGTCAGGAAATATAATCATGGTATACAAATGGTATACAGAACTATCCCAGTTGTTATTAACTGCCCAGTTAAAAGCACTAGGTTAATATTCTCCTTTTGCTTTGACAGCCAAACAGCAGGACGGTGCAGCCGCAATGGAAATGCAGCCCTTGAAAAGTGCTGAAGGAGGTGATGGGGATGACAAGGACAAAAAGAAATCTAATCCCCACAAGAAGGAGAAGTCTGTGCTGCAGGGCAAGCTGACCAAACTGGCAGTACAGATCGGGAAAGCTGGTATGTCAGAGGAATTTGCTTTTTGTAGATACGCTTGTGATTGGCACCTTTAATAGAGCACAGCAGTTCAAAATGGACATCTTCTTGTTTTTATCAAGCCATTCTCTTTCTTACCACTCATTTATTAACAGATTTTGGGTGAGATTCAAATCAGTGACAAAATGGAATTTTATGGTTAATCAGGTGAAAACCTATGGATGAGATTCAAGCTAAGGAGAAAAGCCTTTTCTCCTAATTCAGGTCCAGTTTTTCCCCTAGACTTCAATAAAGCTTTCATGTGGCTAAACGTGAGATATGTTTTTCTTACTGAATGGAATCTGGCTCTGTGGGAAAATCTGGAATTGAATTTCAGCATGCTTTAACCCTTAATTACAGTATATGTAGAAGAATTCTAGGAGTTGTAAGTTACGGTTGCAGATGCCAAGAGCACTAAGGGGTGCAAATTCATGTCCCTTAGTGATTATTCAACAAGTGCTCTATCCTTATGGCAGATGGTAGGAAAAGGGTTCCTTTGCACCCTGTACCCGCAAGTGCTCCCTAACAAGTCTGTCTGCCAACTGCAGGCAGTGCTGAATTCATCCATTCTGGATCATAAGAAACCACAGGCGCTTATGGTGGGAAAGGGTGCAAAGAACAGAACATGGTAGCTTTAAATAGTTTCTTTGCATTTTGCACCCTGCTCCACCAAAAGTAAATGGACCCTAAAGACCCTAATACATCTTTTCAAACTGCACAAAAGGTCAGTATATTTGCTTAGAATTCCTTAGTAAACCCTAATAATTAACGGGATATTATATGCCATACATTTAAATACTTTTTCGCCCCACTTTGAAATTATGGACTAAATATGTGGGGGTAAATCCTTTTGTAGAGCACTGTCAAGTTTAAATTTTTTCATAAAAGGCGGGGTTCACTGTGAATGACAAATGAGAGACAAAGCAATTCTGTTTATGTGCTCCTCAGTACTAAGTAAATTGTAGCTCCCGATACACAGGCCTTTCTCCCCCATATAAAATGTTGGTTACTCAGATACAAGCAGTTGCTCATAGGGTCATTGTACTGAAGTGAATTTCTCCGTTGCCTTCACTGGTTTAGCTTTCTCTTTCTGTACATTCTGTACAATTCATGTGTAAATTGTCTTACTTGTTAGATAAGTCATTGGAAAGACTGTGGATAATTACAAAACAATTCAATTTGTCGACCTCAGAATATTAATACTCATTGTCTCATTTAATGCCATCTCTACTGGATAACCCCTTTTTTCTTATTTCCTCACTCCTTTATGGCTTTTCTTTTTCTCTATCCTATGTATTGCTCATCTCTTCCATAACCAAAGACATCTAAAAATATATAAAGTGGCTGTTTGGTGCAGCGCTATTTATTAGGATTCATTTTCAATCTTGCAGGTTTGGTTATGTCCGCCATTACCGTCATTATCTTGGTACTCTACTTCGCCATTGATACGTTTGTAGTGAACAAAAGGCAGTGGCTGCCAGAATGCACTCCAATCTACATCCAGTACTTCGTTAAATTCTTCATCATTGGCGTGACTGTATTAGTGGTAGCTGTCCCTGAGGGACTACCTCTTGCCGTCACTATTTCTCTGGCCTACTCTGTTAAAGTAAGTAGCATTAGCTTGCACTCTGTGTATGAGTTGCATATCTAGCTTGATTGCAGGTTTTCCCTTTGTTTTAACTTTTTTCTTAAGACAATGCTGCTTAGAACCACTGGCCCAGCTGGGTAAAGGATGACTTTTTCCCTACAAATGTCTTCAGACACTGACACAGGAGCTTGGTGTTCAAAGCCTACTTGTCATAGTGGGAATGTCAAGTGGAAACTCACGTATGCAGGGGCCACACCAGCTGACACTTCTTTGTCTGGGAATTGCAGCACTTAAAACATCAAACAGTGCCCCTACTGGAGGGAGGATAATTGGCTCCAATATAACCCAATTAATGTCAGCAGCAATGTAAAAAATATATATACAGTATATATTTAAATACCAATTTTCTGCTTTGATTATCATAATATTTTTCCTTCAAGTAAAAATAGCCTTAATTTATTTCATTTTTTTCATTTAAATACTAAGCATTGCTCTAATCTAAACTGTACGTCACTCTGCATTTTATGAAGCGAGGGTCTGTGATGTTCCACACAGAGATTTTCCTTCTTCAGAGCTTCCACTGACAGTGTTCTTATTAAAAAAAGCAGCTGACTGTCTGGCAGCTTATTAATCATATATATTTGCTCCCATTACAGAAAATGATGAAAGATAATAATTTAGTACGACATTTAGATGCTTGTGAAACCATGGGGAATGCAACGGCAATCTGCTCAGACAAGACCGGCACGTTGACCACCAACCGCATGACGGTGGTACAAGCGTTTGTGGGGGATGTGCACTACAAAGAGATCCCAGATCCTGACGGCCTTCCAGCGAAAACGTTGGATGTGTTAGTGCATGCCATCGCCATCAACAGTGCCTATACCTCCAAAGTCTTGGTAAGCAAAAAAAAAAACCAAAACAGTTTATTTAACATAACCTGACATTGTCAATATCAAAGTGACCATTCCACAATTACAGTTGTGAGTGATTGCTGTAGGGTCACATACTGTTTCTCATATTGCTTTGCAAATGTCTATCTATCAGTCGGGAGCATGTCCTCTTTTGGCCTTTGGAACATATTGGTCTCACTGATCTCCTGATGCACATGTACCCTTCAGCCTTAGGGTTGAGCTTTTTCCTAGAATGAGTATAATTCCTGTACATCCTTGACATGTTCCAGTGGTTGTGTATTTAAGAAATGGGCTAAAGAAATATGTAACATGGGTACAGTTAGTCAATTGAGCGACATTTCCTTGTAATGGGTATAATATAGCCTAAGGCTTTGCTAGCCTAGTATTCCACTTATAATATACATATGCACATACATGTCCATCACTGCCGGAAGATTTTTGTTGTTGCAAATGGACTTAGATAGTGAAACTGCATGGTAACTGTATTAGTACCCCAAAACCTGTCTACTGGTAAGGGCAAGATGCAGAATGCAGTGACAACAGGTTCAAGGCTTCTGTGTACAGTACATAAGCAGGTGGTTAGTATGTTGTACCCTAGGGCTTAGCATGCCTAGCACTTCTCATATGAGTGTTCTGAATGACACACAAGCTAGGAGACTACCAGCAGTGTCAAACTGGGGTCTCTGGGGCCCACTGGGGCTGTCACCTCAGGGTCCCCCCATCCCAGTCACATACTCCTCCAATCGCCACCAGCCTACAACGCTGCACACTGTGCCATGTTCCTTTTACTTGCAGCTACTGCTTGCACAACACATGTGTTCCTGTAATTTCTGGCTGCGATAGAGATGGGTGTAAAGCACCAAAGTCTTTGGTAGGAGTGGGCCTGGGTTGGTGGGGCTCATTGGGTTTTTTCCTGGTGTCCCTCTGGCCCAGCCCTGTATGTACCTAAAAATCAGTTCCTACCATTTACTGCAGACCCCTTTTTAGTCTCTCTCCTTATTAATTAATTTTCAGATCATTACCGTTTTACATGCAAGTTGGGGTGAAATAATACAAATAAAAAAAGCACCCACTTTGTATTTCATTCAAACTTTAAACCTACTAACTGCATGTAGTAATTTATTGTATGCTTATATTTGATATTCTGCTTTGGTAGGTGGCAAACTTAAAGGGATTCTGTCATGATATTATGGTATACTTTTTATTTCTATACTCTGTTTCTTTTATTTCTTTACTCCGTTTGCGTTTCATAAATATTTATAAATTTCAATGCAGGATTCTGCTGGAGAAGCTCTATTAACTGATGCATTTTCCTATGAAAGTATTCCTTTAAAGGGAAACTTCACTCCTGCACAAGCTGGGTTCCAGCCCCCACAATGCCTTACCATCTTTTTTTGTGTTATTCAGCTAGCCTCTGTTACATTGTTTCAAGAGTCAGAACCAGCAAATGCTGCTTTCAATAGCAGTTAGATTTACAAATAACTTCTAAATCATTGCAGTTTGTTTAATGAATGTATATTATATATCTAAGCTGCTTAGAACTACACTATAATTACATTACTTCTTTGTGCAGACGCATAAGGAGTCACGTACAATGCAGAATACAGTTTGCAAAGTACAAATAAAAGCTGCAATCTGCCATTGCACTTTGCATTCTGAATTTTCCCCTCCCCTCAACACAAATATTGGAGTTGATTTTAACTGTGCCAGACCAGAAACTGCCAATTGGTTCAGATGAGTTACAGAACTGGCCAAACTTTTTTTTCATATTTTGCTGTATTATTGCATCAGCCATGTATTTAACAAGGCATTAAAAGAAACCACGTAGAAACATATATATGTACCACTATAAATAGCTTGGCATTAAACTTAATTACATTTCCATTTACTGTGCTTTGAAGCGGTTTATGGCCACTGGTTTTAACAGCACAGCCTAAAAAAAAAGCTAATTCCTATGGGGGTTTCTTTCAGATTGCAAATAAAATAAAGAATGTCAAAATGCTGCATTTTTAATTCAAAAAGCTTTAGGTGCGGAAGAGGAAAGCAAGGGCCGCGCTAATGTCCTCTGAGTGATAGCACCTAGCACTGACTGGCTCTCTATAATTCATGGCTCTGCAGAGTGGAAGCTTCTTTAATAAATAATTTAAAAAAAGGGAATACAAGAAACGGTGCCCTGTGCAACTGACTGCTCATCTATTCTTGGATAAGGAGGTCGGACCGCATACAGCAGCACGGTGTCACCAAAGCCCAGTTTTATACCAATGAACTACACAAAAGGTTATAGCAAGGAGTAAGGCTATCCAGGCCGTATCTGTAGAATCAGTGCCAGCTGCACAGCCTGGCTTTATATAAATATGCCCCTCACCTGTCACCCTTTAGATCCTATTTACTTGCCCATTTACCTGTCCTATCCAGGGCATTTAAATCCTGTCTTTTGCAGCTAACTTAGCCAATTATAGGTGAAAGAAAATAAAGGAGAATTTAAGATTAACAAAGAAACAAGCTATAAGAAATGCTTTACATGATGGGGTTTAGAACTTAATACATAAAAACTCACCCATGTTCTATTCATTCCTGTGGGATTTTTAGAAGCGTATTTATCAAATGGTGAACTCCAACTTTAAATAAAACATGGGTGAGAAACCCCCTATATTTTGGATTTCTGGACCAGCCCAAGGCAACCACAAACCTTTAGCAGGGTTAAAGTAGCTCCCCATCTTCTCTTCTACTGATTTACAGCACATTATATGGGCTGATGTTAGTTACCTGAGCTTAGGGAACAGCTTACACTATACATATAATATAAATGCCACAATAAAAGGCTAATTAGTAATGAATTTAGACATTACATGGCAGCGCAGAAACCAGTGCAATCTGCATCAGAATTGATTAAAAATCAGCCCTGGAGCATCAGCTTCTATGGAAGACAAACCTAATTTATTTTCTGCTTGATACTTTTTTAATGACTCCTGAGCTTAGCTTCTTAATAGCTGCTCAGACTATACTAAGCATGTGCAGTGCCACTGACACTTTAAGAAAAAGGATTTACAAGATTTTGGATTTACAAGACTTTAAAGGCATGGATCATTCCGGTTATAGGGCTGCTAAACCTCTTGGCTGGTACAGTATGTTTGGCATATGCAATACAGCATTTCTAGCCATATTTATTTTCAGGCTTTAGTTTTCATTGAAAGGCAAAAGGCCACCAAACAAAACACTGAGCCACTCCACTATCAGTTGGCTTCCAAATGGTTTTGTTTCTTTTGATTGTTTTTATTGATTTTTAGTCTATGGCAGCTAACATAGGGAGTGAAGAGGAAGGGCAATAAAAGTGAGTTGTAGTTTGTCATTGGTCTGTACAGAAAAGAAAAAAAAATTCGATAAGTCAGCTTTCTCTTTGTCTAGTTGGTTTTGTAAAGACTCGCCTCGTTTTTCAGTTCCCTAATTATTTGCTTATCTGTTTTAATTCGTTTAGGTTCCATTTATTTCCTTTGAAATCATCTGTTCATTTTATAGTTCAGCCTGATAAGCAGGTTCTACAGAATCCTTGTGGCTTTTAATTGATGCCCCAGAGTCCTTTGAGTTGAATACTGTAAATGCGCACTTCTTTTCTCTTCCTATTACCCTACATACTGTTTTATCTGGGCAGATTGGAGTTGATTTATTACTTTTGCTTTTGTTACACTGGGGAACCCACTGTTTAGTATTTGTTCCTAGCAGCGCGCTGAGGAGAGTCCAGTTCTACTGAGCTTCTCCTCAAGGAGACTAAATCCGTAATGCTAGCCTCAGCAGAACAGAATTGGTCTTGCTAAAATGAATGGGTTTAATTGTTGTACGACCAACTGCTTTTAAATGCACTGCGTACATAAGTAGCGCTTTTTTAAATAAAGATATACATACTGTACATATACATACATACAAGTTAGTTTATAAAATACATATCGGGATGATTATTTAACTTGTACTCATTTTCTGCAACATATAAGAGGACATAACAATATTATAATCAATATTTTAGGTTGGTTGTTCCACAATTTATAATAAACTTGAAGCACCACATTATCAAAAATTGTATGAAACAGTATCATTAAAATAGATGTTTCATGCATCCCTGGCACTTAATCGTTGTTTGAGGCATTGCATGATCACAAATGGCCAATATTGCTCACTGAAGTCAGGATACAAGTTCTATTAGTGCAATTGAGCGCTGCAAGTCTGATGTGATGGTATGCATTCATTTATGGTTTGTAACGTGAAAACTTATGGGCAACATGGAAGCTGAGGTGAGAAAATTTTCTCCTAATTCAGTTCCATTTTTTTCCCCAGAGACCTCATATGAAAAACTTTGAGATAAGTTTTTCTGAACTGAATTGCATCTCAAATCTTGTCTGTAAATTTGCACTTGATAAAACTTTTTCTCACTGAACTGAGTGTGGCCCTTCATGTTATAAACAGTAAGATACGTTTTTTTCATTGAATTGCATCTGGTTCTATGGAAAAATCTGGAACTGAATGAGGAGATAAGCTTTTCTCATCTAATTGAATCTGGCCCATTGAGTCCATGAAAAAAAAACAAAAAAAAACAAACATATCTTATAGAAACGTAATAGAACTCTGTGAAAAAATGTGATTAGGAGATATGTTTCTCTCATTGAATTATAAGCTTATCTCCTACTTCAATTCCAGATTCTCCCATAGACCCAGTTGCAATTTAATGAGAAAAACTTATCTCACTGTTTGTCTCATGAAAACTCTATTGAAGTCTATAGGCCAGATTCAATTCAGTGAGAAAAAGTTATCTCCAGATTCCTACCATGAAGCCTTTGGGTGGCACTTTCCTCGGTAGCTGGATCCATAGCTTTGAAATTTGATGCATCAATGTGGGCATGAAGGCAAGTTAAAGATGCGTTTAGCGATGATCTGGGCATCCATTGGAACTTCATTGGGAACACCGGCCACATAGGGAACCTGCTCTTGAGTGATAAGGAAAACTTTTGCAGTCTTGTTTTACATCCATCTGATGGCATCTGATTTTACATTGGTTGGTGTGCTTTCTTTTGAAAGTTGGATCCAACTGAATTGTATAAAAAAAAATGCATGCAGCCAAGTGACACAACTAGAATCTGTGTATAGTTGTGTCTGGTTTAAGGTGCCTCTAATGCGCAGTGCCACGCTCTGTTTAGAGAATCCATTACATAGAGCATAACAGAACTGAGGTCTTTATGACAGCATGATGTAAAGGGAAAGTGCAAATAAATATTATACACATAGCAAGCACAGAAATTAATTTGAACATTTACAAAAAGGAAACTAAGCCCATTCATGGTGGCAATCACTATCCTCTTGAATTCACTGGCCAACAAGACAGCCAGCAACCCACAATGTTTTGTAGTGTTTAGGTTATCCACATAAGTGACAAATTAGTACAATTAACTGATCAATCATATGGTAGTTTAGTAGGCTCATTTACTGAATATGGGCTTCTTGGATAAAATTGATGCTAAAGATGATTTTGAACAGTATTGAATAGTACAGAAGGCATAATGACTTTTACTTTTTTTTGCTGTTTTCCTATATAGCCTGCAGAAAAAGATGGGGGGCTTCCTCGGCAAGTTGGTAACAAAACAGAGTGTGGTTTGTTGGGGTTTGTCTTGGACTTGAAGAGAGATTACCAAGTAGTAAGGAATAAGATTCCAGAGGAGAAACTCTACAAAGTGTACACCTTCAACTCAGTCAGAAAATCAATGAGCACTGTTGTTAAACTAGAAGATGGCAGCTACCGAATGTACAGCAAAGGTGCTTCTGAGATAGTCCTAAAAAAGTAAGTCACTGTCATTTTTATTCCAGTTCTAGCATTCTCCAACAGAGCAGTAACTACAGTGTTCTCATATGCTCATTAACATGGCCTAGTGCATTCGTACCCAAATTGTGGGGCCGCTCCAGCCTGAATGCTAGTTTCCGTGAGAATTTGGGACAATGGCCATTTGCTCTCCTAGATACACCTAAAAGCCCAGCTTAGAGGTCAGTTACAGTGAGATTTAGGGTGACTATGCATTTTAACCCTTGGAACTATTGCAGAATGATTGATACACTAATATTTTCCTATATCTGTACACTATTCATGAGCTAAGGGAAGGCTGAACCTTCAAGGGGGTGTGAATTGAAAACGTTTGACAACGACTGCCCTACAGTAACACATCGCTACATCACCTTCTATTGAAATGAACTATATTTTGCCCACTGAATAACAGTTTATAACAATTTTCCTTTCATACATTTTCAGATGTTCTAGAACTTTAAATGAGGCTGGCGAACCGCGGATTTTTAGGCCCAGAGACCGTGATGACATGGTAAAAAACGTGATAGAGCCCATGGCATGTGACGGACTTCGAACTATCTGTATCGCTTATCGAGATTTTCCCATGAGCCCAGAACCTGACTGGGACAATGAAAATGACATTGTCACTGACCTGACATGCCTTGCCGTAGTTGGTATTGAAGATCCAGTCAGGCCAGAGGTAAGATATGCTTATCGTGTGTCCTCATACAGCCATAGATTAAGGGATATACAGTGGAGGAAATAATTATTTGACCCCTCACTGATTTTGTAAGTTTGTCCAATGACAAAGAAATGAAAAGTCTCAGAACAGTATCATTTCAATGGTAGGTTTATTTTAACAGTGGCAGATAGCACATCAAAAGGAAAATCGAAAAAATAAATTTAAATAAAAGATAGCAACTGATTTGCATTTCATTGAGTGAAATAAGTTTTTGAACCCTCTAACAAAAAAAGACTTAATACTTAGTGGAAAAACCCTTGTTTGCAAGCACAGAGGTCAAACGTTTCTTGTAATTGATGACCAAGTTTGCGCACATTTTAGGAGGAATGTTGGTCCACTCCTCTTTGCAGATCATCTCTAAATCCCTAAGGTTTCGAGGCTGTCTCTGTGCAACTCTGAGCTTGAGCTCCCTCCATAGGTTTTCTATTGGATTAAGGTCCGGAGACTGACTAGGCCACTCCATGACCTTAATGTGCTTCTTCTTGAGCCACTCCTTTGTTGCCTTTGCTGTATGTTTTGGGTCATTGTCGTGCTGGAACACCCATCCACGACCCATTTTCAGTTTCCTGGCAGAGGGAAGGAGGTTGTCGTTCAGGATTTCACGATACATGGCTCCGTCCATTTTCCCGTTAATGCGAATAAGTTGTCCTGTGCCCTTAGCAGAAAAACACCCCCAAAGCAAAATGTTTCCACCCCCATGCTTGACGGTGGGGACGGTGTTTTGGGGGTCATAGGCAGCATTTTTCTTCCTCCAAACACAGCGAGTTGAGTTAATGCCAAAGAGCTCTATTTTGGTCTCATCAGACCACAGCACCTTCTCCCAGTCACTCACAGAATCATTCAGGTGTTCATTGGCAAACTTCAGACGGGCCTGCACATGTGCCTTCTTGAGCAGGGGGACCTTGCGAGCCCTGCAGGATTTTAATCCATTGCGGTGTAATGTGTTTCCAATGGTTTTCTTGGTGACTGTGGTCCTCCCGTGTAGTTCTAGGATGCTTTTTCACCTTTCTCAGAATCATTGACACCCCGCGAGGTGAGATCTTGCGTGGAGCCCCAGAGCGAGGTCGATTGATGGTCATTTTGTGCTCCTTCCATTTTCGAACAATCGCACCAACAGTTGTCACCTTCTCTCCCAGCTTCTTGCTAATGGTTTTGTAGCCCATTCCAGCCTTGTGCAGGTCTACAATTTTGTCTCTGACATCCTTGGACAGCTCTTTGGTCTTTCCCATGTTGGAGAGTTTGGAGTCTGCTTGATTGATTGATTCTGTGGACAGGTGTCTTTTATACAGGTGACTAGTTAAGACAGGTGTCCTTAATGAGGTTGACTAATTGAGTAGAAGTGTCTAACCACTCTGTGGGAGCCAGAACTCTTAATGGTTGGTAGGGGTTCAAAAATTTATTTCACTCAATGAAATGCAAATCAGTTGCTATCTTTTATTTAAAGTTATTTTTTGATTTTCCTTTTGATGTGCTATCTGCCACTGTTAAAATAAACCTACCATTGAAATGATACTGTTCTGAGACTTTTCATTTCTTTGTCATTGGGCAAACTCAGTGAGGGGTCAAATAATTATTTCCTCCACTGTATTTATCATGCTGTGTAAAAAGTGGAGGGAAGCCACTAAAAGCCAATTAAATGAAAACTCAGAAGTTTAATTGTCTAGTCAGCTTGTGTAGCTATAAAACAGTGTAGGACTGGGGTACCGATTGTGGACAATATTTACCACACCTTTACAAAGTTGCTTGTGAGTTGCAGGTAGAGGGTCCAACTGGATTGGGATACATTGGGATTTTTCCCAGTATCCCAGTGGGCCACTCAAACCCTGCTTAAAAGTCTAAAGTCTGTTTCTGGTAAGGCCCACAGTTGGTGTCTCTGCTAATAATATCCTCATAGTAACTATTACCAAAAATACATGCATAAAATAGCACCATTATAATTTAATTTTTTTTAACTGCAGTTGGCTTCAGAGCACACACAGATTGCAAGCTCTGTGGATCATTGTAAATCACATACAAAGAAAAAGATGTATTCATGATCAGGCAGAAGATACAATCCGTGTCCTTTGCATTAAAGTCACCTTCAAAGCTAGATAATTGCTTTGTTGTTTGCAGGTACCAGAGGCCATAAGGAAGTGCCAGCGGGCTGGCATTACGGTCCGCATGGTGACTGGTGATAACATTAATACTGCCCGTGCCATTGCCATTAAGTGCGGTATTATACATCCTGGAGAGGACTTTCTCTGCATTGAAGGAAAGGAATTTAACAGGAGAATACGCAATGAGAAGGGAGAGGTAAGTTTTCCTAGGTGCTAGTTATTAGTATCATAATAAAATATGAAGAGGTAAGGGCTGATTTCACTGCAATTGTACAAAGTTTCCTGCAGTTGTTGCACAAAATACTGGGATTCATTAAAGGTATATGTAATAAAAGAAGCAGTAACCATATCAACCAATTAGATGTTTGCTTTTAAACAGGTAACCAGTAAATGCTACCTGCTGATTGGTTGCTCCTGGGCAAATGTATTGCCTTTTTTACATAACCTCCTTTTTGTCTAAAGTCCCTTCTTACACTCCTTTATAGTCCTACTTACACTAAATTTCCGTCCTGCCTCCTCTTGCAAATCACATGCAATGCTCCTGCTTATGCAGGGGAACCCTGGAGCTACAACTTACTTTGAGTGTTCCAACAGTGACCTTACTAAAGATTTCGGCCACAATTGCATCAGGCTCATTGTCACCTCAAGGCTGCAATTATGCTGGCATTGTGGGAAATAATGATGCAGTATGAGTATAAAAACATGGCAACTTTCTTACAAAAATAGTATTGTTCCCCAAAGGAAGCACGGACTCTATAAGAACAATTTTGCTAGGATAAGTACCCTTTAATGCCTGCAATAAGCCTCCCTATTTAATCTTGTACCTGCCAATGGTGAGGGTGCAGTGTCTTCCTGTGTGGCCCCTAATGAGCTGAGTTATGTGCCGCCCCCCCCCCCCCCCTTAGCACTCCAGAACCTGCACCCTACAAGAAATTGTCAACAAATATTGAAACAGATCATTTAACATTGTATTACTGAAACAAGAATAGCTATAATGGATTCTCTGCTCATTACTTTTATATTTACTTCTAGATCGAACAAGAACGGATTGATAAGATTTGGCCCAAGCTCCGGGTTCTGGCCCGCTCCTCACCTACTGACAAACACACTCTGGTGAAAGGTACGTATCCCTAAGGCTAAAGCAAGGACAAATCAAAGCAATATTTGTGAAGTCTTACATTCCCTCCCCAAAAAGCAGTTGACCAATCCATAGGCTGCAGTTACAAATGGTCATAAGCAATTGTGTAACACTTGTGGCCATTTAAATGCTGGGGGCTGCTATACAACACCCAATATTTTTAGCTCTTGGCTGGACAAAAGTGTCGGTAGAGACAGAAAAATTACAGAAATTTAATCTGCAAATTGTTTCCACTATTGTGAATTCCTCCATAGAACGGTATTACTGATTCTGAGAGAGGACATTTATCAAAGAGCACTAAGCCAAAAATAGGCCCCAAACCATTATGTGGCAAAGTTGCTAAATGAGGTGAAATCTCTTTTGTGTCTGTAGGAATCATAGACAGCACCCAGGTGGAACAGAGGCAAGTGGTGGCAGTGACTGGAGATGGAACAAATGACGGTCCAGCGCTGAAGAAAGCAGATGTGGGGTTTGCCATGGTATGGCACTGAAATTCCCTAGCATTGCACATCATGCTTGTATTTAGTGCCAGTGTGTTGGCATCACCTCATGTGCAGCTCATTGCTCTGGATTGTTCTACCTCTTACATATAACTCATATATCAGCACCTTTCCACGGCCCAAAAAGTTGCTATGTAATGTAGAGAACTCAACAGGTTTTGGTCTGGTTTAGGGGTACAAAAGGCTTGTCTTTGCTTGGGAATTCCCAAAGCTGTTTGACAACTCTAGGATACACTTCCATCGTGTGATTTTTGGGTCTTTCATACCATACTTGAATTTAGTGTCCACCAAAACAAGAGGCTCGCAGATGCTTCTCTTTAAGATTGACCATCATAGCTTAAAAACTGTGCCCCTCCCAGTAAAATCTTTAAGGGGTAAGTAATAAAATCTGCACTTTTGCAGAACTCCAACTGAAATATCAAATCCCTCAGAGCTGGAACTATGAATATATGAAGATTTTGCATTTTATCCAGAATACCTGCACAAGAATAGCACCTCCCCTCTCCCTAACTCTGTTTGAAAGACTTTGTATATCTGGGCTCCCCCAGAAGGCTTTTTGAAAAACAAAAACATGTTTTCCCATGACAGTATTCCTTTAATGTTTACTGTAATACGTATATTTTTTTCTAACTAGGCCATAGGAATGGGCCCACGCATGTCATTTCTCCATGTGCTTTGAATGTATGGAAGGGATTATCTATTGAATATATTGATGTCCATCCTGAGAGCTCTAAGAACATGTACATTATCCTGGCAATTTCTTATTGTGTTCACATCTGTGTTTTTCTATGTTCTATGAGCTTTTACACAGCCTTTCAAACAACCTGTAGTGCACAAAAATGTTTTTGTTAAAACCAAATAAACTATTAAAAAAGAGGTAAAGTGCGATCTAGATTCCCAGCCCCTCATCCAGAGTCTGCTTCCCATGTTGTTTGACCCCAGCATAGAAAACATAAGGGATTGGCTAATTTGATGCATTTCAGAGACCTGACCCTAAAGGAAAGATCGGCACCTTACTTGGCACTGCAATTCTAGCTGTGCCTAATGCTCTCCCTTTCCTCCATTCAGGGGATCGCAGGCACAGATGTTGCAAAGGAAGCCTCTGACATTATTCTGACGGATGATAACTTCACCAGCATTGTGAAAGCTGTAATGTGGGGCCGCAATGTGTACGACAGCATCTCCAAGTTCTTACAGTTCCAGTTAACGGTGAATGTGGTGGCTGTCATTGTAGCCTTTACTGGGGCCTGCATTACACAGGTACGGCTTCCCCATAACTGACACAAAATGTATGTGTATAAGCTGATTACTACTGTTTTTGCCATCACAAACGAAACTTGCAGGCATGGAAAGCTGTAATGCAGTACAGGTATGGGATCCCTTATCTGGAAACCCATTATCCAGAAATTTCCGAATTACGGAAAGCCCGTCTCCCATAGACTCCATATTAATCAAATAATATAGAATTTTAAAACTGATTTCCTTTTTCTCAGTAGTAATAAAACAGTACCTTATAATTGATCCCAACTAAGATATAAATAATCCTTATTGGATGCAAAACAATCCTATGGGGTTTAATTAATGTTTTATTGATTTTTTTAGTAGACTTAAGGTCCCCATACACGGGCTGATTCTAGCTGTCGATATCGGTCCCTTAGACCAATTCGGCAGCTAATTGGCCCGTGTATGGGCACTACTAACGGGCCTTCCTCAACGATATCTGGCCTGAAATCGGCAGATCTCGATCAGGCAGGTTAAAAAAATCTAGTCGGATCGGGGAACGCATTGGCTCGTTGATGCGGTCCCCGAACCGACTGCCCCATTGCCGCCAATATAATACAATAGTTTGGCCCCAGGGCCAAATGATCGAATTAGTCTACACGTTCCCCAATATCGCCCACCCCGTAGGTGGGGATATCGGGTGAAGATCCGCTCACTTGGCGATCTTGCCAAGCGAGCGAATCTTCACGTGTATGGGGACCTTTAAGGTATGAAGATTGAAAATACGGAAAGATCCCTTATCCGGAATACCCTTGGACCCGAGCATTCTGGATAATGGGTCCTATACCTGTAGTACCTTGAAGTTAACTTTTAGTATGTTATAGAATGGCCAGTTCTTAGCAACTTTTCAATCTTATTTTTTTTTAAAGGGGTGGTTCACCTTTGTAATAAAATTGGTATATCGCTTTCCGGTGCCAATTAAAGCTCTTTTGCAATATATATGCATTAGAAAAAAGTAAGCACAAAGGAGTTATTCTTCATAATTTGCAGTGAACCACAAAAACCTTTCTGAAGATTGTTACAATGCAGGGGGATCGCCGACACCGTTCCTCATTCCTCCTCAGTAGGGTTTTCGCCACACTCGCGTTGGGCACAGCCTGCTGCAATTGCTGATGTGGCCCAATGATTCAGAAGAGACAAAGGTACATGTGTATCAGTGCTTGAAGCAGGCTGTGCCCAACCTGCACGTGACGGAGGACTGAGAAACAGCGCTGCCCGCCTTCAGAAAGGTTATAGCAGCTCACTTTGAATTAAAAAGATGCACATTTTTGGTAATGCATATATATTGCAAAAATGCTTCTTTTGGCACAGAAAAGCCATATATAAATGTTATTACAAAGGTGAACCACCCCTTTAATTATTTGCTCTGTGCCTCCTGTACTTTGCACTTAGTGCCTCATTTAGAAAAGGGACCAGCATTTTGCTGCAGGCACAAGTATAGTGGAGTATGGAAATAGTGTTTAAACGCACATCATTATGCAGACATATTGTATGTATTTCCATAAACAAAGCAGGTGCTGAAATGCTGAAAGCAAGCCACAGTAAGTCACCTAACTCTTTGCCTAATTTTATTAGAACATTGATTCATTTTTGGCTCAGTTCAGTGTTGAAGACATAATCATTCAGGAGCTTGGCCAAATTAAGCACATTCATCATGCATGCGCCACCTTTATACCAACATGTAAGTACACTAATAAGGAATGGCTTAATGCCTATTGTGCTTTGCCAAGATGTACACAACTTATATATACAGCAATGAAAGACAGGTTACTGTTTTATTTATGCCGCAGTCATTTAGCGCCACCTAGGGGCTGATTTACTTACCCACGAACGGGTCGAATGGAGTCCGATTGCGTTTTTTTCGTAATGATCGGTATTTTGCGATTTTTTCGTATGTTTTGCGATTTTTTCGGATTCTTTACGAATTTTTCGTTACCAATACGATTTTTGCGTAAAAACGCGAGTTTTCCTATCCATTACGAAAGTTGCGTAAAAAGTTGCGCATTTTTCGTAGCGTTAAAACTTACGCGAAAAGTTGCGCATTTTTCGCGTAAGTTTTAACGCTACGAAAAATGCGCAACTTTTTACGCAACTTTCGTAATGGATATGAAAAACTCGCGTTTTTACGCAAAAATCGTATTGGTAACGAAAAATTCGTACAGAATCCGAAAAAATCGCAAAACATACGAAAAAATCGCAAAATGTTCGTTTTCAAGTCGGAACTTTTCCAATTCGGGTCGGATTCGTGGGTTAGTAAATCAGCCCCCTAGTGTTTGCTGTACATATTGTGTGTGGCAACATGACAATGCAGTCCCTCTTTAAAAGGAACTAATGCTATAGCTAAAGAGCTTCCTGTTGTGAGTTTATAATGCAGGAAGCATTATTCTTGTTATTTTTTACTTATTTGCCTTTGGTGACGGAGCATCCATATTCCTGACTGGGTACAGGGTACAGAATTACCTGTCCCATTTTCAAACCCCAGCCTGTGAATTCCTTGTGTGCCTTGATATTCCACCTAATTGCCTTCCTTCCAAAATATCATGAGCTGTGTATTAGGACTTGAGCCTCACAGCTAAACTTACCCACTGTCTCATCGGAATCCTTATGGAAAAAGCAATGTGCAGGTTTTTAATGACCTTATATACACACACATATAACATATTTGATTGTGCACCCTGCTATATATGAATTGTTTGCATCAGAGTGCAGACATTTCAAGGACTAATATATACAGTGGATATAAAAAGTCTACACACCCCTGGTAAAATGTCAGGTTCCTGTGCTGTACAAAAATGAGACAAAGATAAATCATTATCTTGTCTCATTTTTGTACAGCACAGGAACCTGACATTTTATCAGGGGTGTGTAGACTTTTTATATCCACTGTATATATATATATATATATTGAGGTTGAAAGGAGCCACACACAGGTCTTATGCAAACAAAGGATGTGAATAAACATCCTTTGTTTGCATAAGACCTGTGAGTGTGACTCCTTTGAACTACTGGATTCCTGCTTGATATGGTCCTGCACGTAGGCAATTTATTTATTTATACAAGAGTGCCTACTTTACATGTGACTTATGTGTATATGAAAAACTTGTTCTGTACCCTTTTAGCTAAAAATGCAATTATAATAAACAACATGGCAGAAATCACCTTGACTAATGCCCTGAAGGTCATCATATTGACCTAAAACAATAAGGCAAAGTAATATAAAGTCTGTAACAGCCACCAACAGTAAGATATATTTAATATTCCCTGCTGATCACAGCCTATGGTAGTGTAATAGCTCATTAATCATATTATACTATGTGCAATGCTCAGCATTTTCAACAGAGGATAGGAGTTAAAGTGATACCCATTATTGGCTAAGAAGAAGAGATTGCAGCACTACTTTAAAGAGACCAAGGGGCCTAGTAAAAACGTACTAGTAAGTTTTTAAAACAAATAGTCTGAGAATCAGGACGGAGTTGATAAGATTTGTGGACTTATTTAGGACTTTAACTCAGTGGTTGTCAGACTTTATTTGGTTCAAGTGCCTTACACTTATATTCACCCTTTATCTCATAAAAAGGTTACAGATATAGAAGAGCATTGGTGTATCATCCGTTTAGGGATAGTTACATAGTTACATAGTTACATAGGGTTGAAAAAAGACCAGTGTCCATCAAGTTCAACCCATCCAAGTAAACCCAGCACACCTAACCCACACCTACCAATCTATACACTCACATACATAAACTATAAATACAACCACTAGTACTAACTGTAGATATTAGTATCACAATAGCCTTGGATATTCTGATTGATCAAGAACTCATCCAGGCCCCTCTTAAAGGCATTAACAGAATCTGCCATTACCACATCAGTAGGAAGGGCATTCCATAACCTCACTGCCCTCACCGTGAAAAACCACCTACGCTGCTTCAAATGGAAGCTCCTTTCCTCTAATCTAAAGGGGTGACCTCTGGTGCGTTGATTGTTTTTATGGGAAAAAAGAACATCCCCCAACTGCCTATAATCCCCTCTAATGTACTTGTACAGAGTAATCATGTCCCCTCGCAAGCGCCTCTTTTCCAGAGAAAACAACCTCAACCTCGACAGTCTCACCTCATAGTTTAAATCTTCCATCCCCTTAACCAGTTTAGTTGCAGTCTCTGCACTTTCTCCAGCTCATTAATATCCTTCTTAAGGACTGGAGCCCAAAACTGCACTGCATACTCAAGGTGAGGCCTTACCAGGGACCTATAAAGCGGCAAAATTATGTTCTCATCCCTTGAGTCAATGCCCTTTTTTATACAAGACAGCACTTTATTTGCTTTAGTAGCCACAGAATGACACTGCCTGGAATTAGACAACTTGTTATCAACAAAAACCCCTAGATCCTTCTCCATTAAGGAAACCCCCAACACACTACCATTCAGTAGATAGTTTGCGTTTATATTATTTCTACCAAAGTGCATAACTTTGCACTTATCAACATTGAACCTCATTTTCCAGTTTGCTGCCCAGTTATCTAATTTTGTCAAATCGCTCTGCAAAGCGGCAGCATCCTGCATGGAACTTATAGTTTTGCACAATTTAGTGTCATCAGCAAAAATAGAAACAGTACTGTCTATGCCCACCTCCAGGTCATTAATAAACAAGTTAAAAAGCAAAGGCCCAAGGACTGACCCCTGCGGTACTCCACTAACAACACTGGTCCAATTAGAAAATGTTCCATTTACAACCACTCTTTGTACTCTATCCTTCAGCCAGTTCTCTATCCAATTACAAATATTATGTTCTAGGCCAATATTCCTTAATTTGATCATTAACCTTCTGTGAGGTACTGTATCAAACGCTTTAGCAAAGTCCAAGTAGATGACATCAACTGCCATTCCAGCATCAAGGTTCCTGCTCACCTCCTCATAAAAGGCGACTAAATTAGTCTGGCAAGATCTGTTACGCATAAAACCATGCTGGCACAAACTAATAGTATTGTGAACTGCAATGTATTCAAGTACCCTATCCCTTATTACCCCTTCCAAAAGTTTTCCTACTACTGATGTCAGACTAACAGGCCTATAGTTTTCAGGCTGAGAACGAGATCCCTTTTTAAATAACGGCACCACATTAGCAATCCGCCAGTCTCTCGGCACCATGCCAGACCTCAATGAATCCTGAAAAATTAAGTGAAGAGGTTTGGCAATCACAGCGCTCAGCTCATTTAATACCCTGGGATGAATCCCATCCGGTCCTGGACCTTTGTTTACCTTTACATGTTCAAGTCTCTTTTGAATTTCCTCCCGAGTGACCCACGCGCCAGTAGCTAAATTTCTAGAACTGGGCATATTAAAAGGAAAGCCTTCATTATCTGGCTCCTCAGATGTATAGACAGATGAAAAATAAGAGTTCAAAATTTCAGCTTTTTCCCCGTTCTCATCAACCAACTTACCCCCCCGTGATAATAAAGTTCCCACCCCTTCTTGCTTCATTTTTTTACTATTCACATAATTAAAAAATAATTTAGGATTCTTTTTACTCCTAGCAGCAATATCCCTTTCCATCTCTATTTTAGCTTGCTTGATAGCTTTTTTGCATGCTTTATTTGCTTCCTTGTACCTGATGAAAGTTCCTGCTGTCCCAGCTAACTTGAATGCCCTAAAAGCACGTTTTTTCTTACCAACCTCGACAATAACACTTTTATTCAGCCATAAAGGTTTTGCTTTGCGATGCCTCTCCTTGCTTACAAGGGGGATATACTGTTGTGTATACCTACAAAGCAATGTTTTAAAGATGTTCCATTTTCCTTCTGTGTCTAACCCCATGAAAAGCCTTTCCCAGTTGACACATTGCAGAGATGCCCTTATACTGGCAAAGTCTGCACGTCTAAAATTGAGCGTATTAGTTACTCCCTTATAGCGCTGTCTCTGCAGCATTATCTCAAAGGAGACCATGTTGTGATCACTGTTCCCCAAATGCTCACCCACACAAATGTTAGAGATGAGTTCATTATTATTAGAAATCACCAGGTCAAAAATAGCGTCGTTCCTAGTGGGTTCTTGAACTGCCTGAAATAAAAAGTTGTCATTTAGCATATTTACAAACCTACTAGCTTTTTCTGACTTAGCCACCCCATTACTCCAGTTTCAAGAATATCTAAGACCGCAAATAACATGTTCACCATAAACCTCACCTTAACGTCTGTCTAGGAGAGCTAATAGGTACTTTCCCTAAAATCTCACCCTAAGTAGCCTCCCGGCTAAGCTTCTTTCCCCTAGGCAGGCAGCACTGGAGTCAGGGCTGTTTGATTAAATGGGTAAAAGGAACATTTGCCCAGGTCCCCTCAAGACTGGGCCCATCATCAGACCCATCATCTGCCATAACATTTTATTGAAGCATCCCCCTGAAATGGCAGACCCGTCATTTTAATCCACCGGAAGAACATGACATTGATCAGGTCTTTGTAAAAGACTGAATTTTTCAACTTTTTTTTTGTTTCCCCATTTTGTAAGTATGGTTTATCTGTTCTTATGCGCTGTTAGCCTAGTTCCACCTTGACCCCAATTTAGTTCACCTGCTTTAAGGTAGTACTATTGGAATTTGTTTTGTAGCAGCTACAGGGGGGCCCACTGGCATCTTAAATGGCCCCTGACTGTAGTTTGGGAACCACTGATTTAACTTGGAAGGGCACTAAAATTCAAAATCACCAGGGGTACAAAGAGTAGCATTTGCCATGTATAAACCATCAAAAGTAATATAGACTGATAATTCATACTTTGTTACTAATGTTGTAAATCTAGAAGAAAGGTGCTTGGCTGCCATCTACTGTTAGAAACTTGTAGAAAGCTGTGATTCAACAAGTCGATGACATGCAGAAAATCATATTCTGCTGGTAACCATTATATTGATGTTTCTTTCTGCCAATCTGAACACTATTCTCAGGGTACTCAGTCTGTTCTTCGCACTCTTTTTTCCAGGACTCTCCACTTAAAGCCGTGCAGATGTTGTGGGTGAACCTCATTATGGACACCTTTGCCTCTCTTGCTCTGGCAACAGAACCCCCCACAGAGTCTCTTCTCCTACGAAAACCTTACGGAAGGAACAAGCCCCTGATTTCTCGGACCATGATGAAAAATATCCTGGGCCATGCAGTATACCAGCTTACACTTATATTCACCCTGCTATTTGTTGGTACGTCTAAGAAAAGAAACCTCCTTATGTGCAAGAGCAACACATGGGAGCATTAGTAAAGTAACATTAACAGGGCCAAATGGACCTGCCAGGGCACTGGGAGAAGAACCAGAGGGCCCCGATCATGATGGGCCCTACCAGCCATGGCACATCAGCAGGTTGGCGGTGCAGCATGCCACATGGGGAGGGGGCAAGATTATATTGGTAAGGTGGTATGGCAGTGGCGGTCAGGGTGGTGGGCCCATAAGTTCGGGTTTTCTGGTGGGCTCCTGCTACCCCAGTCCGACCCTGAACATTGAATCTAACTTTACTATAGAATATTTCAAACTAATGGCAGCATTTGAGTTCCAATATAAAATCCCCACTAGGTTTTTGTGCAGTCTCATTTCTTTGTATTCTGTGAAATACAAATACAGCGGCTTGGATATCTTTTAGGCAGTGCCTGTGGGTAGCATTCCGTTACAGTCAGGAAGCATTTCTATAATCAGGTAGCAATGCCTCCTGGAAATGAGCCCTGCCAACAAGCAAGAGGAAACCCAAACACTAGACATTCATTCATAAGATGCAGAAGACAAGAACAGTGTGTATGTGTGTGTCTGTGCATAGTCCCACTTTATTTAAACACTGTTATCCATTGCTTTTAAGGGGAAGATCTGTTCAATATCGATAGTGGGAGAAACGCCCCCCTACATTCCCCACCTTCAGAACATTATACCATCATCTTCAACACATTCGTAATGATGCAGCTCTTTAATGAAATCAATGCCCGCAAGATCCACGGAGAGCGCAATGTCTTTGATGGCATATTCAGGAACCCTATTTTTTGCACAATCGTGTTGGGCACATTTGCCATCCAGGTAATACTTATGTTAGAGGAGTCAACCCAGATTCTCCTTTTATTCACAATTTACATAATCTCACAATTTACAATTATAGATAAAATAAAAATCGTAATTACCTTATTGCTGTTTGCCTCAGAAATGTAGCTCTTTTGTCATCTACATGTTACTTTCGCAGCCTGTAGGATGTATTTAGACAGAAAGTTTTAGAGGAAAGAGGGAGACTATATTTACTAGATTTAGATATCAATACCAGATTATCAGTTGGACAGACCATCAGAGAGGCACTTTAAAGAAGTCAGTATAGCTGTACACTGAAAGATCCACTAGTTTGGCGAACTTTTCCTCATATTCCTATCTTGAGGTGGGTGATATACATCAGATCACATTGACAAAATGCAGGCCGTTGGGATGAGGACTGAATCCCCATACACAGGTCGATAAGCTTCCAATACGGTCCTGTGTATGAACACCTTAAGCTGCCAACACAGTCTGCAAGGGCCAAGTTGGTAGCTTTTATCTACCCGTATATGAGCAGTGCCAGATAGTAGTGTGTAATGCTTGACACAAAAGAAAAATTAGGAAAGGGACAACAAAAGGCCACCAAAAAGACAGAAGGCCTAATGAGTGCAATAAATTAAGCAATGGGTGCATGCTACTGTGATATATTTTCTTTTTACTATTGTAAGGCACAGTTATTTTGAAAATGTTTGATTTTCTTTATCTAGATAGTAATCGTGCAGTTTGGTGGCAAGCCATTTAGCTGTTCTCCCTTACAACTGGACCAATGGATGTGGTGCATATTCCTTGGATTTGGAGAGTTGGTATGGGGACAGGTAGGTGTTACATTTTTTATTTAAGTGTCAACTACAATGCCACAGACAGGGCCAGTGGCAGAGGCATATGATTTTTTGTTAGACACAAAAGAACTTCCAGAGACCCAAAGACCATAAAAACAAAAACATTTTGCACTTAGTATGCCTCTTTAAAGCGATTGTATCAATTCCAAAAAGAGTAGTTTATTATCTCAGTACAGCAATCAAAATTCTGGTCTACATTTTAGAAGAAGCTTACCAACACTTTTCTGTAATACATAATTAGGAGCTCCAAAATCTTACTGAATGTTAAACATCTCTTACAGGTTATAACCAGCATTCCAACAAGTAGATTGAAATTCTTAAAGGGAGCAGGTCATCTCACTCAGAAGGAGGAGATCCCAGAAGAAGAACTCAATGAAGATGTAGAAGAAATAGACCATGCAGAAAGAGAACTGAGGAGGGGGCAAATTCTTTGGTTCCGAGGTCTCAACAGAATCCAGACACAGGTATGTCACTGGCAAATACATGACATTGTGGAATAGCATTCTCTTTGATGCCAAATGAAGCTCTGCCAGCCTGGGCAAGAAGGAACACAGTTTTAAAGGATTTCAAAGGTAATGAAAGACTCGGTTCAAGACTCGCTTGTAAGTATGAAACTGTGGACGAGATGCTTAAGGTGCTTTAAAGGCTGCAGACTGTCGCTGTGAGAGAGATATACTGTCTACTGTATTTTTAGCAGCCATGGTGGCCTATCAGTAGTTCTCTATGACCATACTTTGTGTTAATACAGCATGGGAAGAACAACAAAGAGACATAAACTATATAATTATTAGGTTTTGCAGTAGTTCAATTCCCCGTTGCCAGACAGTTGTTTTTCCACGCTGTTCATTTCCAATGACAAATACTGCATGTGGGTTAATACACGAATAACTCATTAATTCTGTGATTTCTTAATTTGTCTGTACTGCCATGACTCTCACGAGGCAGGGCAATTCATAATGAGGTTGGGCAGAGAAACAGAGGCTCAGAATAAATGAAAAATATCAGATTTGTATTTATTTTAGTGATGAGTAAAATATCTCTTCTACTGAAAAGCCCATTGGATGAATATGAAATTGCTGAGCAGTAAGTCTGTGTAGGGCATCATGTACTGAACGTGATACCAGTGTCCCTACAGATCTGAGCAAATTACTTCAGCTAACATGTAACCAATGCTGGAGGCAGCAATGGGATACACATCTGTATATTGTGTATATTGTTATTGTCACACTGCTGTTCTGTCTGTCCGTGTGCCTTTTTTTGTGTCTTTGTGGTTAATGTGGTTTATTTATGATTATTATTTTGTCACTAGTTTTGTTAAGTCTGTTTTTTTTTTGTTCCCTGAACAAACTTGTCTCATTCTCTCCTCCGTTGCAGATTGAAGTAGTGAATACTTTCAAGAGCGGCGCTTCCTTTCAGGGTGCTCTGAGGAGACAGTCCTCTACCACAAGCCAGAACCAGGATGTAACCAATATTTCTAGCCCTAGTCACGTATCGTTATCCAATGCTCTTTCTTCTCCTACCAGCACATCAGCTGCAGCGGCAGGGCGTGAGTGTGTCATCTTAATGCCTCAGCTCCACAGAAATGCCAACTCGCCATAAACTTTCCCAGGAACACCCTTATGCTGTCAATTTTCACTTTCCTGTAAGGAATTCAGCACAGATAATCAAGCTACATCCACCCAGCCATGGCGATTGGCATTCTATCCTTTCAGTGCCATTCCACCCTGTAGGCTAGACAAGTTTCATTCACTTGCATTTTATTATATTTTAATGTAAGTCAAGAGGGAAAGCTAAAGAAGACAGCAATAAATAGCTAAAATATATATTGTTCTACTTCTAGAATTATACATTGCCAGAACACATTGTTTAGTCATCCACATCATTCCCTCAGTGGAGCTTACAGTCTAATTTTCTATGACATGTATTATTAATACCTACCTACCACTATGTTTGTGTTGGTAGGAAACCGGCACACCTACAGGGAACCCCGCACAAACACTGTGTAAACATTAACCCCAGTACTGTGCCACACATATATAAACACCCATTATATTTAAATACCCCATGCACATATTGTCACAGCCTGATCCATCCAGGCCATATATCAACCTAAACCCTGAAACACATCAACAAAAGAACTGCCCCTTCACAATTTGCTATTCTCACCTTTGTGTATTTTTAAAGTCTCTGGAGCGCCACCTGTACCCCCTCCCTTAAGGAGGCCCTGTTGGGTGGCATTTTCTTCTAAACCAAACTTTATTCTACACATAGCAGTTAAGTTGCAGCAATGTCTGAAATCCTTCTTGATCATTATTTTCAAGCTTTCAAAGTCTTCTCTTGCCCCATATAGGTTTTATATACATCAAAGAACAATGTACTGCTTCCCTAAACTTTTAAAAAAACTTTATATGTAGGAACTCTGAAATAGTTCAGCCATTTTGAGAAAATTTGTCACCCATGGTAGCGCCGACTTACCAAGGCTGATAAATCTCATTTGCCAGTGCCCTTATATAAAATAAGTCTGTGGCTGCCAAAAATATTTCTAGGATGGAGAGATATACCCTGTTTTTAATGTTACTGGCCCTTTCAGTCAGTGGCATAACTACCAAGAGGTGTGACTGCACCCAGGCCTACACCCCCATGGGTCCTATTGCAGACTTGGCAGTTCCCGGTGCAAGGATGCAGGAGAGAAGGGGAATGATTTTATGTGTCCAGAGGTTGGAGGCGGCCAGTCCAGAGTTACACCACTGTTTTCTGTGTTTTAGAGAATAGTAAGCTATGATAGAAAGTAAAATCTGTACACAACATGACTTGATTTTACTATATTTTATTATTAGTGCATTTAATTTCCACAAACAGTTACACCAAAGGGATAGAAGGCTCTAAAGAACTTTAGATATTTAGGTACAAGTAGCACTGGTGAGCATGTATTTCTGCAACAGGAAGCTAAGTATTGACCAGATGCTCCTCTCCCTCATCTTTGGCCTTTATTATTTTATTTTGCTCCATACAGAAATTCAATTAAATTTCATTCCATTCTATTCTGTGTGCTGCATTCTTACAGGAAACCCAGAAAGCACAAATCTCAATCTTTCTATGGATTATCACTTTTCCTCACCCACTGCCTTCTTCTTTCCAGGTATTTCTACCACTGCCACATCTGTGCTAAGAATAGTTTAGGACAGTGTAAAACCTGACTCAGTTTGTTGGCTTTGCAGTTAAACATAAAAATCTGGTGTTCTCAAGCTAAACTGCTATAGCGTCTGTGGTTGGTTTAAAGGTGCAGCATCTGTACGTACCCCAAGATGTCTGCAAATTAGAAGGCAGCAGTTGCAGTGTATGAAGCAGTCATTGTTGTTTTGTTCCCTTCTTTCTTGTTCAGGTTCTGAACATGGCAATTGCTCAGTTAAGCCAATGGCACACAGCAAGTTTTATTGTGTCAGTTTAGATATTCATTGATACGGCAGGGAAACTTACTGATTATAGCAGGTACTGATACTTTAAGGGTTTTCTTTGCCAAAAGGAAAGATTTCCAAGCAATTGATAGTGGCATTTTATAATGCCATATGAATGCAAATGGGTGTAGGAGGGACTGCTGCAGTTTTTACTTGCCTGTGTACAATAGGCCTATATTATGTTAAGAAATAAATATAATTACTGTTCATAATCCTTGTATACTGCTCCACAGGGCTGTAAATATTTGTTATATCAATACTACAATAGTATGTAATAGAGTTTGTGAGGTTAAGTCAAAGAAAAGTGTTGAAGCACTGGGGGTCATTTATCAACACTGAGCAAATTTGCCCATGGGCAGTAACCCATGGCAACCAATCAAATTGTTGCTTTCATTGTTCTACCTGCAGCAGGCTGAATAAAGGCAATCGCTGATTGGTTGCTATGGGTTACTGCCCACGGGCAAATTTGCCCAGTGTTGATAAATGAGCCCCACTGTCTGAAAAAGCTATTCACATTAAAGCACTTGAGAGATGAAGTCCATTATTTGGTAAGAAACACAAGGTCAGAGAAATGTAAAAACAGTTTCATAATAGTTATCTAGGCCACAGGTTTGCCTTCAGACTGTCTCCATACACTCTTCACTAATTTGGGCAGCACTCTGCTGGGAAACAATGCCGTGGTTTCTGTAAAAGCTAGTTGTTGCAGAAGCAAGGTCTAGTTTTTGTAGTGGTGGCTTCCTCTGCATCATAGTTCTTGTGTTGATCAGTTCCTGTACAGCCTAGTTCTTGTGGTGGTCGGTTTCTTTACAGCCTAGTTCTTGTGGTGGTCGGTTTCTGTACAGCCTAGTTCTTGTGGTGGTCGGTTTCTGTACAGCCTAGTTCTTGTGGTGGTCGGTTTCTGTACAGCCTAGTTCTTGTGGTGGTCGGTTTCTGTACAGCCTAGTTCTTGTGGTGGTCGGTTTCTGTACAGCCTAATTCTTGTAGTGTTCCACTTATATAAAGACTATTTTGGAATGGTCACATTATCTCCTGTAGAGGCCAGCTCCTAGAAAACTGGTAGTGCAGCCATGCTACAAGAAGGCTTAAGATTTACTGGAAAGTAGTGCTGTCATGTTTCAGAAAGGTTTAGTGAGGCTTTAATAGGGGGAATTTAGATTTTTCTTTAGTCTTAATGCTAGAATGAAAGCTAAATAATTCCTTTATTCCATAAATTATTAAATAAAATTATAGTGATCATACCACAAAATCAAGGAAAAAGTTACCATCATCACTATTCTACATTACTTTGCCATTAGCACATGCTTGCGCATAAGTTAGTAGTACTGTACACTTCCAAAGATAAAAGTTGTCGCTTGAAATCTTGACCAAACATTGGAGCTTCATAAAAAAAACCTTCAACATTGCATTTTCCATTAATGTTTAGGATTGTGGAATGCTTCTAGCTTGGCCATTTGGGTGGAATTATGAGATCACTGCAGCATCTGCTGGAACAACCAGAGCATTCAGGAATGCAAAGAAAATCAGGAAAATATTTTAGTTTTATTTGGTTGCTTACTTAGTGAGGGAGCAGTCAGGCTTTGTTTAAAGAAGAAACATTCAAGTTTGATTTAGATAAGGTTTTATCAGGGTTGGTTTGGAGAAGAACAAATCATGTTTGGTTTAGAGAGTGAGCAACCAGGTTTGGTTTGGAGAGGAATTAGGAATCAGGTTTGGTATGGAAGACTAAGTTCAAGGAATTGCTGGAAATCCATGGTGCTTAATAGAGAACAGTTTTTATTAAACATGTAAATGTTTGAGATCTTTCAAAGATGCATTACTTACTTGATGACTATAGATACCCCACCTCTTCTGTCAGCTCCTCCTCTGCAGTCTCAACACACTGCAGTCAAAGTTTGAAAGTTTGGAACTGCCCCATAATTTAAGTGATAAAAGTGATAGTAAGAGTTGCATTACCAATGTAGCAGTCATTACTTGCCACAATGGTGTGCATGCATCTTTCTTTAGGCTGAGATGCTAGAGAAAAGGTGGTACATCATTACGATATGCCCATGGTACAAGTAAAGTGTGCTATGTTTGTCCCAGTATCTGTGTCAGTATTTGTTAATTTTAACATACAGCTTACACACATTTAATTTCACACAATTACTAACAAAAAGTCTTCTATCACAAATAACTTTTGCATGTTTGATTCTAAAGATATTGCACTACTGTGACCAAATCATCTTTTTCCAATACATATGTAACTTTTGTGGTACACACATGATATCTGGTTACTAGACACTACTCACGCAATGCAGTTGGCATCTCTTGGGAATTATATACATTTATTTATACTTAAAATTAATGATAATATCCATTGCCCAATATATTTTTGGGTATAGCAGCCAGCAATTTACATTTCTTTTTATACTGCTCTGCTCTCCATCTGAACCTCTTCCGTTCTGTTTGTTTTTCTCAGAGGGCTAGAGATCACTGGACCAAAGGTTTAGCGAGAGAGTGAAATAAAAAGAGGTTGTGAGTCTTTAACCTTGAGCCTGTAGTGAATGTGATTTCAATCACAAGGTTTCGTCTTGGCGAAGCCAGGGTAAACATTCGAGTATATGCCCAAAAACTGCCAACAGTGGAGCCATGACATAAGTATCTATTGTATAGGTTGAAAGCAGCACACATGATGAAAAGTACCTTGGTTCTGGTTCTTTCTTTGGAAGCTTTAACATTTTGGTAAAAATAGTATGAAAACTATTTTTTAATGGTTGTAATTTAATTTGATTTTTTTTAAGATACCACTTAACTTCGTCTAGCAACACCTACTGCTTTCAGATGGGATTTGTTTAAGTTGGGCAACAAAGCTTGGTCCTGCAGACTGAGATATGCTAGTTTTGCTGCTTGAATTTCGTTCTTACTGTCAGTGTTTGACACCTAAATAAATGACTCTACAGACTAGATATTTAAAATGACAACCAGGGAAAATGCCCTATAAACATGGACGGGAACTCTTCAGATAGATACCTAAGTGATGGTATGTGTGAATATTGAGAAATACAGCTAACTATATTATTGAGGCTAGAGATAATGGCTATCCATCTCTAAAGGGTGGATGTGCTGGCCTGTATCGTTTCTGGTTGACCAATGACCAAAACACATGCCAAGTACAATTATCAGTTAGTCCAGTGTATTTCCAAAGTTTGCACTGCCTAATCACTCATTAAGCCACAGGCATGCAGAAGATCATACAGTTTGATCTTGTATCCGGTGGTAACATTATTTACAGCATGTAAAAGAAAATCATATTTTGTAGCTATAGATTTACATAAATACCACTTTTTTGGGTTAGGAATAGTGTAAAATATAGGGATGTACAGAACTTGGTAATTCAGTATTCGGCCAAACCCCTGAATCACTGGTATGCATTTGGGCGAATACTGAACCTGGAAGCAGAAGTTTCTGAAGATGCAGTCTCGTGTGCAGGTGCGCGTGCAAAGGCAGGGTCTTGGATTTGTCCAAATCCTGCAAAAAATAGCTCAGATTTGTCCAAATCCCAAACCAATCCCTAGTATAATATATTTTCAACCAAAAGCCAATACTGTCTTTTACTTAGTTTTTGGCTTAGTTGCTTTTGAAACCCAGACTTCACCCAGTCTTTTAGCCATTTTTAGTTAGTAGCAGTAGTCAGGTCGCTATATGATGAAGAAGGAGGTTGTTTAAGCCTCACCAGCAAACTTTATAAATGAGGAAGTTTCATGAGAATTGATTTAACTTCCACTTCCAGATAAGGAACTATTGGTATTTTATTGCAGAAGAAAATAAAGCAAATTAAAATAAAAAAAAAAGGGAACCGTAGAAAATTACAGCCATAAAATGTCTGCATACCATAAGAGATAAGGTACTCCTGGAATTCAACTCTACCGTGATTGTTGAGGAATTATATTTAATCACAAAGTTATTTGAAGTACACACTGACTGCATTTTTTCCCCTGTTCTGTACCACCACTGCCAGTATTATAAATCTAACTTGCAGGGCTAGGAAATGGAAAGCGGATGAAGATCTTACCATGGTTGTTTGTTACAGCTGTCGAGAAGAAGTTTCCTCTAAAGCACGGCAGCTCTAGTATCCTCTCCATGTTTGTCTTGTAGAACCCTTGTCCAAATCTGTGCTGTCTTCTCCAGTTAGTGCAGGTGCCTGTCCATCCTTGTCTGTCATTGTCACAGCGTCTCTGTTTTGTGGAAGCTCCTCTAAAAAATATTTGGGAGAGATTAAGTCCTATATACACCTTAAAACTAACATATAGCTAGTTTTCCTTTTCTCTTTCCTCCTTTATCAATTTTTGCTTGTAGGCAGGTATGCTACATTTAGCTATACATTGAAAGATACACTTGTTTGGCCAGATAACCAAACACGTTGAACTTTGGCCTTCAATGTGGTGGCTTTAAATTGTTGTCCTTTAGGAAACGGGGGCCAGACCAATGTTGCTTTCAGCTAATGGTATATACCACAAATCCCAATTAGTATATGAACAAACCTGATCAGATATCAGAACAGTCAAGTTTTCCACCCAATATCTGCTCTATATGGCCACTCTATGCCAAAGCTCTTTTAGAGAAATGAAAATGAAGTTATTTACTAATAACATCAGTAAGAAAAAAATGAGCCATATGAAAGGTGGTTTCCAGTGATCACTCAACTCAACAAAATGCTGAACTTGAAAAAGATTAAAAGTTATTATATTTCTAATAGTTAATTCAGAGTGCCATGCACCACTGTATATTACAGTATCACAGATATCTTTAAATACATTGCCTTAGCAAGGCATAGTTCTAGCAATTCTGTACATTTGATCACCTTAAGGAGTTCAGAAATGTATACATTTATTCTATTAAACAGAAGAGTGTAGGTGTTGCAAGCCATTTTATTATATTCGAACTGTAACATATTTAAAGTATTGGTTCTCAAAGTGCTACATCTGAATTTTCTTTGTGATTAGACATCTGGCTATCAGCCTCACATGCTGTAGCTATTGAAATGACTCCTACTCCATAATTTAATATTACAAAGACTTTGGGAATCTACTGATCTACTAAGCAATAACATTAGGTTTGAACACTTCACATAGACAAGTGCCTAAAAAAGGTAGGCAGAATGTAGAAACTTTGGCTTCAGAAATACAAGTGAAAGTTGGTTGATTGAACTTTGGGCTTATACTCAAGTGTTTACTCTCTCTGCATGATGCATTTGACAGAAACATAGCTGCAGTAATTACAAATGACATAATGAAACATTGAATGTTTCACATTATCCAGGCCTTCGAGTTTCCCATGGTGTGCCAGTTTTTTTTGTGTTTTTTGTGGTAACTGTGACCCTTTTGTGTGGCATAGCATGTGTTTGTTATATGTCTTCTTGTGGCTGCTGTACATATTCATTTTTGTTTGGAGCCATTATTCTTATTTTCATGATATATAAATCTGTGTGTGTGTGTGTCCTTCTGCTGCTTTTTCTATAAAGGTTACTTCATGGAGATCACAGAGAACTTAACAAAGCTAATGGGCACTGCCAATTATAATTATGATTCCAAATTCTTTGAATGTTTTAATGTCCTTTTACTAATAACGAAACATTATTTTGAAAACTGCAGTAAGGTAATTCTGTTTCATTTACAGAAATCTGAGTACATCCAACTATTAGTATAATGTTAGTTTCAAAGCTTTACATTTTGCTACTGTTCATTAATGACTTTAGAGTAGTAAATGTACAAATTCAAACTCAATTAAATGTGGTGAAGGTAAGTTATATTGCGTCTTTAACAGTCCAGACTCTCACAGCTTATTTACCAAGGTCTTTATGGAGCGATCAACCTGTTCTGATTGATCCGCAATGATCATTAATTATTACACAATCAAACCATAATGAATTGGAGCGATGCATTATGTTATTGCTCAAGTTTTACGGATATTCCTGGAAAGCACAATTGCTCTTCTAGGGAAACAGGTTTGATCAATTTGATATTGTTCAAATTCACTTGAATAAAAATTAATATTTGCTGTAGCTTTTAATGGAATTCAGCATTCCAAATCCTTATTATGGTTGGTTTGGGATAAACAGTCCTGAAGGCTTGGGCTATGACAAATACCAATACTGATCCATATTCAAATTTATAGCCTAAAAATTCCCAGCCAGATCAAAGCAGTGGGAATGCTGCAGGAAACCTTCAGGATTCCCAGTTTGAAATTTGATAAATTAGTCTCTTGGGTGTAGCATGGTGACACAATGCTGCATATTTGTCTTTTACTGAATAGTATAGTAGCATTGTATCCACAATACTTCTGATCATCCCAAAAGACAAATGTCCTCTATTAATGTACAGTAACTACTGAAAATGTTTTCTTCTACTCCCCAGGATCTCAAGGAAACATAGACATTATGATAATAATTCAGCTACTTAGGTGGTGTTACTATCAGAATGATCTCCTATGGAGCAGCCACATGATAAAAGAAGGCCACATTTCTCTTATTTGTCATGTATCTTTTCCACCTAACCATGCCAGTGTTGTTCTGAGCTATTCTCGTCTGCAGTTTTATTGTGTCATTTTTTTTTATTGTTGTATTTGTAAATTGTTGCCCTTCTTCTTTTATTATTATTATTCCCAAATTCTATTTCATAGTTAAGTTTATTAGTTATGCAATAACAAAAATGCATATTGGGCCTCATGCAATTCGATGAGAAAAATTCAGATCATGGTTTATCTTAAAGGAAATCTATGGAAGAAACATTTTTCTCATCTAAATGACACTGGCCTAATTATTTTTTTCTACCTCACCAAAAAAAGGGAGGTTAAATTCTTGGCCCTTTTTAAGGGGTTATCTTTCAGTATGACTCTGGAACATGGATGATGTTTTGTTTCTTTTAAAACTTTATCTGTGTCCTTTTTTGTAATTACTGTTCAAACGGTTTTTCACAAGGGAACATAACTAGGACAACACTGAGCTGCCTTTTCTTTCATTTAACCTAACATGCAAACATTTCGGATGCCTGTTCTTCCTTAACCATCTTCTGCTGTGTATTTAAAACAAAAATCTTAAAACATTTCTTCTCTTACCTCTTTTTTATTCTAGGATATGAATGATAAATATCACATGACACGTATCTGTTTTATTTCTTCCTTACTCCCTTCCACCCTTCCCCTAAATACAGATCCGCGTCGTGAAGGCATTCCGTAGCTCTCTCTATGAAGGTTTAGAAAAACCGGACTCTCGAACTTCCATACACAACTTCATGACCCATCCAGAGTTTAAGATTGAAGACTCACAGCCTCATATCCCTCTTATTGATGACACTGACCTGGAGGAAGATCCTGCCCTGAAGCAAAACTCCAGCCAGCCCCCTTCACCAAACAAGAACAACAACGCCATTGATAGTGGGATCAATCTCACAACAGATACAAGCAAATCAGCTACCTCTTCCAGTCCTGGGAGCCCTATACATAGCTTGGAGACATCCCTTTAGCTGAAGAAGGCATTGCAAAATCAAAGTAATAATTCATAATCATGGAAAAAGTTATACCTGTGGCCTGGCTCATTGAAGATGTTTTAATTCTTGGAGGCCAGCAACAGATGCTCATGGACCAGGCAGCTCTGGAAATGAGAATGTGGCAGAATTTTAATTGCCATCAAGCCGCTTCCGTTTGGAAAAGAAAGACAAGCTAAGAAAAGACTCCAACCAACCATGTTCCTGCATGAATGTACACTTGCAATCCCTTCTCTGTACTGGTTTTATCATTTTATTTTTTACATGTTTCTGGGATTTTCCATAGGTGGGAGAGACCTTAAAAAAAAAAAAGACAAAAAAAAAAAAGCTTCCCAAGTCAACAGTATTTATCTGATTAACTGATAAATGAGCCATGGAACTGTAAACAGGGCAAATATGTCATGCTCAAGAGACTTTATAGTGAATTACTATTTTTGTTTTTCTTTTTGAAGATGCAAGGCGCAGTGGATTTGCACCAATAAGAACAGAAGAACACAAGCATATGCGAAAGATTTATATAGACGAGAGGTGTGTGTGCGTGTGTATATATGTATAAACCCCTCCATGTAACTCCAAGGAGAAATGTGTATATTGGCATACCGTCACAAGTGGTGGAAAGGATTCTGCCCATGCAACAGTAAATGCATTTTTAGTCTTTAAAACTTTACAAAAATGCAAAAATCTGTGTACAAACCCTTTATGCATGCATGTGAGAAGGGAAATATGTTGTTCCCTAAGATAAAATATATGAGGTCAAAAAGAAATGAAGAAAAAAATATAAAAACAAAAAAAAAAAACTATACTTAATGCAAGCAGGGTGCACGATAAAAAGGTAATGTTTATTTATGTATACCACTTGTAGTGGAAAAAAAAATGCACAAAGCAGCATTGGTGGAATTCCATGTATCTACACAAAGCATTCCATATTAAAAATGTACATAAAACCCATGATTAGAACTTGAAGACAATAGGGCTGGAAGAACAGAATGGACATTCCGTCATCTGACCAGCCATGCGATTCTTCATCAGAAGATCCAAATTGTGTCTGAATGGCAGACCTGCCATTGACATCTATATGGCGTTAATGCCAAAAACATGAGGATTTGTAAAAACAAAATCGTTTTTACCATTATTTTCCCCGTAAGGGGTTTTAATAGCAATAATGCCCTGTGTGTCTGGCCTTCATGGTTATTACATGACCTGTATAGGCCCTCTCCTTTAACACGCTGTTTAGTTGCTTGTGTACTGAAAGGTTGTTCAATAAGTACATTTTCATGAAAATCATAGAGAATCACACTTAAAAGAGAAAAAAAATATACTTTGGCATGTTGCCTTGTTTCTGCTTCATCTATTTGTTTTAGTTGTTTATGTTCTGAAATTTGAATGTAACGTGTTTACAACCCTGATGAAAACGCTGGGAAGGTAAGAGGAAAACACATGACAAGTGTGCTTAATAGGGACAAAGCTTTCGCTGGAGAGGTGCATTGTGGTTGCCTTTGCTCGCGAGAATCTGAGATTTACAAAGGAGTGTTAAACAAGTCTTCAGAAGAGGCTTTTGCTGCTGGGGTGGGTGGGTCCTGTAACACAATGATATTGTTTAATAATCTTCCAGTTTTCTATTTATCTATATATTTGTTATGTGTGCTTGAACCTGTGTAGTACCCAAATTGCATGTGTACATACCTGCATGACAAAACCATAATGCTGCCACTTTGATTCAATGGAATGAGCATAGTTTACAGATGTGCTAAATTAGCACATGACTTGCATCTGTATGAAAACCCCCTAAATTTCCACCTTTTGCACAATCTCTATGTACAGAGTGCAGAAGGTTTTATTGTGAAGCCAAAGTGCATGGGCACACCCGTGGGACAGTGAGACATGGACACTGGCACTGGTACCCGTTCAGATGCTTGCTCCAGGCCTTGTACATAGTGTAGATGCTGTGTTGCAGCCCCCCCATATCAAAAGAAGTACAGTTATATATTTTAATCAAAGTAATGATTATATTTTAAAATCTATTTTACATATTTTCCACATGTTTGGAAAGGGTTATTGTTAAATCGACATTACAAGCCATTTTGGTATTACTGCAATAAATTGAATTTAATGTATGACATACATTAAATGCGTTAGATATATTTATAAATACATAAACATGGCCATTCTCATGCCTGCTTTATCCAGTGTTCCCATCATGAAAAAAAAGATCATTTTAGATATTTTTTCTAGATTACTTATCAGATACTGGGCCAGATTCAATTCAGTGAGAAAAAGTTATCTTATTGTGAAAACTTATGGATGAGATTCAAATCGAGGAGAAAAAACTTTTCTACAAATTGAGTTCAGGTTTTTTTTTTAATAGAGTTTTCACGTGGCAAACTTTGAGAAAAGTTTTCTGAATTGATCTCAAATTGAATTTCGTCCAATGAGCTTTCACCATTTTCTCACTGAATTGAATCTGGCCCATTGAATGAAAGATGGGAAAACAGTTTTAATATGTATTCTTGTTACTGATGACAGATTTGGGATAGAATTGGCTCTAATAAGCACTGACCAATGAAAAGAAATAATTTCAGATACAGATAAATGTGTCATTAAAACATAATGCAACAATATATAACATGGAATATGCAACTTGGTAGATCACATTTCTATTAGAGGTCAAATAAATGACTTGTTATTGCAAAATTCTGTTTCCCAGGGAGTAATAAACAAAAGTAACATTGGAGTTTAAATGATCAAGTAAATGAGATACTTGTTTCTTAAGACTTCAAAGAGAAAGTATTGGCCATGACATTTACCTGTATAGATATTTTCATCTAATTCACTTGTCTGCTGGGATAGAGTATACTACCGGCGGTCTGATATCATTTTCTTAGTTGGCCAGACAAGGCAGGCTGTTTAGGAACAGAACACAAGTCTTTTAAGCTTAAGATTGCACATAAAATACATGAGCTTTATGTCCATGTGAAAACAAGTTTTATATGAAAATTCAGGTATATTATTTACGTCTTTACTGCACGAATATCCAGGATTAGGACGTGCAATTTAATAACTATCGAAGCATATCACACAAGACAATTTATCGATAAGAGAATAGTGAAGGCTGTGACTATGGGTCAAAAATCTGAATAATTAGCTTTTAGGCTAAGAGGAAGATTTATCATCGTTCAGATTTGAATTTTTCCACAATTTGAATTTTTTGCACAAAAACTCCCAAACTCGAATTAATGTTTCCAAAACACGAATGTTTGATATTTATTAAGTGCAAAAAATCCAAAAAAATTTAATATAAAAATCATGTAGAAGTTCATTGGAGCTGTATTATGCAAAATGTATGCAGTTTTTTAAAAATTTTTGAGAGTTTGTAGATCCATTCAAAATGAGGGATAGAATATAAATTATTTCATGGTTTAATTCAAGAGAGGTTTTCATATTCAAATTTTTTTAAAAAAAATAAGCAAACATTCGAGTTTGGATACATTTTGCATTTATTCAAATTAAAAAACCCTCTAATATTCACAAATTCCAAAACTGATAAATGAACCTTTCAGGACTTGCCTTGGTAATTCTCTATCCCACAAATGAGCAGCACACAACAACAATGATACTTCCTCAGTGGACTTGTATTTTATAAGATGATTCACATACAGTAAAGCGGAGGGCTACAGCTGGACTTTAGCAGTTTAGGTGCAGTGTGACACTGAGAGGCAAGAGGTACAGCTACAGGTGCTACATACATAATATAGGCACAAATACGGCACTCACTGCCCTTATAGAAAGCCAATAATGATGTTTTTAATCTGAAGTTATTGCTTTTTCAGTCCTAAAAGCAGACTTACAAAGATCAACATTACAAACATTAACCTAGCACACAGGCAGACTGAACTTCTTTAGTAGGTGCTTCTTTATCTTCCTACTTGTTCTTCACCAACAATATTAAACAATACTTTTATAAATTGCCAATATACATGAAATGGATAAAGGTTCACCTTTATGAAACATTGTTTCTAAATAGTTCAGGTATGAAAATTATTGTGTGAAATGTTCGGGACCTGGTGTTTTTACATAATTTGAAACACCATGCCTTAAATCTGCTAAAAAAACAGTTAAACATGAAATAACCCCAATAGCAACTTTTTTATTACAGTGAAAAAGGAAATTATTGAAAAAAATATAATGATTTGATAAAAATGGAGACAGTCTTCTGTAATTTGGAGCTTTCTGGATAATGGGTTTCTGAACAGGGGATGCCATATCTATACCATAAACAACGACTTTATAAAAATTGCTTTATTTGCAATTTTGTACCATTTTTCTAAAATCTAGCTTAAAACTGAATTGCTTTCCTTCCTCCTTTTTTCGAGCCAGATTCAATTAATTGAGAAAAAAAATCTCATCTCATGGTTTATTCATGTGAAAACTCATGGTCAGAATTCAATTTGAGGAGAAAGTTAATTCCACTTTTTCCCATATACTTCAATAGAGTTTTCACATGAAAACAGTGAGATAAGGTTTTTCTGGATTGAATCTCATCCATGAGGTTTCACAACATAAACCTTATTCCCACTGAATTGCAGTCAGCAACATCAGAGTAGAGCCAGCACCTAATGTATCAGATCAAACAGTTTTTCTCTCACAGAGGATGAGGCCGACTTATTTTTTTAAGGCCAAGTTTGTTTTTTTTTTAACTTGACCATGAAGAAAATCACTTTTTTAATGCTAAATTGCTAAATTTACCCCAGAAGCCTGCCTAGTAGAAGCTAAAGCTGCAGAGTATTGACTAATTTAATAAGTCAGCACTCTGGTTATGCAGTTGCATGGGAAAGAAACAAAAAAAGTGCAAACAAAATGTAAATAATTGATGGTCTAAATATTTTTAGACTTTGATTTATAAAGGTGACCTGCACCCTTTAATAAATAAGGCTCAAAGTTGGCGTCTCTTTTGCAGCTGTTGCCTTTTCCCTTTCTCTTTGGCTGTTGTGTTGTTTTCCGCTTCTGCTTTTCCCAATACCATTTCTCTTTTATTTTTACATTCTTTATCACTCATATGCTCCTGCATCTTCATTTGCCAATCATCTTTTTTGGGTTCCTCACATTCTGCTTTTCCGTTCTCTTGTCTACTGTTATGTTCTCCTTCATTGTTTCTTCTGTTTTTTCTTTTCTCAAGAAGCCTCTCTTTTATTCTCAGCTTTATATACTTATTCTTTTCTTCTGTCCCTTGCCTGCCTGGGCTCTTTAATGTAGCATAAATAATAGTAACCTAAAAATTCTACGGTCAGGTCTCCAAGCCAGCACCATAGAATGTATGATCTACAGAAGGCAAGTGGTTAATTTTCTCTTGCCTTTGTACGTTTCTTTATTTTGTTCTGTCTTCCACTTCTAGTTTTAGAATTTGAAGAAGAATGCCTGTGGCCAAAGCAGAATCAAGGAGCTGAACCATTTGCTTTAGTAATTAGATATAAAATATTAGGCAGGAATAATTTTTTCACTAAACCCTCCAATATTAATTCCTGAGTGGATTCCTCAGGCCATGCTAAAATAAATATGACATTAACTATATTTAGTGCACACACTTTATACTGTTTATTTAAGTTCAGAGGAATATAAGTATAAAGTAGCCAACAGAAGAGACCTCTAGACCCCCATATTCACTGAGTATTGTGGCTAGTTTTTATAAGCTTAATTTAAAAACTTTTATTTTTACATTTTTTATTTTCATTTTACTGTTGTTCTTTAACTTTTACAGATTAATTCGTTTTATTTTCCTCCCATTTGTGGAAACTCAGCTGACAAGCTTTCTAAACTATTTGATTGATCAGAAGATAATGAATGATAAAATGTATACAAGTAGCTTTAGACAAGAGAAAAAGGAATAAGCTATGCAATGTTAAAAGTTAAAGGGTCACTGTACCATCAAATGTACTTAAAGGAGAAGGAAAGGTAAAAACTAAGTAAGCTTTATCAGCCATAAGCACTCACACAAATGCTACACATCAATGCTTGATAGAGAGTCCTCTATCAAAAGAAACAGACTTTCTTTTTCTTCTTTTGTGTATATACGTTCTTCTTCTTCTGTGTCATACTTACTTGTCACAGAAAAATCCTTCAGGGCAGGGACACGAGTCTGCTCAGTTTGCTCCTCTCTCTTCTCTCCACCATCCAATCATCATTCTTTCTCCCTCCCCTGTCTGCTGAGAGCTGCAGCACAGGAGCTACTGAGACTAAAGCTAAAATGTCAGCTGCTATCTTAAACAAACAGAAGGAGCTTCTAGGGTTGTTTACTCAGGTATGGTAAAGCTTTCTGCAGAATAAATATAGCGTTCTACTGTAGCTTGCACTATTGTGACTAATCTATTGCCAATAAAATTCCAAAATGTCTTTCCTTCTCCTTTAACAATTTTGGCTCATGGGATATATAGGCTGGCATAGTTTTAGAGTATAAATACAGCTGATGGATATGGTTTGTGTTAAGGAAGGTTATACTTGTAGAACACAAGTTTCTGAGGGTACCCCTAATGACAGCATATAAGAAACTAAGCTGATCAGGTAACCATGGCCTTTTGTTACATTGAATTACACTAATGTTACAGAAGACTAAATGCAAACAAATCTATTTTAACAGCAAGAGGATATTTCTTTACAACTGCATGTGCAAGTACACCATGATGAAAGGTTGCACTGAGTGCTGATGTGCCTGCCACTCTGGACCCACAATGAGTTGAGTCAATAGCTGCAACAGATCTGAGCCAGTTCCATTTTTGGAAGTGACACATTTCCCCTAAAAATGCGAGTTGCAAATTGCACCCAATACACAAAAAGCGCAAGTAATTTCATTTTCAAGTAATTTGGCATATTTCGTGTAATTGTGAAGGTCCTAATTACAATGGAAATGTGGTGATTTGCTTCTGAAGGATGCACTAATCAAACTGCACTGTGGTTGTAAATGAGGCTTAAACTGTTCTCTTACATTGCAGTGAAATCTGTTAAAATGGGTTTGCCGTATATAACTCCATCTTTTTGGCAAGTAACTCATCCCTCCATTTCTATATGGTTGCAGGCAAATTATAGTCATGCTACTGGTGGAAATGTTGGTTGAACTGGTTTAAGAAGCCATTTGTGCTGTGTAACTACAAGCAGACATATTGAGGCTTGGGAATGAACTGCTTTAAAAAGATTTAATAAAACTGAAAAGCAAGGACCCCAGCAGAAAAGTATAAGGAGCAGGCAGAAAACAAAATCCAAATCCAAATACAGCAGGCAACCAAAATCCAAGTTTAGGCAGAAGGTTAGGGAAGGTGGCAAGTAAACAGAATCTGTGAGTTGGGCTGAAGGTAAGGGAAGGTGAAAAGCAAATTCAGGCAAAAGGTCAGGGTAGGTGGCAAGCAAACATAGTCCATGACAGGCAGAAGGTTAGGGCAGGCAGTAGCCTGCCGTTCAGGGTAGAGAGTCTATAGGAAAGGCAGGCACTCCGGAAATCCAAAAATCTAAAAATGGTAAAGTAGAAGCTCAAAATTTAAGTAAAATAAAAAAATACTTTATTTTAATTATACACATACATGCTATGAAGAAGCCTTACGCGTTTCGTACCAAATGGGTACTTAGTCATAGGCTATGAGCTTCTACTTTACCATTTTGGATTTCCGGAGTGCCTGCCTTTCCTATAGAATGTCTTCCTAAGTGGCTCCCCTATGCTGAGGGTCTGGGGCATGAGCACACGGACCAAACCTATAATCGGGTAAGCCTGATCTTCACTATCATATCTTGGATTTATATCCTTTCTGAGTTTATATTCACTAGAATAATATCCATGGTACACAACAATTGTCTGGACAGTATAAATGTACTGAACAGTTTTGTACAGTTTCAATCTTTTACCCCTAGAAATTTTAGGGATGTCTTTATTAAGTAAAATCAAAGCAAATCTAAGCTCTTGGTCTAACCTCGAAAGTATTCATCTGAACGCTCCAAAAGGATACTTTGTTAATTTGCTTATGGCCAGGGGCGATTCTGGACATATCGCCGCCTGAGGCGGCTCCTGGATGCCGCCGCCCCCCCCCCCGCGCTTACCTTCTGAGCGCAGGAGCGGGTCCGGGGGCGGTGAGATCGCTAGTGCAGAGAGCGCAATTGCGCTCTCTGCACTAGAAGAGCCGAATTTCCGGTTTAAAAACCGGAAATTTGGCTCTTAAAGTTACCAGGAGTGGCTTTTTGCCGCCCCTGGTAACTGGGGCGCTTCTGCCGCCTGAGGCGAGTTTCTCAACTCGCCTAATGGCAGAAGCGCCCCTGCTTATGGCGAAGAATGTAGTGAACAGTATTAGCAAAAGTTTTGTATGTACAGGCAGACCAGCCACCCAGTGGCATATGGGTAGATCTTTGGCCAAATTAGTCAGTAAATGCCCTAATTGGATCACTCAGTAGTTGGTCATGAATACATGTAGATGATTATCACATATTCACATGGGCCGATGACAACTACCAGCTAAGTTCAGCAGCGGAGAGCATACATAAATACTGCTGCATAAGTGACAGAAGCCTCTTTTAAATAACATTTAGATTAACAAACATTTAAAAGTATATCGAGGCATAAATATAGATCATGCATGGCATTTTTAAGTTTTATCAGAAATACATAAACTACAAGGATATTTTTCACAGGACAGCAGAATTTGACAGTTGTGTGTTATGTGTCCTGTTTTGCTGAACCTCACCGGATGTGCATGTGTGAAAGATTGTTTCATGGGCTGCAGAACACACTGAGGTTAAGATTCCTGCAATAATAAGAGGAGAGGCTATTATAAGTGAATTACTGTATTATATATACATGTACTGTATATGGCGACTAATCTCCCCGTGTGCCAGAGCCCTTAAGTATACTAAAAAAATATTTAAACAGTAATTAAACCCAGTAGGATTGTTTTGCATCCAATAAGGATTCATTATATCTTAGTTGGGATCAATTACAAGGTACTGTTTTATTACTACAGGAAAAAAGGAAATCAGTTTTAAAATTCGGAATTATTTGATTAAAATGGAGTCTAATGGAGACAGGCATTCTGGATAATGGGTTTCCGGATAAGGGATCCCATACCTGTACTGTTATTGGCTTCCTTGACTAATATTATATATAATATTTTATAAGATACATCAGTGAATAAGAGCAATGAACCCTGAGCCAAGATGAACTTCAGACTTTTAAAGATAAACAAGTAAATCTAAAGTTTTCAATCTTATCAGTCTGTCAAGCAATAACTTTTCATTTCTTTTTAATTTAATATTGGAGTAAGGCTAGTTGAAAAAGTTATTGGGACACAGGAGTTAAATGGACCTACTAACAAATCAGCAATTAGCCTTGTTTGGTTTACCCAACATTAGAACATTTACATTTTTTAGTTTTTATGGTTTAACACATGGTAAGGCAAGCACCTATACTAGTAAATGAGCCACAGTATGTTTAAGCCTACTTCCCTATCTAGCCTTCAGTTAAGGAAATTCAGGCATTTTTCCTGCAGGTTAATCTGTTGAATAGGAACAGACTCAAGTTCAAGATTTAGCTAATGAAGAAATTAACAGGTGTGGGAAGTCGACAGCTGGGTGACTTGTTTTTGGGAAGCATCTCCACCAGTAAAGCCAAAAAGTTGACAATTGTGGGAAGTTGACAATTGGGGGACTTGTTTTTCGGAAGCATCTCCACCATTGAATTTAGAAAGTTGACACCTGTGGGAAGTTGACAGTTGGAGAACTTGTTTTTCAGAAGAATCTCAACCAGTAAAAGTCAAGATGTTGACAGTTGTGGCACTTGTTTTTCAGAAGCATTTCCACCAATGGTGTTATGGCTTATTCTAGTGCTTTGCTGACATTAGCAGGAAGCAGGAAAACGTGTACAGAATTTCAGAACTAAGGATCAAAATGGGGTTATGGAAGGAAACAAAGAATATGAAGTGCAGGCATAGAAAAGGACAACAACTGTGAAAGATGGAGATAGGAATATTGGCCAGAAAAAGGGGGAATAAAAAGTGTTGCGGTGAATGAGAACAGAAGAAAATGTTAAGTGGGGACATCAGCAAATAAAACATATACATATACAGTGGTGCTTGAAAGTTTGTGAACCATTTAAAATATTCTATATTTTTATATGAATGTGACCTAAAACATCATCTGATTTTCAAACAAGTTTTAAAAGTAGATGAGGAAAACCTAGTTAAAATGATTTAATACAATTAATACCCGAGTGATCCAATGACATTGCTGTGTGCGGCAAAAGTCAATCGTGCTTGTATTTGGTGTGACTCCCCTTGTGCAGCAATAACTGCAATTAAGGGCTGTGAAACACAGGAAGATTAGTCGCCGCACGACAAATCTTCCTTGTCGCGGGGATCTAATCTCCCCGAAATGCAGTCCCACCGGGATGTAAATCGCTGGTGGGAGGGCATACACGGTGGCAACTTCGGTGACTACGCCAAATCGCGCCGCCTCGACAAGGAAGATTTGTCGCACAGTGACTAATCTCCCCGTGTGTCACAGCCCTAAGGGGGAGATTTATGAACATTCAAGTTTGATTTTTTTACAGCTTCAATCTCTTACCCCTAAAAATTCTAGCAATGTCTTTTTTAAGTTTAAACTTGAAAAATTCGAGGTATCACTTTAGGTCTTTCCACAGCATTTCAATTGGATTAAGGTCAGGACATTGATTTGGCCATTACAGAACAGTACACTTTATCCTTCTTTAACCATTCTCTGGTAGAACGACATGTGTTTAGGATCGTTGTCTTGCTGTATGACCCACTGTCTCACAGATGTCTTGACATTTTCTTTAAGAATTCTCTGGTATAGTTCAGAATTCATTGTTCTGTCAATGATCGCAAGCCTTCCAGGCCCAGATGCAGCAAAATAGACCCAAACCAGAACACACCCACCACCATGTTTCAGAGATGGGATAAGACTCCTATAATGGAATGCAGTGTTTTTCTTTCTCCAAATGTAACACTCCTTATTTAAGCCAAAAAAGGCTTCATTCTGATCTTTGGTAAATTGTAGATGGACAGCAATATTTTTGGGGAGAGCAGTGGCTTTCTCTTTGATACCCTGCCATACACACCATTGCTGTGTTCTCCTGATGGTGAACTCGTGAATATCAATATTCGCCATGTGAGACAGGCCTTCAGTTGCTAGAAGTTACCCTGGGTTTCTCTGTAGCTACTTGAACTATAAGATGCCTTGCACTTAGAGTTATCTTTGATAGTCTACCATTCCTGGGTAGGGCACCAACGGTCTTGAATTTCCTCCATTTATAAACAATCTGTCTGACTATTGATTGGTGGAGTCAAAACCCTTAGAGATAGTCTTATAACCACTTTTCTAGCTTTATGGGCCTCAACAACTAATTTTCTGAGGTCCTCAGATGACTCCTTTGTTCGAGCCATGATACTTATCCACATATATGTTGTACGTGTGATCAGGCTTTGCTGGATTTGCAGGGTCTCTCTCACACCTAATTATCATCCCATTGACTGAAAACACCAGACTCTGATTTCACTTTCGAATTATATGATAATCCTAAGAATTCACTTACTTTTGCCACACACAGATATGGATCTTTTTTTTTAATAAATACATGACCAAATATAATAATTTGCTTGAAAATTGGATGATGTTTTAGGTCAAGTTCATAAAAAAAAATATAGAAAATTTTAAAGGGTCCACAAACCACTGTATGGGTAATGAAAATCTACAAAAGGGCAATGAGTAGAGCAAAGGTGACAAAACATAAAGATTGAATCATATAAGAAAAAGGAGGATAACAGTGATGATGAAGATGATAAAGAAACTCTGTTTCCAGACTCACACTGATCCCTATCATGCTCTAACACCATGCAGAGATTCAATAAAACACTATTGCTTTATTATGCTGTATACATATGTGGCTAGGTTACTACCTGCTATTATTTGCACCCACTACCAAATTTTTATTGACTTGCCACAGTTTTGCCATATGGGTCTTATAAAGGTTTTAACTCAACCAAACAAATCTGAGTTACATCTGTTATAGATAAATACTGTCCATCTAAAATAACCATAGAAATGAAATATATAAATAGAGCATAGAGAAAGGTAAAGAAGATCCACCCTCATAGGTGTGTTTTCATTTAACTATTTAATTATATGCACCACAGCCCAATGCCCATCTAGTCACCATTAGTTCAGCTTGTTTGCCATTTGCAACGCCCTATGTGATTCTGCATTCAAGCTAGCAACTGAAGAAAGCTGAGTCCACAATTTATATTTCACTATGTACTGTGTAAGAATGGTTTGTGTGAGTGTTATAATAGTAGGCCATTTCAGTGGCCTCATCTAGTTATGCCCACTAAATTTGCTTTGCTGCTCAGACTAAGGGGAAAAAAATCTTTTCTATCACCAGTTTTTTTTTTTAATTCAAAAGAATGCTAATTGTAATGAAAGAACATGATGTGTATGTTCATCTATTACTATGCAAATGGTCATGCTCTGTATAGTTGTTCCCACTCCTGCCGTGTAATGCCGGGATGTTTGCGGGTTCAGACTAGAAAAAAAAAAAAAAAAAATTAATTGATGTGATTTCTTTTCTAATCTGGGAAGTGGAATGCTGAGGTTTTAGCCTTGCTGCTGTGAGTGTCTTATTGGATGAATCCTGGCAGGAGCGCAGGTGAAAACTTTAAACCACCAACAACAGAAAAAAATAAATAAATTTACAAAGCAGCATGAACTTGATGGTCTGGAGCTCCCATTATTACTTTACTTTTTCTTTCAACATACTCAAAGGCAGGCTGTAACATGGAATCAAACTCATAAGGATCACTGAGAAAAGAAACATCTTCAAAAACCCTTGAAAATGATCCCCTAAAATATCATAGGACTTGGCCGACGCATATTTTAGTAGAACCCAGTTATGTATTGATTTTTTGGTGTAACTTTCTTAGCTTCCAGAGGAAGGTGGAGGAAAGACATAGCAGTAATTTTCAGAACTGGAACAGTGAGAATCAAGTACTTACAGCACAGCCACATTCCAAACAGAGAGCACCTTGAGAGTGGCAAAGTTCCTTGCTGGTGGGCAACATTGGGCTACCAGCTGGGCGGTTGCCAGTGGCAAGAACATAATACATCTATACAAAGAAGTAGGCTAGAAATGCTGCACATTATGTTTTAGGGTTGTGTAGCATGCCAAGGGGACAAAATTCCTTTAGCAGGAAAGATCTGTGCCCCCCAAAGATGCCCCAGTAGCTCCCCATCTTCTTTTCTGCTGATTCCCTGCACATACTCTGTGCCGCTGGCACTTACCTGAGCTTAAGGGCCCACTCACAATATACTGTGCATACAGAATATAAATGTCACAACATAAGGCTGATTAGTAATTAATACAGATAATTTCTACATGGCAGATCTGAAACCAGTGCAATTTGCATCAGCTTTTAAGACCGTCAAACTTTATTTTCTGCCTGATTTACATCGACTCAAAAGCTTAGCTTCCCAACAGCTCCGAGAGCACACTGAGCATGATGTGTCACTGACACTTCTAACACGATGAGAAAATGTACAGGTCCTGTGCACAACTCTAAAAGCCTGGATCATTACTGTTACAGGGCTGCTGAACCTCTAGGCTGGAGAAGCAAGTTCAGTAAATAAAATTCAGCATTTATAGTCATATTATTTTCATGGTTTGATTTTTTTTTTAATATATGAAGTTTTTAAGACCACATAATTGAACCTACTGGGGTGTTGTTTCCTTCGCCTTGCTAAAAGCTCAGCATAAAGGGCAGGATTGCTGTTTTGTTATGAAAGAAAAGAAGCAAAATTAACCATCTGATTACACTTCCCTATGGTGGCACAAAAGAGACTAGAATGCTTTCCCCAAAACTACTCAACTTTGTTTTAGGCACAATTCCAAACTTTATTTATGGTGTAACTAGAACACAAGATAAATTGGAAAAGAATCCTCATAAAAGCCAAGTATTAATGAGCAAATTTGTTAAAATTTGGAATTGCATTTTTTCTGTAAAATTGAGGAAACTGCAGAGAAAAATCTTTTTTGAGTGTTTTAAAATGAAAAATGTTGAAAATGAATGGACAATAAGATTTTCGTTTGAGTTCCAGTTTTCGGTTTTTGTTCTCAAATAAGACAAGTGGGACTGAAACTGCTCGAATTTAATCAAATTTTTCTGTGCATTTTTTTTTAATTCAAGAGAGACTACAGATGTGTCTTAACAGTAAAATAACAACTGAAGAACCGTAACAACTAAAGCACCTGGCCTGAATGGATTCCAGTTAATGTAGTTCCTAACACCTAAAGCATTTTTTTTGCATTACATACAAAAAATAAACTTATATATCGGTACATATTGACTGTAAATTTGTATAGCCTTTAGTGTTCATTTACTAAGACCTGGGGAAGAAGTGTTAGGGTAAGGGGTGCAAGATACACTCAGTAGAATAAGGCGAGCAGATACACTCTGTAGAATAAGGCGAGCAGATACACTCTGTAGAACAGGGATCCCCAACCTTTTATACACGTGAGACACATTGAAATGGAAAAAGTGTTGGGCAGCAACACAAGTAGGGATGCACAGAATCCAGGCTTTGGTTCAGTATTTGGCCAGGATACAGCCTTTTTTGGCAAGGTTTAGTTTTCGGCCGAATCCAAGGTCCTGACCGAACCAAATCCAAATCAGCATAAATTAGAATATGGGAATTAGCATTCGGAAGGGTTAAATGTGGGGGGGGGGTTGCTGCACCACGATTTTTAGCCCTTACCAGTCATAATTAGCATATGCTAATTAGGGTCAGATTCAGTTTGGCGAATCTGTCGTCATGGGTTCGATGCATCCCTAAACACAAGCATGAATAAAGTTCTGGTTGTGCCAGGCTATGATTGGCTATTTGGTAGCCCCTATGTGGACTGGCAGCCTACAGAAGCCTGTGTTTGGCATTAGACTCAATTTTTATGCTTTCAAGCCAGGAATTCAAAAATAAGCACCTGGTTTGGGGGCAAAAGCAACATCCAAGGGGTTGGGGAGCAACATGTTGTCCCTGAGCCACTGGTTGGGGATCACTGGTATAGAATAAGAGGTGAAGATACACTCTGTATGTAACCTGTGCCTTTTCTCCTTTTTTCAATTTGAATAGCCCGATGGCTACACATCAGCTTTATGTATGGTGGTAGGTATTTGAAGCAAACACACAACTTTTACCAGTGCAGGGCAACAGAACAAAATATATTAATAACTGGTGTTACTGTTCCTTTACAAACAGAGGAGTCAGATTTGGAGGATTTATGTACCAACTTTACAGCCCTGGTCTTTACGATATTGGTGCAAAACATGTAACTTGGATAGTGTTGGATATTTAGTATTACACTTGTACAACTGTAATCATGGATCTGGCTTGCAGGATGAGAAAAAGGCAAGAAGTATTTGGTCTATTAAAATTGGGGACATGCAGGTGTATGAAAAAAGAAAAAATGCACCTCACTATAATGCCCCTCTTTAAAACAGAAATAATATGTAGAGGATTATACTTAAAAGAAAGATTTCTAGTTGAATCCTATGTACAGGACTGCACTACTATACTACACTGACTAGATGCAAGAAATCCTGTGTGTAATTACATCCTGTAGCTTATATTTTGTTTTTACTAGGTACTGTTACTTGACCCTAGCAGTTTATAGCCATTCTATTGTAGAAGCATTTCATTGCTAAAATGAAAAATGCTAAATTTAGTTGCCATATATGCACAGTATAAATATTACATTTTCATGAAGCTAAAGACCAAACAATTGTCATGGTCGTGGGTGCCTGCAATAGCAAGTATGATATGAACAATCTGGCTCTATATGAGGTAGACATCTAAATGCAGTTTCAGTGATGATACAGCAGCAACTGTGAATCTAAATAAAGCCATTTTGTAGGTCTTAACAATAGCTTATCAAAGAAGAAGAAGGGGTATTTGCCTATACCTAAGCATCCAATTTATGTACACAAGTAGGCAAAGGCAAACTATTTTTCTGAAAAACCACAACACAGAGCCTGTCGTTTAGGAGCACTTTGCAACCTACTGAGAAACAATCAGGAAAAAAAGTGCTTTTCTAACTGGAAAATTAAGGCTAATGCCACACTGAGCGTATGGCGTATATATTCAGCAAGCCAAAATCGCTTTCCAGAAATACCATATGCTCCTCCCTGTGCCTGCACCCAAATGAATGGAACACGCTCGCTACACATGTAGCCGATATCCGCCGAAGATATGAAGTCTTGTGTTTTTTGGCGGATATCGGCTACATGTGCCTGCACTTCAGCGTATTCCATTCATTTGGGTGCACACACAAGGTAGGCCAAATTGAAAGTAGCGGAGCGTATTCTCGGCAAGTGTTGTTTGGCTTACCGATAATACACCCGTGTGGCATTAGCCTAGTATAAAAGGAATGGTTCCCCTTTAAGGTAACCTTTAGCATGTTATAGAATGCCCTAGCAACTTTGCATTTGGATTCATTATTTATTTTCTATAGTTCCTGAAATATTTCCTTTTTTCTTCTGACTTTTTCCAGCTTTAAAATGGGGGTCACTGACCCAAGTGTCCAAAAACGTTTGCTCTGTGAGGCTACAATTTTGTTATTTTTACTTTGTATTATTTATCTTTCTATGGAGGCCCTCTCCTATTCATATTCCCATCTCTTGTTTAAACCACTGCCTGGTTGCTATGGTAAATAAGACCCTAGTAACCCGATAGCCTCTAAAATACCCAATGGAGAGCTGCTGAACAAAAAGCTAATTAACTGAAAAACCTTCCAAAATAAAAAATAAAGACCAATTGCAAATTGTATCAGAATAGCAATGTCTACATCATATTAAAAGTTAATTTAAGGTAAACTAACCCTTTAAGTACTTAAAAGTATTGGCCATTTCGCCTTGGGGTCCATCAGTTGTTAATTCTTTGGACGCCACCTTTAGCCACCCCGAACAAAAATATCACCCTCTGCCAATCAAAAAACCCGTGATGCACTGGCAGCATTAAGTTCTTGTGGGGACAAGCATTCCTCAGTACAGGTTAAACCCACAGCTTCACATCTATATGAAAAAGGCACAACGGTGCTTCCATACAGGTAACAGTTTCTATTCACTATTGCTGCCAAAAGTTCACTCGAGAATCTTATTACCCTGCAATTATTCAGTACACAGACCTCGTTTACGTTAGACATGACAGCCTCTTGTCTAATTCGTTCCGGTTCGTGTTACCTAGCAACAAGCTGTGCCATTTCGCCATGTTGAGGTTGGCAAAAAGACCCATCGTATTGGCTGGCGAGGAGGAGATTGCGGGAGCGGAAGTAACGTGTTCCTGACGTCACGCGTGTCAGCCGTCTCAAATATTTGGCGCCCTGTGCTGTCCGTCTCAGTAGGACTAGGTGCGTGAGTTTGGTGTTCAGGGTGGAACTGTTGTTGCTCTTTGCCTTTTGCATTACAAGCGGGAGATATAATGGGGTGGTTTTCCGGTTGGTGCTATAAGCTGATTGTACAAAGTGAGAAACAATGATCAGTAGGGAATGCTTCTGGGGCTGCTGAGCAGGGGTACATGTATGTAAGTTCTTGGCACAATAACCTCATCATAGTTAAAGGAGAAATAATCCTGGGGACGGATTTGTTAGGCACACCTATAAGGACTGCTAATGATTGCTGAAAGACCATGTATTGGGCAGGGCTATATTTCTATAGGCACCCAGGGCATGGGCTGTGCGGGCTATGCATAAAGTCTGCAAATCTGTCTCCAGGTACCCAAATTGCTTGTGACTCCACAGCTCTGTGTGTAGCTGTGTGAGCCTCTGGTGCCCATATTGGGGAAAAATGTAACCCTTTTCTTACCGCATTCCTGTAGAATCAGATTACACGCTTCTTGTTTACCTGTATTTGGAATCCAGTAGCCTGGTCCTCTTTGCATGAAAGCTGCTGGGAACTGGAATTTACAGCGCAGTGACTCCACCTAGTGGACACTGAGGGGTACACCTTGGGGATTGCACTAGGAAATAAATCACACACAGTTTGCAGCAACAAAGAAATTTTTGTAAGGATGGAAAAAAGATGAAACAAACAGTATTTGTTAAAACCCCTAGGGACACGTGGGTCTCTAAATCCTAGCACTGTCTCTCAAAATCCCACAGTCCCACACTCTACCTCGGATGCACAATTGCAGATTACTCTGTTTAGTCCCTGGCAATATGTCCTTCTCCCAAGAGCTTTTTTAACAATCTGGGTAGCTACCTGCCCCAAAGTACCTCTCCCTTTGGATAAGGCAGTTGCTCCCATGTAGCAGGCTCACTAGAAACACCTGTCCTCACACAGGTGATACACATGGATGGCAACAGGCATCCATAGCAGCTGAACAAGATGCAGAACACTCATTCTCTTTACGGCTGGAGCTCAACACTGTCCCAAGCTGAGCACACCACAGCGTCTCTAATTACTGGCAGTTCTTTCAGCAGGGATTCTTTATAACCTCTGCTGGCTCAGCTCCTGGTTTTGGCTCCAATGCCAGGCATTTTCTGGGTCCTCCTCTTTTCCCAGAAGTGCACTGGGGCTTCCAGCCAATCTGATTTCTCTCCAATCTGCAACTGGGCTGGATGATGTCACAGACAGGAAAAAAACAGGAGAAAGGTTTTTCTCATCACCTATATACATTTGGGGGGATGTAATAATGTTTACTAAGCATTTATTACACTGTGAATGTTTAAGATGTGCTTTAAGATTGTGTAAATGTTAGTTTTTTACATACACCGTCGCTATCCTACTGTTGAATGAAAGACAAAGAGTTTACAAAAGTATTTTAAATTTGCACAAAGGCTACATCGTTCACAATTAGACGTTTTAGTCCTATGGAGAACATTCTTTCCCTTAGTGACCTATATTACATTCCCTCATTTATATCACCCTTAGTTGGTTACCTGATACTTGCAGCCAAATGGCAGAACTAAAGGGAGGATCCACTTTCATCTGTGATAAGTGCATCATAGACTGGCCTGCATAGATCAGTGGGTTTTATCCTATGGGTTGGGTCCCCAATGCTGGTTACAATGGGTCCATATTCTCCCACCCGTTTCTGCTATAAACAATAGGAGTTACAAGGAGGCCATTTAAAAGGAATGTAGGGAGTGCCATCTCCATCTTGCCATGGGCTGGAACATGCACTTACAGTACTGCTCGTGCCCAGCTTTACTCAGCACAGGGGATACCTGGGAGAAAGCAGATAGCAGCCACGTGCTACCATCTGCCTCTGGCATAGGAGGTCGGTGAGTAGTCACTGCTGTGTGCCTAACACACTGGCACCCCTCCGTGATTTTGGGTTTAGTTCTACTTTAAAGGCCTTGATATAAATTTGCACTTGTAATGGTTTGGATGCCTTTTTCTACAAATAGGTTTTTATTATTTTTTTCATATAGTTTTTGAGATATAAATGTTTTATTCAGTTCCTCAGCCCAACATGTTTGGGTTGTAAAGTAATGAACGATTGTGTTGGTCAGTGGTGCATCGCAAACTGGGGACTTGTGCTCACTTAGTTTTAGGAACTGACAATAAGGGGCATATTTAGCAAAATGCGAGATTAGAGCTCACCACAGTAAAATTCACCCACTTTTTAGTAATTTCTATGGGATTTTTAGAATAGATGAAATAACATTCACCCATTGATATATATGCTTTTAAAAATCCCATAGGAATGAATAAAAAATGGGTGAATTTTTCTCTGGTGAGCTCTAATTTCACACTTCATAAGGTGCAAAAATAATGAGAAATAGGTGTTTACAATTATTGGTTTGCATTCCCTAACTGATTCAACTTTGGCAGCTCTAGCAGAGGCTCAGTAGAATGAAAAGAAGACTGCTTTGTAACACCTTTTGGATTTGGAGAAATCACTTAATGGCTCGTGAGCGTTTATGACTCTCTGACATGGACTCGCTGTACCTAAAAAACTGAACTCTGCATGATCAGCAGAGTTATGTAAGAACCATAGGAAAATGAATGTATCGGTCTATTAATGGTAGATAGATCCATGCTGCACAGACAGTATTTGAACTAATCAGCCCTTTTTGCAATTAAAATATTAATGGGACACAAACATAATTGCTTTAGTATTAGTCTAAAATTCAACACTGTTTGTGACTTATCTTAAATGGAACTGTCGCTATCATCAAAAAACAAAATACCCACTCGTGGGTATGGGATCTATTAGCCTCAATGCTTTCTTACCTGAGCCTTCCTGGATAAAGGATATTTCTATAACTGGGAACACTATTCCATAAAGGGATAGTGACACTTCTTAGATCTTTGCAGAATTTTGTTCTTCATGAAAATGTGCCTGTATGTCCTTTACACCATATAAGGGTCTCCCAGCGCACTTTACAAGTACTTACTGTTTACACTCTGGTATGGCTTTAGGGCCCTGCCTGCTGACTTTGTTAACTCATAGTGGGCTGGAGGCAGCATGATTCTACACACAGCTGAAGTATTGGATTCACTTGTGCCCCAGCCTATGAACCATTGCTCCGCCTGAAGCTTACAGTGCCTCCTGCTGCACACTCCTGGTATGGTGACTACAGGTACCAATAAGATGGGAGTAGCATGGTGAGATATTTCTACAGAAAGAAGATTGTGCCCCTGCTTTTCTAGTAATACTGATATGCTCTCATTTGTTTTTATAGGAGCATTTCTATATAAGTGGTATAGAGTTCAGTTATATTTTGTTATTGAATCCTTGTAATACAACCAGTGTGTGGGGAGTGGGATCAATAATGACAAATCCTTACCTCTTTTTAGAAGGTGGGAGCAATAAACCTACTTAACTAAGGCTGGATGACTAAGCTTTATCATATCTATCCAACATAATTCATCTTAACCATATTGTCAGGCTAAAATATTTTGTTTTGCAGACTGGTGCAATGGTGGCCAAAAGAAGGCTGTCTCGATCGGATGACAGGGAAGAGAGTTTTGCTGCAGACACTTCTAGTAAGTAAATAATGTTGGCATTACTTTTGGAACCATGTCTATGTTTCTACCTGTTAGATAATAACTATGTTTATATTTTAATTCCCTGTGCATTAGTGTTCTGTTGCTTCATGCCATTTCTTCATATCTCTGACAGAAAACAAGAAGTGCCGTACAAGCAGTAAAAAGACAAAGGCCTTGCCCCAAGATGGCGTTGTGGAAAATGACAGCATATTTGTGCAACTGCTGAAGTCCTCAGGAATGACTCTAAAATCTGGAGACCGTCAAAATGAAATTGGTATGATCCTAAAACAGATTGTGTAGGCTATTGTTCTGGGATATAGTTTGGTATATACTCAATAGAATAGAAGAAAATAGTAATATAGAATAAGATAAAATATAATATTAAAATAAAATATAATAGATATTGATTACTCCACCACTAGATATATGTTTTATGCCCTCTCAGTTGAATGGTATCTGCTTGAGCAATTCCCTGACTGAAGTCTTCCTGGGGTCTGTATGAAGAGTGGCTTTACTCATTTTAACTATGGAACCAGGTGGCCAAGTACCCTGTACTGAGTCCTTAGAATGCAAAGAAATGCAAACTGGTTTGGTTGTACTGCAGTGTTCGTTAGTCCTGTCACACTGAGCAAGAATAATGCTCTGGGACACAGACACTTTTTAGGCACTAAAGGATTCCAACATTTGCATTTTATTTTTTTCTTCTTATTTTGTGCTATGGAAAAATAATATCCAGACCCTTCAGACTTCAGAGTTCCCTCAGTTTACGTAACATAACTCACATGTGCAGTAATATGAATAAATGAACTATCTTTCCATATTTCTTTCCTGTTATTTATATAACACCAAGACCAACACCAATTTCTGCAGCGCTATACAGTGGTTATTCATCATTCACATCAGTCCCTGCCCCAGAGGAGCTTACAATCTAAAGTCCCTAGCACATTCACACATAGTAGGGTCAATTTAGTTAGAAGCCAGTTAACCTGACTATGTTTTTGTAGTGTGGGAGGAAACCAGAGTACTCAGAGGAAACCCACATAGACACAGGGAGAACATACAAATTTTGCAGCGAGTTTAGTTTTCAAGGTATCATACATTGATATCAATGAGAATTTGGCTCTCAAAACAACATTAATATCAATGCATGTATACAGGTTGATGTTTGCTGTGTGTATTTGGCTGTTACTGTGTTGTCTTTTGTGTTTAACCCTTTCTGTGCCACGGTCTTTTGTTTTTTTGCTACGTCACATATTGCCAATTCAGCATATGTCAGGAGCTACCTGGAACCATAGACTCTCTGGCAGATGGCATTTAAAGAGTTATACATATGATTCTATTACTACGGCACAAAAGTAGGTCTAATGCCACAGCTATTAGACTGGCATTTATATTCACTGAAATGATAGCTCAGTAATGCAGGGTCAAAATTCCAGTTCTATAGGATTTTGTATTAGGATACATTCATTTAACATGGTGCAGAAAATTACAAAGTTTTTTCTTTTTAAATACCTTTTGTGCCTTGTATTGTGCCTAAATAAATTACCCATATGGATAGATATGTTTGATTACTCCAGAACTTATTTGTAAAACTGTTATTCTGGGAATGTTTTCTGGTGTGTCTGTCTCTTCAGCTGTGGATCAGGCTGTTTTCCAAAAAAAGCTTCACCAGGCATTAAGAAAGCATCCCAGGCACCCAAATGTGAGTATTAGGATGTAGCTCTTAATTGACATAGTAGTACGGGACTTGTCATTCAGACTGCTCAGGGTCGGGGTTTTTCCAGATAAGTGGTCCTTCCGTAATTTGGATCGCCATACTTTGTCTACTGAAGAATCATTAAAGCATTAAAACAGTAAGAAGTCTTGATTTGTTCAGTACCTTTTTTCAGCTTGAGTATAATAAGTAGGGCACACTTTTTGTCTTTTGCTTTAATGATAAAATATCTATGGTTTTTGTTGTTTCTTGCTTTAAACCAGGAAAAAAACTAAAACAATGTGAGTAACATTCTACTCCTGAGCACAATCAAAAAAAATACTAATACAAGTTTTACTGTTAATGCAGGACATATAGTAGAACATTGTATAATGTCTTTATTTTATTTAAAAAAAAAAAATCCTCCCAATAACGGGGAGGTCATCCCATAAACTCCATTTTAATCAAATAATTTAAAATTTTAAAACAAATTTCTCTTTTCTCTGCAATAATAAAACAGTACTCTGTCCTTGATCCCAACTAAGATATAACTAATCTCTATTGGGGGGCAAAGAAATCCTCCTTTTTTTGCACACGTATTTCTGTTCCCTAGTGAAACAGTTTTGGAACACGTGTTATATTATTTAATTGTATCTTTCTGCTGCATTATTAAGGTCATTCAGGAGTTCATCAGTGGATTAGAATCACACATTGAAGATCGTGATACATTCAGGAATTGCCTTCTTCCCTGTGGAAACAGACAAGAGACAGAAGCAAGGTAACCCCCCACTTAATATATGGGGGGTATAATTTGGAAAAGCAGAATTGAATTATCTTTTAGCTTATCACAAAATTGTTATTTTTTTCTTTTGTGCTGGGTATATAAAATAGTAGAATAGGATGAAATATTATTTGGCTTACAACTGAAATGCTATCTAGTTGTTAGTTGCTGGACCTGGCCACCAAAAGAAAGACCGATTGTGAGATTTCAGTTTTATCTAATATACATAATGTTTTTTTTGCTGATATTTCTATGTAGGACTTCTTATATTCATTTTCCATTCTGCTGCCTGATTTCTAGGATAATTAAGCTCTAGAAACCAGATAGATATTTTTAAGATACCCTGACAGCTGTGCAACAAAAAATTATTATCGTAGAATAACACTATCTACTATAGTACATCATACTATAAGGATTTTTAAGGTGAACTATAAAATCTTTATATAAATTAGAAACCTGGACTCTAATTATGAATATGGTATATCCTTTGTTGTTCCTGTGTATATTTTGCTTTATTTGAATATTTGTATTTCAAGAAGCATAGTTGTGAGTGAGGTAATCTGCAGGCAATAATTCTTTTAGCTGCTTCTTTCGGGAAAAAAAACCTCCTTAGTTGAGGCATTTTTCCCTGAACGAGCTTTTTTAAATAAGAAAAAATTCAGCACCTAAAAACTGCCAAACATTTTCTTATTTAAGAAAGATCACTCAGGTAAAAAATACCTCAACTAATGAGGTTTTTTCCAAAACCCGCAAAAGTTTCTAAACTTACATGGGGTTTCCTTTATGATTGCTCGAACCAACATATATACAGTAAATTATATCTGCTTAAAGGGCAACATGACCAAAAACCTTTTTTTCTTTGCATAATGAAATAAATCTAATTTACTCACATATGAATGTTCAGTTAAAGTTATTTGTAAATGTACTGTATTTGCTGCAAAAAGCAGCATTTGTTTATCCCTTTCTGTTCTCTGGTTCTGACTCTGGTAACAGAAGACACTACTCCAAGTCTTTTATTCAACTGCATCTTCTACATTGTTTCAGGAGTCAGAGCCAGTAGTTATTTAAAAATAACATGTTTGCTGTATATTGTATTGCCTAGAATCACATCATCTTTCTTTATAGTGGATGACCTATTTCAAAGCTTCTTAAATAATGCTTGTTATTCTTCTTTATTAACAGTACCATGGTTGGTTCCTTCCATGACAGCCTAATGAAACTTCTGTTGGGATTAGAAATTCTTCAGGTATTTTAAATTTTAACCTAATAATTTCTTTAAATGATTACGGTTTTGTGTTTTTTCTACAGCACTAGGCTTTGATCGTTAAATGGACAATTACTGGCCATTCATAGAATCAGGAAACAATACAGGCTTTAATGAATTAATTGCTTTTCCTCTTCCTTTTTTTCCTGGCATTTTATAAATAATATGGCTTTAGAAGTAATGGCAACTACCCCTCATTACAGACATATATGTAGGTAGTTTTCTCTCAAGAATAAATTAAATTACAAGGAAAAATATAATAAAACAGAAAACAACCACTAATATTGTTTGGCCTTCTATTACGTTTATTATCATGAGAATGAAGTGGAAAGTTGACCTGAAATGTGTTCTAGAATTTATTTATATATATTTGAACAATTTTTGTATAATTTTAAAATGCCTTTTACTAATCTGATTATATTGTTTTATTAGGAATCTGTTATAAATACATTATTTGAGAAACTTCCAGAGTTTTTATACGATAGGTAAGTGTCCTGTTAGAGAAGTAATGAAAAATTCAGTTAATTTTTTAAAGGGGATTTATTCCTTCGATAATTAACTCATTTCTAATGTTTTCAGTGTTGGCAGCGATGGCATTAGCATTCCTCGGTTAATCATCAACCAGTTTAAATGGCTTGACCGCATACTGGATTGCAAGGTACAACATCAGATGTTTAACATCAACATAAGGGACTAGCATACTTATAATAGACAGAACCATAATTCTAAAATGTAGGCATTTATATGTACCGTATATACTCGAGTATAAGCCGATCCGAATATAAGCCGAGGTACCTAATTTTACCTAAGAAAACTGGAAAAACTTATTGACTCGAGTATAAGCCTAGGGTGGGAAAGGTATGTCCTTTTTCATTATGTCATTTACAAATAAATGTCTTACTAAACTGCACTGCTGGGAGAGAACATAAATATTCTTTACATTATATTTGCAGTTCAAACTTTTCAAATGGCTACACAGCAGCTTATCCATGCAAACTATAGGCATTTCTGAAGCAAACACATTATACCAGTGCGGCCCAACATGACATTACTGGTCCTTTAAAACACTGTAGAAGCTGCTAGTATTGTAGAAAAGAGAGCTATAGCAACAGAACCAGGGTGGAGAAAGAATAGTGTGTCAAACCACAAGGTGATTTATGAGACAATGCACACCAGCTATTTCCCTCTCATCTGTTACAGGCATTCACACTACCATTCTCTATTCTGGGGCTGCAGTAGGATGGGATGTGGGGGCTGAAGTTCAGCTAGAAAGATAACAGTTCACTGGTTTAAGGAAAAATTAAACATCATTATATACACAGCATTTACCTTATGCCTGCCTAATTGTACTAGCACACCATACTCCCATTGTAGCACTAAAGGCTGACTGTGCATGCTGGGAAATTGTTGTTGCTAGTCCTGCTGCTCTACAAGTCATGTTCATATCATATAAAAACACAGCAATGAAAGACAATAAAACTAAAAGCAATGAAGTGCACACACGAGACATGCATGTGACTAAAGGAGATTTAAGGACAAGTTGCAGAATAATCAGACTGTGCCTTGCAGCTCCATTCCCACCAAACAGCAGCACATGCACATACACATACACAGAGGATCTTACAGGTCATGGAAACACAGAAGATATGGGAGTGCACGAACTCTGACACTGCTGACATCCGCGGGGGTTCACGCTCCAGTAAAGCTTGTTGTAGTGTGGCCGTCGGCGTGTGATCTCCAGCAGGCCGGACCTCTCTTCCCATCAGGCAGATAAATCACTGCGCAGTGTCAGAATGTCAGCAGTCAGCAGCGCCGAATATTATTAGCTGAACTTCACCCCCCACATCCCGTCCTACTGCAGCCCCAGTATAGAGCCGGCATGACCTCGATTCCCATCAAGCAGCTCTGACACTGCGCGCGAATGTCAGCAGTGTCAGAGCTGCTTGATGGGAAGCGAGTTCATGCCGGAGTGTCAGAGTGCGCCGAATATTATTGATTTATTTGCTTCATGGGAAGCGAGGTCATGCCGGCTGGAGATCCCACCTATCATCACACGCGGACGGCCACACTACAACTTTACCGGCGCTTGCGCGAATGTCACCAGTGTCAGAGCGCACCGAATGTGCGTTCCCCTGTCCGTGAATTGACCCGGTCCCCCGCTCACACCTGCCAGCAGACAGAGAAGACGCAGCAGGAAGCAGTACTGGGAGCAGTATGGGGAGCGGTACGGTCAGCCGTATATACTCGAGTATAAGCCGAGGCTGAGTTTTTGAGCACATTTTTCGTGCTGAAAATCTCGGCTTATACTCGAGTATATACGGTAATAAAAAATGATTGTGAAATCACATGTGTAGGCAGTTTATTGGCTGGAGCTAAAATTGCTGCTTGTCTGACTAGTATCAAGTGTGGGATTAAGCAAGAACAGGTTTGTCGTGCAAGGACCTTATTGGTCTGTTATGTTTCCCTCCAGATGCTTCTGCATATGCTTCTATTGTGATCCTTTCATTGACTTGGGGGGTCAGGGTTATATAGTAAATAATGGGATTACCAAGACTTGACCCACCCAGCAGATTATGTTTGCAAGTGAAACACAGCTGCATAGTGCAATATTGTTTACAAAAGATGTGTCCCTCAGAGTGATTATCTTTCATATTGGCATTGGCCACCTGTGAAGTTAAGGATACAAGCAAGATCTGTAAACATGGAGAATTAAAGAAATACTGTCATAATTTTTCTGGTGTACTTTTTATTTTTAAAATATTTCTAAGCTATAATGTTTAAATATTATTCTTGAACCAACAAAAGTATTTTTTTTAGTTGTAATATTGGTGTGTAGGCAGCCATCTCAGTGCATTGTGCCTGAGTCTGAGCTTTCAGAAGGAGCCAGCGCTACACATTAGAACTGCTTTCAGGTAACCTTTTGTTTCTCCTACTCCCATGTAACTGGAGGAGTCCCAAGCCAGACTTGGATTTCTTACAATTGAGTGCTATTCTGATATCTACTGGGAGCTGCTATCTTGCTGCCTTCCCATTGTTCTGCTGATCGGCTGCTGGGGGGGAAAGGGAAGGGAGAGAAATCACTCCAACTTGCAGTGCAACAGCAAAGAGAGACTGAAGTTTATCAGAGCACAAGTCACATGGCTGTGGCAACCTGGGAACGAAGAATATGGCTAGCCCCATGTGAGATTTCAAAATTAAATATAAAAAAATAGTGGTTTGATTGTGTTTAGCGTCTGGGTGTATATGTGTATTTAATTGCTTTTACCACCTAAAGGAAGTTTTCCTATTTTTCCTCTCCTCTCTGCAACCATCTCTGTGGGTGGGGTTTACAAACGCAATTTCTAATTTATGTTATCTAGCATGCTTGGGTCCTGAGGTTTACTGATCAGTGGTGGACCTTAGGGCAGTGACACACAGGGAGATTATTCGACAATCTTTGTTGTCTTAAAGTATATTTTTATGAAAATGGTTTATTTAGATGAATAAGGGTTTTACATGAGCTTGTTTATGCAATATATTTTTTATAGAGACCTACATTGTTTGGGGGTATAGTTCCCCTTCAAGGGTGAAGCTACATGGGGAGTATTTTTAGAAAATACTATTTTTTTTTCTTTGAGTTTTCTTGGTTGCTTATATATGTCCCTAATAGTATTCCATTTTGTTTGATTAGTTTTTATGAAAATGTAATTTATATTAAAAAGAATTTGACATAACTAAAAGGAAGTAAAATAGCAGGTTCCAGTGAAGTTACTGGAATCCAGTTACCTTTGTACTATTCAGATAAAATAAATAAAAGATTTGTTATGGCTTTATTTGCTTCAATCCTGGCACTTTATGATTGATTCAGATTTAGAAGTGTTTAGTGACTTTGCAACTCTGGAAAACTCGATGCAACAATGGTTTGTTCACAGTTGATTTTGCTCAGATTTCAATATGCAAATCATGGTTCAAAGTTGGTTCTGTATGAGGCGGAATTCGTTATTTGGTCCCAAACATTCTAGATTTTGTGCATCCCTATAATTAATAGTGCCCCGTTTTACTTTACAAACAAACTTGCCACACCATGGCTTGTTTCTCTTTAGGACCTTACTTTGAAGATTATGCAGTTGATCTCAGTGGCACCTGTAGATATTCAGCATGACATTATCACCAGCTTGCCTGAAATTCTAGAAGATTCTCAACATAATGATGTTGCAAGAGAACTCAAGTAAGTAGCCAGATTGCACTTTCATAATATTTTACTTAGACCTTCAGTAACTGGTCATATCAAGGCCATAGGCTTAGAAGGGAAGGGACCTATCACCCACATATAAAAAGCTGTATAAGAGAAGCCCTTTTTTATAAAAACATCCATACTTATTATAAATGTATTTAAAAATCGGAGCCGTCAATAATATATTATCTGCCCTGCCTCAGTACCTCAGCATTTAGTATTTTCTAGGTGTCACTGCACTCCTCTCATTCCCCTTCATTGCTCATGGTCTGTAATTGTGTAGCCTGTGCACGGGCATCTGGTTCCCCCATTCTGGTGCATACACAAGATTTTGAAATGATACAAAGCTTGTCTTGGTAACATTGCCCACAAAATGGCACCTACCTGCTTGCTGTGATTGTGAATTCCAAGACTTAGGGGCTGATTTACTAAGACACGAATTCGAATCCGAATTGGAAAAATTCCGATTGGAAAACGAACATTTTGCGACTTTTTCGTATTTTTTGCGATTTTTTCGGCGACTTTACGACTTTTCGGAAATTATCGCGACTTTTTCGTTACCAATACGATTTGCGTGAAAAAACGCGAGTTTTTCGTAGCCATTCCGAAAGTTGCGCAAAATCTGGCGATTTTTTCGTAGCGCTAAAACTTGCGCAAAAAGTCTCGCCTTTTTCGTAGCGTTAAAAATTGCGCGAAAAGTCGCGCCTTTTGCACAAAATCGCGATTTTGCACAACTTTCGGAATGGCTACGAAAAACTCGCGTTTTTTCGCGCAAATCGTATTGGTAACGAAAAAGTCGCGTCAATTTTCCGAAAAAATCGCAAAATACCGATCATTACGAAAAAAACGCAATCGGACGCATTCGGCCCGTTCGTGGGTTAGTAAATGTGCCCCTAAGAGAAAATGTATATAGTGTTAAAATATATATAGAGTAAGTAAAGTTTATTTTGCTTATTATTTTGTAGGGTGAGAGGTCCCTTTAAATAAAGTTAACTGTGCACTTTTGCTTGTTTTTACATTATAAGAATATTTAGAAATTACTTTGAGACTGTGCAAAATATATATATATATAGTGCACTGGAACCTAATTGGAGTTTATCACAGAATGTATGTATGTCTCAAAAGGGACCTTAAAAGAAGAGGGCATTTTCTGGATATCTTCACATTGTTACATACTTGGGCAGCAACCCATGGCAACCTTGACCTACTTAGTTCACTGCTGCATATTGCACATCATCCGGAACATTCAGAAATCTTGTAACTAAAAGCTAGTGCTAGACATTTGTACTATAACACTAGCAGGGTCGCATCTGCAGTTCCCAACTATTCAGTATACCTACATGGTTATGGTGGGTTAAAAAAAGACCAAAGTCCACTAAGTTCAACCCCTCCAAATGAACCCCCAGTGCACATACTGTATATATATATACATACTATCTGTATACTCACATTTATAAACTATATATATAATTCTTTTTCCCCCCAGCTCTCTGCTGCAACAGAATACACAGCTTACAGTGCCAATTTTAGATGCTTTGTCCAGCCTCAATATTAATACAGACCTGCTATCTGAGGTAGGAACCTCTTGATCTCATTGAAAAATCATTGTCAGTTTGTTTTAAATTGAACCCACCCTGCACCCACGCACAACTGAGCCTTTGTAGAGAAAAATAACACTAAGGGGCACATTTACTAATCCACGAATCCGAATCACGAATGGGAAAAAATCGTATTGGAAACAAAAATTTCGGAAGATCGCAAATATCACGAAAATGCTTACGAAAAAATCGTATTAGTCACGATAATATCGTATTTGCGATCCGAAAGTCACGAAATTTTCGTACCGAACAATTGTAAAAACGGTAAAACCTTTCCGATTTTTTCGTGCAAACGTCCGAAAAAGTCGTGCACCCTACGAAAAAGTCGTGCGGACGCCCGAAAAAATCGGCAAAAATACGCTCAGAGCGTTCGCATGAACGCTCGAGCGATCGTGCTTTTGTAAATGTGCCCCTAAGGGGTGTATTGTAGTTATTTTCCAAACTAAATGTGGCCAAATTCTCAATGGGAAATATCTTTGTGCATATAATAGTTTAACCTTTTCCTATACAGGTGCGCCAGTCAGTCATGTCCACTCTCTCTGCAGTTGAACTAGAAGATTTGCCAGTTATTATAAAGTTTATTCTTCATGCTGTGACACCTTCAGATGCAGTAGAGGTGAGGTGTCTTATACTGTAGATCAGTGCTGTCCAACTGGCGGCCCGCGGGCCGCATGCGGCCCGTGACCCCCCTCTGTGTGGCCCCCACCTGTCTGGCTGCTTTGATGGCTTACCTTTGAGTAAGCATTAAATGGTATCAGTACTGAGATTAACTGCCCCCCTACATGGTTCTCACCTCAGATTCAGGCTGTAATCCTCCTGTATTGTTTAAAAATGTAATCCCCTGTGTTTTTCACACCTTTTAATACCTGCATTGTTCACCTCCTGCAGTGTTCACACCTCAGGCTCAGACTGTAATCACTCCCATTGTTCACTTCTTCACACCTCAGACATAGGTACTGTAGGCAGAGTATGGCACATACAGCCAGCATAGGGCAGGTAGAGTATGGCACACACAGGCAGCATAGGTCAGGGAGGGTATGGCACACACAGGCAGCATAGGTCAGGGAGGGTATGGCACACACAGGAAGGGTAGGGCAGGCAGAGTATGGCACACAGTCAGGGTAGGGCAGGCAGAGTATGGCACACACAGGCAGGGTAGGGCAGGCAGAGTATGGCACACAGAGGCAGCATAGGGAAGGCAGAGTATGGCACACCCAGGCAGGGTAGGACAGGCAGAGTATGGCACACACAGACAGCATAGGACAGGCAGAGTGCTGCCTGTGTGTGCCATACTCTGCCTTCCCTATGCTGCCTCTGTGTGCCATACTCTGCCTTCCCTATGCTGCCTCTGTGTGCCATACTCTGCCTGCCCTACCCTGCCTGTGTGTGCCATACTCTGCTTGTGGGAGGTGAACCTGGCAGGGGGTTGTTGTGGGAGTTTGTTAGCAGTTGGAAATAGCCATTAAATGGTCCCTAAGGTGTGTAATTATGTACTGGGGGTTGCTCTGCTATCCACAGGGGAGGAGGAGGCATATGGAATTTAAGGGTATATCTTAATATGACATAATTCTTTCACATATGAATGATGGTTGATATCCCCACAGTAAGGACCAAGCATTTGGGATTTTGCTGTGCTACCACCATTGTGATAAAATAGGTGTGGTTTGAAGTGGGTGTGGTTTCAAAAGGGGGAGTGGTCAAAACTGGCTTCCATTAGCGGCCCTCCACCATGTATGCTAGAGAAATTCCGGCCCTCGGCACCGTAGAAGTTGGACAGCACTGCTGTAGATAAACAAGAATATATCTACATTGTGGCAACATTTTAATAGTTAAAGATGATTTTTTTTTTTCTTAGCAAATGGTCCCTGTACAACATGAAAAGAACTTGTTTATGACAGTAGGCTGAAGACCTGAAAATGCTTTTTCAGCAAAGAATATGCCCCAAGTACCATAGGCCTTAGAACCCTTCCTATAGTTTCAATTGAGTTTGATAAAATAAATATTTTTCAGGTGATTTCTGAACTCAGAAAGAAACTTGACCTGGAATCCTGTTCTTCGCTTGCCCAGATACATGCAACTCAGAATAAAGAAAGAAATAAACCACAGGCTGGGTAAAACACACCTGTAACTCACCCTATGAATGTATGGTAATGCCCCAAAAGAATGAATGGCAACCCCTTTTGTATTGGTTTAGCTGTAAAATGACTGTAATGTATTTATAATATGACATCAGAATAATAACCATTTATTTTCAGCTCTTCAGTGAATAAAACAAAGAGCAGTGACTGTGTTTCACTTATGATGGATGTCATTAAATCGGCTGTCAGATTTCAAAAGCACATGTCTGAAGCTTGGATTAAGGTAAAGCTCTGCATATTATCTCTCATGTAGCTGTGAATTTAGCTTAAGTTCTTAAAGGGAAAGTTCACCTATAGAATTGTAAATTATTTCTAAGATGCCTCTTTGCTGTTAATAACTTTTTTCTGAACATATTTTGTTCCAAAAATTCACCTTTAAAAGACCCTTAAGTTCTGCTTGTCCCACTGTCCCTTGGGGGGTTATCAAAAAATAAAAAAAATTTGCACTAAATTTGCATTATGGGTTAAAAAAAATACATTTTTGATATTTATTAATAAAAAAAAAACCCATGAACAACTCCAGTGTAAAAAGTTGGCACCTGAAAGCTTGCAAGGTCATGTAGTGAATGGGAGCTGTCCCAGGCAAAAAACTATATTCAATTTAAGTTCTTAAAAAAAATTTTTTTACCTTTTTGAAACCATTAAAAAGAATGAGTAAAATACAAATTCTAGATATTTAACTTAAAAAAAAACACGGGGGTGAAAAAAAAAAAACACTGTTAAAACAAGATTTTATTTCCTCAAGCAGTTCCTTATTTAAGAAAAAAATGCAACAAAAGAGAATTACATTGTTCTGTTCATCTTCAATGAGGTTTAAAACATGGCTTTTAATAGACTGGTAAAATAAATAGATTAATAAAGTTGTTAGAGAATATTCCCATTGACTTCTATACAATTTGCAGTTGTCAGTTGCATCTTGCATTTGTAAATGAGCCCTAAGATAAATATGTATTTGTTGTTGCAAATAAATAGCTTTCTTTCAGTTTAGCAGTGTTGTGCAATTGTAAATGTAAATCTATAAAAAAAAACATCTCATGTGCAGGTTTTGAGGGATTATTTTCCCTCTATTCTGTCCCTGGCCAGTCTATGCTACGATCAACAGAGCAAAGTGTGGTCAGAATTAAGGAGCTGTGTCTTGTAATGCTTGCCTTTTCTGATTAATTTGGTGTGTAATAAATTCCAATGTATTAATTGTATACGTTATGAAATGTGATCATTGCATATTTGATCCCTGCCTTAAGGGGTAAATTATATTTTATGTTAAATTGATTTGTTTAGTGCATATTGAAGAATGTCTTTTATACGTGCATTTTGATACTAATACTTTTTTTGTGTAATTTAAGGCAATAGAAAATGTTGATACTGTTGGGGACCATAAGGTAACTCAATTGTAATAATACATGTTACTGTAATCAGAACAAGTCTTGTCTTCTACATTATGTTATTAATAAAGGTATGTTGTACAGGTATAGGAACTGTTATCCACAACATACACTGTACAGTTAAAAATCAAATGCTGGGTGCTAATAACAGACAAAATATACACTAGGGTGCCTGTTTATCATGCTGTGTAAAATGAAATTCGCCCAAAAAAATGGTGTAAAAAGCTGTGTAATATAAATGGAGAAGTTTGCCGTCTGAAAGGCAGATTCTATGGTGTTATTTTATGTATTTGGAAGAAAAAACTCTTAAAAAAAATTTTACGCCGATGTTTACGTGAGTGAGTTTTGTCACCTTTTTTACACAGCATAATATATCTGCCCCTAGGTAAGTATAGCACTCAACAGGTCTTATAGGCTCACAGGCTCATAGTGACCGAAATGTTGGTCTCTAAATAAAATATATTTGTCAAATTATTAAGACCTCTTGGGTGCTATGCTTACTTAGTGTGTGTATGTATGTATGTATGTATATATATATACAAAAAAGGAAGAAATGCTGTACTCACAGGTCTTAGTGTAAAAATAAAGAAAATTTATTTAGGCAGACTAACGTTTCGGCTGGCTCCCCAGCCTTTCTCAAAGTGAGAAAGGCTGGGGAGCCAGCCGAAACGTTAGTCTGCCTAAATAAATTTTCTTTATTTTTACACTAAGACCTGTGAGTGCGGCATTTCTTCCTTTTTTGTATATACTTTTCTATATACTGCACCCAGGCAACATTGACTCTTACATGACGTGAGTGCCGGCTTTTCTTTACACATATATATATATATATATTGTTTTCCATATATTGCAATATACTTCAAGCTGGCCAACTACATCAAAGTCATCCCTGGTCTGGCCAATCCTACACTCTCTCTTTTATCTATTTTATTCTGATTCTACTGCTTCAATATATATATATATATATATATAAGAGGAAGAGTGGAGCACACCCTACAAAGGCTCAAATGCCTTGGGTGCTGGCAAAATGAGGAAATACAAGGACAGAAAGCCGCACGCACAAGGACTTAGCGATTAGTGAAAAAAAAATTATTTGAAAAACTCCAACGTTTCGAGTACTGACTGTACTCTTCTTCAGTATATACATACTAGGCACTGACTGCTGATTTTTATTTCTGTAACAGGTTTCTGATTTGATCGTTCTCCTGATCCTTTACACCACACAAACAAACAGCAGCAAGAAACAAGCAGAAAGGGTTCTGAGGAACAAGATTCGTTCTGGCTTTATTTCAGACCAGTTATTGCAGAATGCCTTCAGGAATCATTCACAGGTGAGTCAGGGAGGAAGAATAGTGTGCCCTTCCTCAGTCATAATCATATGTTGGCTTTATTCAGCTGTTATCTCTAGCATTAATACAAGGCATCATTTAGGGTGAAGACACACTGAGCTACTAGTAGCAGCTACTCTTTCATGGATACTAAACTCCAGAAAATACCCTGCCATAGACAATACTGAGAATTGCCTCTGCTAAAACACACGTAGAGACAGTTATCAGTAAATGATCAGCATTGTCTGTTTTAGTAGCCGCAAGCAGTAGCTGCTACTAGTAGCTCTGTGTGTCTTCACCCTTATTGGAATCCACTTACTTACGAAATTCCTAATAAGTGTAATAGCAGCTCCCACAAGATACTATGTAACACAGCTGGTGCAATTTACCTATGTGGGCACTAATTAGTATCTGTGTTGTTAATGTCTAAACTGGGGCACACTGGCTCAGTGCCAGAAACAGTATTAGCATTTAATTTAATAGTTGTAAGTCAGTTGCTTGTGTAGGTGCAGCACACAGGGAACCCTAGAACTGTCACCTGGTGTTATTCCATTATTCCTTTGGTCCATTCACCCTCTAATTTGTATCTTGCATTTGTATTTGTTGTTTTAAATAAATAGCTCTCTGTCAGCTTAGCACTGTTGTCCAATTGTAAATTTAATTCTATAAAAAACATCTCGTGCAGGTTTTGAGGGATTATTTTCCCTCTATTCTGTCCCTGGCCCAGTCTATGCTACGATCAGCAGAGCAAAGTGTGGTCTCATTTGGCAGCCTTATGTACAAAAGTGCTTTCTCTGTCTTTGATTCCTACTGCCAGCAGGTAAGACCATAGGTGTGAATGAGATACAAGTACAATTGTTTTGTTCTCTCAAAGATATGAAAAAAATCTTGAATTTACGTGAAAGAGTAAAAATCGCTTTTTTTTATTTAATCTTTCCATGTGATTATATTGTTCCAGCAGAATGTAATGCTTTTATTCAGAATATCACCTTTCACTGGTCTTGCAGGAGGTGGTTGGAGCGTTGGTGACCCATGTGTGCAGCGGTTACCCAGCTGAAGTTGATGTTTCACTTGATGTACTTACTGACTTGGTGTCCAGTCATGCTGCTGCCGTGGCTCTTTATGCTGTGTTTGTAAAGGTCTGTAAGAACTGTCTTTTGGAAGATTCTACCTATGTTCTTTTATTTATAGTAAATATAATGTGATTTCTTTTAGGGTATATTAGATTACCTGGATAACCTAAATGCGCAACAAATCCGCAAACTGTTTCACATCCTCAGTGTGCTTGCCTTCAGCAGGGGCCAGGAGGGAAGCCACATTCAGGTAGGAAGAAAACCAATGCGGATATTGAATTGTATCATTGTACAGATACAGAGAGTTCAACAGCATAAACACATTAATTATGCCCCCCCCCCAGGCACTGAACTTGGGCAGAATAACCATTCTAAGTTTTAGGTTGAGCAGTGGTTTAAATTGGAGACTGAAAGATTGATAGGAGTGGGCCTTTTTGGCCGATAGGGACCAGTGCAACTTTGCGACTTTTATTCTATTATCCCATAAGTGTTTTCCACTCCAGTTTAATTTCGCCAAAAATGCATGTAGGTTTAACAGTATGTAGGGAATACCATGTTGTTCACTGAAAGCTATATTATTATTATCACATATTTATAAAGTGCCAACATATTCCATAGCCCTGTACAATAATGTGGCAGGAGCTTGTCCATATTGACACACTATGTTGTGCAACACTGACTAACATTATTTCATGGCTAGATTGTTTAGGATGGGGTTGAATCAACATCCTACAAGTCAGATGTAGTTACATGGGTTAAAAAATAATGGGTCTGGTAGAAAAATCTGATGTGTAAACTACATGGAAGCTTTGCCATCTGACACAATGCACCTGTCCCAAGAAAACACTGCGTCTGCATCCAACAAGATAAAATCTAATGGTGTTGGAAAGACTTTTTTTCTTATTGAATTACTTTCAATGCCTAAACAAAAGTCCATCTGACTTTATCTGATCTATATAAATCAAGGATAATAATAAAAGTCTTTACTTTATTCCATTCAGGATGACATGTTTATTGTGATCAGGAAGCAGCTGTCCAGCACAGCCCTTAAGTACAAGCGCATTGGTATCATTGGGGCTGTACGGATGGTGGGGAGCATGGCAGTGAACAAGTGAGTAGCTCTGCCTACACGCACCACACTCATTAACTTAAAAAAGCAACTGAACAACACCCAAATGAATAATGTACTACTGCAAAATTGGAAATGCAAATAACAGTTTTAAAGAAAGGCTATATACCCCCAGAATGAATACTTAACCAACAGATAGATTATATCATATTAAGTGGCCCATTAAAGAATCTTACCAAACTGCAATATATATATCAGTAAATATTGCCCTTTTACATCCTTTCCCTTGAGCCACCATTTAGTGATGGACTGTGAGCTCCCTCGGAGATCAGCTGACAGGAAATAACTGTAATAGGTAGAAGTGTGGGAGTAATTAAAAGAACTTTTCCCATTAATTGTTTGATGTGACCTAACATGTATGTGTGCCATTGGGTTTGTGTGCCCTGTGAATTGTATGATCCCTGGGGGCGGGCCTTAGAACAAACCAGATTCCAAAAAAGTTGGGACACTAAACTAATTGTGAATAAAAACTGAATGCAATGATGTGGAGGTGCCAACTTCTAATATTTTATTCAGAATAGAACATAAATCACGGAACAAAAGTTTAAACTGAGAAAATGTACCATTTTAAGGGAAAAATATGTTGATTCAGAATTTCATGGTGTCAACAAATCCCAAAATAGTTGGGACAAGTAGCAATAAGAGGCTGGAAAAAGTAAATTTGAGCATAACGAAGAGCTGGAAGACCAAATAACACTAATTAGGTCAATTGGCAACATGATTGGGTATAAAAAGAGCTTCTCAGAGTGGCAGTGTCTCTCAGATGCCAAGATGGGTAGAGGATCACCAATTCCCACAATGTTGCGCAGAAAGATAGTGGAGCAATATCAGAAGGTGTTACCCAGCGAAAAATTGCAAAGATTTTGCATCAATCATCATCAACTGTGCATAACATCATCCGAAGATTCAGAGAATCTGGAACAATCTCTGTGCATAAGGGTCAAGGCCGTAAAACCATACTGGATGCCTGTGATCTCCAGACCCTTAAACGACACTGCACCACAAACAGGAATGCTACTGTAAAGGAAATCACAGAATGGGCTCAGGAATACTTCCAGAAACCATTGTCAGTGAACACAATCCACCGTGCCATCCGCCGTTGCCAGCTGAAACTCTACAGTGCAAAGAATAAGCCATTTCTAAGCAAGATCCACAAGCTCAGGCGTTTTCACTGTGCCAGGGATCATTTAAAATGGAGTGTGGCAAAATGGAAGACTGTTCTGTGGTCAGACGAGTCACGATTCGATGTTCTTTTTGGAAATCTGGGACGCCATATCATCCGGACCAAAGAGGACAAGGACAACCCAAGTTGTTATCAACGCTCAGTTCAGAAGCCTGCATCTTTGATGGTATGGGGTTGCATGAGTACGTGTGGCATGGGCAGCTTGCATGTCTGGAGAGGCAGCATCAATGCAGAAAAATATATTCAGGTTCTAGAACAATATACAGTATGCTCCCATCCAGACTTCATCTCTTTCAGGGAAGACCCTGCATTTTTCAACAAGATAAGGCCAGACCACATTCTGCATCAATCACAACATCATGGCTGCGTAGGAGAAGGATCCGGGTACTGAAATGGCCAGTCTGCAGTCCAGATCTTTCACCTATAGAGAACATTTGGCGCATCATAAAGAGGAAGGTGCGACATAGAAGGGCCAAGACAATTGAACAGTTAGAGGCCTGTATTAGACAAGAATGGGAGAGCATTCCTATTCCTAAACTTGAGAAACTGGTCTCCTCGGTCCCCAGACGTCTGTTGAGTGTTGTAAGAAGAAGGGGAGATGCCACACAGTGGTGAAAATGGCCTTGTCCCAACTTTTTTGGGATTTGTTGACACCATGAAATTCTGAATCAACATATTTTTCCCTTAAAATGGTACATTTTCTCAGTTTAAACTTTTGTTCCGTGATTTATGTTCTATTCTGAATAAAATATTAGAAGTTGGCACCTCCACATCATTGCGTTCAGTTTTTATTCACAATTTGTTTAGTGTCCCAACTTTTTTGGAATCCGGGTTGTACTTAATGTGACTATTTTCTATTTAGGTTTACACATGCTACTAAAAAAGTGTGTTTTTTATGAAAATGGTTTATTTAGATGAAGCAGGGTTTTACATATGAGCTATTTAATGTGATTTATATAGATACCTACATTGTTCATGGGTCCAGTTTTCCTTTAAAATTGGAAATTTTGGAGCACTCACCCAGCACCTGATCTGGGAATCAGCACTTATATTGTAGTGTCACCCACTGTGACCTACAGCACTTATACTGCATTTTACTATTTGTGTCTGTAAGTTACCCTCCCATATAGATTGTAAGCTCTACGGGGCAGGGACCTCCATCCTCTTGTGTCTTTGACTCTTAACTTATTGCAACTGTATTTATCTTGTATCTATCTTTATTTATTGTTGTACTTTGTATTTATCTATTATTATCTTAATAATCCCCTGTTTGTATTAATGTATTCTACTGTACAGCACTGCGTACATAAGTAGCGCTTTATAAATAAAGATATACATACATACAAATTAACCTCAATATTTTGGATGATTTTAAGTAGTATACATATACTGTTTTTATTGTTAATTTGGGTGTATGAACTACCTGGCTTTCATTTCCCCATTTTAAACCATATAGTCCCTAGCAACCAGATGGCTGCTTCATTTGCTAAGGGTAAAGCTCAAGAACTAAAGAATAATTCATTAAAAACACTATAAATTAAAAATATTTGTGTAATTTTAGATATTGTCTGTAGTGCAAAGTGTTGTTTTACTTAATCACTTATTTCCCCTGTGCTCCTTTACTGTCCCACAATGATATACTGAATGCGTGCCAAAGCAGTACACATACAGCCAGCTTCATGGTATTATAGGATATGTAATCTCTGTTTTCAGAGTGTTTCTAATTGGAATACATGGGGCTTTGCAAGTTTGTAAACTGCATTTATTTCCTAGTAGTTATATAGCAGTGACACATTTCTGCAGTGCTTTACAGAGATTATATATCATTCACTTCAGTCTCTGCCCAGAGGATCTTACAGTCTAATCTCCCTATCACATTCACACACAGTAGGGTCAGTTATATTAGAAGCCAAATAACCTGCCTGTATGTTTTCGGAGTGTGGGAGGAACTCCACTCAGACATGGGTAGAACATACAAACTCCTTGCAGATTGTGGGGAAGTTGGAATCCAACACAGGACCCCCATAAGGCATTGAGCCAGCAAAGAGCCCTGCCCATCTAGAGGCCTGTACTCTGTATAATGCATTCCAGGATTTTTTTTTCTATTGGCTTCCCCAGGCTGTCCAAGGGATCCAATTAACTGCTTTGTATGAACAGCACTGTATGAATTGGAATATCTCTAGCACAGCAGTTAAGTTTTGTACTATTGAAAGTATGTACCCCAGCATTTGTTTGCATGTTTAATAGTTATTCTTATTTCAACACAATTTCTTTTAAAGAAAACATGGAAGTAAAAATCCAGAAAATAATCCTCTGAGTGCAGAAAGCTTCAGACAGGTAATTATACATAAGAACTAGAAAGAGCTTGTAAGGTACAGTGGGGCAGGTATTATAAAGTGAAGCATTTTATTCCTTTGTGGCTTCAGGTAACAGCCCTTCTTGAGTTGGTACAGACTTGCAGCGAGCAGGTACCAGAAGCCTCTGCCCTCTATTATGATGAACTGTCCAGCCTGGTACAGAAGAGAAATCTGGATCCTCTAGTTATGGTACAACTGGATTTGTTTACCTGTCTGTCTGTGCACAAACTCTGCATTGTAATAAAGCAGTATAGCACTGAAAAATACTTCAGGCCTTTTTACTCTTGCGGCCAATCAGTACTTTACTAGAGAATTCTGGTCTTCTATGGTCTTTCTGTAATTTAATAACTATTTTTTTAACTTTCGGTTTCTAGATTATAGATATCTTATAAGTATTACATTATCTTATAAGTATACAATTCCCAGTATATCCAATGAAAACAATAGTTTACTTTAAATATGATATTTATGCACCAAAATTGCCAACTTATTTTTTTTTTTTAAATGGTTAAGCCAAGACCTCAATCACATGCAACACTGAAATGACATTTATGATTACAGGTGTCTGCAAAAATTACTGATATAATCATTTTGACACTATCTTCACCCCAAATCAAGACAACAACTGCAATACAATGTATTATCTTATAAATGCAAAAAATGGTTTTGAATAAGGGGAGAGTGCCACTATGCACAGACCTGTACATTTCTAGTCATTGTGTAAGTCTGTTAATAACACATTTACTTGTGTTCTAGAGTTGGGTGGGAAAGACAGTGCTAACAGACTTTCAAGATGACTTTGTGGACGATCTCACACCGACTGTGGAAGGGTATGTTGTGCTTTTGGGAAAAATATAGGCAACAGTTGATATCCCTGGCATAGTACCAACAGGAACTTCCTCTGCTGTAGCTCACTTTCTTCTTTAATCCTCCTAAATCTGTAATTTTCAAACCTCACCAGTTAGATTGGAGAATTTTTTGGGGCCCTTGCTCCTCTGCCATGTTATGGACAGCACAATGTGTTTTGTGTGTTTGTTTTTGAAAGATCTGCTAGTAATCATAACCTTGTTTGCCCTGTTTATAGAAATTACATTTTCCCAGTGAAAGCTATGTACAATCTAGATGAGGATGATAGCCAGGGTGGGATCGCTATCAACATACTTCCTGTTCTGTCCAAGGACATGTGCAGTAGAGGTGCAGAACAAGCAGCCAATAAAGAAGAAAGGTGAGAGTACATTTTTGCACACTCTTGGTAATATCTGTTATGTCAAAAATTCTAAACCTATGGGGCAGGACCCCAAAACTGGTCTCTGTGATCTTTAATAATGTTGTGTTTCTTTCTGTACAGTACATAGCACTAATGAGAGAACAAATAACAAACAACTGAAGATGTATATATACCTTTATACCAGTATTTAGCTATAAATACACTTTATTGGTATTGTCTTTCTTCAAAAAAAGATTCATTATATCTTGTGTTGGTGTAGGTTTTTTACATTCCTTTGTAAAGGGGTGCTTGTTCTCATATGATTGTTTTCTTTATGCATCGATCAAAGATTATTCCTACATGGCTCACACTCACTGTTAAACTTCTGTTAGCAGGGTTGTTTCTCCAATCTGTCTGTCTCCATTTTTTCGGCTTCTGAGGCTTTGTATAGAAGATCAACACGAAGGCAATCTGGAGGAAATTGATGCATTATTAGGTATTAAGCAAGGGATAGTGTTGCGTTTTTAAATGTAAATGGCACACAACACGGCTGTCTATGTACAGTACGTTTACTTACTGTGTCCAGCTTTGCTGTGGGCAGGAGCACTCTGTGGAGCAAGGGTTTCCTGTACTTTATCCCTACCATACAATTGAAATGCAAGTTAAACGTGTGCCTCCTACCTTGCTTTGCTTCTTTATGCAGGCAGAACTCCATATGTAAAAAGGAATACGTTTCTATAGCAGGGCAAAAAAATTCTGTTGGTGTTGAGTGCAAAAACATGATGCTATGTGCCCGTTTTTCTTGCACTTTGCACCTTTTTTTGTGGAAATTAGCCCTTACAGAGAAACCCTTATTTATCCTTTATCTTTTTAGGCTGCCCCTTATACCTAACAGACTTAGAGATAACAGAAAAGATGGAGTCTCTCTCCAAACAAGAAAGGGAATTTCTCTGCTCGCTACTGTTTTTCGCTCTAAACTGGTTTAGAGAAGTAAGTATTGTTATGGGTAAGGGGATGTTTTCTACTCCTGCCAAATGTCCTCCCAGAAGCAATATACTGTAGATGGTACATCATTTGCTCATTTTCATCAGATTGTGAATGCATTCTGCAAGCAACAGGATCTAGATATGAAGAGCAAAGTGCTGACACGATTACAAAATATCACATGGCTGCAGTCAGTTTTGGAAAAATGTCTGGCAGGTGGGTTCATGGAGATCATAGCTTAAATTTGGGACTTTAAAGGGCCAGTAAAGAAAATTATCTATATGCACGTATATGTAGTATGAGGTCTTAAGGTCTTGTCCTGGTGAATCAGAAGAGATCCACAACGACTCTCTGGAGTTTTGATCAGAATATATTATGTGTTAAAGTTCTGAATGGATTTACATTTGACAGTATCTATAGTGCCTAAAACCATACTGGCACATACTGTTGTGATTCGAACTGCATTCTGATATATTATCCCTTCATATACCCTTCCAACCACAGACATCAAACTATCATGGATAAATGCCAGATATTTGACGTCTTGCAACAGTACAGCTAAGCTTATTACCCTTGATTGAATACAGTCAGGTCCTTGATCTGTCTGCATGTAAATGTTCACTTCTCATTTAAACCTCCTCAAGTCAACCAGTTACTTATGCTACTCAGATGTTGGCATTATTAATTAATGCAAGAATCTATCCAAGTTCTTCCTCACTTGAGAGGTATGTAAGGTATTGCATTGATAACTTTTTAGCAATCCTATGTACAACTATTATCTCTTCCCTGATGGCGCTTAAGCACCCCAGTGCTAGGCTTAATCATTTTAATACAAGGTGTTAACTATAGTTTTCCATATAGCTGTCTGAATTCACAGTACAACAAGTCTCAACATTAGCCAGTTAAAATTATCTGTACATGCAGCTTAACTCTAGGTCTTACATTTTGTCTAACAAGCTCTGTGCTTTGCTGGCAGGAATTACAGCATTTTGCTCTGCTGGTTTCCATCTGAGAGTTATATATGTACATTTTCATTTTTATGCTTTATCTGGCAGACTTTGCTCAAGCTTTTGTCGGTAAAATACATAGCTTGTATTTCCTTGAGAAAATGGCTTGCCCTGTGTTTTTGTTTGTTTTTTTTAGCCTCTCCTGGGTACATCCCACCATCTGCACAGTTTGATTCTGAGCCACAGGAGGTATTGCCTTCTGCTATAGCATCAGCCCCAGCCAAAAAGGCAAAAAAAGGTATTCATTCTTATGTGTTCCCTGTATTCATTCTTATCTGTTTTCTTAAAGGACAACTAAATCTTCCCTCCCTAGACAAAAGCCCCCATCCACTGCCATCTAATGAGCCTCCTCCGTGCTCCCTCCCCACAGTGTATTTCAGTAAGTGGATAGTAAAACTGACCTATACAAGCAGAACAGTGGAGCTTGCAGGAGCCATGTTCTGAATCTTCATGTTGTATTTGGATCATTTTGGTGACACAGAGCTTGCTGGTGCATGTACAGTTGAAGGTTATCCTGGAGTATCTTTAACTGCGTATGCGCCAGCAAGCTCTGTGTCGCCGAACTGATCTGCTGCACTGGTCTGCTTGCATAGGTCCGCTTTACTATCAGAGACACCGTTCACTGAAATACACTCTGCAGGGGGTCTCATTACATAGCAGTGGCAGTGGCCTTTCGTATGGGGGGGAATTAGTTCTCCTTTAACCATTTCTTAACATAATTATACATGTAAATAATGCCACACTAACCGAAATATAATGAAATAGCAGTTTTCAGAAGCATTTATCACAGCAATAAATTTTAGATGCATTTATTTATTATTTATTTAAGTCCTGTTAATTTAAATATAAGATTCTTTATAAAATATTTTAGTATTTAAAAGTATATATCCTTATTAATTTACCTACCCTGTAGAGCCAGGGGACAAATCTCGTCACAAAACTTCACACATTGGTAGTCTCTGAGGAAGTGTGCTGTCACGAAATGCGCAAGACCTCAAGATGTGCAAAAAAAGGTTGATCGATTTTAATACCAACTGTTGCGGCTTTTTATGCTGTCCTGGAGTGTACTGCCAATGTGTGAAGTTTTGTGATATCATTAGCTGCAGCGCAGTCATGGAAGGAGCCAGTTAAGCTGAATGGAGTGTAATGGTGGCAGATTTGAACTGCCAATTCAGGCTTTGTAGACCGATTCACCAACTTATCTGACCATGTATCTGATGGCCCTACCTGAACAATATCAGGCTGATTTTCGACAGGCAGGTTTGATATATTCAAGCTGGCCAACTACGTCAGTCATTCCTGTCTAATGGTGTCAGTTTAGTGGTGAGGGCAATTTAACCTGTTTACTATAGCTTATATAAGAGCAGTGGCTGCTCCATGTTGTAGCTCCCACCATCCCCAGCTACAGTCAGGTGATCCCAGTGGAGCCAATAAAAGGACAACCATTTGGGAGTTTTAACCTTGGAAAGCAAGTTACGGGTAAAACTTAGTCTTCTATGATAGATGTATAATGAAACAGATGGTGCCCTTTCTGGAATCAAAACCCTGGAACCCATGCTAGAAGGCAGCAAGGTTAACCATTGCACCATTGTGCTATTACACATCAATTACACTAAGGGGCTGATTTACTTACCCACGAACGGGTCGAATGGAGTCCGATTGCGTTTTTTTCGTAATGATCGGTACTTTGCGATTTTTTCGTATGTTTTGCGATTTTTTCGGATTCTTTACGAATTTTTCGGATCCAATACGATTTTTGCGTAAAAACGCGAGTTTTCCTATCCATTACGAAAGTTGCGTAAAAAGTTGCGCATTTTGCGTAGCGTTAAAACTTACGCGAAAAGTTGCGCATTTTTCGTAGCGTTAAGTTTTAACGCTACGAAAAATGCACAACTTTTCGCGTAAGTTTTAACGCTACGAAAAATGCGCAACTTTTTACGCAACTTTCGTAATGGATACGAAAAACTCGCGTTTTTACGCAAAAATCGTATTGGTAACGAAAAATTCGTACAGAATCCGAAAAAATCGCAAAACATATGAAAAAGTAGCAAAATGTTCGTTTTCAAGTCGGAATTTTTCCAATTCGGGTCGGATTCGTGGGTTAGTAAATCAGCCCCTAACTGTCTGTTCTGGGTTAAAAAGAAGAAAAAGTCTGCAGTACAAAAATCATACAGTAGATGGGCGAATAAAGGCTAATAAATGCATAAAACATCCTTGTTTTTTGTTTCTAGGCAAAACCCAAAAATCAGCAGCGAGTAAAAATTCATCTGCCGACAGCTCTCAGCTTGAGGAACACCAGGATACTGAGAAGTCTGAATTAGAAAAAACTCAACCAGAGAAGGTAAAAAGAAGTCTTGGTGTTTTAAGCAAAAGAGTTGAAAGTGATTTAAAAAAAAAAAACAAATCTTCAAAATGTCATCAAATGTCATCTTCATGCTGACTTTATATTTTGTTGTGCTTTTGTGTTAAATATGAGTGGCAGTTTCTGCTTTCTATTAATGACCACAGGAGAAGGAAGAAAGCAGCAAACCCACCATCAACCTAAATAGCTACCGTGCCTATTTTCGGGAGTTGGATCTGGAAGTCTTCACTGTTCTACAGTGTGGCCTACTTACGCGATCTGTTCTGGACAGTGAGATGCATACAAAGGTACTTTCTCCCCTTACCCAATACAGTCACTGGAAACTGGAGGCCTTCCAGATGTTGGCAAATGGCACCTACCAGTATTCAGGGGTGTAATAAAGTGGTGCCCCTTTAAAGAGCCATTATAGATTTCATAAAGCTTAAATTCCATCAAAAGGGACTCTTGAGTAAGTCGGGAGTCTGAGAAAGCAAGACCCAAAGAATGATATGCAAGAACTATATTTGGTTAATAATAATATGGTTTATTGATGTAATTATATACAACTGTATGTACCATTGATAATACTGTTATGTAACATGTCATTCTCAATAAAAAAAGGGACTCTTGAGTTAGTGCTGGTGTATTTAGTATTAGTGAGTTCCACCTGAACACAAGTGGTTTTGATTTGTATTATATTAAGCATGGTTGTGCTTAATTCTGTTTTTGTCTTTGCTAGGCAACTGAAGTGGTGCAGTTAGGTCCAGCAGAACTGGTGTTTCTCTTGGAGGATCTGTTTAGAAAGACTGAACACATGCTCACCTCTACTGTGAAAAGAGTGATGTTCTTAAAGGTATTATGTGTAACAGTGCTAAATGCAATGCTTGTTTTGATAAATTAAACCCCCAGTGTGCATTTTTAATTGATGGGACCTTCTTCAACCACATTGGTTCCTTCAGCTAAAAGTCCCTTGCTAAGCTGCGTAACTTCATGGGAGTTATGGGGTTTGCAGAAGCTATCTCTGGCAGGTTTGGCTCCCTGACCATGTGTTAGAATTACCCAGACAGGAGCCAAAGGGCTGAGTAAAACATACTGCTTAAAAGAACTGCTTGTTTTAATAAAAAAAAACAGTAACAGGCAGAAAACCATTCCAAAGAACAGGCAATTGGTCTGGGAAGGCAACATGTAAACAAAGTCCATGACACAGGCAGGGAGTCAGGGCAGGCAAACAAATAGAATCCAAACAATCAGGCTAAAGGTAAAAACCAGGGCATCAGAACATAGGGGACATGGGCAGGACAGGAACAGACTCTCAGGATACAGGAATAAAAAATACAGGGACTAAAGGTTTGGACAAAGCTGACAGGCTCATGATCCAGCACCAGGGTATAGGAGAGGCAGGCCCCTTAATTGGCTACTTCTGCAGCTGCATCATAGCAGGGAACAGACAATGGGAAAAGTCGTTTATATAAACTGGAAGGCTATAACAACACTGCTTCCAGTGCCTCTTGGGTCCCTTACTGACCAAAAGAATAGCACACTCCTTCTAACATTCTCTCTCCATTTATTAAAGGTTAAAGGAAGCAGAAACATAGGATTTTCACAGTTGCACCAAAAGACTCCACAGGAAGTTGCTCAAGCAGTTATCCACCTGTTAAATTCACTGTGCAACCACACTGAGAACATGCACAACTACTTTCAGGTCAGGAGTAAGTCTTTTGTGTTTGCTATTGACACATTTGTGTATATTCTCCAATAAAACAGCATGTGTAGCATTCATCTGAATTAAAGGGGCAATACACAGTTATTCAACATATTTCACAGCGCTGAATTGTACAACTTCAGCTAAAGGCTGACGTCTCAGATGTGTGAGCACGCAAAGTAAATTGCCTTTAATTTTTAAAAACAGGGGTTGTGTAATAAAAGGTACAGTGTGCTACAGGTCTAATTACCAATAACAACCAATCAGCAGGTTGCATTTACAGGTCATCTATTTCAAAGCAAACATGGTAATGGTTGGTATGAGGTAGTGTATCTGGACAAATTTATTGCCTTTTATTACATATAGGGCAATAGGGTTTGTGCTAATTATATCTCTGCAAGTTAAATGTGCTGTGGAAGCCATGTTCTATTAGAAATATAACTGGAATCTTTTTTTACTTTATTGAAAACATACTACCCCCCTTTCTATGCCAGCTTAACACTTTTTAATACTCAAATATAGGCCTTATAGGAGCAATTGTGCCCCCTTAGTGCTCTGGCCCTTGTGCGCCCCAGTTACTAAGTTGCAATGTGTTGTGTTTTGCAGACACTGATGTTAGAAAACCATGGTGTAGTAGATGCCCCGAGTGTTGATATTAAGGAACATCAGTATATGTCGACTTGCTACCAGCTGCTGCTCCAAGTTTTCCACACACTCTTTTGTTGGTAAGTTCTTTACTGCGTCTCTGCACATAGGTTTATCTGCTAACAGCTTTAGATGGTACAATATGGAAACTAGTAATCCACCTTTTATTACATTACATTACTGTAGCAGTAGATGAAGTAGAGAGGGAGACGTCTCTAACTGTTACTAGGCCAGTGATAAACAAGAGAGCAAGCTCTGGTAGAAAACAAAAAGAGGACTAATCAAGTCTACTAGTTCCTAAGCTACAGAAAGGTTTGGCAGCTATATAGACTTCTTTCTTACAAAATAACTTGGTTTAATGCTCCTTAATGCTTCCTGCAGATTTCAACTCCATCTTTTCCAAAGTGTTGAGCAAGGCTTGTACACTGTGTTTATGTATTGCACAGGGAGCCTTTCTTATCAGAACCCCAGAGCAGTGCTCCCTGCCTTTGTACAAGAGAGTGCAGTGCTCAGCTATGCACATAATAAAAGCCCCCCCTGCTACTTTCCTGATACTCTGGAGAACAGAGACAAAATAGCTTGTTCATCATTGAGCTGACTTTTAGTATGATGTAAAGCAATGCTGTCCAACTGGCGGTCCGCGGACCCCCTTCTATGTGGCCCCCCCACCTGTCTAGCTACTGTGACTGCTTACCTTTGTGTAAGCTTTAAATGGTATCAGTACTGAGATTAAGTGGCCCCCTGCATTGTTCACACCTTAGATTCAGACTATAATCACCCACATTGTTCAGCTGTTCACACCTCAGTCTGGAGCCTAGTGCCAGCATTGTGTCACTGTATGTACTGCCTGCCATATGCTGCCTGTGTGCCATACTTTGCCTGCCCTATGCTGCCTGTGTGTGCCGCACTCTACCTGCCCTATGCTGCCTGTATGTTCCATACTCTGGCTGCCCTATGCTGCCTGTGTATGCCATACTCTGCCTGCCCTATGCTGCCTGTGTGTGCCATACTCTGCCTGCCCTATGCTGCCTGTGTGTGCCATACTCTGCCTGCCCTATGCTGCCTGTATGTGCCATACTCTGGCTGCCCTATGCTGCCTGTATGTGCCATACTCTGGCTGCCCTATGCTGCCTGTGTGTGCCATACTCTGGCTGCCCTATGCTGCCTGTGTGTGCCATACTCTGGCTGCCCTATGCTGCCTGTGTGTGCCATACTCTGCCTGCCCTATGCTGCCTGTGTGTGCCATACTCTGGCTGCCCTATGCTGCCTGTATGTGCCATACTCTGGCTGCCCTATGCTGCCTGTGTGTGCCATACTCTGGCTGCCCTATGCTGCCTGTGTGTGCCATACTCTGCCTGCCCTATGCTGCCTGTGTGTGCCATACTCTGGCTGCCCTATGCTGCCTGTATGTGCCATACTCTGGCTGCCCTATGCTGCCTGTGTGTGCCATACTCTGGCTGCCCTATGCTGCCTGTGTGTGTCATTCTATGCCTGCCTTATGCTGCCTGTGTGTGTCATTCTATGCCTGCCTTATGCTGCCTGTGGGAAGTGAACCTGGCAGGGGTTTGTTCTGGGAAATAGTTATATGGTCCCTAAGGTGTGTGATTATATGCTGGGGGTTGTGGGCTATGCACAGGGGAGGAGGCGGCATATGGATTTAAGGGTGTGTCTTAATATGACATAATATAATTCTTTCACATATGAATGAAGGGTGATATTCCTACAGTGAGCACCAATCATTTGGGTTTTTGCTGCGCTACCTCCATTAATGTGGGTATGGTCTTAAAAGCTCTTGTGATAACATGAAAAAATTCAGGCCCTCTGTACCACAGAAGTTGGACAGCACTGATGTAGAGAGTAATATTTCAAGACAATTTGCAGCTGGTTTTCATTTATTATTTTTGTGTTTTTTTTAATTACTTCACTTTTTGTTCAGCAACTTTCCAGTTTGGAATTTTAGCTGTTAACTGGTGGCTAAGGTTCAAATTACCTTAGCAACTAGGCACTGGTTTGAATGAGAGTCTGGGATATATATAGGAAAGGGCCTGAATAGAAAAATCAGTAATAAAAAGTAACAATAAAATTGTAGACTCAGGTAGCAATAGTGTATTGGCTGCCGGGGTCAGTGACCCTTATTTGAAAGTTGGAAAGAGATTAATAATTAAAACCAAGTGACAAATTGCTTAGAATTGACTATTCATTCTATAACATACTAAAAGCTAAATTTAAGATGAACTAACCCTAACTAATTAGTAAAGAATTGTGCTAAATGATTATATATAATAATGTAATAAAGGGACTTTGTAATTGTGACTGGGCAGTGGGTGATATGGAAGAGAAGAATGGCATGAAGAAGTTGATGTAAAGAAAGAAGCATAACAGTTAATAGATATTCAGGCAACAAAGACAAATATGAGAAAAAAAACATGAATTGCTGTTTTATAGCAGTGATTAATAAATCTGCCCCAACTGTCAAAACTAGAACAATCAGTCCTGTTCACTCTGATAATTACTGGATTGAATCACTGCTAATAATCATTAGAATCTATTACCGCTAATAAAAATGCCAAATAAACTCATATCATTTTGTTTTAAATGATCAACCTAGAAAGGACTTCGGGAACATGGATTTGATCAGTATAGATTTTGACTAAATCTGCCCTTTGTTTTAAGTAAAGTTGGTTAGAGAGCCATATGGTCGAACTACAGCAATGGGTATAGGAGCCGTCGGAGCGAGGACCACATCAGTGAGCCAATGCGGTCCTTGATCTGATAGAAGAATCAAGCCTGCCTGATCAACATCTGGCTGATATTCACTCAGATATCAGTCGGGTAGGGCTCTCGGGGGTCCCCATACACAGGCAGATAAGCTGTTGAATTGTCCTAGGGACTTGAATCAGCAGCTTAAATCTGCCCTTGTATGGCCACCTCAAGGCAATAACAATCATTTGGGTATATTCTGTCCAAAATAATTAGTTGTTTATTAACAGAAACAAAATTTTTTGTTCCTCAGGAGTGGATTTTCCCAGCATGAAAACAGGAAATTACTGAAGTCTGCACTTATTGCCTTGGCAGGCAGACTGAAAGAGACTGAAGCCGAACCTGCCCTTGATGAACTTGTCAGGTACAAATGAGATAGTTACAGCTTTGTATTCAGTGCTTAGCTAACTACACTTACCTATGTAGAGAAATGGAAAATACAGTGGTGTGAAAAACTATTTGCCCCCTTCCTGATTTCTTATTCTTTTGCATGTTTGTCACACATAAATGTTTCTGCTCATCAAAAACCGTTAACTATTAGTCAAAGATAACATAATTGAACACAAAATGCAGTTTTTAAATGAAGGTTTACGTTATTAAGGGAGAAAAAAAACTCCAAATCTACATGGCCCTGTGTGAAAAAGTGATTGCCCCCCTTGTTAAAAAAATAACTTAACTGTGGTTTATCAATTTCAATTTTCAATTTCAATATCAATTTCTGTAGTCACCCCCAGGCCTGATTACTGCCACACCTGTTTCAATCAAGAAATCACTTAAATAGGAGCTACCTGACACAGAGAAGTAGACCAAAAGCACCTCAAAAGCTAGACATCATGCCAAGATCCAAAGAAATTCAGGAACAAATGAGTAATTGAGATCTATCAGTCTGGTAAAGGTTATAAAGCCATTTCTAAAGCTTTGGGACTCCAGCGAACCACAGTGAGAGCCATTATCCACAAATGGCAAAAACATGGAACAGTGGTGAACCTTCCCAGGAGTGGCCGGCCAACCAAAATTACCCCAAGAGCCCAGAGACAACTCATCCGAGAGGCCACAAAAGACCCCAGGACAACATCTAAAGAACTGCAGGCCTCACTTGCCTCAATTAAGGTCAGTGTTCACGACTCCACCATAAGAAAGAGACTGGGCAAAAACGGCCTGCATGGCAGATTTCCAAGGCGCAAACCACTTTTAAGCAAAAAGAATATTATGGCTCGTCTCAATTTTGCTAAAAAACATCTCAATGATTGCCAAGACTTTTGGGAAAATACCTTGTGGACCGACGAGACAAAAGTTGAACTTTTTGGAAGGTGCGTGTCCCTGACATCAGGCGTAAAAGTAACACAGCATTTCAGAAAAAGAACATCATACCAACAGTAAAATATGGTGGTGGTAGTGTGTTGGTCTGGGGTTGTTTTGCTGCTTCAGGACCTGGAAGGCTTGCTGTGATAGACGGAACCATGAATTCTACTGTCTACCAAAAAATCCTGAAGGAGAATGTCCGGCCATCTGTTCGTCAACTCAAGCTGAAGCGATCTTGGGTGCTGCAGCAGGACAATGACCCAAAACACACCAGCAAATCCACCTCTGAATGGCTGAAGAAAAACAAAATGAAGACTTTGGAGTGGCCTAGTCAAAGTCCTGACCTGAATCCTATTGAGATGTTGTGGCATGACCTTAAAAAGGCGGTTCATGCTAGAAAACCCTCAAATAAAGCTGAATTACAACAATTCTGCAAAGATGAGTGGGCCAAAATTCCTCCAGAGCGCTGTAAAAGACTCGTTGCAAGTTATCGCAAATGCTTGATTGCAGTTATTGCTGCTAAGGGTGGCCCAACCAGTTATTAGGTTCAGGGGGCAATTACTTTTTCACACAGGGCCATGTAGGTTTGGATTTTTTTTCTCCCTAAATAATAAAAACTGCATTTTGTGTTTACTTGTGTTATCTTTGACTAATAGTTAAATGTGTTTGATGATCAGAAACATTTTGTGTGACAAACATGCAAAAGAATAAGAAATCAGCAAGGGGGCAAATAGTTTTTCACACCACTGTACATTCAGAGGGGACATTCTACATAGATGTTCTACATTTGCAGAATAAACTGTTCATTTTCACAAATGTATGCAAAGATTTCCCCTGGCCCGGAATGCCACAGCAGCCAATTAGATGTTGGCTTCATTAAAGGAGAAGGGAGGGTACAATCACTGGGGGTGCCAAATGTTTGTTACGTGCCATGTATCTTATTTCCTTTCAGGCAGAGTTTCAACTACTTAAAGAACCTGCACAGCAGTGTGCCTACCTGTTCGTCTGCTCTGTGCCTCACTCAGCTGCTTATTGTTATTGCAGAGAAAGCAAATGTTCTTCATTATCGGGAGCAGATCGGTATTAACCGTATTTTTATTCTATGGCGTTCTTCTCTAATGTAGTATAATTATATTGTAGTCCTCTTGTGCAGGCTTCATTGATTTGTCTATTTTATTTTATACTTAATGAAACAGCGTCAATGGCAAAACAGTTTCTTTGCCAGCCATGGATCCAACCCAGCGGTGAACGGGAGAAAGGTACCCGTTACCATGAGAATCTACAGAGTCTTTTGTGGTAAGAATGTTTGCAGGGCTCTTCAATCTTTTCCCAGCTTTTCATTAGGGTTCTTGGGATAAACTAATCTATGCCATTAGTGCTTTTTGGTCCATATGCACAACCCTACATTCATTTGTAGCATTCGTTGTTCTTGATAAAAATAAATCAGCTGTGCCCTTACTCGAATGGTTGCTATTCTTTACATTTTTTAATCAACTTTTTCAACTTCTTGTTTTAGTATTTACCTTGAAAACACTGATGATGTCCTTAAAGCTGTTGAAGAAATAGCTGGAGTTGGGGTTCCAGAGCTTGTTAATGCAGCTAAGGATGCTGGCTCATCTTCTTACCCTACACTCACCAGGTAAAATGACCAACCCTATACATAAACTGTAGCATATCCATACATTCAAAGATTACATGCTTAAACGTATTTCTTTTGTGAGAACAAAGGACCGCTGACTCAGTGGCATATAGTGAAATTCTGGGCATTTTGACACCTGATCAATCAGTTTATAGGTCTGCATGTAACAAAAAGTTCAGAATCACTCATTCTGAGACGCTGTTTGAACCTCTTTAGCTGTTTGCGATGGACTGTTACCATCATGCACTGCATTCACAATGACTACAGTGGAATTTTATAAATGCGTGGTTTATTCGACATCACTTTTTATTTGGTTTTAGGCAATATTTTGCACACCTTAAAATTGTATCTTCTCTGGCTATATTAACCATTTACCTTCCTCTCTGCTTTCTATTTGTTATAAGATAGTTTGTAAGAAAATCATTTCTGGTGTCTACTCTTGTCAGGCAAACTTTTATAGTGTTTTTCCGGGTAATGATGGACAAACTGGAGAAGTGTGTGAAGTGCATACCCAGTGGCAAGAAAGCTGAAACTCTTCAGGTATTGATTGATCTAAGCAAGGTAGAACTGCAATAAATAAATGTAATACAATGTCAGTCATGTTGTTAAAGTAGGTGAGTATAGAACTTTGTTAGTGTAAAATTAAATGCTGGAATATAATGATGTAAAGCACTAGAACACAATTTTATGGTTAGAGTTCATTAGCACCTTAAGGTTATATAAACACTAGCACCTTGGAGTCTCATGTATAGACACTAGCACTTAGGGGTCTGCTATATTGGCTCTAGCACCTAGGGGTCTGCTATATTGTCTCTAGCACCTAGGGGTCTGCTATATAGGCACTATCACCTAGGGGTCTGCTATATAGACACTAACATCTTGGGGTCTGCTATATTGACACTAGCACCTAGGGGTCTGTTATATAAACACTAGCACCTAGTGGTCTGCTATATAGACACTAGCACCTAGGGGTCTGCCATAAAGACACTAGCACCTAGAGGTCTGCTATATAAACACTAGCACAACATGGGTCAGTTGAATGTTTCTTACCTACCCAGGAGGCCAACAGACATGGTGACTTTTAACTGGGCAATTCTGTAGTGATCAGCCAATAAAAAAAAAACAATTTAAATGCCATATTGCATTTCATTGTGTTATCATAGGAGCAGACTGAGCAACTTCTACGCTGGAATCTGGCTGTCAGAGATTTTCACATCCTTGTTAACTTGGTTAAGGTTGGTTTCGTATAAGAGTTGTTTCATGCAGAGAATAACACAAATGTTACTGTACTGCACACTCAGGCCAGCAGTAGCCTTTTACTGTACATTTGGTGATATGGTTTTTGTCATTCCAGGTGTTTGATAGCAGACCTGTACTGAGTATCTGCTTAAAGGTAAGAAATTTAGCTCACTTAGTTATCCACAGGGGCTAGGAATATGATAATATGGAAAAGAATAAGAGTAAGTTATTATTGCAAAGCAGTGAACAGATCTTTTTCCTGATAAATAAGCAAATATTTGTCCAAGGACAGAGTTTAAGGGTTTTTTAATTTATTAAATATATTTTAACAACTGGGTCCCTAACCCATGACTCTGCAGTGAAAAACCATCGGAAGGAATCTTCAACATTTGTGATTCCAGGGATTTTGGTTGATGCCACATAATGCAATGATGCATACTTTTTACCCAGACAAGTGTGCATCAATGCATTATGTGGGATAACAAACACTAAATGGCCATGGAAGTAGTGGGCGAGACTAATAGGGTCTGATGAGTCGCCTTTTACTTTTTCCTGTGTCTTGAACAAGTTTTTTGTATCAGTCTATACGGCCTCAGCTGTTTAGTATGGAGGTGCACCTGCCATTGCATGAAACCCCATCTTATTGTTTGGAGATTTTTGTATTGCATTTTTTTTTTAATCTTGCAGTATGGTCGCATGTTTGTTGAAACTTTCCTGAAACTTGGAATGCCCCTCTTAGACTGCTGCTTCAAGAAACACCGGGTGAGAATAAGCTCTCTGTGTCATAATGTATTTCACGTGCCCACAGATCCTTAAATCTATATGTATGTAATAAAATAAACACATTTTCTGGTGACAAATCCATCTAGGTAGTGCAATATAACTGTCAATATATGGCCAAAGGATAGGGTATAAAACCTCATCAATCAAATATGCCAAAAGTTGGCCCTTGCGTGGCATAGGCATAAGTGCACTTGCAAAGACCATGCTAGTGCCTGACATAATAGAGTCATTTTAAGTGGAGGAAAAAAGACTGCACAAAATATATTCAGGCTGAATACATTTGCATAGGAAGTATGCGGATAAACAGAATAATAATTTTTCTGCATTAAAATTTAAGATATGGGTAGGACTGTGTCTTATCAATGATCGCACCATGATTTTCTCAGTTTTTTTTGTCATCCCCATATCTTAATAGGAAGATGTACAAAGCTTACTGAAAACATTGCAGCTTAGCACAAGGCAGCTTCACCATATGTGTGGCCACTCCAAGGTAAGATTCAAAATAAAATGCTTCAAATATATTTTTAAAAAACTTCAGTGTACAGTAATATGATAACAACATTACCTTTGCTATTATTTTAGATCCACCAAGACACTGCGCTAACCAACCACGTACCTCTGCTGAAGAAAACATTGGAGTTGTTTGTGTATAGAGTAAAGGCAATGCTTGTCCTAAACAACTGCCAGGATGCTTTCTGGCTAGGAAATCTCAAAAACAGGGACTTGCAGGTATACTATGCTATCAAAGAATGGTGCACACACCATCTGTCTGTAAGAGCATACACTGGGCAGATTTGAGCAGCTAAAATGCATGCCTTTGTGTTTTTTCTCTTAAATCAGCCCCTAGTTTGAACTGACAGGTGGATGCCATGCTTTTCAGTGCATACTAAAGTCTGGGTGGTAGGCAGCAGATCATGTGCCACTAGCCTTACAATAAGTTGTCTCTGACTCTGCATGTTCATTAGCCATGTTCATTAGCCAGCTCTTTGATTGTCTCCTTTCTTGCATTAGGGGGAGGAGATTCTGTCTCAGGTCTCCCAAGATAGTGAAGGTGAGGAGGAACAAGAATCCCAGCTCCCACCAGAAATAGAGGAGACAGAGGAGGTATGTTATACTTGGTTATTTCATCATCATTTATTTATATAGGTCCAGCAAATTACACAATGTTTTACATTAAATTCTACATTAAACAAACAGGGATCTTACAATAATTTAAGAAACAAGGGTATACAGAGTAACAATAGGATCATAGGGCCCTGCTTGCAAGAGCTTACATTCTAAAGGGGTAAAGGGTACATTTGAAACAAAAGGAATATGAAAACTGATGATTTATGATACAAATATAAATATCTGATCAGTTTAGATACATTGAATATGTTTCCCTAAACAGATGGGTCTTTAGGGAGCGTTTGGAAATAAGGGGAGAGTTTGATGGGTCAAGGAAGAGTTTTCCACAGACAGGCAGATTCCCAGAAAAAGTCTTGTAGTTCACATGACCCAAAGAAACCATAATACTAAATATTATAACAGTTGTGTCATTAGCAACACCAGTTTATAAATCAAATAAAGGTAGCAGTATGGGCAATTCAGTCTGGTTCATTTCTCAATCTCACCAAAACACTCTTCTTCTTTCTGCAGGAGGAAGAGAATGAAGGAAGTGACAAAGAAATTGAAGGAGAAGATGAGCATAATGAGGATGAAGATTCAGATTAAATTGTAATTATTCTGCTCCCTGTAAATAGATCTTTTGCTTTCCTAAACACCTCTCTTGAAGTAAACTGACTGTAATTTAAGCAACTGTAAAGTAAAAATGGATCACAAAATAATGAATCCAATCCGACAAAAAATATCAACATGCTTTTGCACTGAGGGACACCCAGTTGTAGGTATTTTACCTTATGGAACTCTCCCAGTCTTTAAAATTTCCCCAGTTACTGTACATTTCTTTGGAATATTCTGTTCAAATGCTGCAACTATTATATTCTTTCTTTAAAGTAATTGCCTTCTCTGGTATATAATTGTATCCTGGTTCTTCTGTATATATTTCTTACTAAATAAATATTCAGTGTACTGTGTTTGATAACAAGGATATATTGATGACCAGCAGGGAAATGGTATATTTCACTCAAGCTTGCTTGCAAATTGTTACAGAATTTGGTCCAGCAAAAGTTTCTCTGCTCTGCAAAGCAGATGTGCAATCTCTTGTGCTGTATCCTCTGGTGATAACTGCCCTGCTTGCCCCTGTGTGTCAGAAATTGTGGGGTGCCAAAATGTTAGGCACCCCAGTGAAATAGATTGCAAAGCTTTTCCTTGGGCCGGCACCAACCCATGGAAAAAGCTACCTAAGAGCTGTGTCAGATTCTCTATACTTTCAATCTCCCATCCTTTGGTGCTTGGTGTTCTGCACATGAGCGGTAGAGTAGATCTGCCGGGTTTACTGTACTGCACATGAACTAACACAGATTTTCGTAAGTGACACCTGGGATGCCAGTAGGATGATAAGTAATATGCCGGCACAGCCATTAGTGAGGTTTTTCCACAGGCTGGTGCAGTTTTCTTCTAACAGGAGCACTAGCCTTGTGATCTATTTCCCTGGGGGCTGCCTAATATTGTGCCCCCCTTCCCAATTGAAATACATTTTACATATCCTTTAAAGGAACAGTTAAGTTTAAAAATGAAACTGGTTTAAATAGACAGGCTTTGCAAAATAAAATGTAATCTATAAAGGCTGGAGTGAGCAGATGTCTAACAGAATAGCCAGAACACTACTTTCTCCTTTTCCATTTTCACATTTTCTTTATTGAATTAAGTAAACCAGCAAGTTGTTTGGGAAATATGTAAAATGACAGAATTCAAAGAATATAGTTATACAATTTCAATAACTATTCCAGAGAAGGGGGGCAGCCCTTGCAAAGTCTCGAATGCGAGAGTGTGAGGAGGGAATGAGAGAGGAGTTGAGGAGCAGGTCAGTAGAGGAGCGTAACAAGCGGGTTGGATGGTACCTAGAGATGAGTTCAGAGATGTAGGGTGGGGCAGAGTTATGGACTGCTTTAAATGTGAGAGTTATTAGTTTGAATTTTATCCTGGATGGTAGGGGAAGCCAGTGCAGGGATTGGCAGAGTGGCACGGCAGAGGAGGAGCGGTTGGAGAGGTGTATGAGCCTGGCAATAGGCAAGAGTAACGGCAATATATTTACTTGCATACAAAAAGCTTTTCGGTGTTAATGGCCCTTTAACCCTGAATGTTAAAAAAGAGATAAGGACAATGTAAGTGGATGGATTGGCTATAAACTATAAATATATGTAACCTGAACCTGTTAGAGATAGCAGACTGGGAGATTTGTCTCATGGTTAAATCTGCGATACTGTCGGCAACTAATCTCCTGAAAAACATTAAACAGTAATTGTAATTATAGGAAAAGTAGGCAATTATGTGATGACAGTATCTATTTAATTGGATTAAATAAATTTACAGGGCAATTAGTTTACACTTATTTTTTCACATTTTTTAGTATTTGCACTGCAAGGAAATGACAGTAAACCAATCTAAGTGCCATTTTTCTTACAAGTTCCGTTCATATAACACTGGACCTGATAAAATTACATTTAAAAAGCTGCATAAAAACTGAAATCTGGAGTGAGGGCAAATATCTTCTCTTCGCATGATTGCAGGCCCTTTGTTACAAATGCGATCAACAAAATGCAAACAATATGGCTGCTTGAGAAGCAGAATAGCCAAAACAAGAGGCCTCCTTCTAAGTATTCTTATTCTCTGGGCTTGCTAGAATGCACATTGTCTGCAGCATTTAGGGTCCAGCCTGAAGATTAGTTAGGGTGAACAGAAATGTTGGATTCTAGATACATCTGGAAACCCAGCCTGGAGGTCATTTATGGTCAGATTCTGGAGGAACACTTACTTAGTAATCTAGATATTCTTGGAACTATGACAGACATCGTGGTGGGGAAAACCAAATACAGTGGGAGTTTATACGCTAGTGAGACAAAGCTAAAATATCATTTTATTTGGTTTACTTTTCCTTTACATATCCTTTCTAAATTAATATGTATTGCACAAGCATGTTCTATGAAATAATCCTGCTTGCTGTGTCAATGATGTAGATCTGGTTATAAGAGCAACATCCGGAATAATATAGAAACCAGCACTAGAGGTATGGATTATTGAGAATTTTATTTTGAGTGCTGCAAGACAAAAGAACATTTCTTATAGATGGCATAAAGCAGCAGAATAGATCGCAGTAATTTCTTGCATATATCGATGGCTATTTCTGTTTGTTCTTCTTTGAGCCCTTCTGGCCACGTATTTTTCGGAATGATGACCCTGGAGAAGGCTGACTTTTCAGACACTCGGAAGGAGCCAGTCCTCTTAGGAGGCTGACTAGTGACCATTCTCCCGAGCACTATATCCAAGCCAATTAGCCTCACTGGCTGCGGCTTCAGAATTTTGCTCTGTATGTTTTTCGGATGCATTACGTGACGTGCAAAGTTTGGGCTGTGTCCTGCCTTTATTACCTTGTCTTGATTGATGTGAATCTCATGGAAGCAGGCCTGCATTTCCACATCTGCTGTGTACACAGAGCTCCATTCTCCCCTAAAGGGGTGTTTGGAGAACTTTTGTGGAGTTGCCTGCCTTAACCACTGTAAATTATCATCCAGTGGGGACCATGGAGACCAGAGTTGATATGTTGCCATTATAACATCTGAAAGAAATGAAGATACGCAGGGTTGTTGTGGCCCAGCAGGCATATATACATATGAAAACATTGAAATATTACCCCCCCAACCCCCCAGAAAAAAAGCTTAATCTAGGCTTCTTTCTTATTAAAGGAGAAAGTAAAATGATAAACCAGAGATTTACTAACCAAAAAATTCACCCAGTTCAGCAGTTAATGTTTGGCTGCTCCTTTCCCGTGTAACACATGAAATGTGCCAGTTATGACAGGTGACAACTTTGGCAGTTGATAGGGAGCCACAGCTTTGGTATTGGTTGGACCTCTCAACGGAATTCTGCTTCTCAACATTTGACTTAGGGAAAAATATTTACAGTCCTCCACCCAAAAACTGATTGATTTGCCTAATGAAATAAATGTGATTCTAAGCAGCTTTCTAGTATATATTCTTTAACATTTTTAAATGGGTAGTTCGCCTTTAGTTACATTTCTGTATGTTATACAATTCCTTATTCCTAGCAACTTTGCAATTCGTTTTCATTATTTTCATCATTTTATTTTATATTCTTATAGTTTTTGAATATTTTGCTTTTCTCTTCTGCGTCTTTCCAGCTTTCAAATGGGGGTCACTGACCCTAGCAGCCAAAAACTATTGCTTTGTGAGTCTACAATTTTATTGCTATTGTCCATTTCTATTACTTATCTTTCTATACAAGCCCTCTACTGTTCATATTCCCATTTCTTGTTCGAGCCACTGCCTGGTTGCTAGGGTAAATAAGATCCTAGCAACCATATAAAATGAAGACCAGTTGCAAATTGTCTCAGAATGTCAATGTCTACAAAGTAAATTTAAAGGTGAGCTAACACTGTAATGGTATTAAATTATTTATAAATGTGTTTGTGGCCGAAGGCACTGATTTCGATAGCAGTTACATTTATAAATAACTTTAAAGCCAAGTAAATGTAAATTAACGTATAATGGAAAGGTGCTTAGAACTGCAATTTCTTTCACCTTCCTTGAAGGCCAGATGACATGACAAGGGAAATGGAAGAAATGTGTGGGCCCTGTCACTTTTCTAGTCTGCCCGGTGTTGTATCTGCACTAATTAGAGGCATAAGATAACCAGATTGTCTTGAATAGTGGACAATACTACCATACTTAGTACATACAGGGCAATTTTAAAACACATACTTATAGGATAAATGTCTTTAAAATAGAAATTATTCAAATGTAGAAGTAACACTGATATGTTCCTAGTGATAACAGAAACAGAGTTACCAAAAACACCCTTTCCCCCCTACATTTCTAACCCCCTAGCCTAGGTCATCTTTACTTCAGTGTTCATGGAAAGCCTAGTCTGCTAGTCACTTTGGTTTGGGGATTGTACATTCTTGGCATTAAACTATGAGACTTTTTTCATTTTCACCACATTCTGCACAAACCAACACACACTCCCTATAACTACTGGACTCTTCGCACTGCAATCCTCACTGCACAATTTCAAATATTTCATTGCATTTTTTTATTGTAAATACTTGTACCTTTATTGCACACTTTTATTATATTTAATATTTGTATTTATTTTTTTTTGTCTATGTAAAGTTGGGAGGAACACGGGTCAAAAAAATTTCATTACAGTAATGATGCTTCATTGTTATTTGTATATGACAATAAACTTGAAACTACACATGCACTAGGATCTACAGCTGGCAAGGTGCCTACAATAAGCTGGGCAGTAGTGCCATCATGCAGTACCCAGTGCCATCAATGACAATTTAAGGTACCAATGGACCCAAGGTCTTAATGTTGGGTCCTTTGCATAACCCAAAGAAATTTGTGATAATATTTATATATACATTTTTATATATAAAGCAGGTAATCTGTGTTTTCCTAAACAAAAGTATGGTATGGTGTCACCTCCATGGACCAACAGCCATCGGAATTTCTATTCTAAACCATAACAAAATGTGAAAAATTCAGTCTTTTATAAAGACCTTAAAAATATTAAGCCTCAGTGGATTAAAATGAGAGGTCTGCCATTTATGGGGATGCATCACTTATGTCAGATAAAAAGTCTGGTAGTGAACCCTGGGCAAATGCCCCTTTTTTGCCCATTTATTAAAATGGCCCTGCCTAAAAGTTAATGGGCCCTTGTGCAACAATTTGATCTGGGGCCACTTTGCAGCTCACCAAAAATGACCCATTCCACAGCATTATCCCTCAGCCCCTGTTACTAGTCTGTAAAGTAAAACAGCAGCCACAATCCTGTTACCATCTCATTCACCCTACACTTAAGGTCAGATTCAGGGGCCATATAATGTGCATAGCCCTTTGTGTCGGGAGGGTTAGGGGTTCCCAGGTTTACTTTATTTAATGAAAAAACATAATTCTAGTGTACGTGGATGGGGTTCAAAAATACATCGAGAATCTTTGTTCCTCGGCTTTCGTATGCAACAATAACAGCAGCACTTTCCGCTAACAGTAGGGGATTTGCCAAACATAAAAATGGCTGCCAAGAACCCGGCATATGGATCTCATCGCCATGGTTACAGCCGGTGCTCTACAAAGGCTCCGTTCCTTAATCATGCGATTGGCCATTGGTTGTTGGGATGCTCTGAGACGCTTATCATTGGGTAGTGCTTCACTGACAGCTCCAGCAGCCAATGATTCTCAAGAGATATGGAGCATCTGCCCAATCTGGGTGGAGGTCCCTTAGTCGGTGAGGGGGAAGTGGTTCAGTGGATTTACGCATCTCGGATTTTCGGATAAGGTGAGAAAAGGCCACCGCTTGCTATTTCTTATAACTGAGAGAATAACGCTGCCGCTATTCCCAGATAGTCAGCCCTGTGGGAGAAAGTGTATGTCATAGCGGATATTCATTGTAGGAAGGGTGGGGTATAGTATCTTATGTATTCTAATAGCAGCGCATGTATGCGATACTGCACCTTGTGTTGGGGGATATTCACCCGAAAGCCTTTTTGGCATAATGAAACAAAATGTCATTTTAAGCAAATTTTAGTATATATTATAGAAGTGGTTTAAACGTATGTGTAATTGCGAGAACTATTTGTGTATCCCTTTCTGTTCTTTGGTTCTGACTCCTGAAACAATATAGCAGATGCCAGCTGATTGCCATACCCGGAGGGGGACTGAATTCTGCTACATTGTTTTACCAGTCAGAGCTGCTTTCAGCTGCAATCACATTCACAAACATGTTTCATACATATAGGAAAGTCCTCTGTTAGGGGGGCAGCTGCTCATACATGGGCATAAGCTACACAGCCCAGCAATAATAAGCCAAGGGGCATTTGCTTTGTACAACAGAAGGGAGGCAGAGAGGATATTATTTTCATGGAGTGTTGTAGGGCAAGGATAGGACAGGTATTTGCCTGGATCCCCATACATGCCCAGCATGCAGGCAGCTCAGCTCTTTATCCCACAATCTTTGTGGACTTTACTGTTACCATAAAGGCTAGCATCTCTCTCTGGGGGCATAGAGCAGCAAGGCAACAGCTATCTATGTTTAGGGATAAAGCTGGCAGCAAGTGAGCCATTGGTTCTGTCTGTGTGTAATGTGCTGAAGTGAGTGAGCACTTATCTATTTATATATAATTTACTATAATGCATAATCATATTATTATATTGCCAATATATTAATTGTTATTATCTTTAAGTGACCATGCAGTGGTTTCTGTTGGTACAGGCCCTGAAGCAGACATGGCTGAGCCAGAGCTGTTGCTGGATTCCAACATTCGACTTTGGGTCGTCCTCCCCATCGTATTCATAACGTTTTTTGTAGGAATGATCAGACATTATGTTTCTATTCTGCTTCAGAGTGACAAAAAGCTGACACAGGAACAAGTGTCAGACAGGTATGTTCCAATAAGCACGTCGTACTCCATATCAGGCCCGGACAGGCAATCTGTGGATTCTGGCAAATGCCAAAGGGGCTGCTGTAAGATCCAAATATTAGCCCCCCCCCCCCCCCTTCCCCCCCAGTGATTGTAATCGCTTACCCGATACTGGTCCACTGGACCCAAGTGGGTACTTACTTCCTTTTCAGCCTCCACAAAACTCAGAGAGGGCTCTAAACAGGTGCTTTAGGAAAGTAGCTGCCATTTCCAAGTTCTGCACAGCAAAGCTGAGTTACAGGTACTGGCGAGAGACACTGACAAATTATCTGCTGCTAGCCTTAAATCTACTTGGCATATCGATCTTATGAACTAATTAGGAGGCATACTTATATCTACTTTAGATTCATTTTTAAATCATAGCCAAGTAAGAGAATGTAAAATAAGCACAACAGTTTATTTCATAGTTGTAGTTTTTTTCTGCTGGATTCTGTCCTTTTGCTGGCTATAATGAGGCGCTCACATGTAGCTTACCAATGCCTCCGGAATTAGTATAATCCACAAACATTGCAAGTTTGTTAGCCCAGAGGAAGTGCTAAGGAGCTGATGTGTAGAAACACATCCATGTCAGTTTTTGAAGATGCAGAGGGAAAATGTATAGAGAAAAGTTAAATAAATGAATATTTTCCTTCTCTTTTCTTTTTACCAGTCAGGTTCTTATTCGTAGCAGAGTCCTTAGAGAGAATGGCAAATACATTTCAAAACAGGTACGTGGCAAGTGTACTTGTGATCTGCAATATGAGTCTATTCATAATAACTACTCTGTACTGAATTGCATGGACTTTCCCAGGTTTATATTTTTTGTGGATCCTTTTAACTGACACGGCTTGTATATTTGGACTTCACTGCTTCATGGGCCTCCATTTTTACTAAGGTCCTTAAAAGTGTCGAATTTTGAATCTAACTTAATTCTCTTAATTAAAGAGTGTGTCTTTAATAATAAAATATTATTATATACTGTGTTTACAATGTAGCAGAAGTCAGGTCTCCTCCAGGCCTGCTAATCAGCTGGTTTCTGCTACATTGCTTCCGGAGAAACATAATTGCAGAAAACATAAAAAGTCAGACAGAGGCTTCTTTCTATTGCAGTTACATTAAAAGCTTCACATTAGCAAAAGGTGAACGTAAATGTCTATTTGTTATTTTTATAAAGTCATGAGTTCTGCATGTGCAGTCATGTGACCTTATATAAAGATAAAAATATGTTTTTTCAGTGACTCAAAATATGCTCCGTTTCCATTTTTCTGACCCCATATTTTTTTGCTGTTCCAGTCATTCCTAATGAGGAAATTCTTTTTCAATAATTCAGAAGATGGATTTTTCAAAAAGACCAAGAGGAAGGTGGTGCCCCCCTCCCCAATGACAGGTACTGCATCATTTATGATTTGGCTTGATTTAGGATGCTCACATGGCAATATGGTAATATGACAATTACATCAAATGGTTAATATGGAAACTAAAAAGATCTAGATTGAATATTGCCAGAACCCTACCAAGTGACTTTGGGCTGAATGAAATATTACTTGGCCCAACTCTCCACTAACCAGGGCCAGGAACTAAGGGTAGGCAGAAGAGGCACTAGGGCGCAAAGCCCAGCGGTGCCAAGCACATAACTTTTCTGCCCCAACCCTTTTCTGGCTCTACTGTCTGGTCTGTAGTTCCCACTCCTCCCCTGGCCCCCCAATCACCACTCGTTAATTAGTGCTGGTAGAGAGAATATCGCAGTGCTGTTAGGGGGGAGGAGCGGGAGGGAGTGCTATGAGCAGGGGGCCGTGACGATCTGGGTCCCGTTTGGCCCGGCGCAGGATATCAAAGTGCTGTTAGAGTGGGAGAGTGGGATGGAGGATGACAAGCAATGGGGGGGGCGTGGTGATCTGGATCCTGCCATGGGCACATCAAAGGTTTGGCCTGGCACTGCCACTAACTCAGCCCGCCCTGGTCGTTCCCTCACTCTTAGGTACTTGAGGTACTTACTGAATTTTATTTAAAACAATTTTATTCTTTTTAGATCCCACAATGTTAACAGACATGATGAAAGGAAATGTGACCAACGTGCTTCCTATGATCCTCATTGGTGGATGGATCAACATGACTTTCTCTGGGTTTGTGACAAGTAAGAAAAAAGTCTTTGTGTTTACATGGTAAAGTCACTGGGGGGTTCTAAATGTTAGTTACCTCCCACTGCTAATAATCACTTACTTGGTGCTCTTCTTTTCTATGGCTCAGGCTGGGTTTACATGCACAGCGAAGTGAAAAGCAAATGGGCACCCAGACCAGGCTCTATAAAAGATACAGGAAGAAAAAGAGCATAGAGTTGTGATTCTTCTACAGAAGTACAGAAGCACTGGCCTGGGGTCTCGGGTAAGTAATTATAATCGCTGCGGGGGCTCAAAATGTTAGGCACCCCAGTGACTATAATCACTTACCTGAGACCCCATGCCAGTTTTCCTATTCAATGGAAACTGCACTACTGCTATATCTTTCTTTTTTTTTTTAAATAAATAAAAATAATAAAAGTAATATATATTATACCTTTTCTTCTCATTTAAAGAGACATCAAAACTAAGTTACAAGAGTTGGCTTTTTCTTATTACTGTAATGTAAAATATTCTACAGTATATGTAATTATTAACTATCCGAATACAGCTGTTACCTGGCAGACCTTGTTTCCTGCCTAAACAGTTACTATAGGGCTACATGGATTCTGTAGAATGGAGACTTCATCCTTTAGTGAATAATTCACTAATAAGTCAGTCAGTCACTAATTTGCAAATATAGTCAGTCATTGATCAGTTTTGTGTAGTTAGTTAACAATGATAAAATGTGTGCAGTGGGTAAAATCAAAGGAGCCCTCCTATTCCTGAAATTCTGATTCTGATTATATATCTGTGAATGTTATCTGTAGCTCCTAATTTGATTAAAGTTATAGAGTAAATTATGTGATTGTTCTTACTAAATGTGTCTTTGTATCGTTTATTTAGCAAAGGTACCTTTTCCCTTGACTTTGCGCTTCAAACCAATGCTGCAGCAGGGGATAGAGCTCCTGTCACTGGATGCCTCCTGGTAAGAAATTGAGCACCCATTTGTCAAAAGTTATTGTTGGCAACAAGAGACGTCTGCACTCAGAAGACATATTTATGTCTGAGTGTTGTTGTATAGCTTAATGCAGTGATCCCCAACCAATGACTCGGGGGGCAACATGTTGCTCACAACCACTTGGATGTTGCTTCCCGTGGCCTCAAAAGCAGGCGCTTTTTTTTTTGAATTCCAGTCTTGGAGACGCATTTTGGTTGCATAAAAACCAGGTGTACTGCCAAACAGAGCCTTCTGTAGGCTGCCAGTCTACATAGAGGCTACCATATAACCAATCGCAGTCCTTATTTGGCACACCTGGGAACTTTTTTCATGCGTGTGTTATTACATTTGAATGTGGCTCACAGGTAAAAAGGGTTCGGGAACTCTGGCCTATCTGATACAAGTAACTATTTCATTATTTAGCTTCTTAACCTGTGGTTGCGACACAAAAATTGATCACCGTGCTGTAAAAGGTGGGTCACCAGGATCCACTATAATATACCAACATTCTTTCCTACAATAGACTGTAGTCACTTTAGGGGATATATAATTTCACCGTAAGGAAAATTCACTATCAGTGACATGGCTGCTAGTACTTAAAGCAAACTTGTTTGTGATTTGGATTCTAAAAAAAATGTAAAAAACACAAAAGGCAGGGGTGTCAGTTACCTGCAAAGTAAGTGCTTAGGTGTTTCTGCGGCAGTTTCTGGAGAGGGTTAACTACACTTCCCTCTACTACAGTGATGCTGAGTTTTGCAGAAGTGGATGTGAGTTAGGTTTCAGCCATAAATGCCCCGGTGAATGCGTTTGGGCTGAAAGTGCTCACACCTGCACTTACACACTTGCATTCCATTCATAAGGCTAAAAATCTCACTGTGTGCTATATTATGGAATAAATGCTAGTTACACCAGATGTTTGGGTTTTTGGTTGCCATTCTTATTGCATTTTATCTTTCATAAATTAACTGTGAAAATTGCCATGTAGCACTAGCATCTGTGCATTAGAGAGCAAGTTTCTATGGTGGTATGAAATGGCAACCAGTCAGTAACACCTTCATAAAAGTTTGGGACGTCAAACCGAGGAAATGATTATTAATGTACCTTCTTTCTATTAGATGTATAAAAAGAGGAAAATTAAGAATGTATATAGTCCCTTAAGGAATAAAGAAAAGCAAGGAGAAATATCATTTGTATCTGTCTCTGTACAGTAGTGGCTGATATGAATTGACTGTAATCCAGGCCTGTTTTGCTGTAAGTTGTCTGTTTGCTTTGCAGGGTAAGTTCAGCTTCCTGGTACTTCCTAAATGTATTTGGGCTGAGAAGCATTTATTCGCTGATTCTGGGACAGGATAACGGTAATATAATAAAGTTATTTTGCTTCTATTTTGCATTTAAAAAATTTGTTTCAATCCATTTTCTCTTCTGGATGCATGGTTTGTTTGCACAAAATTTTTTTTTCATGTAGCGTAGAGTAACATAGCCTCGGCTGCTGGGATTGGGGGGAATATCACTCCTACTTACAGCGCAGCAGTAAAGTGTGACTGAAGTTTATCAGAGCACAGGTCACATGGCTGTGGCACTCTGGGAAATGAAGAATATGGCTAGAAATGTCATAATGAATTATAAAAAAAAACTCTGTTTGTGGTTTTAAAAACAGATTCCAATGCAGGATTCTGCTAGAGATGCTCTATTAACTGATGTGCTTTGAAAAAAACTTTTCCCATGACAGTATTCCTTTAATTAACAGCCTACTTCCATCTTCAATTTTGGGCTTCACCTGTTTACTGAAAATAATGCAGTTTCCTGATTTGTACATTCTAGTACTGTATAAATATTTTTAGGTTGAGGAAATCACTAAAAAGATACTGAATTAAAAGCTTTTTAGATCATGGTAACTGTTATTGAGTATTGATTTTTATTTATTTTTTATGCTTTTGACTTCCAGCTGCAGATCAGTCGCGAGTGATGCAGGAACAGATGACCGGGGCAGCCATGGCAATGCCAGCAGACACCAACAAGGCTTTTAAGGTATGAAACAGAGCTGTTTTTAACCTGGGCCTCATTGGAAAGCTGGTTATATTAGAATTTCTAAAGCACTGTTAATACCAAAATATTGATTGAGTGATGTGAGTATAACAAAACCTGCAGTAGGTTTTAAACATTAAGGGGGTTGTGTAATAAAAGACACTATGGGGCCGATTTACTAATCCACGAACAGATCGAAAGCATCCGAATGCGTTTTTTTGTAATGATCGGTATTTCGGTTTTTTCGTAGCTGTTACGACTTGCATGAATTGTCGCAACTTTTTCATAGCCATCGGAAAATCGGAAAGGTTTGCCCGGCGTTTACTAGCACTCAATACGAAAAAGTCGCAACAATTCGCGCAAGTCGTAACGGCTACGAAAAAGTCGCGACAATCCGCGCAAGTCGTAACAGCTACGAAAAAGTCACGACTATTTGCGCAAGTCATAATAGCAACGAAAAAGTCACGACAATCCGCGCAAGTAGTAACGGCTACGAAAAAGTCGCAATAATTCGCGCAAGTCGTAACGGCTACGAAAAAGTTGCGACAATTTGCAAGTCCTAATGGCAACAAAAAAGTTGCGACAATTCACGAAAAAGTTGCAACGGCGGCGAAAAAATACGAAAAAGTCGTTTCCAATGCGATTTTTTTCCCATTCGGGATTCGGATTCGTGAATTAGTAAATCAGCCCCTATGTTTGCTCAAATGCAGTAATCAAACCAATCGACAGGTAGCATTTACTAGTCACCTATTTGAAGGCAGACATCTTATTGATTACTATAGGTTACTGCACATGAGCAAACTTAGTGCCTTTTATTATATATAGGGGTTAGTTATATAATATGGAGCTGGAGACATCCAAATAATAGTCGTAGTATGGTGCGCATGTAGGAAGTCCACTTGTAAGGGCCTAATTTATTATAGTGGGGCAAGGTGCGTGATTTGTTTTCCTCCAAAACAACATAGAAGGACCTTGATGGACCTGTGCATTGCTTAGACTCGCCAACTATATTGCTGACTTCAGTGCTGTAATCCAAACCCAGTTTAAAACCAGGATATGTTAATAATTTTCCTCAGACGGAGTGGGAAGCTCTTGAACTGACGGATCACCAGTGGGCACTAGAAGATTTAGAAGAAGATCTCATGTCTAAAGATCTAAACCTTGAGGGCATGTTCAAGAAAGAAGTTCAGACATCTATCTTCTGAAGACTGGGCTCTAGAATCTGGTTCTAGATGGAAGGTGTTTACATTATTTTCAATGTTTACTGTCCTGTAAAAGGTGCATTGCTGATTCAGCAGCATTTATTAGGTGTACAGTAGATACATTTCTATCCACCATAGACTATCCTTTTCAAAGATCTTAATGACATTTCCAGTAAAAACTAGCTAGAGATGCTGGGAGTTGAAGTCATGAAGAGTTAGATTGCTGACCAAGTCTCTAGCACCTAGCAATGCATCTGCAATCCTAATGTTAATTCCAGATGATAAGTAAGGCCATATTTATAAAGGTTGTGTCAAAACCAGTGCACAAATACCATTTCCAGCACTGCTATTTACACCGCTGATTGCTGTGTGCAATGTAATATCTGACAGTTATACAGCTGTGAAGCTCTGGCAATAACCATGTGTAGAAAACTTGTCCAGACACTGTCGTAGTGAGTAAAATGGCATAAGAAACTGGCGTAGCTTAGGCACTATTACTAACTGTGTCCGTTTCTATGCAACCTTTCTACAGCTGGCCATACGCAAACACATTTACTTGTATGGTGAAGTTGCCAAACAAGCAGATCTTGTGCTGGGCCGAATTGGCTCTAATGATTGGATCCTAGGGCCTAGGCAAACCCAATGGATGTGGGCCACATCAGTGCGCCAAAACTTTTCAAACCTAGCTATGTTATGGCCAGTTCTGGTAGGCTGTCAGGAGGACCCCATACTTTGTTAGAAAGTTACTGACTTGGGGGCTGAATTGGCAGCCATGAATGACCAGCTTTAGTGTCGTTTTTTTTTGCCATTCACTGACTCACTTGACTTTGTCACCTCCAACAAGAGACAACATTTTTACATATTAAAGCATAATTCTGCCACACACATGGGCGCCAGAGTTTTTACTTACTGAATTTATGTGCAAAGGGGAAGGCAGCGTTATTTTTAATGCTGTGGCTTTATAAATATGCGGTTATACTAATTTTAAGCTTTTTTTTTGTGTTTAAAATGATTACTGTCATTAGAGCACTGATATGAATCCTGTTTGTTTTCCCTCAGTCCTACTTTCACTGTGCTGTAAGCTAAACATTCTCTAATGTACAAGCAAGAGACCTCACCAAACTGCCTGATGCATTTCTGCCTGTACGTTTGTTATTGAGTTTATTAGGGGATGGGGGACTTGCTTCAGCCTGTGCCTACTGCCCAATACTCACTGCACATATACAGTATTTATTTATAGTTACATCATCTGCACTGTTTTATTTTTGAATATTTAATTTCATACCACATTTGTGTTTGTGTTTAAACTGCAATACTGGATGTTATCCTTTTTATTAAATTGTTTCTTTTCTGTTTATGTTGTTTCTTTTTTTCTGCTGTCTAAAACATACACTAATGTTCTAATGTCGTTTGTAAGGGATATTTATTCTTTTGAACCAAGCTGAAACACTGAAACCAGCTAGACCTGTGCTGAGAAGGGGACTGAAAATGTTATACAGGAACCCCAGTCTTGTGTTAGCCCTTCTGATGATAGACATAATGCTGTCTGGGACCCATTATTCACAAAGCTTTGAATTACATGAAGACTATCTCCTATAGACTCCATTTGCTAAACCTAGCAATTTGGGCATTCAGACATGTCAATAAAATGCCATTATGGATTCCCAACAAAATTACCAGCGTGGCGATTCTGTGTGGGGTATCCATATGGATTCCCAGTAAAATGATCAGAACAACGTGGCGATTCTGTGCAAGGTATCCTTGCAGCTTTTTTGCAGAAAAAATTTACATTAACATTTCGGGGGGAAATGCCATTACCCAGATATCAGGTCCTGTGAGTGGCACATACAAATTGTATCAGTATCCCTTTAAACGGGCACTATATACTTAAATACAACATGAGCCAAAATAAAAACTTCTACGGAAGATGGGTTCTGCCTTTTATTTTGGAAAAAAAACTCAATTTTTCCATCTCTCTATACATCGGTATCTCCTTGCTCCCAGCTGCTAGTCGTGTCTTAGGTTTGCAGATAAGGAGGAATCCTTATAAAGTCAGTTAAACATTGACTTATTAAAACTGCATTCTTCTCCTCCCAAAAATGAAGAACCAAAGACGTGAATAAAGGGTAAAATGAAAGTTCTTTACGCTTTGCTTTATGCACTTTTTAGTCTAACAAATAACCATAGATATATTTAATAACATCAATTAGCAGCATTCTTATTGTAATTAAGTATGGTGGCAGGTAATGGCAAAATGAGATCAGACATGAATGTGTCCTGCCTTCAGTATGTTCTGGACACTTGCTTATAATTTATAGAACAGGTTATGTTATCCCTTATAATACATGAGTGATACTCATAGTTCCCTGTATAACTCAGCCTGCAGCCTTGTGCCTTTATATGGACACAGAACCCCTCAGTGACTGTTAATATCCTTATCATTTACAGTAGGGGGTACATTATCCCTTATAATACATGAGTGATGCTCAGAGTTCCCTGTATAACTCAGCCTGCAGCCTTGTGCCTTTATATGGGCACAGAACCCCTCAGTGACTGTTAATATCCTTATCATTTACAGTAGGGGGTACATTATCCCTTATAATACATGAGTGATACTCAGAGTTCCCTGTATAACTCAGCCTGCAGCCTTGTGCCTTTATATGGGCACAGAACCCCTCAGTGACTGCTAATATCCTTATCATTTACAGTAGGGGGTACATTATCCCTTATAATACATGAGTGATACTCAGAGTTCCCTGTATAACTCAGCCTGCAGCCTTGTGCCTTTATATGATGGTAAGTTCAGTTGAGTTTTAGACTTACCAGACATTGCAATTCCTTATTGATCTGGATGAATGAGAACCTTCACAGTCATCACACTAAATGTTTCAGGCAAACATGCCCTTTATCAAGTGTACATCACCAAACACAAACCACCTTTTTCAAAGTAAACCCCCCCCCCACTCCCGCCCAGTGCCTATTGGTTTAGCAGAAATTCAAATCAAGTCAGCATAATATAGCATAGTTGTCTGAATATTTATGAGCAAATAGGAGAAAGCTGTGCTCACCACTACATTTTTTTAAACCATAAGGCTGGGTTGCAATGATGCTTTGGCCACAAGAGGTCCTCAGCACTCACCCATTATTATTATTATTAACATTATTTATAAAGCGCCAACATATTCCGCAGCGCTGTACAATAAGTGGGTTTCATACATTGGACATACAGAGTAACATAAAGCAATCAATAACTGGTACAAGAGGTGAAGAGAGCCCTGCCCAAAAGAGCTTACAATCTAAATTTAGTGGAAAGATTCCTTTCCAGGCCCACATGACCTAAATTCAGTCCATTCTAGAACTTAGCTAGTTGGAAAAGACTGATAGTAAAATCTTGGGAGTCCCCCTTTGTGTATAATTTGTACATTATGTCATTGAATCCTTTGGCAAATAGCATGTTCCCCACGAGGGGAAGTCAGCAGGTTTAGAGGGAACATCCTCTGCACATTGCACCTTAATCCAACAGGCTCTTCAGGAAAATGAATGGAATGCCCCTCTTCATGATAAGACAGTTGTAAGTTAAGAGTATTATTTCCAGGTTTCCCAGTGAGTATTGATATTACTTTTACAGAAATGTATGCGATTTATGGATTTTCTGTGACCATTATAAAACTTCCGGCCTGTGGTGTCATGCACTTACATGGCCACATAACTCCTCAGTGACTTCTAATAGCTTAATACGTTTCAGTAGGGGTTGCATTATCTTCTGTCTTATAAAACCTGCCTCTGCAAAAGGCATTTTCATCCTGGAATAAATGTTTTTATAATGACCATCTATGAGCAGTTTTGCACAGGAAAGAATTTGCTTTCCTCGATATTTCTAAAATGATTTTACCAAATGTTAATAAATCCACCACTAATTGTAGAAAGGATATATCTGACACTATTCTGACACTCGTATCAGATATAGGGACTGCAGGCTGCATTATACCTTTCAAAATGACAGCAGGTCAGGGACTGGTTTTTAGCCCACTGACATTTAAACAAGGGCTGACACCTTTCCTAAAGGGCTTATTCACCTTTAGAATTATCTTTTGGCATCAGGGCCGGTCTTAAGCCAATTGGACCTATTGGGCCCAATAGAGCCCCACTCCTATGGGGGCCCTGCAACAGCGGAAATAAGCACATAAAGCTGTCCAGCCTGCCCCAACAAAGATTGCCTGATAATGCTGCTATGTGTTCTGGGATAGTAAACACAAAGTGGGCACTGTATTTATACTGCTACCCCAGGGTACCCACTGTCTGTCACTGTGTATAGTGTGCTTGAGGGGCCAAAAATCACTGTTTCATACTGTGTATAGTGTACTTGGTGTGTCAGTGCCCAGTGCTTGGGGGCCAATGGAATGAGAAGTGAAAAGGCATTATTTACATGGAGAGAATGAAAGGCAGGGACTATTTGCCCACCCAGCCCATGAACCCTTTGCCAGCTGGCAACACCTTGTGTAGGGGACCCCGCCAAAATGGACCCAATTGGACGTCACAGTTTATAAGACTGGCCGTCTCAATGTTATTATATTTATTTTAGTAAGTGCAAAATAGACAGTTAAAACAATTGTGTGGTGTGTAAGAAGAGTTAAATAAATATATTTTGAGAATCGTAAAAACTAATGGTCAATACCAATAAATCCTCAATTTTCCAACTGGCTTTTCAGTAATCATGTGACCAGTGATGACATCATGCCAGCTCCAAATAAACTCTCTCTGATATCTCTGAGTTGTGTCAGTGTGAGTGGGGAAGCTGAAGAGTGAGGACATGCAGGTAAGAGACCTACAATATTTACAGAGTTGTCAAAATGTAACAATCATCTTAATTTTTTCTAAAATTTTTAACTTTATTACAATGTACTAATTCCCTTAATGCACAAATTGTGGTGTTTGTTACATTCATGTAACATAATGTAATAAAAGCTGCAAACTTTGCAGCAGGTCTATTAACCCATAGCAATCTACCTACTTTAAAACATGCGAGCACCAAATGCTAATTGGTTGCTATGATTTATTAGATCTTTGTGAACTTTATTTCATTCTACCCAAACAGAACAGTAAAAAGAGGCGTTTATTGCATTGAGATTAAATGTAAACGTTATAGAACGGTAACTGTAATTCCAATGTCTTTATGCTGTAATGTAATGCTGTAAACAATATGTAGGCCAGACAAGTAGAAAACTAAAAGAACGCATCTGATAACATATTTTGAATATTACAGATGATAATAGAGAGTTTGTGGCAATGAGTGGGATCCGGCAAAGAGAGCTGCAATGTGCCATTTATGGCAGAGAGAGTTGCAGTGTGTCGGTCTCCCCCAGCATGGACACCATATGGACTGCTCCAGCGGTTGCTGCAATGAGTAGGATCCGGCTGAGAGATGCAGTGTGTCAGATACAGAAGAACACAGAAGAATTTTTAATTCTTTTTTTCATTTTTTAATACGAGAATTCCTTTTTTCACTTGCTGCCTATTTTTACATTTTACAAGGCTGCAATGTGCCTTTTTTTTGTTTATTTTTGCTTCTTTTTTTTTATTCTCAAATAAGCAAATATAAACATCTATTTTTGGCCCTTTTAATTTTTTTTTTCAATCCAATTTTTTTTCAGATTTTTAATATTTTAACATTATTTTCCCTAACTGAGATATCACGTTGATCCAGGGCAATTTTCCGACTGCCATTAAGGCCTATTGCACATTTGGTGTTCACCACCATGGTGCTCTTAATGGCCCTTAGGGGTCAGGAAGGAATTTTTTCCCCTGTTGCAGCAAGTGCCGCAAGTGGGGTTTTTTGCCTTCCTCTGGTTCAACAGATATATTTCATTTTTTTTTTTTTTTTAAAAAATAAATGTTACATTTTAAATATAACAGCTTATAAGTGTTGTTTTTGTGCACTACATAAGAAAACTACTTCTACGCTTAAACACATTTCAGTGTCTGGATAATGGGAACCTGTCACCCAGACATAAAGAATAAAAGTCCTCTCCAAATTAAATATGAAACCCCATTTTTTTTTTCTATTAAACATCCTCACCTGTTACAATCTCAGTAATTATGTTGCAAATATCGACAGGTCATATAAAGAGTAGGTGGCAGATGAACAGGAAAATGAAGGACCAACCACTGCCAATGACATAGCTGACAGGAAGGACTTACAAACTGAGTTACTGCAGTAGAGATATCATTGGTTGAAGACACAGAATGTAATAATTATGGCCACAGATATTGGAAAGTTAAATACCATGACCATCTCTTATGCCACACCCACCTAAATCTATTGCTTTTGGTACATTTAATGACAAATGTGTAATGTCTTCTTAATGCAGACACAAGTTATAATAAAAGGAGCTACAAAATCCTATCAGGGAATATGCCATGGCCTATACAGAACATGGCTACTAGCAATTTGGTTCATGTAGATATAGGGGGCCCAGCACTCACCTATATTCACTGCTGTGTTAGCTTTATTGTACCTTACCAAATGGAAACAACATTTCAGAGGGGAAGAGATGGAAAGGTAAAATTACAGGGGGGTGCCAAAATGTTAGGCAACACCCACTGATTGTAATCCCTACCTGATACCCCGGGCTGGTGCTCCTGTTAGGAATAAAACCACACCAGCTCGGGGGAACCTGTAAGGGAGCGATCCTCTTCCTTCCCCTGTCTTTGCACCACGTTAGCAAATGCAGTACAGCGGAAAGCTGAACCTTAACAAAAAAGCCGACTTATTCACACTATTGCGCATACATGGGCCCCTGGATTCCAAACATAGACATAAGAAGGAAGAGGATTGCTCCCTCGCAGTTACCCCGGGCGGGTGCGGTTTGCTTGTTACAGGAGCCCCAACCCAGGGTATAAGGCAAGGGTCCTCAAACTTTTTAAGCAGGGGGCCAGTTCATGGTCCCTCAGACTGTTGGGGGGCCAGACAAAAGTCCTCTGCTGCTTCCTCATGCTCCCTGCTCCCCTGCTGTGTCCTCCCACCCCCGCTGCTTCCTCCGGCACCCATTATCAATATATATAGGACATTAAGACATTCTGTGCATTAAGCTACCAAGAAATCACCTCCCCTTTAAGCAAAACAGGGATTGTTTGTCCATATATTACAATATACTTCAAGCTGGCCAACTACATCAAAGTCATCCCCGGTCTGCCTAGTCCTACACTCTCTTTTATCTGATTCATTAAGAATTCTACTGCTTTAATATACATTTAACAAAGGGACTGAGAACACTGGGGCTCATTTACCAACGCATCGCAGCGCTATAATAGTCGCAGAGAAAAAACTTTTGCCCTGCGCATAAGTATATTTAACAGTATAGCGCAAACTCGGCTGCTTAAAGTTTCATGCGCTAGTTTTGACGCAAACTGCTGCGCTATACAAACATGCACATATAATGTCGCAAAACTGCACATATGACGACGCAAAACTTGTCATAAATTGTGTGCATAGATGGTGCAAGCTAATGCTCTTATAAACCCGTACCAACTACTTGCTTCCTAACTTAAAGGAACAGTAACACTAAAAAATGAAAGAGCTTTAAAGTAATAAATATATAATGCACTGTTGCCCTGCACTGGTAAAACTGGTGTGTTTGCTACAGTAACACTACTATAATTTATATAATAAGCTGCTGTGTAGCCCCGGGGGCAGCCATTCAAGCTGGAAAAAAGGAGAAAAGGCACAGGTTACATAGCAGATAACAGACAAGTTCTGTAGAATACAATAGTGTTTTATCTGTTATCTGCTATGTGCCTGTGCCTTTTCTCCTTTGAATGGCTGCCTCCATGGCTACACAGCAGCTTATTTATATAAATTATAGTAGATTTTCTGAAGTAAACACACAACTTTTACCAGTGCAGGGCAGCAGCACATTATATTTTAGTTACTTTTATACACTTTCATTTTTTGGTGTTACTGTTCCTTTAACAACCTAGTCAGTTGGTGTTTAAATGGAAAAAAGATATGAAAGACTCCATCACATTAGCAAGGGAAACTGCCTTTATAGATAAGAACAAAGTTAAAAAAAAGGGTAAATGTTATTAACACATTGTAAACAAATTAACAATGATATTTTTCTAATAATGCTAATCAACATATCATAAATTAACATGGTTTTATTAATGACATACCTAAATTAGTTTATTGTAGCGCAAATCTGCGAATATACTAGAGAAGGACCCCCCAAGAAACCGACACCGTAATTTTTAATTTGAGTCAACATGTGCTAACACCGGGGGAATTCTCTCTCCTTACATGTGGTTTGTCGTTTGTACCGGTAACTAAGAATAATCCCTTTAATTTGGAGGTTGATCTCTTTAGAATTCAACGTAAGTTGAAACTAAGAGATCACTTTAAGGATCAAGCTGAAACCCAGATAGAGAGGTTTCGCCCGGTGAGCACATTTGACCCTCCTAATACAGCCACGTCCATTAAGACATATTCTAAGATAGTACAAAGGGAAATCCCAAAAATTTTTTTCTAATCTAACTGAGAAAGAGAGGCGGGCTATTAGTTCACTACGTGATGATAGACAGCTTGTTATACGTCCTGCCGATAAAGGAGTTGCAATAGTACTTTTAGATCTTAAGTATTATAGACAGTATTATAGACTATTGCATTATTATATATTATAGACTATTGCAGCAGCTTTCTAATTTGGAGGTGTATGTGAAACTCCCGGGCGACCCCACTTTAAAATTTAAAGCTAAATTGGATGCTGAGGTGACTGATGCTATGTCAGCCGGTTGGATTAGTGAAAAATGTGGTGCATTTTTAACAACACAATATCCCAAATGCCCAATCATATTTACCCTCCCTAAGGTGCACAAAAATCCTTCTGCCCCTCCGGGTCAGCCTATTATATATCTGCTAGAGATTCTCTCTTTTCAAATGTGGCTAGATATCTAGATAGCTTTTTACAACCACAATGCGCCCGTATGAAATCCTATTTGACTGATACATCAGCCCTGTTGGAGATTTTAAGGCAATGTGATACACTGCCTGATGATACACTATTTGTGACACTTGATGTGTGTAATTTGTACACCATTATCCCTCTGGACGAGGGGATTACAGCATGCAGGGAGGCGCTTATTGATGGACACAAAGGGGCTCCACCAATTGAATTTTTGTGCTCTGTGTTGCAGTTGGTCTTGACATGTAACTATTTCAGATTTGAGCAGAGTTTTTATCTACAGCGGACTGGCACGGCGATGGGCTCCAATGTGGCCCCCTCATATGCCAATCTATATATGAATTCCTTTGAATGTAAATATATCTATCCTAGATATGCAGACAATTTGTTGCTATACCGTAGGCACATTGACAATATCTTCATTATTTGGCGTGGGGACCAGATTGGGGTCGAATCGTTCGTGGCCACCCTGAATGATTTACCTACTCCAGCAAGGTTTACTTTAAATCAGTCAAAAGATGTGATTGATTTTGATGTTAGGATTTTGCGTACACCTATGGGGGTGGGGACTACACTGTTCCGTAAGAACACGGATCGGAACTCTGTTTTGCATGCCCATAGTTTCCATCCACCTATGGTGATTAAAGCTATTCCTTACACTCAATTCTTGAGAGTATTCAGGATTAATACGGATCCCGTAATTGCACTTCAACAAGCTAATGAGAAGCGGGACAGATTTCTTGAGAGGGGATACTCTATCGATTTTTTGAATGCTGAATTGAATAAGGCAAAAGAAAATCTACTTAAAGATGAACCTAGGGGCACACGGCCAGGAGACCAATCGGATCTTATGGTATTTGTGAGTGACTTCACACCGGGAAGCCATGATGTTGAAATGGCTATTAAAAAACATTGGCCAATTTTACAATTGGATTCGGGTTTGCCCTTTACTAACATTCCACCTCCAGTGTGCGCATACCGACGTGGACGTTCACTTCGTGACATACTTATGGTGACAGATTTAAAACCGGAGGTACCAGACACATGGCTAAGGCAGAGTAAACCTGGTTGCTATCGATGTGGTACCGTATATACTCGAGTATAAGCCGATCCGAATATAAGCAGAGGTACCTAATTTTACCTAAGAAAACTGGAAAAACCTATTGACTCGAGTATAAGCCTAGGGTGGGAAATGCAGCTACTGCTAAGTTTCAATAATCAAAATAAATACCAATAAAATGAAATTAAATGAGGCATCAGTGGGGTATATGTTTTTAAATATTTATTTTAAAGAAAAACAGTAAACTTGCTTTGTAAGTGGAGAAGAGGGTCAACAAAAACAATATGAGTACTACCCCACGCTCATTGCGCATTAGCAAACTGGCAGCAGACCCGGTTCCGGGGGTCACGCAAGGGGAAATAAGTATTGCTAGTTGGAGCGGGCCAGGGCACTGGAGGGTCTGGTTGCGGGTGGCCTAATTTGCACACAAAGGACAGAGGGTGCTAGTCTGGAGGGACCCATGGCACCCAACTCGAGTATAAGCCGAGGGTGACTTTTTCAGCACATTTTGGGTGCTGAATAACTAGGCTTATACTCGAGTATATACAGTAATTGCAAAACTTGTGGTTGTCTGATCACCGGAGTGACATTTGCTCATCCACACTCCGGGAAAAAGTATCTGATTAGACATAGACTGACATGTATTTCGGAATATGTGATATACTGCATTATGTGCCCTTGTGGCCTTTACTATATCGGTAAATGCATCACAGCTTTTCGTACAGGAATGAATAATCACAGGTCGGTGAGTCGTCTGGCCCTGGCATCTGGGAAATCGGATATTCCATTGGCCTGACACTTTGTACAGTGCAAACATTCACTGCCTATGTTGAGAGCAATATTGATTGATCATATTCCCCCCCCCCTTGCACGGGGTGGAGATAGATCTAAGCTATTGCTGCAGAGGGAGGCCCAATGGATCCGGAGACTTGACACAATTGCCCCTAGGGGATTAAATGAGATGCTATCACTCTCTTGTTTCATATAAATTGACTGTTGTGTCCCTGGGTATTTCCTATATGATGGCCTTATGACCAATTTTTTTTTAGATAGGATTGGTTTATGTAATTTGAAGTTAGTTAATTAGCGCAATCCTAATTTAAGATATTTGATGCTATTTTGATCATCCACTATTCTAGGTGATGTTTCTTGGTCTTTATGTAGTGACTTCCTTAAATGTTTTTTAAGTGTGACTGTTTTCAACTTTATAAAGATTGTAAGAAATGTTTTTTATTAGTATTGGACAATTTTTGTCCATTTATTTGTTCACATTTTCTAAATCTCACTATGAAATTGAAATTATTTTTTACAACACGTTAGTTTTTATCACATTATAATTTTGGGTGGGTAAATTATTTTCCCTATTAGTATGTAATAGTTAATGTTCATGAGTATTGAAGTTAATGGTGATATTTATTATCTTAATTTTTAGACATGACATGTGACTTTTTGTCATGTGTCTTGATAGATTGTGTTTTAAAATTATATTTCACTATGAGCTTTGCCATGTGGCTTACTGCATTGATATATATGGGATATATCCTAGTTTATGCATTTTCATAAATTTAGATGAGTATTGAAGTTAATGGTGAATTTATAAACTTAATTTTTAGACATGACATGTGACTTTGTCATGTGTCTTGATAGATTGACTTATATGTGTTTTAAAATTATATTTCACTATGAGTTTTGCCATATGGCTTATTACATTGATATATATGGGATATGTCTTAGTTTATCTATTATCATGAGTTTAGATAAGCATTGAAGTTAATGATGATATTTATAAACTAAATTTTTAGACATGACATGTGACTTGATCATGTGTCCTGATAGATTGACTTATATGTGTTTTAAAATTATATTTCACTATGAGTTTTGCCATGTGGCTTACTACATTGATATATATGGGATATGTCCTAGTTTATGTATTATTATGAGTCTAGATGTTTGATAATTATTCTATTTTTGATCATATGGGGATGTTTAAGTGCCTGATATTTGAATACACTTTGCACATGTTATTGAATGGGTTAATGTTGTATAAACACTGATTGGATACTGCTGGTTTTTAACCTGACACTTCACTTCCTGTCTATCATCCTGATGACGATCCTGTGGTGATCGAAACGCGTAGATGGTATGCTAAAATAAATCACTGACTTGATTGATCCTATAGCTGTGAGTGCTTTCTACTGTTGAGTTTGATATATATATATATATATATATATATATATATACTGTATATATATATATATTTATTACTATTTTCCCCACTCTGATGGGCATGTGGTGGGTGCATAATGCAGTCAAAGTGTTTTATATTAACCGTGTGTAATGGGACAGACCAAGACCAAAGGGCAAAGGTGCCGCCTTTGATCTGTGCCAGGAGACTCCTAGAACATGTTGCTTGTGTAAAATATATCCCATAGTGCCAAGCATCTGTTAGAAGTGTTAAACACAGGGTTTGTGTGTGGCGCAGTTAAAACACCCATGTTACAGGGCTACTTTACATACAATAATAGACATTTTCTTAACTATGCACTATGTACTATGCAATAAAAATAATATTTAGCACTAGTGTCCGAAAAGAACTTCGTATTCTGCCACTTCCACATTCATGGTTGAAAAACTATTTTGTGGCTGTAATTCCATGTAGCCGTACTGTTGGTTATCCAGTGTATAAGGGCATTGGATCTGCTGGAAAAGAAGATCATTGGTGTAAAATTAGGTTGAAACTAACACGTCAGTGTGGAACATAGAAACCGCCCAAACCTTGGCTAATACATTTATAGACCCAAGAAATCAAAGCACTAGAATGAAGCTGCACAAGTGTCAGTCAATGAGATGCCCCAAGATTCAGCCGATGGATATCCATAAAAGCCCAGGCCAGTATATTTTTATTAAAGAAGTGGAGTGCCGGCCTGGGGTGAAGCAACTAGATTACTGGCACCCCCACAATGATGCTACATGTTCTTCTCCTTTAAATCATAGGTCACACTCTCTGGTTCCCATCCATTACAAATGAAAGTGCCCTTCACTATACCCTGTGTTGTGATAGTAGTGGCAATCCAAACACCAGGGTTTTGTAATATCAGGAGCAAAGTTTGCTACACTTCTTATCACCTAAAGCCACCAATCAGTGTGTATCATTAACTGTTTAAAAGCAAGCATCTTATTGGTTACTGCTCCTGAGCAAACTAAGTGCCTGCTTTTACGTATGGGGGTTAGAGAGCTATAAAATTATTATTATTTAATGTAATTATTTATAATTTAATAAGACTAAGTTAATTCTTGATGGAGGACCTATTTAGGAGTAGAATGTAGTTAACTTTAGAAACAATGCCCTTGCCAGATCAGCAGAATACTTTCCTTTACCAGCAAGTTCCTAGTGTCCCCTGTCACTCTGTCACTCTTTAATCCATACTTACTATAGTGGGGTGCTTATAACACAGTTGCATGCCATATATAACATATTATAGTCACTTGGGGTAATTTATAAAGGCCAGGCAAAGTTGCACCTGGGCAGTATCTCATGGCAACCAACCAGATGTTTACTTTCACTGTTCTACCTGCTGCTGGCTGAAAAAAGGTCATCACTGATTGGTTGCTTTGGGATACTGCCCAGGTGCAAATTTGCCCATTGTTTATAAATGAGTCCCAGTATCAGCACTTTTCTTGTATGGTACCAATATTTACATGCAAGTTGTGGCACTGGATTTTGTACATCAATGCAAAAACCAATCCGGACATTCCAGGCATGCTGATAAGCACAGCATCAGTAATGGCAATAGGGTGCACTTCATTCAATGCAAGTCAATCCTAGACTTGCTTAGTCTTTTACTTTGCAAAATATAAGAGGAATAAATATTACCTGCTGCGTTGGTCCGCTTTGGAGGCCGTCATTATTTTGTGCTGAGGAAAACAGATCAATACAGTTGTAAATCAGCAGTTTTCTCAAAGCTTGAAAATATTTTGCTTAAACACTGACAGAAGTGTTTGATATTCCAGTATAACTTGATCAAAATCATTGAAAGTCAGCTGCAACATCTGGCATAAAGCTATTCAGCTTAGTAAAATCAGTTTGCTTCTAGAGACAGACAGGAGAATATTTATCAAAGGGTAAACAATAGAGTATACCACAGATTGCCAGAGGCGGCAGAGATCTCTATGTACTTGTACAGAGTTTTTAACTGGCCTATTAAAAAATGAAAATTAGTTTTCCCTTAAGTGTGAGTTAAAACATCTCGTTCTTAGTTTAGTTTAATTATGCTATCCCCTTTACCAGTTTAGTTGCACATCTCTGCACTCTCTCCAGCTCATTAATATCCTTCTTAAGGACCAAAACTGCACCGCATACTCAAGGTGAGGCCTTACCAGGGACCTATAAGAGGCAAAATTATGTTTTTATGCCTTGAGTGCTAAGTAGACTCTGTGTGTGTTTAAATGCTCATCTCCACTGACTTGACTTATTTTCAGACTTTGGTTGAAACTGCTTTATGAGCCGTTGGGGATCCCTATAAAACCTTTAGAAGCAGACTAGGCAAAAGATTGACATAAATTTGCAGTGACATTTGCACCCAGACAAATAGACTAAGCACGAGTCTCCCAGAAAGTCAAGACAAATTTTCTCCACTTACCTGTAGAAATGATTCTTGATACCCGAGATGTATAATTTAGAACTCTAGAGCCTCTGGTGCTGATGCGCCTTAGACTGTTTAAAAGAAACAATCATTATTTCAGAAGATAGATAAGAAGGACGTAGTTTAGGAGTTGCCTTTTGGAGATATTACTCAGATTAATACTCTGCAATATAAGGGGGGCATCAATTAACGTTTGGATTTTCGTTGTTTTATAGTTTTTTCAAAATCATGACTAAACTCATTTCTAAGAATGCCAGTCATTTATCAAAAGATCAGAATTTAAAAAGCACGAATGAAAAATGTTGCAGAAAAAACTTGTAAACCTCAATCTGTTTGTATTGTAACACAAAAAATCACTTTTGTGTATTGTTGAACAAGCTTTGAAAAAACCCAAAACCACGAAGCAAAGAAAGATCTTCCAGTTGTGAAAGGGACATCTGCCATTGACTTCTACATGCGACAGGTTTTAGTTGTGGTTTTGTTGCATAATAAATTGAGAAAAAAAATCAAATTTTTTTATCATGAAAAAATGAAGTGTTAGTAAATGTAAATGAAGTGTTAGTAAAATTCTTATTTTCATACATCTCTTTTTTAGCTGCAAAGGAACAGATTATATTCATGTAGACATAATAGTTGAACAGCTTCGCAGATGCAGATTCGCTCATTACTGCTGTTGTGTTTAGTGTCTGTAAGAAGTCAGTGTATAAGGAAGAGGCAGACTTACAGTTCTCTGCTGGGAGCGTGGCCTGAGGATATGAGAAACATGAAGTTAGTTATAACTCAGTTATAACATATAAAATGGCTTATCCTAACCCTCTTTGGCTGCTTGGGCTAAATATCAGGATTGAACAATTGCAGAATATGAACTGCCATTCCAACATGCTTTCTCTTGTTTATTTCCATCAAGTTTAAACTCCTCATATGCTGCCAGACATTGTTGAGAGAAAAATGAAAGAATCCAGGAGCTTTTGTGAACAAAACTCATATTAGAGCTTTAGCCCCAGCATGTGTGATTTTGGGTACTTTATTGGTGAGAAATGTGTACTTTCTGTGATGGTTTTCCTGTAATCCAATGGATTATGGGTATGTTATTACCGTATATACTCGAGTATAAGCCGAGTTTTTCAACCCCCAAAATGTGCTGAAAAAAGCTACCTCGGCTTATACTCAAGTAACCCTCTTCGCTCTGTGCCCCCCTTGTCAACAGGACAGGCCCCCACCAACAGGACAAGCTACCCGCTAAGCCCACATGTAAAAAAAATGTGCTGCTACCGGTAAATACGGCACATCAGTGTTAAGTCCCGCTCCCACCCCCCTCCGTTCTGTGCCCCCTCCATTCTGTGCCCCCGCCGTTCTGTGCTCCCGCTGTTCTGTGCTCCCGCTGTTCTGTGCCCCCTCCGCTCTGTGCCCCCTCCGCTCTGTGCCCCCGCCGTTCTGTGCCACCGCCGCTCTGTGCCCCCTCCGCTCTGTGCCCCCTCCGCTCTGTGCCCCCGCCGCTCTGTGTCCCTGCCGCTCTGTGCCCCCTCCGCTCTGTGCCCCCTCCGCTCTGTGCCTCCTCCGCTCTGTGCCCCCGCCGCTCTGTGCCCCCTCCGCTCTGTGCCCCCTCCGCTCTGTGCCCCCGCCGCTCTGTGCCCCCGCCGCTCTGTGCCCCCCACCACTCTGTGCTCCCTAATCCTACCCCGCTCTGTGCCCCCTCCGCTCTGTGCCCCCCGCCACTCTGTGCTCCCCGATCCTACCCCGCTCTGTGCCCCCTGCCACTCTGTGCTCCCCGATCCTACCCCGCTCTGTGCCCCCCGCCACTCTGTGCTCCCCCGATCCTACCCCGCTCTGTGCCCCCTCCGCTCTGTGCCCTCCGCCACTCTGTGCTCCCCGATCCTACCCCGCTCTGTGCCCCCTCCGCTCTGTGCCCCCTCCGCTCTGTGCCCCCTGCCACTCTGTGCTCCCCGCTCCCACCCCCCTCCGTTCTGTGCCCCCGCCGTTCTGTGCTCCCGCTGTTCTGTGCCCCCTCCGCTCTGTGCCCCCGCCGCTCTGTGCCCCCTCCGCTCTGTGCAACCGCCGCTCTGTGCCCCCTCCGCTCTGTGCCCCCGCCGCTCTGTGCCCCCTCCGCTCTGTGCCCCCTCCGCTCTGTGCCCCCGCCGCTCTGTGCCCCCGCCGCTCTGTGCCCCCTCCGCTCTGTGCCCCCTCCGCTCTGTGCCTCCTCCGCTCTGTGCCCCTGCCGCTCTGTGCCCCCTCCGCTCTGTGCCCCCTCCGCTCTGTGCCCCCGCCGCTCTGTGCCCCCCACCACTCTGTGCTCCCTAATCCTACCCCGCTCTGTGCCCCCTCCGCTCTGTGCCCCCCGCCACTCTGTGCTCCCCGATCCTACCCCGCTCTGTGCCCCCCGCCACTCTGTGCTCCCCCGATCCTACCCCGCTCTGTGCCCCCTCCGCTCTGTGCCCTCCGCCACTCTGTGCTCCCCCGATCCTACCCCGCTCTGTGCCCCCTCCGCTCTGTGCCCCCTGCCACTCTGTGCTCCCCGATCCTACCCCGCTCTGTGCCCCCTCCGCTCTGTGCCCCCTGCCACTCTGTGCTCCCCGATCCTACCCCACTCTGTGCCCCCTCCGCTCTGTGCCCCCTGCCACTCTGTGCTTCCCGATCCTACCCCGCTCTGTGCCAGATCTCTTGCTGCGCTCCTCGTGCGCTCTTCTGCTCTTCAGTGCGCTGCTGTGTCACCTGAGGAGGAAGTGACATCACGAGCCCCTTCATGGCCTCTTCGGTACTTCTCATTCTTACTTTGCTGTATAGTTACCATAAATATTATATAACGGTTCCACTTACTGGTATATTAAATGCATAAAGATCTAATGAATACCTAAATATAATCTAATTATAGTTAAGAATTATTGATTGAAGTTAAACCTGTATTTAACACATCATGTGTGTTTAACTTTAATCAATCAATAATTACCTATAATTAGTAACTAATTACAGTATTTCCAATTATTTCTGCTCTGTGGCCCCTTATCTGTGCTCCGCTCTGTGCTTATACTCGAGTCAATACGTTTTTCCAGTTTTCTTAGGTAAAATTAGGTACCTTGGCTTATATTCGGATCGGCTTATACTCGAGTATATACGGTACATTATGTTTCATGTAGGCATAATACACTACATTATATAGGTATACCGATATCAGGAAAACCCCAGATATAGCATCTCACATAATATATATAGTAGATATAGGGCCTGATTCTGATTTAATTATGTGAATAGTAAAAAAAATGAAGCAAGAAGGGGTGGGAACCTTATTATCATGGGGGGGGGGGTAAGTTGGTTGATGAGAACGGGGAAAAAGCTGAAATTTTGAACTCTTATTTTTCATCTGTGTATACATCTGAGGAGCCAGATAATGAAGGCTTCCCTTTAAATATGCCCAGTTCTAGTAATTTAGCTACTGACGCATGGGTCACTCAGGAGGAAATTCAAAAGAGACTTGAACATGTAAAGGTAAACAAAGGTCCAGGGCCGGATGGGATTCATCCCAGGGTATTAAATGAGCTGAGTGCTGTGATTGCCAAACCTCTTCACTTAATTTTTCAGGATTCATTGAGGTCTGGCATGGTGCCGAGAGACTGGCGGATTGCTAATGTGGTGCCGTTATTTAAAAAGGGATCTCGTTCTCAGCCTGAAAACTATAGGCCTGTTAGTCTGACATCAGTAGTAGGAAAACTTTTGGAAGGGGTAATAAGGGATAGGGTACTTGAATACATTGCAGTTCACAATACTATCAGTTTGTGCCAGCATGGTTTTATGCATAACAGATCTTGCCAGACTAATTTAGTCGCCTTTTATGAGGAGGTGAGTAGGAACCTTGATGCTGGAATGGCAGTTGATGTCATCTACTTGGACTTTGCTAAAGCGTTTGATACAGTACCTCACAGAAGTTTAATAATCAAATTAAGGAATATTGGCCTAGAACATAATATTTGTAATTGGATAGAGAACTGGCTGAAGGATAGAGTACAAAGAGTGTCGGTAAATGGAACATTTTCTAATTGGACCAGTGTGGTTAGTGGAGTACCGCAGGGGTCAGTCCTTGGTCTTTTGCTGTTTAACTTGTTTATTAATGACCTGGAGGAGGGCATAGAGAGTACTGTTTCTATTTTTGCTGATGACACTAAATTGTGCAAAACTATAAGTTCCATGCAGGATGCTGCCGCATTGCAGAGCGATTTGACAAAATTAGAAAACTGGGCAGCAAACTGGAAAATGAGGTTCAATGTTGATAAGTGCAAAGTTATGCATTTTGGTAGGAATAATATAAACGCGAACTATCTACTGAATGGTAGTGTGTTGGGGGTTTCCTTAATGGAGAAGGATCTAGGGGTTTTTGTTGATAACAAATTGTCCAATTCCAGGCAGTGTCATTCTGTGGCTACTAAAGCAAATAAAGTGCTGTCTTGTATAAAAAAGGGCATTGACTCAAGGGATGAGAACATAATTTTGCCCCTTTATAGGTCCCTGGTAAGGCCTCACCTTGAGTATGCAGTGCAGTTTTGGGCTCCAGTCCTTAAGAAGGATATTAATGAGCTGGAGAGAGTGCAGAGACGTGCAACTAAACTGGTAAAGGGGATGGAAGATTTAAGCTATGAGGTTAGACTGTCGAGGTTGGGGTTGTTTTCTCTGGAAAAGAGGCGCTTGCGAGGGGACATGATTACTCTGTACAAGTACATTAGAGGGGATTATAGGCAGATGGGGGATGTTCTTTTTTCCCATAAAAACAATCAATGCACCAGAGGTCACCCCTTTAGATTAGAGGAACAGAGCTTCCATTTGAAGCAGTGTAGGTGGTTTTTCACAGTGAGGGCAGTAAGGTTGGGGAATGCCCTTCCTAGTGATGTGGTAATGGCAGACTCTGTTAATGCCTTTAAGAGGGGCCTGGATGAGTTCTTGAACAATCAGAATATCCAAGGCTATTGTGATACTAATATCTACAGTTAGTACTAGTGGTTGTATTTATAGTTTATGTATGTGAGTGTATAGATTGGTAGGTGTGGGTTAGGTGTGCTGGGTTTACTTGGATGGGTTGAACTTGATGGACACTGGTCTTTTTTCAACCCTATGTAACTATGTACCTATGATTCACTAAAGTGCGATAAAACGTACGCTATTTATAGCGTGCGCTAAAAAATTTACCGCTTCTAAATTGTGGCGACTTTTCGCACGATTCACTATAAGCTTATTCGCGGTATTTTACACACGATACGACGATATTTTAGTCGCGCTCAATCACACATGCGCTACTTTCCACATGCGCAAGCCCACAGCGGTATGTTGAGCATGCACGCTAATTATCGCACACCCACAGCGGTATGTTGCGCATGCACACTAATTGTCGCTCGCCCACAGCGGTATATTGCACATGCACGCTAATTATCGCCCGCCCACAGCGGTAAGTGACGCAAGCACGCCAATTAGCGACTTGACGCACGCGACACCATAAAACTGGCGCCATTTTGCATATTTGCCTTGGGAGAGCACAGAAGTGCAAGATTTTGGTTAAAACCATACTAAAATTGACCCAAATTTATTATGAGTTCCAAAAAAAATTTACCAAGGAGGAGTCAAAATTTGCCGGAGGTCTCAGCCAGCTCTGGCACTGAGGGGGAACAGGTGCC